>NC_053390.1:651371363-651998863 GCF_905171765.1 Bufo bufo | reverse complement strand
TCATGCACATATAAATGCCATCCGTGTTTGGTCCCTGGTTTTCATGGTTCATTGATAGGAGATACTCTGGAAACAAATTTTAGCCTAGCAGCGTCTCTGGAACAAGGATGACACATGAAGGGGATAAAAAATGGACACACGGACCAAACCCAGATTCTTCATGGATCTCTTCTTGGATAAACCACTGACCATCTGGTCACGAATGCCATCACAGACGCGTGAGAGGCCTAACAGTTGTAGGATTCTGGTATTTACTGGGTAGCACTCCCTCAACAATCATATCTGCACTGCTTTTTTCCCACACCCAGCACTTTTCAGGAAAATCTTTACATACTTTTGTATAACAGCCAGCGTAACTTTTCATAAGTTACTATGGCTTCATCCACATCCCTCAGTGTCTAATGATAGGTTTGTGTGTGGTATATGATATTTGATATATCTAGACACAGAATGTAATAGGATAAAGTGAATATTTAATCCTCTTCTAGAAATAATGTTTCCTTTGTATTCCATTTCCAAAAGTGTGTATTTAAAATTTCATCCTGTCATAATTGATTTTAGTTCATCTTGAGGGGATTTCTCATTAATCACTTGCAGATTGCCATTTACATATGCACAATGCCCTTGTATAATCAGGACGTCATAATGAGGACTTCTAGCGAAGCCTCTCCTTTAGTATAGATGGTAAATGTCAATTGCAGCATCTGCATTCATTAGCTTCTTATGTGCAGTATGAAATCTGTTACTGCTCCTGTCAACCAGTGGACAAGTTGCTGCTGATGGATCTCATGCTTTTCATTTCCACCTCCTAAGAGAGTTGACTTATTAAGATATGTTCATCCAAGTATTCTTTAGTGTTCACACTGGATAAAGTTACCTTTTCCATTACATTTCTTTTTGAAATTGTCAGTTACTTTATGTATTGTATATTAACATATATTTATGGTGGTCACACACCCCACACTTCTGTTGGGCAACAGGTTGGAGCGTTTCATATTAGATCAACTTGAATGGCCAAACAGTCTGGACATCAGTGTGAAAATAGGAATGGAAGATGGCATAGTTAGACTTCTTGAAACATTTAGGCTGGGTGTTTTTTCCATCAATGTTTTTTTTTTTTTTTTTTGTGGAGCTAGACACAACTGATATGAGTAGTGCACAGGTTTGACGTCTATAGCCTAATACTGCCACACAGAAAAAAAAAAGTAGCATGCAGCTTTTTGGGGCTGACTGTACTTTGTTCCCTTTGCTGTTGCAGTATAGTTTCAACATTGTAGCAGATGGTGGCTGTAATCTAACAAATTTTTATTAGCTGTATTTTTTTTTATACTATCTATATGAAGCTATGTACAAGCAAGTAGCTGATGTGATCATTTTATGTAATATTGCATGTAGTTCCTGTTTGAAAGAGAACCTGTCACCTCTCCTGGCTTCGGATTTCTGGAGCATCTTTTCTCATAACTCTATTTGTGCTTTTTTTGTTTTCTTTTATTCTTTCTATTTATGAATACATTTGACAACTGGGTGTTACAGTGCCCCTGGTCACAGGAGTGTGTCCGTACACAGTCTGACACGATCAGTGATGAATGGACATGGTCAGTGTATATGGACACAACCCCAAACGGTAACACCCAGTTGTCAATTTATTCATAAATTTGTGGGCCCAGTACCTGAGGAATGGCACAACAATAGAGATCTAAGGAAAGGATGATAAGAACTGCTGCTGCATGAAGAATACACTTAAGGCTCCTTGTAAAGTACTGGAAACAATGGTGCAGCATGCCTAAAACAGACATACCAGGAGATCCAGTAGGACTTCTTCATAGTGAATGTCCACTCTTTACCACCATGCTGGTTTTAGATCCAAAATGTTGTGCTACTTTCTTAATAAATCTTTATAGACTTATCCTGGATTAATAGAGTACATTATCTAGCTATCTATCTATCTACCGGTATCTATCTGTTTCTAATATCTATCTTTCTCTAATATCTCTATCTATCTCTCTCTCTAATATCTATCTATCTATCTCTAATATCTATCTATCTCTAATATCTATCTATCTATCGCTAATATCTATCTATCTCTAATATCTATCTATCACTAATATCTATCTATCACTAATATCTATCTATCTCTAATATCTATCTATCTCTAATATCTATCTATCTCTAATATCTATCTATCTCTAATATCTATCTATCTCTAATATCTATCTATCTCTAATATCTATCTATCTCTAATATCTATCGCTAATATCTATCGCTAATATCTATCTCTCTCTAATATCTATCTCTCTCTAATATCTATCTCTCTCTCTAATATCTCTCTCTCTCTAATATCTCTCTCTCTCTAATATCTATCTCTCTCTAATATCTATCTCTCTCTCTAATATCTATCTCTCTCTCTAATATCTATCTCTCTCTCTCTAATATCTATCTCTCTCTCTAATATCTATCTCTCTCTCTAATATCTATCTCTCTCTCTAATATCTATCTCTCTCTCTCTAATATCTATCTCTCTCTCTCTCTCTCTCTCTAATATCTATCTCTCTCTCTCTCTCTCTCTCTCTCTCTCTAATATCTCTCTCTATCACTGGTGCCTTGCAGCGCTGGGGTCCTAGGTTCGAATCTGACCAAGGGCAACATCTGCATGGAGTTTATGTTCTTCCCGTGTTTGCTCCGTGTACTCCGGTTTCCTACCACACTCCAAAGACATACTGATAGGCACCTTAGATTGTCTAATATCTATCTATCTGTTCATGAAACTGTTTATTACTTAGCAAGGAGGGAGAGATAGGTTTGGATTTGGGAAAAGACGACTTGGGAAGCATAATGCTAGGGGTCCCTACTAATAACAGCTGATAACTATTGCTGCTGATTGCCAGGGCCCAGAGATTGCAAGCGAGGTCTGTAGACCTTCCTAATAAAATAAAAAATTAATAAAAAAAGAGCGCCTTTTTAAGAATTTTTAATTATTTTTCTGAAATTTTGCTTTTTTTATTTATAATTTGACACGATTTCACTATTTTCATTCGTATTGCCTTCTTTTAACTTATTTGATGCGCAGCTCCTTATGAAAGTGTCCACGGATGGGCAAACGATTGGTGAATCTTTGTTTATAAGGCCTCAGTAAGGAATTCCATGTGTGGGTGACTGAAGGGCTCTTCTGTTGTGTGTTCCAGGGCTTGCCCCGACTGATAACACCCTTGTTGGCGTGAAAGTGCAATGCAAATTATGACAGTTACAACTCTCTGTTTTGTTTAACCTGTCAGTAGATTTCCTGGCCCCGAGCCCATGCAATGGTGTTTCCAGCAAGGCCATACTCACCCCAAATTCAAAAGGTCACATTTATACTGGCAGGCCTAGGCAGGGCCTAATTGATGAGGAGGGCAGAGACAGAATTTACTGTTCTGCTGGCTAGTTTTATATCGTTGTCCTGAAAGCATTAGGCAGTGGGAGCCCTTTCTCATGTAAAGGCCGACCCCAGACAGAAACTGGCAATCAAAGGAAGCAGTCACAGGAACCAGTGCAAGCAGGCTATTGATTTTTCTGTTAAGTCTAAGTAGTTTGTTGGATGGGTTATGGGTGAGGGAGGCAGATATGTTGTTATTGATGACTTCTAGAACGCTGGTGACATGACAGGCTCATATTTTCTTCAGCATTGACATTATGCAACCAGTAGTGTTTCATAAATCCTAACTCCTTTACAGCAAAGCCACTTGACGAATGAGAGTGCGATGCTGAAACTTTTTCTTGTTTGTGTGCAATATATGTATTAATATAGACGTTCTAGTATGGGAATTCCTTTACTAGTTCTCATTTGTGTGGCTCTTTATTTGCCTTTGAAATTCTGTAACATATCCTGTAACCAAAGACCAAAATTTGGAAAAATGGTTTCACTGTTTCTTTTTATGGTTATAAAGTTTTCTGTGCTTTTGGATGAAACGTAACATGAGATTGACCTAAAAACACGGCAATTTACCCTGTAAATAAAAGTTCTGCAAAAGTCTGGCATTTGTGCCATGAAGATACAAAACAGCAACAGCTCTGCGCCTCCTTGAAATATAGGCGTGCAATTAAGATGTTTGGACTGCACATAAACACAGCATGCATAAATAGTTAGAGGAAGGTTAAGTTACCACAGAATGGTTTGGGTTTAACTTCACCCATGTTGCTCTGCATTTAATCAGAGTACACTGCCACAGCAGCACACCAATTACACATTGCCATTCCTAATCCGCTTTTAATTCCTGGTTTCCTTTTCCTGCTTTCAGTGCCTTAGACTATAAAATGGCTCTTAAAAGTTGCGTGCTCTTTATGGTTGAAATTTTCGTGGGTTGTCCCTGCTGCATTTACCACTAAGGCAACGAAACCTCGGGCCCCTTACTGCAATAATGAACAACATGCCTTGGGTTAATTACAGTTTATTAGGGGTATATAATAAAAGGAATAGATAACATTTTTCAGAGTTATGGCTTGTTTTGACGGTTCAATTGGTAGACGTTTTATTTTCCTTCTATTAAGTGCAGGCGTAGGAAATGCAGCAAATTCCATTTATGCTCAAAATAAGAAAACCAGACTGAATTGTTTTTTTTGGAAATTCTTTAACATAGGACCATTTTATCTCTTAGGAAAAAAAAAAAAAGACAGCCTTTACCAAACGTACTATGTTTCCGTCCACGTCTGTCATGGTAAAATGGCACATGCTTTTGATTGACTTGCAAGAAGAAAAAAAATGACGACAAAATGAAATAAAACAGGAGACTAAATGTTTTGAAAAACTTCCTTTAAATAATTCTTCCGCCGGTCTCTTGTATAACATTGCTTGTGATGTTACCCAGGGCTGTTTCAGAGGCACATTGCTGTGTTCGGGAGTCGTGCTGGCCGGTCAAGGTTCTTGTATGGATTGACATTTTGTGAAATATACTACCATTATTTCTATGTTTGTTTTTTTTTTGTTGTTTTTAATTGTCCTGCCCTGGCAATTTTTACTGATATATATATTTTTTCATGTTAGCCATTTAATTATATCTTTTCTGGTCTTTCGATATATGTACTTTTTCACTCACTGTCAGTGCTCACCAACCTTTGGCTCTCTCGCTAATGCAATACTACAATTCCCAGCATGCTCAAGGCAAGTCTAAGCTGACAGAAGGCGCCACAACACAAGTAGACGGAGCCAACAAAAGCCACAAGTAGGCAGGGGACGAGTTATACCATAGTGCAGAACAAAATACCACCCCGGCAAAATCAAATATCACAGTGCAGCATAAAATACTGCCCGAGCGCTATACTGAGGACAGTCATACAGTTGAATTCAGGAGGGCACCTGCAGCTGCTGGCCAGGTGCATATGTACTTGATGCTCCTAGCATTAGTTAATGATGAGAGCATCAGATCATTAACTTGACCAGCAGTCATAAGGGGGGCTTGGGCAGTCCCATGGGTATTGGCCAACTGGGAAATTTCCCTGTAGGGTATATGGCCAGTCCGCCCAGGTGTGAAACTGCTGGAGAACCACAACATTATATAAAGCATTCTTATTTCTTGTGGAGAGATGATAAAAGCTACATGGATAGGGAGTAAAAACATAGTCAACCTAGAAATGTGAAAGTCTATTACCGGAACCCACCAACCTACTACCTGCATTCTAAAAAATAAAATAGACAAGAGTACAAGTGGAAGGTAATGGAATGTAAAATGAATGTTTAAATCTTACACTCTTATGTATGATAGGAAGACTCGAAAGTGACATCTACTCTTGATAAAGTGGTCGTCTTGATGCTACATTCACCCCACATCAGTTTAATGGGAGTCTAACGAAATACCCTGTGATCATGGGCAGTCGTCATCTGACAAATGTTCAGCCTATGGGCTGTATGTCAGATGGGCATTTGAAGTTGCCAGCATTCTTATGAGGAGGGAGACTGTACACAATGGATAGGCCTATATATTGAAGGCCATAGCATCACTAAGATCCTGTCAAGCCAGTGCATATTCTGTTCGGCATTCACAAGGAATATCCATCCGTTCTAATCTTACTGGAACATTATAGCCCTTTGGCTTTTTTTTCTTGACATAAAGGGGTTGTGCTTTTTATAAATCCATTTACTTGTGAACTAAGAAACCTTTTATATTGTGCGTTGTACAGGACATGCATCTACCATTTCCTTACTAGTCCAGGTATAATAATATACAGATCTACTTGGTGATGTTTAGGAAGAAAATACTAGGGTATTTTTTCTAGTAAAGGTGCTGTTGTGGCAGTTTTTGTAGTAAGAACCTGAAGTGGGTTGGAAATTAATGAGAAATATAAAGGAACGACGTATGCTTCTCCTTCCTGCTGGATCCACCTCTCACTTTGGCCTAAAAACTGTGTCCGGGTAAGGCCACACAGTCAGGTTTCTGCATGCAGAAGTGGAGTGGAGGGGGTTAAAAAAAAGAGGGGGCATCGTATCTATTCTTTTATACTTTCTCTACTTCCAAGATCCTCCCATGATTTTCGCTTCCTGAACTGTCTGCAGAAACCTGACCGCATGGCTGTACCTCATAAACCTCCACAAAAAGTTGCATGACTCCACCTCGCTGAAACCCAGTGACTGATACATACCTGTCTCTGAACATAGCCATGGTTACCAGGATGAAATCATCCATTGCTAGCAGAACTCCCTGTATACTGAGACCTGGAGAACAAGTGGAAAGTGTATATTACACAGTGACGGTTTTCCATACCATTTTTTGAAGTTAGGCCTTGTTGTTGTTGTATTCTTTAATTTTTTATTTTTTTGCTAGAATAATAGAGTGGATGTAGTGCTCTAAACATTTTGTAAATTGATCCCTACAAACTACTTCCATTCATCTTAGGCTACTTTCACACTCTCGTTTGGTGCGGATCAGACATGGATCTGCACAAACGGATCCGTTCAGATAATACAACCATCTGCATCTGTTCAGAACGGATCCGTTTGTATTATCTTTTAACATAGCCAAGACGGATCCGTCTTGAACACCATTGAAAGTAAATGGAGGACGGATCCATTTTCTATTGTGCCAGAATGTGTCATAGAAAATGGATCCATCTCCATTTACTTACATTGTGTGTCAAAACGGATCAGTCCCTATTGACTTACATTGTGTGTCAGGACGGATCTGTTTGGCTCAGTTTCAGCAGACGGACACCTAAACGCTGCAGCGTTTTGGTGTCCGCCTCCAAAGCGGAATGGAGAGGGAAACGGAGGCAAACTGATGCATTCTGAGCGGATCCTTTTCCATTCAGAATGCATTAGGGCAAAACTGATCCATTTTGGACCGCTTGTGAGAGCCCTGAACGGATCTGTTAGGTATCCAGTCTACATCTACTGGATAACCAGTAGCAGCGATTTTAAAAAGTAAAAATATATATATATATATATATATATATATATATATATATATATTAATTACGGTACGTGTTTTTGTAAATGCATGTGCATCGAAAATTTGGACATCTTGATTTGACCACCAGTGGAAGCCATTATCCCTATGATAACATCACACATGAATATCTAGAGATGATGCCATCACATATACTGTACAGTAGATTTCCATTCTTTGTGCAGGGCTGCATTATACAAAATTATGAAATGATGTCCTGTGGTGATAAACAAAACGATTGCCAGACTATTGGAACTTCTGGCCGGATACTACTTCAAATTCTTAAAATTTTTTTAATTTTTTGGAAATATCAGGACTAGTCATAAATCCTTTTGCCCATACCACAGGCCCATCCCATTTGCCATAAATACAGATTTTATTGAGAAACATTGATAAATCTAGTATATGAACTGACTGCCATATTGTCTGGTCAGTGGGCCTCCGAGTGAGGATCCTCCCAAAGTTCCCCTCCTTGATCACTCTTACATATAATCCTGGGAATCAGCCATGTAAATGGAGGAGGGCAGATATCCTTATGTTCCGGTTGCAACTCTTTTCAAATGCTTAGCTTTTTTTTTTTACAAACTGTCCTGATATAATGGAGTATGTTGAGTAAGTATGTTCTGTAAAGCAGGGTGAAGAAAAGGTTATGCTTTTTAGACACTCTTCCTTTCTTGGATTTTCCTTGCCGCAGACTGCTCATCTGTTATTGATCCAAATGGAGATATACATTGGTACTGCGCTCAACCCTACAATAATCATGACAACGTCTGAGGGTAAAGGTATCCGGAGAATTACCGCGAATGTATATAATCTCCAAACTGACAGTATTGCTATAGGGAACTTTGTGCTTAATTTGTCTGGAGGAGCTAAATGACAGTGCCCAGATGCTGCTGTTTGGGAAGTTGCTAATATTTATTGAGCTTTTCACATAGTACATGCAAATCTCATGACATTGTGACCTTCCCTGCTCTCCGTGTGCCTATTATGAGTGATGAAGCCAGATATCCAAAACTATGTGCTTTTTTTTTTTTTTTTTGTTCTTCTCTTTTCCTGTCTGTTATTATTTTTTTTACTGTTTCTTTAACGTTTTCGTCCTTCAACGGTGTATAACCTTGTTTGACTGTCATAGTCACTGGGAGCATCCGAGGAAAATCCTGTGCCATCACCGTCATGGAATGAAACGGTGGAAAGGAGACAAATTAAATTTTCATGAAAGAAAACCCTAATCTGCAGTGACAGTGTAAGAGAAAGATGATTGCCACTTGGTCATTGTGCAGAAGCACTTACTGTAGATTTGGTGTCAGAGCTTCTGTTAATGATGACTAATGTCTTTCTCTGAACAAGTGCCTTCTCCTGCTGCTGCAGCCGTACAGGGACGGAGCACAGAGGTTGTGCCTGGAAATAGACGGCATGTGCCCAGACAAAGGCCACTACCACCAATCTGCATGCTCAGCTGGATTTATATGAAATTACACATTGCTAGTTTTACACGAATAATGGGGAAAATGTTAACAATGGATCACATGAGCCCATGCTTCCGGCTCTTTACATCTGCATCTTTTCCCAAATTTTTCATATTTCTATAGAATTTGTATCTGTAGATATTATTTGTATGCGCCGAAGCCTTTTTGTTTTTGCAATTTTTAATTAAATTTTTTTCAGTATTTTCAATTGTGAATTTTATTTTTCACTTTCAAATTTTTAACCCATGGCAGAAGAATTATACAGCCATTTTATAATAATAATAATTATTATTGTTATTAGAATCTTTAGATCTAATCTATTTTGCGGAGCTTTACAAATCACGGTACACATATTAAGAAAATTAATTTCGTTTAAATAGTAAAAAAATAAAAATTAAATGAACAAATACTAGTAAAAAAAATGCAAAAACCTAATGAACAATGCTAACTCACAAGAGCCTATAATCCTATTTTACAGTCTGAGAATGAATAGCAGACTTCAGCCGCTTTATTTAGTAGGAAGTAATCACATCAGTATGACCTTCTTATTGGAAAATAGATCATTACGCTTTATGTAGTGTGCTGTGCCGTGTGCAATATAAGGAGGGGCGAAAGAGGAAGAAAAAAAATAGCACGGCCGAGAAAGCGTCCGCACTGTACATGCTCCAGACATGAACTCATAATTGTCGCTGGAATTTTTGCCTAATCTAATCATGGCTGTAAGCAGACGTGTGTTTCACAGAGCCCAGTGGATAGAATATATTAAAATTAGTATTTCTTGTGTAGCCGTTTTTTAAGGCCACTGCTTACAGCGGTGCCGTAACGGAGTCACTCTTGCCTTCTAATCCTTCTGATGTGAGACCTTTTCTGTTGCCTGTCATATTTTCCCAGTACATCTTATTGCTGTGACAAGGCTGGAAGAGCTTGAGAACACAGATGTCGTTGCAGGCAGACAATACTAATTACACTGGGATTTTTTATCCCCTATGTCTGCGTGAAGCAGGCTGTGTCAAGGCTTGACCACATGCGTGCAGCCTTTTAAATAGCCTTCCAGTCCCCTCCTGCTGACTTGACTGTATTGGCAGTAAAATGGGTCTTACCCAAGTCCTTTTTAATAACGCATACAATAACATGAAGACGATATTGTGACGCTGATTTTTCTTTCCTATAATATGCAGGCCGTTTTTAACATTTCGCCACTATCTGGACTGTAATAACATGGCTGTTTATTGCGGTAGCACGTTTGGTTTATTAGCAGCATTCCTCAGCAGCCTACTGCATTGTTTCTTGGGGGCTACATGGGTTAATTTGGGGTTACCGTGAGGCTAAAAGGTTGGGAAATGGGAGAGCCAATAATGTTTACCACAGATGCTGATAAAGCAGATACAGGAGCAACTTTATCAGGGATGTTTTATGAGATAAATCTCTGGTCTCTGCCGTGCAGTTATAGTAATTATGACTAATGAACCGTCCAGTCTGGATAAAATGGCATGCCCACAGGGACCGTGTCCACTCAGTTGTGACTTATGCAAGCTGAACACAACATTGATGTTGCTCTACATTCGCTCAATCTAGCAGCTTTGTGTGTTTCAGAGGAATTATGGAAATAGCAGGGTATATTTTCAAATACATTTCATAAAAAATATGTAGTTAGACGTGTGTTAAGAGTCCGACTAATTGCTCTGCTGCTTCCTCGCCCATTTGCACAATTTTTTTAATTGGATTTTGCAAGAGATTGTAACGGAAAAGCACAGGCAGAGGTTTCTATAATTCTCTCTAGAATTATCATTCTGTCATTCTTCTAGCTGCACTCCTTCCTGCATCATACAACTGCTCAGTAAATGTTACTCTACGTACTACAGCAAACGCATCCAAAGAAAATGAAATCACAAAGTAGAAACCTTTCTAATAAATGGCATGAATAGAATAATTTGGGGAGAGACTCCTACTGAATGTCTTTTATATTCCCCGTACTGCAGATGGATACCATGTACCGCCCTGTCTGGCTTCAGCCACCTACTGTATGCATCACCGTGCCAGGAACACATGCATGTCATTTTACATCCTGAAAGATTCATTTTTATTTTAACCTTTTGAGGCTGGGTGCACATGCATAAGCGTTTTTTTTGTTTTGCGAACGGACACGACTGATATGTGTGTTTGTGAACAGGTCTGTAGACTGATAGCGGTGAACAGGAAAACGCAGAGTGCAGTGTTTTTCTGTCTGGCGCTAATTGGCATCTGGGTGTAAATAAACGAATCCACAGAAAAGTGTGGGATCGGTTCTAGAATTAGTTTCCCTTCCAGAAATTTCTGCACTGCGCGGGAGGAAACTGATCTGGATTGGCGGACATGTGTGAACGGGGGCCTTAGCGAGCTGATAACTGAGATTTATTTTAATACAAATTAAAATAAATCTTTAAATATTAACTTGCCCTGACTGAGATATAGGTTAATTAATCACATAAAAAAAAAGGAAAAAAAAGTATGTGTGTATATGTATATGTGTGTATGTGTGTATATATATATATATATATATATATATATATATATATATATATATAATGTGTGTAATCAGAAATGGAGTCTGTTTCTTTTTCTAGTCCTCATTACAGTGGATGAAGCTGTATGTGAAGATTAATTTCTTGCCCTCACGCTGTATGAAGATGGTAGAATACTCCACATTTAGCTTTACATATTTTTGTGGCGGAACATCTATCACATTATTGTGGCAATTCTTCCTTTTACTATTAAATATTCTACCGTAGCTAATACACAATTTAACAATTTCTCCCATATGCCGTGAACGCTTGCTTTCCCACTCAAAGTCTACTTCACACGTTGTAGCATTTTTATTTTACAACTTTTTCATTCTGGAAGTGCCTATTCCCAGACTGCAGCCGACCACCGTTCACAGCTTTTAATGATATATATTTATGCCAAATTAAAAATTGCAACTGCTCAGGAAGTCTGGAAGTTCAATTGAAGCTGTATTCTGCGTGTTTAACATTGCCACTGCTTAGATACAATTTATGGAACGCCTACAGAGGCAGGCATATCTTGGACGCAGTTTTCGACTTATACATTATTCTAGCCAGGAAACAGGTGACGGACATGGTAGTTTTTTGCCTATATTAATGGTCACTAACATTTCCTTGTGGCCTCCTCATGTTAAATTTTCCGTCTCATCGGGAGAAACCATATCTAAAGGCTTTTACTAGCTAGGTTATTATTTTTCCCATAGACATTTTGAACCCCCCTTCCCCTCCCTTTCTATTTAACCATATAAAGGTCTCTTTTTTTTTTTTTTTTTTTACTGTTACAGGTTTCTATTGAATGTACTAGTTCTTGCCCAGGGTTAGATTTTCTTTTCTGCATTAACTATGAATTTATATTCGGATTTCTGCCTGGAGAAAGTAGGCCAAACGTCATGTCTACTCTATGGCTTTTACTGGAGCTCCATCTAGTGGGCTGCACAATGGTTCAGCAATCAGCATTTTTGGTTTGCTGTCCATATAAAAACACTTGTACAATATTTAACAAACTACACAGTTATTATTACAGATGCATCAGGTGGCCGAGAAGACTTCTAGGCAAAGAGGCAGGCCAGTCAGTATCCTCTTTCCTCAAGGACCTCCCTTCTCAAAATTGCTACAGGGACTCCCATATTCAATCATAAGCGTCCTGCTTCTGCCTGCCATTGTGGTAGCTGGTTGTATTTGCTTGTAGCTTTATAGTGGGCCCGTAGAATACATTTTACTGGTGCGCCCTAGGCACCCCAGTCCGACACTGTTCAGTATCAATTAGATAAATAAATTGGTACTTTTAGTTAAGATTTAGATTTTTATACCTCATAAAAAAAGGTGACTCTGTCTATATCAACTAATCAGACTTATGTTGGGTTATTTCCATTTTCAACAGGTCTGGCAGTAATCAAGTCAGGATATGTTTAGTCTGATTGTAGGGGCACTTGTAGAGGGTGCACTCACCCATGGTGGAATTTTCCACCAGAAAATCCGCAACATCAAGACTTCCCCTATATTATCCTATGGGGCTGAAAATGTTCTACCCCTGCGTTGTGTTGAGTAAATAATGTGTTGTGGATTTTCCGTATGAGAATCTCTCCATTCAATTCTGCAGGTGAAAATGCTGTGGAAAAATTTGCACAAAAAATCTGCACAATAATTCACGCCAATACATCCGCAACTTAAAAATCTGCACCTGCGGATTCTCTGGCAGAAAATTACACCATATTTGAGTGTCCCCCACCCAAGGCTGCTGTTTTTTGCTGTTTAAGGCAAAGGTAGATATGCATTTCAAACCACAAGATGTCTGATAAAACTGCATGCTGGTGTCTTGACCAGCCAGATTCTCCCACATTTTGGCCAAACAGCAGCTACTCGGTGTGACCTTACCCAACATCAAATGACTAGTTAAATCAACAAACGTTCATTGATAAGGTTATTTTTTTTTTCTTCAGTAAATAAAATGATCATTTAAAAACTATGTGGGTCATTTATCAAACTGGTGTAAAGTAGAAGTGGCTTAGTTGCCCATAGCAACCAATCAGATTCCACCTTTAATTTTTGACAGCTCTTTTGGAAAATGAAAGGTGGAATCTGGCTAGATGCTATGAGCAACCCAAGCCACTTCTACTTTGCACTACTTTTAATAGTAACCCCTATATTAAGTAATAAAGGGATGGCATATTGCAAGAATATGCCTTGACTAATCAGTAGTGTTATGACCTTTGGGACCCTCATCAGACTTCAGAATGAAGGAGATGTGGTGTTGGTGTAGTGTGGCTTCGCACAGCTTGATGCCTTGTCCACTGGTTTTACAGGGAACAGTTGCGGGGCCCATTCAGTTCCTTGCGTAACCAGCGGTGCCACTGTGCAGGGAAATCTTCTAATGGGGCACAGCACTACACCAGTGATGCAGCTCCTCCATTTATAGGATCAGTGGGGATCCCAGAGATAGGACTCTATCGATCCTGAAGTGATGGCATATTCTATGTATACATGTATAACTATGTATTGGAAATAAACACTTTTGAAGTGAAATAAGTGTGCCAGATATACAAAAAGTATATAAAATCAAGAAGGTATAATTTACGTCTTCATTTCCCTGTAGACGGCACAACTCATGAGGTTCATGCTAGACAGATTCTTCACTTTCAATTTAAGATCTAATCAGGGCAATAATTCTAAAACCCTCGTATAGACTGACACTTTTTTTTTTTTTATAGCAGTCAATGTTGTTATTGAATTATTTTGTAGAAGTAACTTCTGTTTCATCCTGCACAAAGTGATACCAAAAAAAGCTTGTGATTCTTGGGATCAGTGGGGGTGGGGGTACCACTGATCAGTTCATCATTGATCAATCATTTATGACCCATTTTCTCTGTGCCATAAGTGTCTAATTCCAAAACATATAAGTGTATAATTTTTTCCCTTTCCCTTTCCCTGTGCTTCCCCTGCCAGGCCCTGCAACGTACTAATGTACTTGCTCTACTTTTTCTGTCTCACTCCGGAGATCTGGAGAGTGGTCACGTGGCTATTCCCTCTGTAGAGATTGTATTTCCTCGGACATCACGACCAGGCCTCCCACCTGAATGGTCATGATGTCAGACCCATGTGATCTTCGGCTGGTCAATGCTCTCAATTCACAAGCGGGCTAGGCGGAGTCCACTGCTTGTCATATGTCATATTGAGGCTGTGTGGGAGGAGACATCAAAAGGATGATGGAGGGTGTAGTGGGCTGCGTTTTTTCAGGTCAGGGAAAGGTGTAGTAGTTGTTTACAATTCTGGCTTTAACTGATCTTAGGAATTTCTAAAATTGGCTGCAGAACGGAGTTATTGTTACAGCCCTGAACTTGGCCATAGAGATTGAAGTGAGGAAATGTTGACAGGTGCACTATTATGCTCTGTAGAAGACTAGACAAGGTTTACACGATTAAATAACATTTTTAGGATCCTGCACAAACCCTTTAAAGTATACATGGATCAATAAAGATGAAAGAATTTTAATTCCTGGAGTGCTGGAATTCTAACTTATCGGTTGAAAGCCAGAAGCAGTTCCAGCAGAATAGAGAACTGAGTCCTTCCTTTGTATTTCCCATTCCTTTGAATCTACTTCTGGTCTTGTGCGTCAAAAACTGCATGTATGATTCCAGCCTAAAGAAGATACTGCAAAACCAAAGCTTTATAAGGGATTTATTTTTTTTTTGGCCAAATTTATTAATAGTGGTCTTAGATTAATGAATATAACACGGGCATTAGAGCCTCTATTTTCCGGTCTGTAGTTTATACACCACTTTTAAGATACCAGTAAAGGGTACTTTCACACTTGCGTTAAACTTTTCCGGTATTGAGTTCCATCCTAGGGGCTCAATACCGGAAAAAAACTGATCAGTTTTATCCTAATGCATTCTGAATGGAGAGCAATCCATTAAGGATGCATCAGTTCAGTCCCTTTTACGTTTTTTGGACGGAGAAAATACCGCAGCATGTGGAATGCTGGATCTGGCATTATTTTCCATTGAAATGCATTAATGCCGGATCCGGCCCCAAGTGTTCCGGAAAAACGGATCCGGTTTTGCGGTCTGCACGTGCGCACGGATCCGCATCCGTTTGCATACAGATTGCCGGAACTGCCTGCCGGAATCCAACAACGCAAGTGTGAAAGTACCCTAACACAGATCTACATTTGCCATTTATGTAACTTTTTAATCTCAGTGCTTTTGCAATGGGTATGTCTGTGCTGGAGAATATATTACTGGTGAACATACTGTAATAAAATATCACTGCTTTGCCACTTAGTGCGATTTCTCAAGATGATCATCAGAGGATTAAAGTAAATATTGGTACACAGCTGTATGATTTACCTCCTGGCAGGTTATGCTTTTATAGTCGAGTCCTAAATCCCTGCTTTGGGATAATAATTTTCATACTCTTGATGTGTGAAGGTGAAAAAAATGGAAATGTGTATTCAGAGAGGATATTTCATGTTGAAATTTGAAATGTACATTTGTAGTTCAGAAAATGATGGCTGTGCATTTGTAATGTTCATGTTCTGAGAATGTTTAAGTTATCTTAACTGTCATAATACACAGTAAAGCAACAGTAGATCTTGGACAGACATCTGCTAACCAGAAATATTAAAGGCGCACTATTCACAGAAAATTCACACATTAGGGCATGTTCACTTGTGCCAAATACGCTGCAGATATTCCTTCGCACAATAGCAGGTGTAAAATCCACAGTATATTACAGTACTAGCAAAGTGCATTCTTTATGCCGTATTTTTAAAATAGGGGGAAAATGCCCCTGCGTCTTATGGGGCGAATACTAATCAGTGCTTCCATTATGGAAGTGCTCATTAGTACCAGAGCAGAGGACCAGGAAGTGATGAAGGCTCTGTACTCACCGCTTCCTGGTCCTCTGCTGTCCGCCGTGCTGTGGCTGCGCACAGCGTGAGGGCGCTCTGTGACCTCACGCTGTGTGCATCAGATCACAGCACAGCCAACGGAGGAGGAGGAAGAAGAGCGCTGGAGCAGAGGAGCGGCGGCGTCCGGAGCAGGAGAGTGTTTGTTGTTTTATAAAACATGAGGCAATATGGGGCTGCTGAGGGATGATCTGAGGTAATATGGGGCTGCTGGGGGATGATCTGAGGCAATATGCGGTTGCTGGGGGCTGATCTGAGGCAATATGGGGCTGCTGGGGACTGATCTGAGGCAGTGGGGACTAACATGAGAGGCACGGGGGGCTAATATGAGAGGCAATGCAGGAGGCTAATATGAGAGAGAATGGGGCTGATATGAGGCAATGGGGGCTGATATGAGACTGCTGGGGGCTGATGAAAGGCATATGGGTGCTGATAAGAGGCATGGGGCTCTTATCTGAGGTCTGGTTGGGGTTCATTTACATTGGGGTCTGATTGGTGGTCTGACCTGAGGTCTAATGAAAAATATTTTTTTCTTATTGTCCTCCTCTAAAACCTAGGGGCATCTTATTGGCCAGTGTGTCTTATAGGGCGAAAAATACGTTATTTAAATTTTTGCAATGCATGGGGGTACTAGCCGAGGCAAATCTGAGACTATATATCTTTGTATTCCAGGAGATAAAACAATTCCCCTCTCCTCCTCCTGACTGTCCTACAGTTTATCTGGCTGTCAGACAACTGTGTGGGGCAGAGGTCTTTATCTACAGTAGGACAATAAATTGATATAAAATATTAAGACCCACCCTTTCAGTCAGACTTGGACTGGCCCACCAGGGTACAAGTGGATCCTCTCTGACACTATTAAGGATCCTTTATAAAATAGGGCCCATTATAAAGCAGGGCCGCTAAGGTCTATCAGAGGGTGGGCCTCCAAAATCATTTCCTCTGGTGGGCCCAAGGAAATTCAGTCCAACACTGCCTTCAGATGGCCTCCAAAGATTGAAGAGATCAGCAGAAGTTTAACCTATGTGTTTTGCTGCCCAACAGTGAGACAACTACATTACTTTAGAATGAGTTTCACTTTTGCTTTCCTTATTAAAGAGGACCTTTCATGGGTCCAGACATTATGAAAAAAGTAGCAGGTTATGTAGGGCATAGTGCAGGGTTGTAATATTGCTTACTATTTTTTCTGGGCACCACTCCGTTCGCCCGCTGTGCCCCTCATTCACTTTTCCCACCTGGTATGCTAATGAATAGCATCGGTACAGGGAGCAGGAGACTTCCCTGTTTCTCAATGGGCGTCTCCTTCTCCCTGGCTGTAGCGCTGTTTAATCGCAGCGGAGAGCGTCACAGCCAGGGAGAAGGTGAGCTTTTTTCCCTCCTTGGCTATGACTCTCTCCGCTGTGATTGGACAGCGCTACAGCCAGGGAGAAGGAGACGCCCATTGAGAAACAGGGTAGTCTCCTCCTCCCTGTACCGATGCTATTCATTAGCATACCAGGTGGGAATAGTGAACGGGGGAGCACAGCGGGCGAACGGAGCAGCACCCAGACAAACTAGTAAGCAATATGACTTATTTAATAATGTCTGGACCCATAAAAGGTCCTCTTTAAGCTATGTAATAAGAATCGTTAAAAATGTATTATTTTTTTGTCTTTTTTCCTCTCCATTATCTATAATGGAAAAATGTGTGTACATTTACACCATGTTTTTGTCCCACGTTTAATGTATACGCAGGAGTTCTGAGTAGTGTTGAGCGAGTCAAGCCTCGAATCTAAGATCTGAATTTGATTCACTCAAAACTTTGTTTTAATGCTGCACGGAGATCTGGACCCAGGTTTTCCACCCTAGAGCATTACACTGCCTTTTTCACCTTGGCTTTTCCTATAGTGTATCCTGCTGCTATCTCCAAGCAAGTGGTGCAAGAGCACACGGCTGTCCACTTGATGTAAAAGACAAGCTGTTGGTCCACCATGGTCCAGTTCTCATGCTCATGCCCTTTGTGGTCATTTTTAGTAGTGAACAGGGGTCATCAATCATAAGCACTGTGACCAGTCTGCAGCTATGAGCCCCATACACAGCGTACTGTGCCTGCTAACTGATCTTAAGAATTTAAAAAATTGCCTGCAGAACTGAAAGGGAACCTGTCATCAACTTTGTGCTGACCGTACTGAGGGCAGTATAAAGTACTGACAGAAATGCTAATGTCAGCGGTGTGTCATACATCAGTTAAAAGTAAGTGGTTGCCAAGAACCAGCATCAGAATCATTGCAGCACAGGCCTTGAAAAGAGTCAAATCTACCTGAGAAGAGTCATGGTTATTCATAATCTCCTGCACTCCCGTCCATCTACTGATGACTGACAGTCTTCTACCTAGTTGTCTCTCTTTCTCCCTAGGAGAGAACTGCCAATCATCAGCAGATGGGTGAGAGTGCAGGAGATTATGTATAACCATGACTCTTCTCAGGTAGATTTGACTCTTTTCAAGGCCTGTTCTGCAATGATTATGATGCTGGTTCTCGGCAACCACTTACTTTTAGCTCCTAAGTGACACACCGCTGACATCAGCATTTCTGTCACTACTTTATACTGCCCTCAGTGACGTCAACATAAAGTTGATGACAGGTTCCCTTGAATGTTATTGTTACAACCACCCTGAAGCTAAAGGGATTTTTTCTGATGTAATAAGTTAGAGTTGCATATATTAGTTATTCCTCTCACTGTAGTCTATTAAAATGAGTATACAAATTTAGAAATGCAGTTGATACTTATACAGTTCAGAGGGCCAAAGAAGCAAACCATTCATCATGCATGTCATTAGTCTGGAAAAATGTTGGGAATGCATCTAAACTTGTAAATTTTGTTGTTACTGAGATTTTTTTTTTTATGTGTTGGTTTATAGATTTACCATATTTTCTCCCCTTAAAGGGAATGTGTCCTCAGAAAATCACTTTAAGTCACGTTTTTATGTTTAACATATTTAGAAATTTTTGGTGTTTTTCTTATAAATGTTACCATTTTTGAAAAGGGTATATAATCCTGCAATTTTCACACTGGCCAATAGGCCTAAAATATGACTTTCTGTCTTTTAAGAGCAGCTACATGGACAGGAGCTGACCACATTGACTTATATGAGAGCGTTTTCTAGGAATGCTCTGTGACCTGTTTAGAGGTCAGGAGGGACCTGATAAGCTGTGATATCACCTGGAGGATCCTGTGCTATCTATACAGCTCAGTTACAATAGCTACTGAAAATGTACTTGTACAGAACAAGAAATCATGACCTATTAGTCCTACTGACCAATGTGAAAATTGCATGATTTTTTTTAAAAAAAATAGTGACATGGAAAAAAAGTTTAAAAATTCTCCAAAAATGTTTAACATAAAAACGTGATTTTTTTCCATTCATATTAGGGCTCTATGCACATTGGTTCTGAGCCATTCCCTAGCTGTAAACATTGGGAAAATGTTCTTACAACCTACAACATCCATAGGGTCCTATTAAAAAAATGCTGTGCTTTCCTATACAGTTGCATAAAACTACTGCAGACATATACCAGCCCGATGTAGGCCAAAAGGACAATATAGTCGCACATATCACCAGCTCTATAATGTTTCATAGAAAAATAAGGCATAATTTTATTTTTTAAAATGATTATTGGATACTTTGGGCTCATGCATGTGGCTGTATTTTGTCTTTGTACTACCTCTGAGTTCTATGTAGCTATTACAGCTCCCATACATATGCATGAGCCATTACTGTACCTCTGTATGCTCAGGGCACTTGGCTTCCTGATATGGGTTATGCTTCAGATCAATAAGTGGATTAAACGTTCTTCGTCTAATGCATTCCCTTCAATGGGGAGCAAAGTGAAGTGATATTTTGTTACTTTATCTTTCCAAATTAGCAAAATTTTAATTGCAATCATTGTAATTGTGACTGCGGTATTTTTATTTTTTTAGTATAATTTCAAGGTGTGCCGTCTGGGTAATCTTCCTGACTTACTGGAGTCAGCGGATTTGCATGACCATCACTTTCCTCACCCATCTTCAAGCTCTTATTCCCTCTTTAAAGAGTGACACCCCAGAGTTTGAGACGTACTTACACGGTTGGCATCCTAGCTTCCATAGGAAAGTTTGGCCTCCCAAAGTTTGTTAGGGCGGACTCTAGTCATTGACCCTTACAGGGTCTTCTGACTTGTTGGGTCAGGGAACCTTGAGGCCCTTCTCCTTTCAGAGAGAGCTTGTGATAGACTGCATCCTTGTGGGGGGGTTTTGCACTTGGTTAGAGAAACCAGACACTGAAAAAAAATAAAAAATCTGGTTAGCGTAAGACTCTCTTCTGACTTTTAGTTTATTTTTTTTTTTAACTAAGAGGATAAAAGCTAAAAGTTGTCTACCTTCATTCATGGTGCTTGCATGGAAGATATGTCTGTATCCATCCATCTCCTATCTCTTTCTATCTTCTATCTCATATATCTCTCTATATTATTTTTTTTCCGCTAGTTTTCGCTTAAATAACATGAGTCATCCAAAAAAAACACTGCTGTCCATGCTTAGTTCCCCTTCCATACTACTTTTTTACCGTTTAACAGCTTCATATTTTTTTCTTTTCGTTAACAAAAGATTCCAGGCAGTTTGTGTAAAAAGGCTCATTCATGATTGCAGGAGAGTTCACCTTTAGTCTGAAAAAGAGTGAAAGGAGGCTATTTTGTACACCACCCTGCTTCCAATCCAATTAAGAGCTCAATAATAGACGGATTAGAAGAAGTTTACTCCTTAGCAGAAGGAAAGCTTTTTAAGTAGTGTATGTTGATAGCAAAAGGCTATATGGGGAAAAGCGGAGAGAATTATTGAGATAATAGGCAGTAATCTTAACTCTTCTGATGTTTGCGCTGGCCACAATGTAGCGGACCTTCATAGCCAGGAGAACAATAATTCTGAGTCTTTAACTGTTTTGTTGCTGAGCTTTGGTTGTCCTTTCAATTTTCTTCACTTGCCTGTTAGGTGGTTGTATACTTCTGAAATACCACCCAGCCCACGCCACATTTTTATTCAGTTGGTGTGCAGTGAGTTCTATCATTGTTTCATGGCTGAATAAATGACTGACGAAAATAAAGATTACATCAAAAACGTAGAGAAAGCTTCAACAAAGATCTTCTTTTAAAGAGAATGTGATACTAAAGCTCCCTTCACGTGTATGTCCAGCAGTCCAGTTCAGCTTCCCTCTGGCGGGAAGAGGGAAACTGAAGCTAGAACCGATCCCACAGCTTTCTGTGGGATCATTCTCATGCATCCGGCGCATCAGTTGTGATGCCAGATAGTACCGGACAGAAGAACGCTGCATGCTCTGTTTTTCTGTCCGGTGCCATCGGTGGATAGAAGCCAGACCTGTGAGCTGAAGAGCAGTACACGTGTATCAGTTGTGTCCAGCTCCTGGCCTAAAATAGGTGGCTGGACACAACTGATATATGTGAAGCAGGCCTATGAGCATCTATGTGCACTGTGTATAAAATGTGTCTTTCATTTGCTGTATATGTCGCCTGGCTCTGAGTGCCTATGCTTACAATACGGAAGTTGCAGTAAGCACAAGCATTAACATACTACTCAGAAAATAATATATATATATATATATATTTTTTTTTTTTTTTTTGCTGCTTTTACTTTAACATTTTAATATTTTTAGATTAGGGTTAATATTAGAAATATTTTACATGTGCATGCAGTAGGTTAAATGAAGCTGACAGAGGGATCGCAGACCATGCGGGTGCTCAAATAATATCTTGTTGCTCCTGCGCGAGATTACAGTGCAAGGTCTTTCAAAGTGCTGGTGCAGCCTCATCTGGAATATGCAGTTCAGTTCTAGGCACCAGTCCATAGAAAGGATGCTCTGCAGTTGGAATTAGTACAGAGGAGAGTGACTAAACTGATAAGGGGCATGGAGGGTCTTAGTTATAGAAAGATTAAAAGAATTGAATTTATTTAGTCTTGAGAAGAGACGTTTAAGGGGGGACATGATTTAACCTATACAAAAATATAAATGAGCCGTACAAAAAATACTGTGAAAAACTGTTCCATGTAAAATGCCGTCAAAAGACAAGGGGGCGCTGCCTCCGACTGGAGAAGAAAAAGTTTACTCTTTAAGGACATCAAGACGTCTTTACTGTAAGAACTGTGAATCTGTAGAATAGACTTCCTCCTGACATGGTCAAAGCAGAAACAGTGGACAGTTTTAAAAAGGGTTTAAATGAATTCTTAAAAGTAAATGTCATCAATGCTTATGAAAACGTGTAGAAATCTGAGTCTCGCTTGCTTCTTGTATTCGCGTCCCTACCTATTCCTTGGTTGAACTTGATGGACTTATGTCTTTTTTCAACCATATCATGTATGTAACTATGTCTGCTTGACATCAGAGGAGTTGGGAGGGGACTTCAGGATGAGGAGAGGTGTGGGGCTCAGCCAGAATGGACGCGGCTGGGCTCCACTATCAACTAGGACAGCCTCTTGGACTCTTTTCACAGGTAATTAGCATAAATATAAAGTAGTTTTTTTTTTTTTTAGGGCAAACCACATCATTCATATGTGAGACACAGGTATATTTTGAATGTACTCAAGGAGACTTCAGTAAACCTGTTGGCAACTTAATATGAAAAATTGTGCTGACAGAATCCCTTTAACCCCTTAGGGACACAGCTTTATTTCACCTTAAGGACCAGGCCATTTTTTGCAAATCTGACCAGTGTCACTTTAAGTGGTGATAACTTTAAAACACTTTGACTTATCCAGGCCATTCTGAGATTGTTTTTTTTGTCACATATTGTACTTCATGACACTGGTAAAATGAAGTAAAAAAAAATTATTTTTATTTATAAAATAAATACCAAATTTACCCAAAATTTGTAATAAATTGCAAATTTCCAAGTTTCAATTTCTCTACTTCTATAATACATAGTAATACCTACAAAAATAGTTATTTCTTTATATTCCCCATATGTCTACTTCATGTTTGGATCAATTTGGGAATGATATTTTATTTTTGGGGGATGTTACAAGGCTTAGAAGTTTAGAAGCAAATCTTGAAATTTTTCAGAAATTTTCAAAAACCCATTTTTTAGGGACCAGTTCAGGTCTGAAGTCACTTTGTGAGGCTCACATAATAGAAACTACCCAAAAATGACCCCGTTCTAGAAACTACACCCCTCAAGGTATTCAAAACTGATTTTACAAACGTCGTTAACCCTTTAGGTGTTCCACAAGAGTTAATGGCAAATGGTGATAAAATTTCAGAATTTAGATTTTTGGGCAAATTTTCCATTTTAATCCATTTTTTCCAGTAACAAAGCAAGGGTTAACAGCCAAACAAAATGCTATATTTATTGCCCTGATTCTGTAGCTTGCAGAAACACCCTATATGTGGCCGTAAACTACTGTACGGGCACACAGTAGGGCGAAGAGGGAAAGGTGCGCCGTATGGTTTTTGGAAGCCAGATTTTGCTGGACTGTTTTTTTTGACACCATGTCCCATTTGAAGCCCCCCTGATGCACCCCTAGAGTAGAAACTCCAAAAAAGTGACCCCATTTTAGAACCTACGGGATAGGGTGACAGTTTTGTTGGTACTAGTTTAGGGTACATATGATTTTTGGTTGCTCTATATTACACTTTTTGTGAGGCAAGGTAACAAGAAATAGCTTTTTTTGGCACCTTTTTTTTTTTGTTATTTACAACATTCATCTGACAGGTTAGATAATGTGGTATTTTTATAGAGCAGGTTGTCACGGACGCGGCGATACCTAATATGTATACAATTTTTTTTATTTATGTAAGTTTTACACAATGATTTCATTTTTGAAACAAAAAAAAAAATCATATTTTAGTGTCTCCATAGTCTGAGAGCCATAGTTTTTTCAGTTTTTGGGCGATTATCTTAGGTAGGGTCTCATTTTTTGTGGGATGAGATGACTGTTTGATTGGCACTATTTTGGGGTGCATATGACTTTTTGATCGCTTGCTATTACACTTTTTGTGACTTAAGATGACAAAAAATTGCTTTTTTTTTACACCGTTTTTATTTTTATTTTTTACGGTGGTCATCTGAGGGGTTAGGTCATGTGATATTTGTATAGAGCCGGTCGATACGGACGCGGCGATACCTAATATGTATACTTTTTTTTTCTTTATGTAAGTTTTACACAATGATTTCTTTTTTGAAACAAAAAAAAATCATGTTTTAGTGTTTCCATAGTCTAAGAGCCATAGTTTTTTCATTTTTGGGCGATTATCTTGGGTAGGGTATGATTTTTGCAGGATGAGATGACGGTTTGATTGGTACTATTTTGGCGTACATGCGACTTTTTTGATCACTTTTATTGCCTTTTTTGGGAAGTAAGGTGGGCAAAATTTCAATTTCCTCATAGTTTTTATTTTTTTATTTTTATGGCGTTCACCGTGCTGGGAAAGTAACATGACCGTTTTATAGATCAGGTTGTTACGGACGCGGCGATACCTAATATGTGTAGTGTATTCAATTTTTTTTTATTTTTTATTCAGTGATAAATGTGTTTTTTTTTTTTTTACTTTTTTCACTTTTTTTTTACATTTTTTTTGACCCAGACCCACTTGGTTCTTGAAGATCCAGTGGGTCTGATGTCTGTATAATACAGTACAGTACACTATAGTGTATTGTACTGTATTTTACTTACACTTTGTCTGAACAGATCTATGCCTTTAGCACAGATCTGTTCAGCACCATGGACAGCATGATGCCTGAGAAGGCGTCTTGTTGCCATGGGAACCTTCTCCGTCTGCTCAGTTGTGGCCACAACTGAGCAGACGGGGAAGGGTAAGGAGGGGGTCTCCCTGTTAACCTCTGCTCTGTTAACCTCTCCGTACGGACCGCGGTATGGAAAGGGTTAAACGGCTGACATCACAGCACAGATGTCAGCCGTTTATACCAGAGTGTCAGCAATGTGCTGACACTCTGGTATAACCACTGTACACCAATGAATATTCAAGAGGAGGCGGGCGGGGGATTAGACTACACACATGGTTTGTTTGTAGTCTGTAACCATGGAGACATATAGATTTGCATGTAAGCTGTGGACACAAAACAGTAGAACATTTTTAATAAGGGCTATTTGCAACCTAAATTTTTTTTTTCATGCATTGTGCAATAAAAATGGTTGCAAAGTTGAGCTTATCCTTTAAAAAATAAGTTTAAAAAATTACACCGTATTTAGCTAATATTACCTCATAATAGCACGTTAAAATTGATTGACTCATTTCAATTTCACATTGTCCAATGCATTGTTATTATGCAACTTCTTAAAAAACCAGACTCTCTATTATGCGGAACAAAAAACTATTTTATATACTTGGCATTCAAAAATATTAATGTTAGAAGAAAGCTTTGAAGTTAATTGTACTCGTAGACCTAGGGAATATTTTCTACTTTGGCCATTTTATACATCACACCTACTAATCTTTCACCTTTTCCTTAATATCCTAGTGAAAACTTGACCAATAGCATTCCATAGCAAATGCTGCCGTTTCAGCAGTGTTGTACAAGATTCTGTTAATATTAATTATAGTTTGTCCATTCATTGTATGCTTTTCCTTGGGGTTGTTTGCTGGTGACTTTATTTTTTTGCTTTTTTTATTTTATCTTTATTTTTTATTTTTTTGTACTTTGATTTATTTTAATTTTTTTCTTGGAATGTGACCCTGGTCTTACTTGTGGATGTGACAGATTAGTGTTGAGTAATGAATCTAATAAACTCAAGATTGATCACTAAGTTGTGGAAATTAGTGAAAGTTTTTTTGTTTTCAGTGTGGCATCACACCTGGTTCAAGTCCTCCTCAAGCGATCGCATTGAAGCGTCTTCTTTACACAATTAAACTTGATTTTCAAACAGATGAAAGGTGCTCATTGTGTAGAGTGACTGGTGATCATTATGTCCAACTACCCTGCTATCTTATTATTGTTCCGATCTTTTCTCTCTCATCTGTGCTTGGCATGTAGTGGGCTAAATGTTTAATGAGACAATGTGTTAAAGGCTTCACTTTTCTTCCAATTAACCCTAAGACCACGCTGGTATTTTCATAAATCCACATACGTATTTTGTGAGGCCTAAAGGGTAATCTGCAGGCAGGCTGTGAAGAATATAAAAAGACTAACCTGCTAACAAACACTGCAATAGGACAAAAAGAGCTTAATCCGTATTATGGTAAATGCAGGCTTAATGTCCTAAAAGGACTTTGCCAGGGAGGGCAAAACAATGAGGCTTCACCAATGCTAAAAAACACAGCTTTTACTTGGACGCCAGAAATTGTCACAGATGAATAACTCATAACATAGAGGAAAGTTACTTCTTAAAGTAAGGATAAGCTGTGAGCCTGCTTACAAAGGGATGGCTCCCTATTGTGTGTAAGATTTGAGCTTTCACTATAGCAAAAAATTGGAGCGCCTGAAAACGCTTAATAAAGGCAAACACATCAGTTTAGCTTCATTATACAATAATGTGTCCTCATACCCTTAAAAACGAAAGTTTTTGATCTGTGCTGTTAGCGTATGTTCTTCATTCCTTTAACGTCTTATCCAGTGATATTATTGATGTGGTATTAGCTATATACGACCTACTCTGTATTTGTTACCAAGACACTTTGGCAGATAACCAAACAGCATGCTTGGCCTAAGATGTCAAGGAAGAAAAGTAAAAAAATAAATAAAATCATTGTAAATAACAATACCCTGGACACTGTTTACAGAGGTCTTTCAGGATTCAGGGGACAAACATAAAAGAGTGGTCTCCATAACAAGAGCATATTGTGGCGCCCTCCTGAAGATGGTTTATGTTTCCATGTTGTCCTTTCAACTAAACATTGTGGTGCTTGTTGATCCTCCTACCCTTCTCTTGCATAACAAAAAAGAATTTTATCCATTAGCGCCTTACTTTGTCTCCTTATGAGGGGAGCACTGTGGGAAAGGGAGCCTTACACAAGTTCACGCTTCCATGAAGGATGATGCAACCAGATTTTACCCTATACCTTCAATGGCCATATAGCAATAGCCTTGGCTACCACTATGGTAATATGTATGTCCTGGCAGGCGACTTAGGCAGCCGCCTAGGGCGCAATTTAGCAGGGGGCGCCGGAACCGTGCGGTTTAAAAAAAAAAAAATGTTGATTAAGTGGCCGACCCGCAACTAACTATAGGCAGGAGTCAGGACTGTGGACACGGAGATGAGCGCTTCCATAGTGGAAGCGCTCATCTCCAGTCATCTGTATCGCCGTCCTCAGGACAGCGATACAGGCTGTGCAGCAGGGGAGGGAGAAGTGTGTCCCTTCGCCTTCCTCTGATAGGCTGCAGGCACTAGGCCGGCAGCCTATCAGAGGCCGGCGCAGGCGGCGCAATGACGTCATCGCGCCGCCTGAGCCGTACAGCGCGGGACACAGCCCGGAAGAGGCCTGAATCGCATCGCTGACATGGAGGTAAGTATAAGTTGTTTTTTTTTGTCAATACTGGTGGCTACTGGGCTGGCACATGATGGGGGGCTCTGGCTACTGGCACATGATCGGGGGGTCTATGACTACTGGGACATAATAGGGGGGCCCTATGGCTACTGGGACATGATAGGGGGGGGCTCTGGCTACTGGCACATGAGATAGGGGGGGCTCTGGCTACTGGCACATGAGATAGGGGGGGCTCTGGCTACTGGCACATGAGATAGGGGGGGCTCTGGCTACTTACACATGAGATAGGGGGGGCTCTGGCTACTGACACATGAGAGGGGGGGGCTCTGGCTACTGACACATGAGAGGGGGGGCTCTGGCTACTGACACATGAGATAGGGGGGGGTTCTGGCTACTGGCACATGACATGGGGGGGGGCTCTGGCTACTGGCACATTATTGGTGGGCACTATAGGGGCATCCACTGAGGCCACAAAGAACGGCTATTTTATATGGGGGCTCTGTATAGGGGCATTTTATACTGGGACACATTATGGTGGGTACTATGGGGAAGGTGGGAGAGGAGTACTATGGGGTCATCTACAGGGGCACTGAGAAGGGGTATTTTATACTTACAAATTATGGGGGACACTGAGGGCATCTACTGGGGCACTATATATGGGGCATTTTATACTGGTACATTATGGGGGCGCTAGGAGGGAGGGGGGAGAGGAGAACTATGGGGGCATTTACTGGGGGCACTATGTAGGGGTATTTTATACTGGCACATTATGGGGGCACTATGGGGACATTAGCTCAACTGGGGGCATTACAAGGGGGTATTTTTTGCACTGTCACATTATAAGGAGAATTATTTCTACTGGGGGGCATTATGGTGGGCTTTATTACTCCCCCATGGTATGACCCCCTAGTAGCAGCACCAGTCTCTCCCTGATCTGCTATCCCTCTGCCCATTCTCCAAATCCTTATTAAGAAATCTTTTCTCATTAGGATAAAACACAACATTAGCTCCGCCGAGCCCCCCAGCCAAAGTGTTGAAGTGGTGTCCGATATCCCCAAGGGTCAAGCCAAGTAACTGTAAGTCTTCATATGAAATATGTTTGTTATACACATATAGCAAACACTGTGCCCCACAATATACAGTTTCTTCTGTAAAAGTCATCAAGTGTCATGGGGGAGGGGGGGCCTTATTGTTTATCGCCCCAGGCTTGTTTCTTTAGCTACGGCTTAAGTTATGGTAGTTATTATCCACCATTCTTAATAGGGGGCTTTATTGCAACATATAACTCTTTTAATTTAAATGCTGAGAAACGGGTGGAACATCTGTGATGTCATGATATGGGCAGATCATCTGATAAGGGGGGGCGGCAATTTTTATCTTGCCTAGGGCGGCAAAAATCCTTGCACTGGCCCTGTGTCCTGTTTAGGATCATCTAGTAAGCTGAAACGAGCACTGAACCCCAAAACCATCTCTTGGCCTAAACACATGATTTGATTACATAATCAGGACAGCCTTTGTGAGCTGTGTGGGGTTCGACCACTGGGACCCCCACCAATCCCAAGAACAGATTCCTGTGTTCCTGCCCTAATGGAGCAGCAGGACCTGTCTGGATCATCGCTCAATAAATTCTCTATGGAACTGCCTTAGATAGCCAAGGACAGAACTCGCCTATTTCTGTCAGTCTCATACAGAATGAATAGAGTGGCAGGGCGCATGCTAGGCCTGTGGCTTCATTACGATATGAATGTGGGATCTTCACTCTTGGGATCATGGGTTTCCGAGCGGTTGGATCCCCATTGATTTGTCACAAAGATGCTCTATCATGCTTGAAAAGACATTCTTCATTGCCATATTGCTCCTAGGTTGTTAGAAGTTGCTCTTGGAGGATATTTTCATACTATTCTATATCCATGGCAGTGTTCTTAGGCAAAGTTGGAAGTGAGCCCCCTCGTTTGTATGAGAAGCAACCCCACTCATTAATGGTCTCAGGATACTTTAGCTGATTTAAGCTTTTGCTGACACAGGACTCCTGGTAGCACTCGCATTTTCTTCTCCGGACAATCATTTTTCTAGATGTCCCAAACAGTGTAAAGGGGGCTTCATCAGAGCAAATAACTTTACCTCAGCTCTCTGCAGTCTAATCCCTGTACTTCCGGCAGAATGCTAGTCTGTCCTTGATGTTTTTCTTGAAGAGAAGTAGCTTCTTTGCTGCCCTTCTTGACACCAGGCGATCCTCCATAAGCCTTTTCTCTCACGGTGCGTGGGGCTGCACTCTCACCTGTCTACTGCCCTTCCAGAATAAGCTACGCACTAGTGGTGACATAAAGCCTCCTTTACACCAATTGAACATGTCCCTTTGAAGCACAGGGGCAGACTGGGAATTTAAACTGGCCATGAAAAAATACTGAAAGTGGCCCCATTTTGTAGTCAGGTCCAAATTGATGGAAGGCATGGGCAGCAATACCATATTGTGGCACATTATACCACCCCAAGAGAGCCAAGTACCACAGTCCATCACAAAATACTGCCAGCATCACAAAATACATCCACAAAAACTTCCACTGGCTGGCCATAAGGAGGGCCCAGGCAGCCCTCTGGGCATCCGTTCCGGAACGGGTGCGGACCCATTCATTCTCAATGGGGCAGGAATGGATGCAGGGAGCAGACTATGTGCTCTCTGCATCCGCATTTCCTGAGCGCGGCCCCCGATCTTGTATTGTGGATCCGCAATACTTTACGGACGTGTGAATGGACCCTTAAAGAGGACCTTTCACAACTGTACAAAATAAAACCTAACTAGATCAGTGGGCAGAGCGGCGCCCAGGGGTCCCCCTGCACTTACCAGTATGTCTGGGCGCCGCTCCGTTCGCCCGGTATAGGCTCCGGTGTCTGCGCTCCCTCTGAATGATTTTTTTGTATGAGGCGTGTCTTGCTGCAGCGCTGGCCAATCGCAGCGCACAGCTCATAGCCAGGCTATGAGCTGTTTGCTACGATTGGCCAGCGCTGCAGCGAGACACGCCTCATACAAAAAAATCAGTCAGAGGGAGCGCAGACACCGGAGCCTATACCGGGCGAACGGAGCGGCGCCCAGACATACTGGTAAGTGCAGGGGGACCCCTGGGCGCCGCTCTGCCCACTGATCTAGTTAGGTTTTATTTTGTACAGTTGTGAAAGGTCCTCTTTAACATTTTCTCCTGAGCCAACGAGACAATAACTGAAATAATGTTTGCAAGTCATTTTGTGGCAGAGATGAAATGCAGTGGTCATGGGGTTTTTGTGATTAAGTTAATTTTTAAGGCAGTTGAATCAAATTGCCACCATAAAATATGAAGCAGCAAACTTTGCGAAAACTAAAATTTATATCAAAAGGAGAAACGAGGATACAGCTTCCAAAAAATGTGACAGCCTTTATTCAAAAAAGTGCAATAAAAACCGACATATAGTCCATATCTACACGTTTCGGATGACCATACAAACAGCAGGTCGTCGATGTAGCGGCCGTACCACTCCAACGAGGCTCCCCAAGGATTGTCAAAAGAAAATAAATGATGATGCTCCCAACATGCCATGTATATGTTATATGTTAGCCATTGAGGGGAGAATTTCGCCCCCATGGAAACAGTTGTAAATGGAAACGATTGTTAAACATAAATACATTGTGTTTTTAGCAAAAACAAAACCACCTGACAAATGAAATCCTGAAACATGATAGAAAAATCCACATAAATGCTCAAAAACCACTAGAGAGAGACCACAGCTAAATCATGCGGGATGACCGTATATAACGACGTGACATCAGCTGTGATCCAAGTATAATTCGGCTTCCAAGTAAAATCATGTAACGTTTGTAAAACAGACCTAGTATCGAACAGGAAGCCGGGAATAGATTGGACTAATGGTTGCAATATACTGTCAGCCCAAGCAGAGAGTCTTTCAGTGAAGGAGCCATTGCCCGCCACAATAGGACGCATGGAGGGGGGAAAGCCACCCTTATGAATCTTAGGCAGGGAATGGAAGACAGGGGTGACAGGGTGCAAGGTATAAATTTTATCTGCCTGCTTTTTACTCATAAAGCCATGCCGATTACCCAAAAACAAGAGAGTTGACAACACTAGTTTTGTAGTATATTGCATCACCTGCTCTCTGTGCCATCTTCAATATGTTGGTTGCAATACCAATAGTCTTAAAGTCAGGATCCGCAAACAGATTTCTGATGTTCCATATGCTAAAGTCAGAAATGTGTCTGCTGTCAGTTTACATTATGCAGTTTTTCATCAGGGAGATGTCACTGGTTTGCAAGTTCAGGGCTTGGAGAGAGTTCACCCACCCATTTGGGGTGGAGATCCTAGAAAACTACTATTAAACATTGAATCCTTTTGGATTTTTTGTATGGGTTCATGTATCCCTAATAGTTTAATACTATCCCTGTAGTTTAAATCGCAAGCATGATCTAATTTTACATTACTTATCCTTACTAATAATTCTCTCTTTTTTAGTTTTTAAGATGTATCTAGGTATTTATCTTAAATGTAAATGTGGAGGTGTGGCTATGATTGATTGCAACCACCTTACCTTGTCATTATTTAAGTCAGGTGTGTACGTGCTTCCTGTGTCATGAGTAAGGATCAGTGGACTATATGTCTGTTTTTATTGCACTTTTTTGAATAAATACGGTCACATTTTTTGGAAGCTGGATCCTCATTTCTCCTTTTGATATTATATTGACGCTGTGTTCCCGGCGTCTTCCGTGCTTCCTTTGTGATTACCAGACTGGTGAGCGCTACTATTTGTATATTTTTCCTTCCTAAAATTTATATCGGTGTCAAAATATTTCACCATGACGGAAGGTATACCTTTTTTTGTGTTTAATGAAATATTCCAGAGAAATGCACTATTTTACATTCCCCTAAAATAGTTTTGTGAGCGTAATTTTTTGTAATCTGTTGGGCTACGATGAGACATATGAAACAGTCCAGCTTTTTTTTTTTTTTTTTTTTTATTATAAATTAAAATCCTAATTCTCCTGTATAGAATCTTTCCCAAATTAGGAAGGAGAAAAAAAGAAGTTGTGCTGGCCCAGCTATTGTCTTTCAACTAGAATAAATGTAATTGTATTGCGTTATCAACTGTACTTGGCGTGCTTTGCTGCCATCTAGTGGATATTCTTATTTTATTTTATAAAGTTATCTATGGTTGTAATTTCCATATGCTTTTTATCCTGTAACTCTTCCTCTTCTGTGAGCTCATATCCTGTGTCCTGCAGTCTTTTATTGCTTGTGCAAGAGATTGCCACCCACACTCGTCAAAGACTTCTCTCAGGTACTTTGGTGGCAGGAAAGAAAAAGGGGATCTAATAAAGTTTCCCTAACCACATATCCACTAGGCTTGCAACTAGGGATGAGCGAATCGACTTAGGATGAAACATCCGAAGCCCATTTGCATAAAACTTTGTTCTAATACTGTACGGAGCAGGAGCTCCGTACAGTATTAAAATGTATTGGCTCCGATGAGCCAAAGTTATTTTTCAGTTGAGGTACTACAGATATTTGTAGTTGCTTTTTTTTTTTTTTTTTTTTTAAATAGAATCACGCTGTTGAAGATGGTTAATCATCTGTCTTTTACACAGTAAGGGCTCATTCAGACGGCCGTATGCTGTCCGCAAAAATACTGAATGCTATCCGTTTTTTTGCGGATCCGCAAAAAAAATGAAACATGTCCTATACTTGTCCGTGAAAATCAGGACATGGCCCCATTGAAGTCTATGGGTCCGCAAAAATACTGAATGCTATCCGTTTTTTTGCAGATCCGTTTTTTTGCGGATCCGCAAAAAAACGGATAGCATTCAGTATTTTTGCGGACAGCATACGGCCGTCTGAATGAGCCCTTACTCTATTGGCTCTATTTGAGCAACACCTGTATATAAGACCTATATTTGACAAATATCATATAATATGCTCTCAATATCATACCGGTACCTAACCAGCTTTGAGTACCTCCAAAGTATGTGTATCACATTTTCCCCCTGGTTATTACATCTTGGATATTTGCCTTTGTTGTGCCAATTTCTGAGTTGTGTAATAGACCATACCAATTGTGCAAAGCTTTTTTTCAGTATCTTGGAAGTCAATGAGGGTACTCTGCAACACTTACCTTGAGCATGGTTATCCAATTCTACTGCCCATTTCTCATAGCTGTTCTACCATATTTTACCAATGTCATTTTTTCTCAAAGCATTCTGAAGTTTCTACAGTACGTGACTCAATGACAGACATTTATAATTTCCTGTAAGCCAGAAAACTGGCATAAAAAAATCGGCAAATGTTGTGACTTTTTTGGGGGGGTTTCAACTTTGTTTACCATTATTTATTTTTTTACCAAAAAGTGGCTAAGTCATGGGGTGGGGCATGGCTGGCCCAGCATATAGTCAGTCATTGGTGAGAGAGACAGGAGTGCTCCCTTCATGAGTACAGCAGACTCCAGGGTATTTTTCTCCATGCCGAAGACCTTTCACCACTCCTGACATGTCTGTTTTAATAGCTACATGCATTCCCCATGTAATAACAAATCTGGAGCATCTATTCTTATGGCTCCATTATGTTGTGCCATTCCTTTTATTATTTCTACTAGAAGTTATGAATGGTTTGCTACCAGTCTGCATTAAGGGTACAGAAGGGTTGGTAACAAGTTGGGGGGGGGGGGGGGTACCTGCGCAGACCCACTCTATCCAATCAGTGCTGCTATTATCAGACTGTGCAGCTACACCCCCCCCCCCCCAAAACTGGTTACCACCCCTCTGTACCCTTACTGAAGGCTAATAGCAATTCATTCATAACTTCTAGTAGAAATAACAGAGGAATGGTTCAACAGACTCAAGAATAGATGATCCAGAATTGTTATTACATGGGGAGTGCATGAAGCTATTAAAACGGGTATGTCAGGAGAGGTTATACGTCAGTTTGAGGAGTCTTAGGCTGGTTTCACACTTGCGTTGTCCGGATCCGGCGTGTACTCCATTTGCCGGAATTACACGCCGGATCCTGAAAAACGCAAGTGAACTGAAAGCATTTGAAGACGGATCCGTCTTCAAAATGCGTTCAGTGTTACTATGGCACCGAGGACGCTATTCTGGTTGCCATAGTAGTAGTGGGGAGCGGGGGAGCAGTATACTTACAGTCTGTGCGGCTCCCGGGGCGCTCCAGAATGACGTCAGGGCGCCCCATGCGCATGGATGACGTGATCCATGCGACACGTCATCCATGAGCGTGGGGCGCCCTGACGTCACTCTGGAGCGCCCGGGGAGCCGGACGGACTGTAAGTATACTGCTCCCCCGCTCCCCACTACAATTTACCATGTCTGCCAGGACTTTAGCGTCTTGGCAGCCATGGTAACCATTCAGAAAAAGCTAAACGTCGGATCCGGCAATGCGCCGAAACGACGTTTAGCTTAAGGCCAGTTCCGGATTAATGCCTTTCAATGGGCATTAATTCCAGATCCGGCCTTGCGGCAAGTGTTCAGGATTTTTGGCCGGAGCAAAAAGCGCAGCATGCTGCGGTATTTTCTCCGGCCAAAAAACGTTCCGGTCCGGAACTGAAGACATCCTGATGCATCCTGAACGGATTTCTCTCCATTCAGAATGCATTAGGATAAAACTGATCAGGATTCTTCCGGCATAGAGCCCCGACGACGGAACTCTATCTAGGAAGAAAAGAACGCAAGTGTGAAAGAGCCCTTATATGCAATGCTGCTTTTGGAAAAATGGTTTGGAAATTAGCTCCGTTTCCAAATTTAAAAGAAAGCTGTGTCTCTAGTGCTATCAGTTGGAAGGTAGGTATCCTATAAGTCAATGTTCAACCTACTGGCTATAATCCTAAATTATATGTCAACAAAGTCCTACATTGATAGCTACCTTCTAAACAGTTGCACCAGAGGTGCAGCTTTCTATTCTTTTTGGAAAGAGAGCTGTAGAGTGCATACAGCAGACACAGAACTACTCTTATATTGTATTCTTAATTCGGCTAGATTAGCTAACTGATATATAGCATAGTTCATAGTGCAGTTTGGACTATTAGTACAGTAGACCTGTCCCTGGAATATGCTATGCTGAAGCAGGGCAGCATGTTCAGATGACAGATCCACTGTAAAGTGGGAACTCTAATTTGCTGTACATGGGTAAATCACCCTAGGAAATGGTAATTTAGGACATATTCTAGTTCATGCCCTCGGCTTGCGGATTGTGTACTGAAATCCCAGTTTAATTTGTTAACCCCCAATTATGTTCAAGAAGAGAACAGATGTAAAAGTGCAGTCTGTATAAAAAAATGTTTGGGTTGTGGCTTTTGTGAGCATGAGATCTTAGGATAGCCCTTTTTGTTCTTCTCTGTCACTTTGATGTGATCATCAGTGGAGCAGAACCTGGGCCACATTCATAAGAGCTCTCATTAAGCAGCCCATTTGTCTGCAGCCTCATTAATTTGATAAACTCATTTGCTGATAAACGATGACAGGAATATATGACTGGAAAGCTGCGTAGATGGAATAATTTTACATAATCTATTGTGTCTCCAGTTCCTGGCATGATCTGTCCTGTGCGTTTTATATGTAAGTGTCCATTGCTTTCACGTACTAAGATGTCTTGATTTTAATGGAAATGGATGCATTAACTGTATCGGCAAAAAAGACAAAGTGTGAATTCACATGCAAATGTATTGCCATATGCATTAACAATCCTATTATCAACCATATCCTGCGAATTTTTTTAACCATCATAAATTAATATCTATTGAGTAGAATTACACCTTCCTGATTTGTACAAATAGCTGTTGGTGACATAGTCATATGATGTCATGCCAAAGGACATGACTGAGGTCTTCTGTGGAATAGAACTGCAATGCTAGAGCCATGGTGCCAACGGGTCTGACACAAGACATCAAAGGAGGGCAGGCAACCACATGCTGTTGATCCACTCCTGACCTCTACATAAGAAGCTGACCCATTACACAAGTTGTGGTTTTAATCCTCTTACCACACTTTGTACTTAGTTGCTATATTTTAGCATAGTTATTAGATTATTATAATGTTGTTTATTAGGCATGCAATACACTTGTGCTGTCTGCAAGTGCAAAGCGCGTGCAAATATTTTTAAAATTTTTACACAGTGTGAACTGGATGATGAATCTGGTGCAACCTTTAGTCTAAATGTATACCACATGTTAATTGGCTTAGTTTACACCAGCATTGTGTGGCCACATTTTGGTCCAAATTAAGCCACGTCCTCTTTCTGGTAGGCCATGTACCCTTGTATGGCAAGTTTTAAAAATAGGGTCTAAAACACTTAATAAATGCGGTGTAAAGCATGTACTCCAGTGTTTTGGTGCAAACCGTGCCAGGATGCTGATGCATTTTGATTAGTACATAAATCTCCCTCAATGACTTTACATTGGCACACTTTGACAATGCATTACATGTCCCAAGAATTTGAGGCGTATAAATTAGTACATCCGTCAGAGAAGTGCGGTTTGCTGCGGACACTTCGGTTGGTACATTTACTTTTGTAAAATAAATTGTGTGATTCCAACTGAGCAGTAAAAACACACATTACTTGGTTGGTAAACAAGCTGGCGTGATGAATGAGTTGTACCCGGAGCCAATAAGCAAACCAGCGCTATTACATACTTTACTAAAAACTGTACAATTGTAAAGACATTTTATGATCCAGCAACAGTCTACTTACTGAGAAAAGTCTTAAATCATTATGGCTTTTATTTGTGTAATATTCCCTACTTTCCCTTAATTCACTTTTTCTTGACAGTTATGGACACGTTCCCTAATAGCTGTGGCATTTAAAGATAAGACGCCTTGTAAACAGATTAACTTTTTTTTAAATAGGCAGCAATTTCATCCACAATAATGTACCAATTCATAAACTAACCATTTCAACCAAAAATTTGAAAACAAGATAAATGACCTATTGTATAATGCCTACTATTAGGCTGACTTGATGGCCCTGTGTTCGCCAAGATAAGCCCCTTGTATTATTGCACTGTAATAAAATGAGATCATGTTTTAGCACTACAGATAAAGGAAACATTGGATATATTTAATACTTGGGCTCAGAACACTTAATGTCCCTAGCCTCCATAAATACGGCACCCGCTTGCCTGTAAAACAAATTATATTTCCAGGTAATATTATAATGTAGATTGCTTATAAAAAGAAAAAAGGAAATTAGGTGATTGAAGTTCAATTTGTAGCATGTTATTAACCATTTCCACTTGACTAGATGAGTAAGAGGATAATAGATGAGGGTTTTATTATTACATTCTCTGTAAAATGAAGTGGTATCTGAGATAAGGAGGTGCAAATAATGAACACTGCGCAGTGCAGCATCCGTCAGTGCTTCCACGTCTGTTGAATTCTGCTTTCAGGGGTAGTTGGGGTTTTCTTAAGTTAATATTTTTAGTGTTGCTTGTATAACAATACAATTATTAGGACTCATAAGGTTCTAGAGAGTGCACCTTTTTTGCAGTGGTATAACTCGGAAGCATTTAGACTGAGATTTAAAAATCAATATTCATTAGATACATTTATTTGTATCAGTTAGGCTCATGTTGGCTAAAAGGGTATTTCCACCTTACGCATTTATGGAATATACACAGGATGCAGGTCCCACCTCTGGGGCTCACACTTATTTCTAGAGTAAGTTTCTTCCGACCTGTCTTTTGAGGTGGCCGCTTCATCCAGGTACAGAATGGATAAAGGGATGGCCATGCATGCATAGGCGGACTTGCTATAGACACGATCGGGAAGTTTCCCAGTGGTTGGATGCCCAGAGGGCCACCCAAGCCCTCCTTTTGGCCGCCAATTGGGTACGTAAAGATCTGATGCTCTTAGCATTAATTAAAGGGGTTCTCCGGGAAATAAGAAAAAGAAAATACTCAAATACTACTTTATTTTAAATACATTTCCAAGTACCTGTTATTAGTTATAATGGCTCTTTTTCTCTAGAGAGCAGTGATTAGGAGAAATAAAATGACCGCCATCCGATTAGTACACGCAAAACCTGTCCTAATCATACAGCAGGACCAGTTACTGTATTTTTCGCCCTATAAGACGCATCGGCCCATAAGACGCACCTAGGCTTTTGAGGAGGAAAATAAGAAAAAAATATTTAGAACCAAAAGGTGTGCTTTTGGTGGGCTTTGAACTAATGGTAGCCTGTGGCTGGCACTGTTATGGGGGCGTCTGTGGCTGGCACTGTTATGGGGGCGTCTGTGGCTGGCACTGTTATGGGGGCGTCTGTGGCTGGCACTGTTATGGGGGCGTCTGTGGCTGGCACTGTTATGGGGGCGTCTGTGGCTGGCACTGTTATGGGGGCGTCTGTGGCTGGCACTGTTATGGGGGCGTCTGTGGCTGGCACTGTTATGGGGGCGTCTGTGGCTGGCACTGTTATGGGGGCGTCTGTGGCTGGCACTGTTATGGGGGCGTCTGTGGCTGGCACTGTTATGGGGGCGTCTGTGGCTGGCACTGTTATGAGGGCGTCTGTGGCTGGCATGGCACTGCTATGGGGGCGTCTGTGGATGGCATGGCACTGCTATGGGGGCGTCTGTGGATGGCATGGCACTGCTATGGGGGCGTCTGTGGATGGCATGGCACTGCTATGGTGGGGATCTGTGGATGGCATGACACTGCTATGGCGGGGATCTGTGGATGGCATGACACTGCTATGGCGGGGATCTGTGGATGACAGATAAATAGCATCTTATGCTATTTGACATCCACAGATCCCCCGCATAACAGTGTCAGCCACTGTGAATGACTAATGGTATCTACTGTAACTGCAGGCAGGCAATGGTTAACTATAGATATGTTCGATCCCGCACTGAGCAGCCTGTACTTACGATCATAGCAGGCTGGAGGCAGGAGGCCGGGCGGGCGGGCAGGGGGGCACTGGCAGCGTTACTTCCTACGTCACGTGCCTGCGCCGCCTGCTTCATTCATAAAGTGGGCGGAGCAGGCACGTGACGTAGGAAGTTACGCTGCCAGTGCCCGCCCGCCCTGCCTCCTACCTGCTATGATCGTAAGTACAGGCTGCTCAGTGCTGGATCGAACATATGTATAATTATGAAAGCCAACCAAAGGTAATGGGTCAATTATATACAAAAACACATATAGTACTGAAGTAATCACAAAATAGCATAATTTTATTGAGAATCACAAAAAGACATAATTGGCACAAGTCACAAAAAAACATTTAACACAGGTCACAGTACATTTAAAATGTTAAAAACCAAGAGGACCGATGGTGGGCTGTTGGTATCTGTGTGAAAAGTGCAAGTGCAATAATTATGATTGGTCACTAGTAAAAAGGTTTGTTCAACCAAACCACTATGGCTCAAAAATACATGGTAACAAAAACTCATATGCATATATATACAGCAGACACTTAAACATGTGGGTGATAATACACACCACAAGGGCTGACTGAAGCAAAGAGACAGCAAAATGTAGTAGGCACATAGAAAATACTGACCAACCAGCCTTGTATACCACACACGACCACCACCAGTCCACTCCCCAATGCACGTTTCGCGTTAGCTTTTTCAAGGGGGGGGAAAAGTGCGTCTTATAGGGCGAAAAATACGGTACTTCAGAACATTGAGCTAAAGAGCTGCCTCGTCCTCCTCTCCTACTCGTTAGGGATTAAGATGCTGAATATAGCTTACAAGATCTTCAGCTGAATATCTGTAGGACTGGAGTTCATGAGGAGATATAAAGAACAGAGAGTAAGTTGGCGATGTGGCTAATGAGCAGCAGCACTTGTATGCAGTCTCCATTACCACAGTATGCCCTGTCCATCCTCTCTACTGAAGATTTCCCATCACTGGAACTAAGGAGCCTAGGACAACTCTAGGAAAAAATACCATAGCATTATCCCACAGCACAGTATTTGTGCTCAGGACTCTGCGACCCAGCTCTGTAACTTTGCATGGTCTGTGACTTTGTGGTCGAGTAGCTGTAGTTAGTGAACGCTTCTAATTTGTAATAATATCACTTACAATAGGGCATGGAATATCTAGGAGAGAAGACATTTTACAAATTTGTCATAACGGTGGTATCTTTTTACATTACCGTGCTTGAATTCAGAGATCTCTTTAGAACGAGACATTTCTTTCACATGTTTGTGAAAACAGACTGCATGGTCAGGTGCTGGATTTTATACACCTGTAGCAATGGGAATGAATGAAACCCATGAATGGTAATTGATTGTATCAATGCATTGGGTTATATTGTGTTTAGATGTCTTATGCAGTTCTAAGACTAGAAGCCTATAGAGAGATTTATGGTATTTATTTTGGAAAACCATCCAGGCTAAGTCGTAACCACCCTCTGTGAGGGGTAGTATATGAGGACAGAAGTATCTGATGATTTATACCCAAATTTGTGAGGAACTTCTGGAATCGTTTTACACCAGTCCTAGACTTTTTCAGTAGTAACATGAGGAACAGGAGTTTAATTTATTTCCTTTCTGGGTTATATTATTTATGGGTTTGAGGATGTTACCAGTATTTGAGTCCATATAATAATTTCTAGAAATCATTACCATTATATACATCAATATATCAGATTTTTCTTGGTCTGATCAGTGAATATTGTAGCACTGTTATGAGAATAGTAATAGTAATGCTCGTTACACAAAACCCAGTGGAGAATAGGCTCCGCCATGATTAACTATGATTTAACATGTAACCTTTACTGCTTGTGCCATGGTATTAGGTTGGTGTAGGACTATGGGTGAGATCAGCAGCTCTTCACGGAACGTAATGATGGATATTAATCACACTATGTACCATAATACAAATTGCACAATTCTTTTGTCTCATAGCTGTACAGGCTTCATCACAGCTTTTGTATAGTTTATGAACCAGATAAGTATGCAGTCTTGTACCACCGTTTATTGCACAAGGCATCTGGAGGTAGAAGACTGCATCCATATTGCTTTAACTGTGTTACAGCACTGGGGCCATGTTTGTGAGTTTGGATCTGCAGACTTTGCGGTACATCCAGGCCGGTATACTTTTGTGTATACAGGCAAAAAAAAAAATTGACCATAATAGGAGAACTGTGAAACTGACGTTTTAATAATGGTGGACTGTCAATGAACAAGCTGGTGGAAAATGTATATTTTCATTGTCTATTCATGTTAGGTACAGGTCATGGTAGCCATGTGCGTCCCACTCTTGCATGTTAAGAGCCCACTGTAATGCTCTGCTTGTTGGGCTCTTCTCTTGGTATGGCTTTCATTTGTGGGTTTCTGTTGGCTTATTGCATTTTTTCACTCCATTAGTATCTTAAAGTTTATCAAGATTTGAAACAAAGCAGCAAGTTAAGTCAGTTTGAAATATTTACAGACTTGAGTTTCTAGGTGCCTTCATCCAGCACAAATATTACGCAATGAAATAGGAATTTTGCTTTGCTGTAAATCTGTCTTGCCACATAAGCGTTCAAAGAAATACTTTTGCCCATCTAAGGCTACATCAATTTGCCATTCTCTGCTTCATGTATCAACTGGCGTGCTAAAAAAATATCAATACCATTGGTTAATATAAATGAAATTAATTTTTAAAACCAGTCTAAAGGTTGACACCTGAAAAATTGCATTGCCTTGCAGAAGAAGCATTTCTGTCCTCTTGTGAAATTTCAGGTCAAGAGGTCAAGTAATTTTCCCAGTCTTCAATAGGATCTAGTGAAATATGAACTTCATTGTCACCCGGCCCCACAGTGATAAGATAAAATGAGCTGATACATGATTTGCTGGAGCGTTATCATCTCCTCCGGTAATCGGGAGAGAAGACATCAGATGTTGCATACTTCCAAGCAGTCCACGTTACATACTCAATAATAGCATCCCAGATCTATACACCATTAACTGTGGTGTCACTGAATTTATTGTTACACACAATTAATGATTTTTTTGTTGTTGTTTCAGTTATAATTTTGAACAGCCATTTTCCATTAATATTTGATGCCAGGTCTCAAGCAATGTATTTTTCCTCATATCTGTTTCTGCCGGTTTTGTGTTGTTGTTTTTTTTAGATGCAGTCAGCTTAATCCTATGACGTTTTCTAAACTGTTAAGTGTCCTAAAAATAATTTTGTAATATATTTTGTTAGTTTTAATGTTTTACTTGCAAAACAGACCCCCGAAGTTCGGGTTTTTCTGTAGCACTTGTCATTGCAATGCATAGCAAATCCATACCATATCCATGTATGCAGTGTACGGATTCTGATCCCTATAATATGCACTGCAGTGAGCATTGTACTGGCAGTAGCACACACCAATGCTTCTACCTGTCCTCTCTCTGCTAAAGCCTGTTATAGCACATAGATGCAGGTTACTTTGTATAGCACATCTCTGCTCCTGCCTGTCCTCGGTCTGCTAAAGCCTGGTATAGTACATAGGTGCAGGATACCTTGTATAGCACACCCCACAGCTCCTCCCTGTCCTCTGATAAAGCCTGGTATAGGACTTAGTTGCAGGATACCTTGTATAGCACACCCCACAGCTCCTCCCTGTCCTCTGATAAAGCCTGGTATAGTACATAGTTGCAGGATACTTTGTATAGCACATCTCTTCTCCTCCCTGTCCTCTGATAAAGCCTGGTATAGTACATAGGTGCAGGATACCTTGAATAGCACACCACACAGCTCCTCCCTGTCCTCTGATAAAGCCTGGTATAGTACATAGGTGCAGGATACCTTGTATAGCACACCCCACAGCTCCTCGCTATCCTCTGATAAAGCCTGGTATAGTACATAGTTGCAGGATACCTTGTATAGCACACCCCACAGCTCCTCCCTGTCCTCTGATAAAGCCTGGTATAGCACATAGATGCAGGTTACTTTGTATAGCACATCTCTGCTCCTGCCTGTCCTCGGTCTACTAAAGCCTGGTATAGTACATAGGTGCAGGATACCTTGTATAGCACACCCCACAGCTCCTCCCTGTCCTCTGCTAAAGCCTGGTATAGTACATAGGTGCAGGATACCTTGTATAGCACACCCCACAGCTCCTCCCTGTCCTCTGATAAAGCCTGGTATAGTACATAGTTGCAGGATACCTTGTATAGCACACCCCACAGCTCCTCCCTGTCCTCTGATAAAGCCTGGTATAGTACATAGTTGCAGGATACTTTGTATAGCACATCTCTGCTCCTCCCTGTCCTCTGATAAAGCCTGGTATAGTACATAGATGCAGGATACTTTGTATAGCACATCTTGGCTCCTGTCTGTCCTCGGTCTGCTAAAGCCTGGTATAGTACATAGGTGCAGGATACCTTGTATAGCACACACCACTGCTCCTCCCTGTCCTCTGATAAAGCCTGGTATAGCACATAGTTGCAGGATACTTTGTATAGCACATCTCTGCTCCTCCCTGTCCTCTGCTAAAGCCTGGTATAGTACATAGGTGCAGGATACCTTGTATAGCACACACCAGAGCTCCTCCCTGTCCTCTGCTAAAGCCTGGTATAGTACATAGGTGCAGGATACCTTGTATAGCACACACCAGAGCTCCTCCCTGTCCTCTGCTAAAGCCTGGTATAGGACATAGGTGCAGGTTATCCTTGTATAGCACATCTCGGCTCCTGCCTGTCCTTGCTCTGCTACAACCTGGTATAGCACATCGGTTAAGGGTATCCTGTGCTATGCAGTGGTTTCAGCAGACAGTTAAGTGCTCACTGCAGCACATGTGCAAATCAGAATCCTTAAACCACATATATGGCTACAGTGTGCAGATTCTGTATGCCCTGTGGTGTGACGCGCCATGGAAAGGTCTGAATCTCTGAGGACTTTTTTGCTAGTAAAGCAATAAAAAACAATAAATTAAAATATTATAAAAATATTTTTAGGCCATTTTTACCAGTTTAAAGAAGTGTTGCATCCTACGTGCAGTAGCGCTTTTGCATTTTGCATTAGACCCTCTCCTGCAAAGTGCTAGCCATCTTCAGGTTCATATACTGTACCATCCAATAGCAGTTTTTCCATTTGCCTTGTTATTGGATGTTCCACATCCCTGTTATGTTAAAGAGGACTTTTCATCTGTTTTACTTATAGAAGCTAAATACCTGTACTTGCGGGGTACCCCCTACTGATGCTGCCACCCGGTTTTATTTTTTATTTTAAACATTGCTCCCTCCTGAAGTTTTCGTGCTCAGTATGCTAATAGTGAGCATCAGTACAGGGAGGAGGAGATGCCAGGGTTTCTCAATGGGTGTCTCCTTCTCCCTTGCTGTAGCGTGGTCCAATCACATCGCGGGGCGTAGGGGCGATGTTAAAAAAATATATATGAAAAATGTGTCAGCATCAGCGGGTTCCCCGCAAGTACAGATATTTAGCTCCTATAAGTAAAACAGATGAAAGGTCCTCAAAGTTTTTTTGTCTTTTTTTATTTTTATGTATGATGTGCACATTTTTGCACGATTAAAAGTGATTCCCATGAACTTGGCGCATGCACAAATAGTGTACTCTGTGTATCCGTTGTGGTGTGCTCACATCTTCTTCCTGTTTTATTTATAAAGTTGATAAAAGCGTAAACTACTATGCTTTTTGTAACTTTACAAAGACATATTCCTGGCGTATACTTTTCCTTCTATTGGGTTCACTGGACTATGTATGCAAGTGTAAGGACTATTCCTGCATATTGCAGATAGGTATAGGTTTTCTGACCACATGTGAAAAATAATCATGACCCTGTGACAACACATGTGTTTTTAAATGGAATGTGGACTGTCATATCGAAAAGTGTACATGAGAGAAACATATGAGTATGGCAAAGAATGAATACATTTTATACGCCCACTGTATACACTAAAACGAGATGTGGACTGACTCTTGAGCGCTCTATAAATGGGTTGACTGTGCAGGTAATTTTTGGGATTGAGCCAAATCGTGAGTGGAGGTGAGAGCAGCATTTACTTGCAGCATTTGCCTTTGCTGTATGGCAATAAGTCACTGAGATTGCTTGTCCCATAGGGGTTTATTATTGGGTGGCAGATCGCTGTTTACACATAGTCTGCTACCCAGAAACAACGATTTTGGTGTCTGCATCCGCGATGCCTTCACCGGATTTTTTGCTCATTCATCAGGTGATCAGCGGCACTTTTACATAGGCAGTTATCAGGAACAAGTATTCCTTCCCGATCATTGCCCTGATCGATGGCGCTTGTAAAGGTGACTTTAGGACGACAGGGTTTTGATGACAATGGATGATTCACTTGATCCTAGTTTGCTTCTACAATGTTCCTCACATGCTGTGGCCTTTTATAAACCTCGTTGTTAAAGGAGTTCTCTTGGATTTTTATATTGATGGTCTATCCTTAGGGTAGGTCATCAGTATCAGATCAGCAGCGTCTGACTCCCGTCACCTCCTCTATTCAGTTCTGCAGAAATAGAAGCCAGCACAGCACAGTTCCATGCAGGAGTAGCGCTGCATACCCAGCTGTGTTTTTCCAGCGACAATTTCCGGAGCTACTGCAGAACAGCTGATTGGTGAGAGCCCCTCAAATATATAATTATCCCAGAGAACCCCCTTTAATTGCAAAAATATGTTGCGAAAAACAGAGGTAGATACATTGCAGTAGCTAAGCCAAGCCCCTTCTCTGAGCAAGATGACGATTCCCCTTCTAGCACATTGCATACAGAGATAGGGAGCTCTCTACCTGTGTTAGGGTGGATTCACATCACATTTTGTTCCATTCATTTAACGTATACGTTAGGGGGGGAAAAAAGGATACAAAATCGTAGCACACCATGCTTTTCTATTCTGCAGGAGTCTGTAAAAAAGTATACGTTACCATATATGTGTTGTTTTTTTTGTTAGTTTTTTTTACAATCTATGGTGAACGAATGCCACTGTACGGCATCCGTCTGAGACATCCATTAATGTATTTTTATTTTTATTTTTTAATACATTAAACGCATGGCAAAAACGTTATGTGAACCCAGCCTTAGAAATGGAGCTTCCATCCAGGACCTTGGGTGCCCAGAATCAGGTTAAATGCTTATTGCAGTCAAGTCATTTTTAGTCTTGGAGAGAACGTGTCATTTTTATTACTTTTCATTGTGGCATTCAGTAACTAAACTTTTTATTTTCTTTTATTTCTGCCGTTGATACAACAGTAATAGGCAGGTTGTAGTTTCCACTGCATGTACCATTTTGGGGAACACATTTGTGACGTTTTAAATTCATGAATTTCATTTTTAAAGTGCTAACCCAAAAAAATAGTTCCTTCAGAACCTTAGTCAGATGTGAGGCTGTCTCTTTAATGATGCCAACCGGAGTCAGCGATCATTGCTTGATGACGGCACTGGATGGGTTAACTGTTGTGTGTTTTCTCCACACGGAGTACAGCTGTGTATTAAGCCTCATTCATGTGTTTGTGCTCAAATCCTTGAAAAGGTGGTCAGTGATGCATCCGTGAAGGATCCGTGTTGGGTCCATGTGTCTGTTTTTTGCTGTCCGTATGCCATCTGTGTTTCACTGACCCTGCACATCTGAAAAATAATTTTCAAAGCATCTCGCCATAATGATCCGTGAAACACAGATGCAACACGGATGGCATCCGTGTTGCATCCGTGGCTTTCACGGACCCTCAGACTATAATGGGCGTGATGGATCCGTGAACGGACAAAATAGAGCATGCTTCCGTGCTAAAATCACGGACCCACGGACCGTGCTAAAACATGGAGTGCACAGATTAAAATGAATGGGGTCGTGTGCTGTCCGTGGAGAACACGTACAGCACATGTCCGTGGAACAATGACATGTGAAGGAGGCTTTACAGTGGTTCACCTACCAGGGCAGTGCCTGCAAAATCATCTCTTTGTAATAGGAAAGAAAATCTGTGTCCTGTGTTAGCCGGGAGATAGAGAAGATAAAAAGCAAGTCCTCAGTGGTTGATGCCTTTTAATGGCTAACTGAATTGATCATCTATCGAATCATCTATTCAATTAGCCATTAAAAGGGAACGACTGAGGACTCTCAATTTTTATCTTCTCAATGTAATAGAATGTCAAAGGTGCCTTTGAGTTCCTAAGGCCCTGGGAGTACCAAGTATGGAAATGGGGTTAATAAAAATGTTTCCAGATTACAGTTAATAATACATTACCCATGAACATTTGGCTGTGTTTCTAGCAGATTGCAAGTTGTTATATTACAAAGATATTAGAGACTAAAGAGTAGTTTTCCCATCACATACAAGCAATTCTTTTCCATGGGAGCTCTAAGTAGAAACCATTAGCCTTCCATGACTATAGCGCTGTGTCATCATTTCTAGGTCTACATTACAGCTGTTATACTTGAGCTGATGCGTGAGGGTGGATGATCATGGTAACCGGGGACCTCTACTTACGATGCTGTCCTACATAAGGCAGTCTTACATCTAATCCAGTTTTAATTGAACTCAAGAGACTTTGAAGTGCTGCTCTAGACGAGGGTGATGGTGGAGCGAGACCTCTCTTCAAGCTAATCTGTTTTGATAGGACAACAATTATGTTGAAGTCGCTTGTGATCAGTGCTTTTTCCACTAAAATACTGTGATAAACATAGTCCATTGTGCTGTCACTATGTTGCTTTAAATATAAAAACCTGCTGTGTGTGTGTGTGTGTGTGTGTGTGTGTGTATGTATATATATATATATATATATATATATATATATATATTTTCCCTTTTAGGCCTCATGCACAGGACCATATTTTAGTGCACGTTTTTTCTGGATAGCACTCTGATCAAATAATTTCTGTGGAGCCATCCACACATCTGTATTTTTTTAAAGATCGGTGGGACCGTTCCTCAAATTATAGATCATGTCTTATTCCTGTCCATATTGGGGATGACAATAGTTTTGGGAGTGCAAAAAATATGAAATGCACATAGAAGGTATCCGTATTTTGGTTATCCGTTTGTGGACCAAAATATGGACATGGCTGTGTGCATGAAGCCTTACTGTCCCTATGTATGGTCCCTTTCAGGCTAGCTAAACGAAGAGACCAGGTTGCAGGATTTTAAGGAAGGTTTTATGATCAAATTTTTTTAAAATCCCTCTCTTAAGCCATTTTGGCACAGGTTGCTTGTTAGCAATAAATGTTCTAACCAGCATAACTGAGTGAAGATCTGTATTATCTATATATGGTGCCATCAGCATGGATTTTGGTCCACCATACACTGGAACCATTTTCACAAAGCTGGACTATACATTGTGATGATTTTCCTTATCATTGTAACTGCATATATAGGAATTCAACTGCAGAATTAGACTACACCATAGAAGCATATAGATCCGTATAGGTGCTGTATACACAAAAGAGTAGAATAAATGAGACTTGAGTGGTGGCAGTGGATGTGCTACTGCAAGGACCATTTCTGTAAGAATAATTAATTTTACATAAGTAGATACTTAATGCCTGCTTTAACATATGTGGCAGAATTGTGATCACAAAATACCGTATTACTGTACCAGTAAAGTGGATGAGATGTACAGAATCTTATCCAAATACTATGGCAGAAACCTGCAGTGAATATTGGCCTGCTGTTTTAGATTTCTAATTTTTAGCATGCCAGGTTATATTCCATGTGGGTATATCCTTAAAATGTACCTGAGTTATTAAAAAATAATAATAATGTTTCTTTTGTACTATCATACCTGTGAAGGAACAGATATTTATTAGCCTTGCCTAAAGTCTTTTTCAGCCATATTATTCCCTATTTCAGTTGCACAGGTAGATGCATTTCACTCAGAAGATGGAGTGTATCCCTTTTGTGAAATCTGCCAGTACAGCTGTGACTTCCTTTCCCTTACTTCCCACTGTGTTTCACAGAACAGATAAGGAGGGAGAAATTACACTTACAAAAAGGAAGACTGCTCCTATAATCTTTAGAAGCAGTGTAAAAGCAGTTCTTTTATCAGGCTCATGATCTCGGCTAGCTCTGACACGCCACCACTTCCACGTCTTCGTCTTCTGAGCCTCTGTTGATAGAGACAGCTCTTGCCTGACAACAGGCAGTGGAAGTGAGACCCCTAATGGGCATGACTTTACAGCTTCTTTTCAGGTGGATGCAGGTGTATCTTTTAAATAGTGATTTAGAAATTAGCTATTTACACTATTCTCTATTAAATGAAGTGAATTTGTGTGAAAGTACAGTGACTCTTTAAGTTGAATGGAATAAATATCAGTATTAATAAGTCTGAGCTACTGGACTTGTTGTGTCAGTGATCTGACTGACTTTTTCAGTTACAATGAAATGAATGAATGGAATAAATTTGAACTATTAGATCATGTAGGCAAATCCTCTTAAATAACACAAGTTTAAGAGTTTGTACTGATTTATTTTTATTTTTTTAGATTCTCAACTACACAGAGGGAGTTCATGGAAAATGGCTTTTCACAGAGATTCGCGCCATATTTTCACGACGTTATCTCCTGCAAAATACAGCTCTGGAGCTATTCATGGCAAACCGAGGTAAGTATACAGTGGAATTATATACTGCTGTACTTGGGTACAGCAATATTCATGGATGTACTGTATATGCTATCAGACTTGTTGTCAGAGCAGCCTGATAGTGAAGTCAGTGTTCATGTCCAGGCAGTGACCAGTTTATTTTCTCATGAAGGGCATTTTGCATACATTTAGGCACGCTCAATCATTTAATTTAATGAAGTAGTGGAGTTGTATTTGAGCACACGGATTTGGTCTTGGTAAACAATCAGAATTTACATAATAAAATTGAGTTATCACTTCCTATTGCATGTATATAGAATATGTTCCACAGTTATAAACATCTGCTCCACAGTGCATGCGAAGTATAGCAGAGGAAGTACATGTAGTGTTCACAAATGTGGGAAGAACAGATTGTTTCCCAGTCCCATAAATAACATTATTAAAGGGGTTTTCTGAGACTTTTATACTGATGACCTATCCTCTGGGTAGGTCATCAGTATCTGATTGGTGGAGGGCCAACACCGTGGACCCCCACAGATCATCTGTTTGAGAAGGCAGTGGCACTCACAGTAGTGCCACAGTATTCTCTCCACTCACCAGGCACTGCGCCGTACATTCTATAGTGACTATGCTTGGTATCGCAACTCAGCCCCATTTACTTCAGTGGGGCTGAGCTGCGCCTAGGCTACGTGACAGATGAATGTGACATCACATAGCCTAGGCAAAGCTGGGAGAAGGCCGTGGCGCTACTGCGAGCACTGGTTGGCGGATGTCCCGGGTGTCTGACCCCTACCAGTCAGATACTGATGACCTATCCAGAGGATATTTCATAAGTTAAAAAGAATCTCAGAAAAAAAGGACTCAAGAAAGTAATGCTTTTAGGTAGAAAAATACACATAGCAAGGAATACTATGTTATTTGCAGTCACATCTACAGTACTTACTGAAATACATCTGTATATAGACAGTGATGAACTTAAAGGGGGTGACCAGCGTTTTTTATTTGCTGGCCTATCTACTGCTTCCATTGACTTCAATGCGAGCAGTGCTACAGTGACGAGCGCTGTACACTCCAATGTTTACATTGCTTTGTAGTTATGGCAATAGAGCGATACAGACCAGCTGATCGGTGGGGGTCAGGGTGCCGGATCCCCAACAATGAACTTTGATGTATGGAAGGATTTTGGCATGTCAGGCGAGAAACATCCGAAAACAAACACCCTGTAACCACCATTGCTGGAAGATCACAAGCTGGTGTTGGCAGCATTATGTTCTGGGGAATGGTTATGTGACATTCTCTGGTCTCACTCATCCATGTTGAAGGCACTTTCAACTGATTTGAGTGTGAATCTATCCTTGCAGATCAGGTACACCCCTACATGCTGATTGTCTTCCCTGAGGTGAATTGGATTTCAAGACAATTTGACATGTCACACGACTAGAAATGTCTGACATTGGTTGAAAGAGCATGACCAAGACTTATAAGTAGTACTCTGGTCCCCTAATTCCTCAGACTTGACCCCAATTGAGCATTTGTGGGACCACCTTGATCGTCATGGATCCTCCCCATGCACCCTCCAGCAGCTGTGGGATGCACTGCAGTCACATACCTGTGAAAACCTACCAGGACCTTTTATGGAGTCACTCACAGCCCATCTAGCTGGTGTCTGTGCTACACATGGTGGTTACTCTGCATATTACCCGGTGGTCAAAATAATGTGACTTGACTGTGTATTTCTGAAGACAGACATCACTGCGATGGAGAAGGAAGAGCCCCACATGTTGGATGGAGCATCCAGTGGATTGATAGGTTATTGATCTTAACTTTTGCCGGAACCAGAAGACCGGCAGAAGGGAACTCTACACCTTTAGTAGAGTGTGAAAATAATTGGGAATATGGTATATTTACTAAAACTGCTGGAACTCTGTTCCACTGATTATTCACATGTTTTTCATTGTAGATAATACTGTTATATTTTATCAGTGGAAAAATTCTTAAGTGTAGCATGCCACAGCACCGACCCTTAAAAATATAGATATTATCGCCAGTAACATTGAGGCATATTTATTAAGATAGGCGTTTTAGACAGCGTGACTTTTAAATTTTTTTGTGTCCATTTATATACAGTGTCTGTCATGTTCAACTTTCCCGACCAATCTACTGTGAAAAAGGTCGTTCATTGTCTCCCCAGAGTTGGAATTGGCACGAATTTTGGTCTTCCTCAAACCAGGTAATCTTTGATGGACCCACAATTGTCTATTAGGGGATGACTTGAACAGCAAGTGGGGAGCAATGTTGTTGTAGAGCAGGATAACCATATGGGATTTACACTCATTGCACACACTGCCTAAATTTTACTAAGACTACTTTCACACTAGCGTTTTTGCTGGATCCGGAAGGGTTTAGAAAAAACGCTTCCGTTACTGATAATACAACCGTCTGCATCCGTTATAAACGGATCCGGTTGTATTATCTTTAACATAGCCAAGACGGATGCGTCATGAACTCCATTGAAAGCCATTGGGGGTCGGATCTGTTCGTTATTGTGTCAGAGAAAACGGATCCACATGCTGCGGTATGCTCTCCGGTATGAGAACGGAATGCATTTTGGAGCATTCCGTTCTGTTCAGTTACGTTTTGTCCCCATTGACAATGAATGGGGACAAAATGGAAGCGTTTTTTTCCGGTATTGAGTCCCTATAATGGATCTCAATACCGGAAAACATTAATGCTAGTTTAAAAGTAGCCTAAAGCTGAATTCACACGTCCGAGAAACACAGTCCGTGAGATACCGGACTGGCATCCTGCTTAGTGCAGGAGCGCACGGCGTCATTGGTTGCTATGACGCCGTGTGCTTTGTGCCGCCGCTGCAGTACAATAATACACTGGTATGATCTATACGAGTGTATTACTGTACAGCAGCGGTGGCACGAAGCGCACGGCATCATAGCAACAAATGACGCCGTGCGCTCCTGCACTAAGCAGGATGCCAGTCCGGTATCTCACGGACAGTGTTCCACGGACGTGTGAATTCAGCCTAAGAGTGCTGGAGGAAACCTGAATCATACCATTGTGCAAAGTTTCCTGAGACGGGGTACACATTGCTGTTTAGCTTTCCATTCTTCTGGTCCGTCAGAAGAACAGAAAAAAAACTGATTATTTTTACCATCAGTTATGATCTGTTTGTGTCCCTTCCATCAGAAATTAGTTATTTTTGACAGGAAAAAAAGTCCTACATGCCTGACCTTTTCTTCTGTCAAAAATAACAGTTCTCTGATGGAAGTGACACAAACAGATCATAACTGATAAAAATTGATGGTCAAAATGACACAATAGTTTTTGTTTTGTTTTGTTTTCTCTGTTCTTCTCATGGATCATAAATGGTGATGTGAACTTGGACTAATATTGCCTGCTGTACTGTGTCTCTATATAAAGATTACTGGTAAACTTTATTGCGGCAATGTCGTCTGTCTGTTGGTTATGTTGGTTTGTAAATTAAGGTGGATTTACACAGTCCGATATTCGGGAAGATTATGAATGTTCCTTCGAACGCTCGTTCCCAATCATCTGCAAGTCTAAATGTGCCGCTATTTTTCATTAGACCTCAGGTCAGACCCCCAATCAGACCTTAGCTCAGACCCCAATGTAAATGAACCCCAATCAGACCTCAGCTAAGAGCCCCATGCCTCTCATCAGCCCCCATATGCCTCTCAGCCCCCCATATGCCTCTCATCAGCCCCCATATGCCTTTCATCAGCCCCCAGCAGTCTCATATCAGTCCCCATTGCCTTATATTAGCCCCAGCAGCCCCCATTGCCTCTCATGTTAGCCCCCATTGCCTCTCATGTTAGCCCCCATTGCCTCTCATGTTAGCCCCCATTGCCTCTCATGTTAGCCCCCATTGCCTCTCATGTTAGCCCCCATTGCCTCTCATGTTAGCCCCCATTGCCTCTCATGTTAGCCCCCATTGCCTCTCATGTTAGCCCCCATTGCCTCTCATGTTAGCCCCCATTGCCTCTCATGTTAGCCCCCATTGCCTCAGATCAGCCCCCAGCAGCCCCATATTGCTTCAGATCATTCCCCAGCAGCCCCATATTGCTTCAGATCACCCCTCAGGCAGACCCATATTGCCTCAGATCATCCCCCAGGCAGCCCCATATTGCTTCAGATCAGCCCCCAGCAGCCCCATATTGCCTCAGATCAGCCCCCAGGCAGCCCCATATTGCTTCAGATCAGCCCCCAGCAGCCCCATATTGCCTCAGATCAGCCCCATATTGCCTCAGATCACCCCCCAGGCAGCCCCATATTGCCTCAGATCACCCCCCAGGCAGCCCCAAATTGCCTCAGATCACCCCCCAGGCAGCCCCATAATGCCTCAGATCACCCCCCAGGCAGCCCCATATTGCCTCAGATCACCCCCCAGGCAGCCCCATATTGCCTTAGATCACCCCCCAGGCAGCCCCATATTGCCTCAGATCACCCCCCAGGCAGCCCCATATTGCCTCAGATCACCCCCCATGCAGCCCCATATTGCCTCAGATCACCCCCCAGGCAGCCCCATATTGCCTCATGTTTTATAAAATAAAAAAAACACCTCTCCTGCTCTGGACGCCGGCGCTCCTCTGCTCCAGCGCTCTTCTTCCTCCTCCTCCGTTGGCTGTGCTGTGATCTGACGCGCACAAGGTGGGGTCACAGAGCGCCCTCACGCTGTGCACAGCCACAACACAGCTGAGGACCAGGAAGCGGTGAGTACAGAGCCTTCATTGCTTCGTGGTCCTCCTGTAATAATGAGCGCTTCCATAGTGGAGACACTCATTAGTATTCGCCACATAAGACGCAGGGGCATTTTCCCCCCACTTTTGGGGGGAAAATGCGTCTTATGGGGCAAAAAATAAGGTACCTATCTTTCTTATTAGTTCATTTTCATAGGTCTCCAGCTTAAAACTTGATTCCATCAAGCTCCACATTAATATGAGCTCTGTTCTATTCCTATGTAGCTTATGGGAGCGAATACTAAAATCATTGATATTATTTCCATTTTTATCTATTTCTAGTAGATTGTTTGTTTTGTGTTTAATTATATATTTCAAAAAGTAAGGTCAATGTGAACATAAACTGGAGACCTTGCTATGCTATTGTTCTGTATTAAATGAAGATATTCTAGTATGCATTATGCATATACTCATTATAAGTATCCATAAAAGAAAGTGCACAGGCAATAACAATTAAAATGCACACTTCTCTGATTTATAGTGCAAGAAAACAAGTGTATAGATCCTCAAACGTACCGTTGTGTTGTCTTTATTACAGCTTCAGGATATAGAAATATTCCTCGTCTTACATAAACATTAAAATGGATTGCAACCAGAAAAATAATACTGTGAAATTCCTTTATTCCGGCCACCATTCTCTTATGATGTGCCACATACCTGCTCGATTGCAGAGTTGCTGATAAAAAAAAAAGCTTGTATTCCTTATGTGAGTGCATTGAGGGGAGGGGTTGGCACCAAAAATCTGAGGTGCACAGAGGGGCTAGGCCACACCCCTCAGTGCACTGAAGCCCTCATTTGCATAAAGAATACGAGTCTTTTGTTTTCTTGAACACCGCAATTTTCACAAAACATATTGTTTTAATCAGCAGGGTTAGCCCTATCTGACACTGCAGTGTGCCCGAATTAATGGGTTTGACCTGCTAACAAGTCCTCTGTAAAGATTTTATAGTGATCTTATGCCGGTGCAGTAGAATGGCAGGAAGTCCTGGTATTGCTGCTATCTGTATGCACTTATATAGCGCTACTATATTCCGCAGCACTCTGTCCCTAATGGGGCTCACAATCTAAGGTCCCTATCAGTAGGTCTTTGGAGTGTGGGAGGAAACCGGAGAACCCGGAGGAAACCCACGCAAACACGAGGAGAACATACAAACTCCATGCAGAAATTGGGATCAAGCAGTTCTTCAACACTGTCAAGTATCTGTGCTCTTCAATAAAAAAAACTAATAAAATATTTGAATATAAATTATTTTGACCACTTATAATTATGACTTAAGGCTCCATTCAGACGTCCACAGATGGGTCCGCATCCGTTCCGCAATATCCGGAACGGGTGCGGACCCATTCATTCTCAATGGGGCAGAACGGGATGTGGAGAGCACACTATGTGCTCTCCACATCCGTATTTCCGGAGCGCAGCTCCGCAAAAAAATAGGACCTGTCCTATTCTTGTCTACAATTGCGGACAAGAATAGGCAGTTCAATGGGGGGGTGCCGGCCGGGTGTATTGCGGATCCGCAATACACCATGGACGTGTGAATGGACCCTAATCCTGTTATAACCACTGAGCCACTGTGCTGCCCTGCTCAAATAGGTTTTAACAAACAGAATTAAGGCATAATTCAAAGTGGTCAAAATAATTTATGTTCAAATATTACATTAGTTTTTTTTATTGAAGAGCACAGATACCTGACAGTGTTGAACAACTGCTTGAATCCCAATTTCTCTCTTCAGACTGGAAGCCACAGCCCTGTTACTAATGTTCTAATAATCTGCATTAGTAGCAGAGCTGGGCATTACTAGTTGCACATCTGGATCAGTAATGGGACATGAAAATATTTGATACACATCTGGATAACTAGAGGAGAGAAAAATAATAGGAAGTTCATCTGTAGATCATGATAATAATAGGAGTAGAACTTGTATTCTAAATCCAAATGCCACACAATGCATGAGCTGAACAACACATCACATTACTGCCTGTTATCTGTAATCTGTCCAACAGAATAGATGATGAGATACTGTTCACAGAATGGGGTGGCTCTACCAATCCGTAGGATAGAAAAGGTGCTCACTATCTAAGTGTTAACTCCAAAAACACCAAGATGTTAATAAATTGTAAAAAATAAAGATATGGCACTCAATATCTGGAGGACTGCTCAAAGCAAATTACTTTATTATTACTACTACTATAACTATATAATTCCAGGAAGCTATCAAGCATAAGTCTTTATGTAGGACGGATCAGTCACTTGAGAGGTTAAAACGGAGGTAGAGTTGTAAGTGTCCTTGCGTACGCCAGAATGGTGGTAATGTGGGAGGAATCTGGACCCCACATTACCACCATTCTGGCGTACGCAAGGACACTTACAACTCTACCTCCGTTTTAACCTCTCAAGTGACTGATCCGTCCTACATAAAGACTTATGCTTAATAGCTTCCTGGAATGACACCGTTCCACTCTTCACCTAATTGAAGCTAAGGAGAAGCTGAACACGTGGGACGCTGAAGGAACGGCGACCAAAAGGAAAAAAACGCACTCAGAGGTTGGAGGTAAGGGAATAAGGCAGCTCGATAATAGGTGGGACGCCACCCAGAGCTAATAATTCCCGAATTTCTACAATTTGACAAACTTAAGAACTGTGTTATAAGAATCATATGACTCTTTCATAAAGTCTAACATTGCGTTATAACATCAAGAATCGCTTATTATTTTACTAACTGAAGAATTGGTGACTATCGAAAATCTTAGAGAATTACTAACAAACAGCCTATAGTGCTGATAACCAATTTTTCTGTGGTGGACTAATCAGAAATTCAGAAAGCACCTACAAGCTGTCTGACATACACATTTATACCTCAAGTGATTTTTATCTTATCGTCATTTGTGATGTTTTATCCTTTTGTTATTTAATTTCTGTACAACTTGCGTATCTTGTATGATATTTTAAATCTTTTAACAATTGAGAACTGTTATAGTAGTAGTAATAATAAAGTAATTTGCTTTGAGCAGTCCTCCAGATATTGAGTGCCATATCTTTATTTTTTACAATGATGAGATACTGCCCTTCATTGGGGTTTATACTGGACTACATGTGATGCGTGTAAGTTCTATGGACAGGAATGTTCTCAGAAGAGACATCAATTGCTTCCTCCATAGATAGCCATAGATGGACAGATGTCTCCTTATAAAAGACAGTAGGTTAAGGTATTACTTTGCTGTCAAGTCCTCTTATTTCTGGCTGTCCATGGTCAGCACCATCTTATTAGAAGAAGCAACTCATGCTTCAGGTTTTCCAAATATGTGATATAGACCTTAGACTCCAGTCCAAGTTATGCTATTTGGTGTTAACTATTGCTTACACTTTTCATAGGTCTCAAACATTGGAATTGTGTTTGGTATAATATTTTCTCCATATTATTTTTTTCTTACCAGGCGCATCTCCCTGGCTAGCCCTCGGCAGATATTTAAAGCTTCCAACATGACTCAGCGGTGGCAGCACAGAGAAATCTCAAACTTTGAATACTTGATGTTCCTCAACACAATAGCTGGTAAAGTCGTGACACTCTATTATTTCTGCATACTCGCTTGTGTTTTTTAAGCTTAGATTAGAGATTCTCTCTGAAGTGGCTTTCTGAATCAGCAGATTTGGAGGAGCAACAAAAGTAAAAGTATGTTGTGTACAGATAGATGTGTAGTATGATTTATCATGTATCTTAATGATTTCATTTGTCAGACATCTGTTTAAAATAATATGCACATATATGATGGCGACGTCTATTCCACTGATCTATCACTAAAGAGGAGCATAAACATTACTTTGATGTTTTGTACAGGACGAACCTACAATGACTTGAATCAGTACCCAGTTTTTCCTTGGGTTATCACAAACTATGAATCTGAAGAGCTGGATTTGACCCTCCCGAGCAACTTTAGGGATTTGTCAAAGGTCAGTAATTTATTACAATATTATTTAGGGTTCTAACTTTGCTATATTACATTTACCTACAGTACTGTATATCCACCGTAAAAAGAATGGGATGGAGATCCTTGACTTAGAAGTTACAGTATGGCAACTTGTTAATCTAAACAGAAAGAAAAGCCTTTAAACTAGTTTTCAAAGATCTTTCAACATCATACTGCCTGAAACAGGCAACTTGCAGCTTATAAAGATTGTATCTATTTGCAGCCAATTTTTTCCTGCACACTAGGTATGAGAGAAGCGATTTATTCGAATCAATTCGTTCATGAAATAGAGTTCCTTAAAGGAGTTGTCTCACATCAGCAAATTACATTTATAATGTCGAGAGAGTTAATTCAAGGCACTTACTAATGTATTGTGATTGTCCATATTGTCTCCATTGCTGGCTGGATTCATTTTTCCCATCACATTATTCACTGCTCATTTCCATGGTTACGACCACCCTGTAATCCAGCAGCGGTGGCCGTGCTTGCACAATATAGAAAAAATCACAGGCCTCTATGGTGGCTTGGACTCCACATAGTCCAGCACTTTTCTATAATGTGTAATTTGCACTGCATTTTCATGGTGACAGGTTCCGTTTAAACTTGTTGAACTACTGTTCCTCCAATCTAAATAGATGTAAAATTTAGTGCTAATTTTTATTCCTTGTAAGCATCCCAGCTAGAGGGAGCATTACAGGATCTGTTCACGTTCATGACAGGCAAATTTATAAGATTAGGCAGAGAGAGGCCAAACAAGTTATAAGAGCTTCTAAAGCACAGGCAGAAGAAAAATTAGCTCAGTCAGTGAAAAAAGGCGATAAGACATTCTTTAGATACATAAATGAAAAAAGGAAACTAAAACAAAGAATTACCAAATTAAAAACAAAAGAAGGAAGGTGTATGGAAGAAGATAAAGAACTAGCTGACTGCTTCAATGAATACTTCTGTTCAGTTTTTACAGAGGAAAATGAAGGAAAAGGACCTCAGTTAGGAAGGAAGACTAATGAATCTTTTGATGCATGTGTCTTTACAGAGGAAGAGGTTCTAAGTCAGCTGTCTAAAATTAATACAAATAAGTCACAGGGGCCTGATGGGATACACCCAAAGCTATTAAAAGAGCTCAGCGGTGAACTAGCAAAACCATTAACAGATTTATTTAACCAATCACTGGTAACAGGAGTCGTCCCAGAAGATTGGAAATTAACAAATGTTGTGCCCATTCACAAGAAAGGTAGTATGAAGGAATCGGGCAACTATAGGCCAGTAAGCCTGACATCAATAGTGGGGAAATTAATGGAAACCATATTTAAGGAGAGGATTGTGGAACATCTAAAATCCCATGGATTGAAAGATGAAAAACAGCATGGGTTTACTTCAGGGAGACCATGTCAAACTAATCTTATTGATTTTTTTTGATTGGGTGACTAAAATAATAGATGGCGGAGGTGCAGTAGACATCGCTTATCAAGACTTTAGTAAGGCTTTTGATACTGTCACACAAAGAAGGCTTATCAATAAATTGCAGTCTTTGGGCTTGGACTCCCATATTGTTGAATGGATTAGGCAGTGGCTGAGGGACAGACAACAGAGGGTTGTAGTAATAGAGTAATGAGCGAGCACTCATACACTTGGCAACCAAATTGACATGTGCAGAAAATATTTATTATATCCCCATAAAATACAAGTAATAAAATTTATAAGAACAATGTAGCAATAATATACAACATTACAGTCACATATTGTGGTAGATATGATCAACACTATATTCATATGACTCAATAGTGTCGATAAATTCAATAATATATATCACACCAAGAAACTTCAAGTATATGCTGTTATTTGGGAAAGAGGGGGTATTATCTTCTAGCGCTCTATCCCAATTTGGGAAACTGAATGTCACTGAAAATGTTGTAGGTGTATTCACTGGGAGCGCAATATGTTCATAAAGTGTCCACAGGAATCCTGATAATGTGAAAAGTCTCTTATAGCATATCCTTTTAAGCTCGATATGAGCTTTGGATTGGAGAAAACTTTAAATCGATGTTTGGCTTACCGTCTAGCGTCTGCTGTCTCCCTATTGCTTCAATGGAGCTTTAAATATTTGCCGGCTTATTCAGTCGCTCCATACAGCAAGCTGGTTTAAATTTCGCAGGAGTTCCAAAGATCGCAGGAGTTGCCACTCTGTTCCGCAATTTCCTTTGGTGCAGCTTTCGACGATAAGAATAGTTAATCCTTTACTGTAGAGATTTTCTTCTGTATGGCCATACAGTGTTATCGGAGGCTTTTCAATGCAGGTACATCACTTGTTTCACCATACGCGTTACGGGTAGATTCACTCTCCCTTCCTCAGTGGTCAAGTGTCTGCCTGCTCTGCCTCCATTTTTATCCATTCCTTTGATTGCTTCCCAAATCTCGGACACCTGTTGTTCATGCTACTCCCAGTTTGCAAGGGAATCCTCCCACATAATCAAGGGATGATTCTATACAGCCTTGATTAAAAAAAAAAAAAAAAAAAAAAATTCTTTCTTTTTTTTTTTTTTTTTTTTTTTCCTCTTGCAGTTTCCATGCGTTTTTTATGCGTTTTTTTGGGGACACATGCGTTTTTTGGCCCAGATGTCCCAATTGGTGTGATATATCATTATGTGAAATATAAACTTGATATCTGATTGCCAACACTTATAAAATGACTTTTTATAATAAAATATTATTAAACAAATTTTCAAGATTAAAATATCAATATAAGAATATAAAACAATAAATAATAAATGTGAGGAATCTTGAAAGTTTCATAGGAATCCTAGAGTTTGATACAATTATTCGGATTTGATAGAGAAAGAAGGGTGGGTATCTCGGAGCCAAGGACACGTCGCAGCGCCGATAGACGGCCTGGCATGCGACGTGCCGTCGGCCTCGAGACATCCAACCTACATAAATCCAAAAATTTCCAACTCCGAATTAAGGCCTTTCGGTTGTAGAGATCCAAATTCATAAATGCGTCTGGATTCTATCCTAGACATTTGTCTGATAAAATCACCGCCTCTCCAGTGTTTCTCCACCTTCTCCAGTGCCGTAAACACCAGACTTGATGGATCCTGATTATGCATCTCTTTATAATGTTTAGATAGGGAATGTTTATCGTACCCCTTCCTGATGTTGGCAATATGTTCGGCCACTCTTTTTTTGAATGGCCTCTTGGTACGTCCTATATATTGTCTGTTACAGGGGCACTGGAGAAGGTAGATAACTCCACTGGAGTCACATGTAAGACAATCTTCTATCTCCCAATTATAGTTGTTCTGAGTCGAGGGGACATTAGTCGTCAGGCGGGGTTTTTTATTCATTCTACAACCCATACACCTTCCACATTTATAAAAACCCTTCAAACTCAGCCAAGTTCCTGAAAAACTCAACTTATTCTGTTTCCACGGTTTTACGGTAGGGGCCACCTTGATACCTAGATTGGGTGCCCTAGTGAAGGTAATCGTCGGAACAGTCGGGAGTAAGTGTCCCACAATTTTGTCATTCAACACATGGTGCCAATGGGTTTTAATAATTTTCTGAATCTTCCTATAATTCTCATTAAATGGAAGAACAACTCTCATGGCTTCTTTATTTAGTGTTTTATCTTCCTCATTATCCATCTCATTTTTATCTTTATTGTCCTCCTTATTAAAGAACAGAGGGTTGTAGTCAATGGAGTATATTCAGACCAAGGTCTTGTTACCAGTGGGGTACCTCAAGGATCTGTTCTGGGACCCATATTGTTTAATATCTTTATCAGCGAAATTTCAGAAGGCGTCAATGGTAAGGTGCGTCTTTTTGCTGAAGACACAAAGATTTGTAACAGGGTTGATGTTCCTGGAGGGATACACCAAATGGAAAAGGATTTAGGAAAACTAGAGGAATGGTAAAAAATCTGGCAACTAAAATTTTATGTTGATAAGTGCAAGATAATGCACCTGGGGTGTAAAAATCCAAGAGCAGAATATAAAATCAGTGATACAGTCCTAACCTAAGTATCTGAGGAAAGGGATTTAGGGGTCATTATTTCAGAAGACTTAAAGGTAGGCAGACAATGTCATAGAGCAGTAGAAAATGCTAGCAGAATGCTTGGGTGTATAGGGAGAGGCATTACTAGTAGAAAGAGGGAGGTGCTCATGCAGCTCTACAGAGCACTAGTGAGACCTCATTTGGAGTATTGTGCTCAGTACTGGAGACCATATCTCCAGAAGGATATTGATACTTTGGAGAGAGTTCAGAGAAGAGCTACTAAACTAGTACATGGATTGCAGGATAAAACTTACCAGGAAAGATTAAAGGACATTAACATGTATAGCTTGGAAGAAAGACGAGACAGAGGGGATATGATAGAAACTTTTAAATACATAAAGGGAATCAACAAGGTAAAAGAGGAGAGAATATTTAAAAGAAGAAAAACTGCTACAAGAGGACATGGTTTTAAATTAGAGGGGCAAAGGTTTAAAAGTAATATCAGGAAGTATTACTGTACTGAGAGAGTAGTGGATGCATGGAATAGCCTTGCTGCAGAAGTGGTAGCTGCAAATACAGTGAAGGAGTTTAAGCATGCATGGGATAGGCATAAGGCCATCCTTGATATAAGATAGGGCCAGGGGCTATCCATAGTATTCAGTATATTGGGCAGACTAAATGGGCCAAATGGTTCTTATTTGCCGACACATTCTATGTTTCTATTATAGAAACTGCTATATTTTTATCATTTAGCTCTGTAACTCTAGTGAGAAAGAGGAAAGTTGGAGAATTATATCCCCAAAAAATTGCAAAACCACCCAAAAAGAGAAATAGGAAGTTAACCTGCACAGAACAAAAAAAGGAGTATACTTCAAGGAACATGCCACATTAAAAATGCTATGCAATCTGCATGCAGCATATTATAGACCAGGAGGAGCTGAGCAGATTGATAGAAAAGATTGAGTGTAATTTATGGATCTAACCCTCCGCTCATTTTATGTTTAGGAGTCCAGTGGGCGGTCCTATGCAGTGTCAGCTATCTCTGCTTATAAACTCATTCAGGGTAGGCTGCCACTGAGTTGGACCACCTTCTGGACTCCTAAGAATGAGCAATAGGTTAGATCAATAAATTTAATAAAAGTTACACAGAATCAGCGCAGCTTCTCCTGCTCTATAACATGCTGTCTGTAGATTGCTCTGAATCTTTAGTGTGACAGGTTCCCTTTGATAATCCGTAACCTGTGTAAAGAATGTCGTGTTCTCTCATTGAATTAACTCAGAGACCAGTAAAAGAAAACTGTTGGAAATGATTTATTTTAGGCACAATTTCTTTTACACACCCCAAATGATGGATTAAAATTCTGGGTAAGATTTGCAAGTTGTATTACAGAGCTGTGGTTCATTTTCTAGGGACACAGGAGCAGCTAACCCTTCTGATGCTCATTGTGTATTCTACATAAGCCAATTAACAATGACTAATCAGTGGCTTTCCACTAGAAAGTAGCCTATTTGCTTATTTTAGTTCAGACAGACGGCTGATGAATGTAGTAGTGTCCTCCTTTGGTACTTGGTTCTGGAGGTTTATTTGCATGTAATTTGTTAAAGGTGAGAATATGCAGTGATGATCAGACTGCACTTGTGTTTTTTATTGTCCGAAAGATCCATAAAACTGTCCAGAAAAGTTAAAGAGAAGCTCCATCTTTCCGGCTATATTTCAGCATTGTGTATACCTCCACAGTACATCGGGGATGCTAGTTGGAATTTTGCAGTCTTTCAGCTACTTCCAGCAGAAGACAAAACGTCCATCCCATTCCCGACTACAGACTCATGTTAATTGCAGTGTTCTGTCTTCATACACGTTCACACAGTGTGCAGTCTGACATTCATCATAAACCATTCCTGTCTCCCAAATAAGAGGACTGTTCTTTGTAGTCTAACTTGTTTATTGGTCAACAGGTCGTACATATGTGATTGATTGATTATATACGATTGATTGGTAAAACAGGATTGTTTGGTAAAAGTACAAGAATGCATATAACATGTATAAGTATTAAGCATAGCATATACTATAACATTACATTAACACTGAAGCACATGGTAAAATGGCTGCCTGTACATAAGATTGCATGGCTAGCTAACAGTAATAACAACTCCCTGAGTAACAATTACAACTAGCTGAACAGCTCTGCAACACCAAATATCCCTGAAACAAAGGTAGATCTCTCACCAGATATGCTTTTACAAGGATGGTGGAGTTTGAGAAGGAGACATGCATAGAACAGCTCTTATGATGTGTCCTGGAGTCTTCTCTTTCCCAGGATGCCTTGCACTCCCACAATGCAGTACACCACCCACAATGAAGTAGTATTGTAACAGGAAAAACAGTGTAATACAACTTAACACCGCTAGATGGTGCTATAACCACATTAAGCACTTCAGGGATACCAAGACTGAGGCAGATGTGATCTGCAATGTTTCTCTTACCCTGCTGGGCAGAACATGGTCTGTAGCTTGATGAATTTGATTACAGGATTTACTGCTTTTTGGCAGCTAACCTGTGTTTTAGGTGTCACTCATAGATACCACGCACAGTGTACAGTGACATCATATTGTGTAATTACCTCTGGTAAATGAATAGCAAATGCCTATTGAAGTCCTAGCAGAGTATTTGACTTGTTTTCCATCAGTATGTCATGCGAATTTCATCTGTTTCTCAATGTGGATGTCTTAGGTCGTTCATTTTCCTCCTGACTGTGTGAAACAGGCCCAAGGGATGTTAACCTAGATTATGCTGATATTCCAGATTACTTTGGATTATGTGGTAGTCCATTACAGAGTTACATGGCATTTTACTGCAGCTATATAAATGGAATTATAAACAAAGGATGTAGGTGTTCTGACTCCATCTTTAAAGGGATTTTCCGAGAATGTACAAAATTGTTTAACAAGTAATTATGTAAAAAAAAATAATGAACACAGAATGGCAGGAAACACCTGAGTGGCTGGGGAATTAACAGGTGAATATCTTTTATTTTGGCATAATTCCTGGAGTTACTCACATTTATTCCCTGTAGTCACTGACAGGGCATGCATGCTTTAAACCAGACTTGAGATGCAGTCAGCAAATTTGAATCGGGATTTGAGTGAGCAAGTCCCCTACCATTCCAATATTATAGGGGTTATGTCACTTCAGCAAATGATTTTTTTATCATGTAGAGAAAGTTAATCTAAGGCACTTACTAATGTATTGTGATTGTCCATATTGCCTCCTTGATTCTTTTATCCATCACATTATACACTGCTTCTTTCCAGGGGTTATGGCCACCTCTGCAGCTTAGGCTACTTTCACGCCTGCGTTAGGTGCGGATCTGTCTGGTATCTGCACAGACGGATCCACACCTATAATGCAAACGCTTGTATCCGTTCAGAACGGATCCGTTTGCATTACCATGAACATGATTATGCAAACTGATCCGTTTTGACTTACACTGAAAGTCAATGGGAGGCGGATCCGTTTTCAATTGCACTATATTGTGTCAGTGAAAACGGATCCGGTTTGGCTCTGCATCGTCAGGCGGACATAAAAAAAGCGTTTTGGCGTCCGCCTCCAGAGCGGAATGGAGGCTGAACGGAGGCAAACTGATGCATTCTGAACGGATCTTTATCCATTCAGAATGCATTGGGGCTAAACTGATCCGTTTTGAAACGTTTGTGAGATCCCTGAAACGGATCTCACAAACGGAATTCAAAACGCAGGTGTGAAAGTAGCCTTAGATACGAGGTGGTTTGGACAGCATCGGCTGCGCATGCGTGCCTATGCACACTTCCACTGTCTTGGCAAGGAGATTCTTTCATTCCATTGCTTTCTGTAATGGCTGTATGCGTAGTCTCCATATGTTTAGGAACATTCTTTGTAGAAGCTATTGTACATGAACTCCTGGTGGTTATCTTATACACTGCTCGGTTCCAGGGTTTATGGCCACCCCTATAACCTCCGTATACGAGCTCGAACAGTATATGAAAAAGCGTTGGCCTCACAGGTGGCTGGGACCATGAAAACCATCATAGGCTCGCATGCACATCCGATTCTATCTCGGCCACCTCGTATCTGAGCTGCAGTGGTGGTCGTAACCATGGAAATGAGCAGCAATGGAAAAATGAATCCAGCCAGCAAAGGAAGCAATATGGACAATCACAATACATTAGTAAGTGCCTTATATTAACTCACTCTACATCACAAATGCCACTTACCAAAGTGAGACAACCCCTTTAATATGAAAATTCATTGACTGGAGTAAGATGGCCACCAGGACACCGTGTACAATTGCTTCTATAAAGAATGTTCCTAAACATTTGATGAATCTATGGATACAGCCATTACTGAAACATGGTATGGAATGAAAGAATGTCTTTGCCATTTTTTATTTTTGCTGTCCAGATTATGAATCCCTTTACAGCACATGTTGCCATGATATTTGCTGTTTCATTGAATTCCTAGTACTTAGAAGTAGGTGGGAATGCCCATGGGTTTCTCTCTCTGCATGGAAGAAACTTCCCAGCCTTTTGTCTGTAAATGTTACTTTTGTCCGTGGATCCCGCTTTTGCCTTTTTTGTATTTATGGGTTCTTATATTATGGATGACACCCACACTACAGACACAGGAGGGAGGCTGGGAGCTGAGGAATGAGAGGACTTGTAAGAGCTGTCTGTCTAGTACACAGACGACGGCTAGATAAGAGACAGACCTGCATCTACTGACTGATTACAGTGAAATGAATTTCTACAATAGCCTACAATATATACACTCTCGTCAGGATGTTGCAAGGGCCCGGAAAATATTTGTATAGTACATAAAATATTTTAATTCAGGACCGGTTAGTCTAGAATAGATTACTTCTAATATGCCATCGGTGGAGAGTAATCTCAAGGTTACTGTCAATCTGGGACTGAAATGTAAAAGCACTAATAATAGTGAGGCTTCAGTTTACCTGTGGATGTCTATGGAGGTCACCGCTGCAAAACTAAAATTTGACTTCTTTGTCTGTTTTTCACATTCATTATTTCCAGTCCACATTACTAGAGCTGAATTGTAGCTCTATAGGGAAGTGCACGCAAGGGTTATTCCACAAATATTAGTAGAATAATAACAGTAAGCACTAAGACAGAGAATGGCATGGGATATGCTTTTAGCAGCAAGTACTATTTGCCGTTTTACCGGCGGCATAAGGCTGGATGTTCAATGCTGCCCACGAAGTGCGTGTGAAGGAATTCTTTACATATATTTCCATGCCTGAGCGGCCTTGTTTATGTGACTGTGCACATGTTTAGTGAAGGAATTCCTTTCTGCATGTGCTCCTAAGTGTAAGAATATGGAGAACCCCTCACCATCCCTTTTTACAGTTTTGATATTTGGTTTGTTGTGATGCCATTTTGCATTCAACGCCCCTGCAAATGACGAATTCTAGCGGTACGTTCAGGACAATATTCTGTTGCAATTTGTAGAAATATCTGCTGGTAGTTCTGCAGAGTGCCACATGAAGGATTCCAGTGCTATCAGAGCAATAGATAAAACGGAGAGGTAGCAGCTCCGCTGTATACAGAGCTGGGGCTTCCGCGCTCCAAGGTTTACTGCTGTGTTTTACAGGCTCTACGGACTCTGCCACAGTAATTGGTTTTCTAATTATAAATAGATACACAGATAGATATAGATACATAGATATAGATAGATAAAGATTCATAGATATAGATTCATAGATATGTAAACATGGGTAGATAGAAATAGATACAGGTAGGTCCGTATATATATATATAAGGGATGATTTACACGACGTGATCGGCACGGAAAACATGTGACGGCTGCATCTCCTTGGCCGACCGCTGCTCCTCTGACCCAAACTGACTGTATGATAGTGATTTATGATACAGACAGTTCATATGTGATCGCGGGGCTATTGTACTGTACTCGTAATTAGATAGGAGCTGACTGCATCATAAATTACTAAAATACATAAAGTTCCAAAAGATGCAGCTAACACCATGGACCATATTTCTTGGGCTGATCATGATTGTGTGAATCAGCCCTTATTGAAATCAAAGGGTTGTATATGCAGTGCACGGACATAGTAGGACCTCCATAGAGCGAAGACCCTCTTTGTTGTTGCTTTCGTGTAAAAGATGGTGGTCCAGTCTGTTGACTCAGAATTCCCTTACAGGGCCATTGAACATACACTCACCTAAAGAATTATTAGGAACACCATACTAATACGGTGTTGGACCCCCTTTTGCCTTCAGAACTGCCTTAATTCTACGTGGCATTGATTCAACAAGGTGCTGATAGCATTCTTTAGAAATGTTGGCCCATATTGATAGGATAGCATCTTGCAGTTGATGGAGATTTGAGGGATGCACATCCAGGGCACGAAGCTCCCGTTCCACCACATCCCAAAGATGCTCTATTGGGTTGAGATCTGGTGACTGTGGGGGCCATTTTACTACAGTGAACTCATTGTCATGTTCAAGAAACCAATTTGAAATGATTCGAGCTTTGTGACATGGTGCATTATCCTGCTGGAAGTAGCCATCAGAGGATGGATACATGTTCTCATTCTGTTTATGCCAAATTCGGACTCTACCATTTGAATGTCTCAACAGAAATCGAGACTCATCAGACCAGGCAACATTTTTCCAGTCTTTAACAGTCCAATTTTGGTCAGCTCGTGCAAATTGTAGCCTCTTTTTCCTATTTGTAGTGGAGATGAGTGGCACCCGGTGGGGTCTTCTGCTGTTGTAGCCCATCCGCCTCAAGGTTGTACGTGTTGTGGCTTCACAAATGCTTTGCTGCATACCTCGGTTGTAACGAGTGGTTATTTCAGTCAACGTTGCTCTTCTATCAGCTTGAATCAGTCGGCCCATTCTCCTCTGACCTCTAGCATCCACAAGGCATTTTTGCCCACAGGACTGCCGCATACTGGATGTTTTTCCCTTTTCACACCATTCTTTGTAAACCCTAGAAATGGTTGTGCGTGAAAATCCCAGTAACTGAGCGGATTGTGAAATACTCAGACCGGCCCGTCTGGCACCAACAACCATGCCACGCTCAAAATTGCTTAAATCACCTTTCTTTCCCATTCTGACATTCAGTTTGGAGTTCAGGAGATTGTCTTGACCAGGATCACCCCCCTAAATGCATTGAAGCAACTGCCATGTGATTGGTTGACTAGATAATTGCATTAATGAGAAATAGAACAGGTGTTCCTAATAATTCTTTAGGTGAGTGTATGTTTGTAAATCCCTAATAGTTTTTTATTAACCATGTATAGCCTGTCCACTGTGAATGTTAAAATGACTTTCCATTAGGTGTATAGATGTGACTTGTGTCACATGTGTATGCCCTTAATGGAAAGTTACATGTGTATGCATATGTGACTTGTGTCAGATTGTTGGCAAGTTCTTTGCAGTTCTTTGACAGTAAAATGTGCTAAAAAAAAAAAAAAAGTACATTAGTGAAGAGGTGTTAACGAGCAGGCGTGATCAATGACGGGCTGACAAGGTGGCGGTATCATGTACTGGTTACCTGGAAGCATCCCCCTAGAGGAACTGCAATTAAGCTGCCGCCTCACAATACATTTCAGCCACTTAATGCAAGGAAATAAACAGTTAATTGATATTCTTTAATCTGCTATTATCAATTAATGATATCCCAGGCCTCCAGTTCACAGATTTTTTTTTTGTTGCCTCTCTAATTAAAACCCAAAAAGTTTAATGAAGCAGTCTGCAATATTTATGGTGTGGCTGGATTCCATGGACGGTACTGGAGCTTAGTAAACTGCTTTTACGGTGTATTAAAACATAGCGGAATGGCCTCATCTTTTATAGCAGTTGTCAGGAAAATATAGGCCAGCACTGTAAAATGTATTAGCCCAATACATTGTCTCCATTTTATTATGAGGAAGCTATGATGTACGGCCCTGTCACCGCAGATCTATTGTTGGAGGGTTTGCACTATTTTCTCTGCCCTGCCATTAATTTATAGCGGTAAACAATATGTAGCCCTCCAACTGCAGCAAAGCAGAATCTTTTAATGAGGTGGATGTTATTACCACAATAAATCAGTGCATTCATGTTATGTATAATTCAGAGTGTGTATTCCCACTGTAAGTTCTCTGAGTAAGCTGATAGTGTGTCATTGTCACAGCCCGGCTCTACCTTTTCACTCTACCGCTCCTTTTTTTTTTTTCCATCCCGTTATCTGGAGGCTGGATTTTTGTTGTTTTTTTGTTTTTTTTTATTCAGTTGAAGATTCTTCTGGCCGGCACGAGGAGCGGAACTATACCAATTACATCAGGAATCAATAGTGCAGGTTCTGTGGCAGCATCGATCTGTGCATGCTGCTGTTTTCACAAGAGGCAACAAAATCAGCCCTAATTGGTTTTAGTGGTATCTCCAAGAAGCGTAATTCTATAACCATTGATTAGAGGCGGGTGCGCAGCTCAAGAGCTCGGAGGCACACAGTCATTTGTTAAAATGCTGTGGGGAAAATTGCATTTTAGTATTCTATTTCCCATTAACTCCCTGCTGTGCAGTCTGAGGGTTGCAGCATGTATCCTGTAATCAACCCATAGACAAGACCTCACACTGGACAGTGGTGGGTTACTCACTGAAATTGTAATCCCTTATAAGCATTACGGATATTGGCTTGTATACTATATTACCGCTTTACATACATATCTACTATAATGTGGGCCCTATTGAGATGTCGTTGAAGAAAGCAAACATAAACATACCTTTCTTATATTGCACAGTTAGAAGTAAAAAAAAAATAAAAAATTTGTACTTTCCTTGTAAGACTATGTTCACATATAATCAGTGAAAAGCTGCAGGCGTGCCTTCATTAGCCTGCCAGAGGCCAACTGATTTATACTTTTGACTAGTATAGCCAACGGTGTGGAATACTATATTCAAAATAATAATGTACAATGTATGTGGTTTTTTTTTTGTTGTTTTTTTTTTATATTGGAGTCTGTACTACACAGTGAGGTATACTGTACTGTGCAAATAATTTAGGCAGGTGTGAAAAAAATGCTGCAAAATAAGAATGCTTACAAAAATTGAAGTGTTAAAGGGGTTGTTCGGGTACAGAGCTGAATCCGGATATAACCTCCTCTTCACTCATTTAGCATGTCTGATGCTCCGATGCTCCCGCTTGCCCTGTTCTGCATAGCGCTGGGGACATACCGGGCATCACATGAGTACGCTATTCGGAGTCTTCGCCTAGCAGTGATCCCGGTGAAGTCACCGGCACAAATGGGTGGTCTGTATCTCCACCCTAGGCGGTTTTGTCGTCACTGGGGCTCACTGCTAGATCAATATTTGGTGAGACTGCCCTTTACCCTCAAAACAGCATCAATTCTGCAAAGTACACTTGCACACAAAAACATCTTGGAGAACTAACCACATACCTTCTGTGGATATAGGCTTGCTCATATCCTTCAGTCTCTTCATATAATCCCAGATAGACTTGATGATCTGTTTTTACACTGAAGATAGTTCTTAATGACGTTGGCTGTATGTTTGGGTTTGTTGTCCTGCCTCAGACTAAATTTGGAACCAATCAGAATCACTTCTGTTTTTAAAAGCATTGTTACTTTGCTCCATTTTTCCACACCTCCCTAACATTTTTCTACAGTATTGTATAATGGGAGCTTTTCCTGCATATATATCAAAGAAAGGCTGAAAATGTGTAGTAAGTGAGGCCTAATTCACAAGCCAGACCCAGCCACCATCTTTCTCCTCTGTAGAATACCTAGCTGGATTTGCTAGCCAGGAGCCTGGAAAAGCGGAGTAAGAATCCCAGTGACAAATCCTCTGTACTGTAGCATAATTAGACAGACCAGTCATTTAGGGTGTCGGGAAATCTGCTAAATACTAATTCTACCTAAATAAATTCCCCTCCCTATTCTTAAATAGTGCCATGGCTAGGCAGATTTAATTTTCAGGGCCATCGAAAAGTTAGGTTACCACTATGTGGAACTGTAATAGACTGCAGAATACTAAATCTACCAAGATAAATCCCCCTCGCCACTCCTAAATAGTGCCATAACTTGGCAGATTTGCCTTTTAGGGTCCTGGGAAAGCTGGGCTACTTGCATAATGGAAGGGTAACATTATATGGATAGTGTGTACATATCCACAGGAATTGTATTCTAGCTTTCCCAAACTCATGGGTGTTAGATTTGCCTAGGCAGACAGTGAGAAATTCTTTCTGACTATATAGGCAAACTTGACATTCAGGAACCTTGGAAATCTAGGTAGCACTTTCTGTGGTGTCAGTGCCCTGGTACAGATATTATTCTGTACTGTCTGCTTCAGATTGATTTGCCCCATGCCGAACCACATGCTTTTCACTCTTCAAAAAATATGAATTAACCTGTTCATATGATATAATCATTAGTTATAGAATAGAGATCTTCCTTCAACTCGAATACTTTAAAATACATGTTTTGGGTGGCGCAGTGCGAATCGATGTGTCTCCATGATAACAGACAACAGGTTTTATGTAGTCTGATCCTGCGTTCATACTCCACCAAATGTAAGTAGATGTTAGGTTGAAGTTTAATTCCAAATTTAAAAAGTGATGCATATTACTCACTGTTGGGTTCCCCTCCAATCCTGAAAATGAAGAAGCTTAAAGGGCATCATATAGTACAAGACAATCCCTTTCTAACAAAGCTAGAACCAGCCCTGCACGTACCTCGCATGAATCCAGAGATCTCCATATTCATTGCTCCAATTGTTCTGCTACATTTATTTCAAGCTGGCAGCTCAGGGTGGATATGTCCTTTTGGCTTTAGCTCATGGTGTGTGTCCTTTCTTGGCGGAGACAGCGCAGGGTGTCTTTTCTGCTTAACTGCCACAGCTTCTCACAGAGGATAATGCTGGTGATAGTTGAAGATTTAAACTGAGAGTGTGCGACCACTTCAGTGAGGTGGATGGAGAAATAAGGAAAAGAACAAACGGCAGGTAGCGCAATACAGAAACATTTTATTGAATAACTCAGAGGCTGTACTAAATGTTTAATTACATGGAATTATAAAATGTATTTACATCCAGTTGCTGATTTGAAAAATATAGAATATATTTTGTGGGGCAACCCCTTTAAGTGCTGGTTTAGGGCTGTGCATTCTTATCAAGTCTGCAAATCCAACTTTTCAAAAATATAAATCCTGGAAATGCCCCCTAAATTGCAGAAACCACTGTTGCCGCTGCACAAATTGGCTTAATCGGTCTGGAAAGAGGCTAAATCATTGTCCCAATTCACGGAGGTTATCTCCGATATACCCCTGTGGGTTAACCAATCGTTGCCGCATATGCAGATGGTTATGGGGGCGGACAAATGGCAATCAGCAGGGGTCAAAACTCTTGGAGATATTTATGATCAGGGAGTGTTAATGACGTTTGAGGCACTATCACAGAAATATAACATCCCCCGTACCCACTTCTCATATTTACAACTCAGATCTGCCATACAGAGTAAATTCCCGAACACTAGCACCATGATCTCGAAGTACCCACTCTTAGGACTCGTCAAAACCCAGGGCCCCAGAGTTCACACTTGGTACATGCGAAGGTCAGTACCAATCCCCTCACAGTAATAGACAAGTGGAAAAGACTGATACTCACACTTACAGAATCAATAACGGTTTTATTGGAATCACAATTATAAATATCACCAGCAGTCAATAACAAAATAATCCAGCTTTTCATCATTCATCAGACATATCTCACACCAACTAGGCTATATAGAATTAGTAGGGCATCATCCATGGCATGTCCAAGGTGTGGGGACCTGGAGGTGGACTTCTGGCACATGATGCGGAGATGCAGCCCGATTGCTTCATTCTGGAAGGAGGTGACAGTCTTTCTTCCCAATTTACTGCCAGTTCGGGTAGCTTGCACCCCTGAGGTTTGCCTTATAGGAATACCGAATGAAGTTAGCTGGGATCATTACATGACGACATTCTTGAGGGAGTCACTCTTTATGGCACATGTATTGCTCTGAGATGGTGCAACTCCAATACACAGAACTTGTCCATGTGGAAATTGCAGATAAACCAGATCCTACGATATATAGTGTTGGTGTTTAAACACCGCTATAAACCTCAAAAATTTGACCAGGTCTGGGGCCTGTGGTGTGGGTCACCCCACACTCTGTACTCAACCTCGAGACTGCGGCAAGCTTTGTCATCGGCTCGAGGATCCATGGCTCAGTCGGTTTGGTGGGGCCACCTGAATGTATTGTATAACGCAACTTCAACCAAGAAATATGGAATTCGCAACAGTCCAGTGGGAGATTTAAGAAATTGATAACAAGGGATCCTTATTTTTGTTGTACTATGACATGTGACAGGAGTGTATGATGTCAATGTTATTTCTCTTCTCTTAATAAGAGTTTAAAAAATAATATATATTCCAGGAAAGTAATTTGGTGATAAAAATTTTTTCCTGTATTGTATTAATCAAGCAGGACATGTATGTGGGTTATTCTGTTCCATTTTGTAAAGAATTTCCCCAGTGACTACCTTCTCTTGTGTCAGTGCTGCAGGTGAAGGGGCAGCTAGTTCAGAGCTTCAGTGCCATGTCTATGTATGCAAACAGCAGCATAAATCTCAGTACCTTTGGACTATCAACATGATTTGGAGTGAAGGTTACGGGAGATTATGTTCTGATTGGCTGTTTTTGACTACAAAACCAATTTTTGTCTAAAAGCGTTTTCCTGTATGAGTTCTGCTTATCCTTTTCTTTCTTTCTTTTTTGGATATGTGTTACTTTTACTTAACCAGCACAAAACCGGCACATTCTTGTACCTAAACCGGTATTTCCCATGTAGTAACACAATCCTCAACCTTACATAACATCCCCTCATGGGATTAATTATATTTAGTTTTTTTTGTGGATTTCAGTAGTACTGTCACTTTATGGGGTTCACTTGTCTTGCTGATGTCTCCAGGGAGCCGTCTCAGCGGTCTTGTCACTCCTTTGTCACTTTGTATGTAATTGCAAGAGGGTCAAGCTGCAGTTTTAAAGCCATGTTAGGACTCGTCATTAAACAATCTGGTATTGTTTCTGCCTAAATGTAACATTCATTTTGTAATACAAGTCCTCCTCATATCTTTCAGCCTGTTGGAGCCCTGAATCCCAAGCGAGCAGCCTTCTTTGCAGAGCGCTATGAGTCCTGGGAGGATGAACAAGTTCCAAAATTTCACTATGGCACACATTACTCTACGGCAAGCTTTGTACTCAGCTGGCTTTTAAGAATGGTAAGTCATTTCCTGGGATCATATTCAACAACCGCTTTGATCCACCAGCGCATCATGCTGAAAGGACAGGAGACACGTCAGGGCAGCATATTACAGCGTCGGGTCCATACTCCTAGTAGCCAAATAGGCACTAAAATGTAGTCCATTTAACTTACTAGAGGCAATGAAAGAATACAGCAGGCATATGGTATGAGTCGGGTGTACTCATGAGAAATGAGGAGACCACTTCCCCAGCCTTCATTACAGTAATTGACAGAATTCTCCTATATGCAAAAGCCTGAAGCGCATGGGTGGCCGTCTACATGACTGGACCCAAACTATCTGTAGGTATGTACTTTCAGCTCTCCTAGTAGCCATATGGCACAGTATTTTTTTTGTGTGCCATTTTGGCTACAAGTATTTTGGACCAGTAGCTGTAATATGCTGGCATTACATTGGGCATACTAAGGCTACTTTCACATTTGAGTTTTTCTTTTCCGTCATAGAGATCCGACACAGGAGCTCTATACCGGAAAAGAACTGATCAGGTATATCCCCATGCATTCTGAATAGAGAGTAATCCGTTCAGGATGCATCAGGATGTCTTCAGTTCATGCGCAGACCTCTAAAAATGAGAAAAAAATTAATACCTGATCCGTTTTGCCTGATGACACCGGAAAAACGGATACGGTATTGCAATGCATTTTTCTGCCTGATCAGGCATTTTTCAGACTGATCAGGATCCTGATCAGTCTGAAAAATGCCTGATCAGTCAGAAAAAATGACATACGTTTGCATACAGTTTGCCTGTTCAGGCAACGGAATTGCCTGCCGGAATCAAACAACGCAAGTGTGAAAGTACCCTAAACTGGCAGATTACTATGAAAAGATAATGAACGTGGAATACAATGTAATTGATTTTGCTCTCTAGTAAAATTCTTGAGCTAATAGTTAGAGAATTTGAGCCCCAAGGTAAACAAGAAACCATAAATAATTATAGGGATGTATCTGCCCTTTCTGTAAAAACAGCTGCCTGGTACGGTTGCTCCTGCTGATTTAAAACAAGACTTGGATGATGAAAATCTGTTGAGGTGTTCTAGTGAAGTTAGATCTTTAGTGCATCGGGCAGGCAGGCCCTAGTCTCTGTGCACCTCAGCACCTCTGCCGTTCACTCTATCCACTTGACTAGCAAGACCAGGCATCAGCATCGTCTTGCCCTGCCCTGTAATGGTGAGCTGGCACCACAGTTTCGCCACAGGCGGAGGAAGCATCTGTCCAGCTAAAACAAATCTACTGCGCACACGCTGAACTTGTGGCACGTGGCAATAATGCACCGTTATAGAGCCAAGCAAGAGGACACTGATGCCTGGTCCTGTCAGACAAGAGGAGGCAATGTGAAAGGAGAGCTGAGGCAGTGATTTTCACTGTACAGGAATTGCTTTTATCAGCATCCACCCTTCCAAGTATGGCTGGTTTAATAGGGTTGATCCTGCTGATAGGTCCTCTTTAATGAATCCCATATTAAACCCATATTAATTAATAGTTTCCACTAAGTTAATTATTGGCTGTCTCATGAAGTCAACCCTTTAAAGCCTGGGAAAGCCACTATTTCTTCACGACATACTGGACGTTTATTTGACTGGCTATCCATGAACCAGTCAGTATGGATGTGGTAAGCCAATCAAACAGAGTGGTTCTCTGTTCAGGCAAAATGATGGAGGTTTCCAAGCCCAGGACCCCTTCTATGACGTATTTGTACTCTTACAGGATATATGGACATGAGGGTTTTGTTGGGACATATGTTTAGGAGTGAGTAGCTACAATATTTTAATATAAATGTTTTGCCAGATTTTTCATATCTGTATTTAAAGATAATAAGCATCTCAATCTTTCTTTATTTTTTAGTCCTTTTGTAAACTGTACCTGTTTGTTGGGCCGCGGCATTGTCCTTTAGGCACCTCATCTCAGGGTCTTTGTTCCTCTGTATTTGTTGCTTAAGCTCTTTATTTGCATTGCTGTATAGCCGGTGTAATTTATCTGTTCCTAATAATGCTAAGCATCCGTATTACGGCTCCTCGGTAATGCGTTGGTGGTTGGTGGATTAATCAGGAATGGTGTTTATTGATAGCATGTTGGTTTACAATAATGTATGTTTCTGTTAAAGCTAAGAGATAATTCATCTAGAAGAAAGTAATTTCTTCGGGAGAGCATTAGCAGCATACCATTAATTAAAGCTTGTTAGAATGGTACAAGCAGACATAAATCCTTAATATAATTTATGGGGCCTTGCTAATTTTAGGCAATTATCTACTAATATGGGCTTAAGTGTTCTTTAACTAAGAAGAGGCTTTTAAATCCTTTAAACATTTTTTACTGTATGTAGAAAATCAAACGAAGGAAAATCACAATCGTTTTTTTTTTCTCTAATAAACTTTAAATAAATGTCCCGACAAATGAACTTACCGATATATTTTTGTGAGGGATGTGATATATTTTACACGTGAGTTCTGTCCGGTTTGTAAGCCCATTGGTAAGACATTTGTTAAGTACAGCTCCTCAGTTTTTTATGAAGTGTGTATTTCTCATAGTATGGTCACTTTTTGTCTGCATGCATCCTGGATACACAAGAAAAGACAGTTCAGCTTCAAAAGTAGCTGTTTCGTCACAACAGGGATTCATCTCCATACAGCAGATAGGGCATACGTCTGATAGGCGAACCAACCGTTGGGGCCCTCACTGATCATGAGAATAGGGGCTCTATTGGGCTGCCAGAGATAGCTGAGCACTTGTACTTTGCTATGTCTGGCAGACCCATAGAGTTGAATAGAGTGACAGAGAGACATGCATGCATGTCTGCTACTCCATTCAATCAGGGAGTACAGGCCTACATTCTTGTGATTGTCGGGGGCCCCAGTGGTCAGATCCTGCCAGTTAGACTCTTATAGTCTATCCTGTGAAGTGGCTGTTCCTCGTTCTGACCCTTTGATTCCCACTGTGAACTTTGGGCTGTTTACTGGATCTCTCATACGCTGCCAGCCCTGACCTTGGCTTGTTTCCTGCCTACAGTTTTGGCTGTTCGCTCTGTGCACCAGTGTCTTTTCACCCCCATGGGTCAGCAGCTTCTAAACTGAGACTACAATAGGTGGTAGCAACCTGTTGGTTTCCCTGCAGCAGAGTCCAGATCCCTGTACAGGGGTTAAAGGGTGAAGACCAGTGCTCTGCCAGGATAGTGCTCTTAGTAGTAGCCCTAAGTCAAATCAGTTCAGTGGCACAGCAGATCCACATCCACTTGCAAATGGGTGTTGGAATGGGAGGGTAATGAATTTTCCACTATATCAGTATGTAGCTAAATACTTAAAGCATGAACGGTTAGGGGATGATTAGAAAGCTGTTAGGACCCCCATATAGATAAGATAGCTGAACCTCTTGATGGCATAATAAATCCATTAAATGTTTTTTATGCAGACTAGTAATTTAATACCATATTGAAATTGTGTAGTAACCATGGGGGTCATTTATCAAACTGGTGTAAAGTAGAACTGGTTTAGTTGCCTATAGCAGCCAATCAGATTCCACCTTTCATTTTGGACAGCTTCTTCGGAAAATAAAAGGTGGAATCTGATTAGTTGCTATGGGAACTAAGCCAGTTCTACTTTACACCTGTTTGATAAATGACCCTCCCATGTGTCCATTTAGTTTTTGAAGTTGATCACACTCATCTTTACGTTTCCGTAACATAGTAATATATTTTTTTCTAGGAGCCCTTTACCACTTTTTTCCTCAATTTCCAAGGTGGGAAATTTGATCATGCTGACAGAACATTTTCTTCCGTTTCAAGGGCGTGGCGTAATTCGCAACGTGACACGTCAGACATCAAGGTAAAATTCTTTATTGATGCTTTTTAATGTTTTTTTTTTTTTTGTATTGGATTTTGTATGTTTTTTACAGGTGAACAATGTATCCCCTGCTTCTCTTGTGTAAATAGATTACCGGTGCTGTATATTCATACCAATCACTAGTTGCAAAGGATGAAATCACAACCTGCTCTTTATACCTTAAGACTTCGTATAATCAGACAGCACTCCAGAGGATATGATGAAGTAATTTGTGAGTTTTATTCAGCAGGACATGATGCACAACAAATTATGGCAACATTTCGGGCTAAACAGAAGCCTTTCATCAGGCCAAGTTATGCCCATGTTGAAAGAACACCGGCGCCCACAACAGCCAGATTGTGGTTGAGTGTTGTGATCACCCCGAGGTTGTACAACTGCTCTTTATACCTGGGGTCCACAGAGTCCGTTGCCACGTTAGCAACACTAGCAAAGTGATAGACTTACACTAGACAAAGGGTGTTTTCAGTAGCGGGCAAGGATACACATGGCACCATCATATTTTGACATCATACACTCTACCACTAATAGACAAACTTAATCTGTGGTAGGTAGTTTTTACAATATTTCAAAATAATAAAAAGAATATAACTTTTATGTAGGAAACTGCATTAATCAGAGTATAAAGAAAAGTTTAATCACTTGGACAGAAAAAGTACTAAGATAAAACCTTTAAAGGTTTTGGCCACTTTTTGGTTTTTGATGACCAATGTGTTTGTAAAATGATTACATGGCACTTACTAATATAGCCTTTGTAAAATTCTGCCCTATTTTCTATATTTCAGAAGGTATTTCCCTTTGTTTACAAAGTCTTGTGCTGTCCACACAGAGGTCTTGTCCAGATGGCTACTGATGGATGGTCATGTGACCAGGCAAATCGCCTCTTCCATTCAAAAACATTGCACCTGAACTAAACTTCCAACAGAACAAGTACAGATGGCAGGTGCAGTGTATTTGAATGAAGGAGGCATCACATGAAGGCGATTTGCCTGGTAACATGACCCTCCATCAGCAGCCATTTTATGGACAGGACAAAAGACTTGACCAACAAGGAGGCATACCGTATGAAATGTAATGTTCAAAATGGTACATCATTTCAGCATAGGCTATATTAGTAAGTGCGGTATAATGATCTCACAAACACTATCCAGAAAGTGGCCAGCACAGATTTTCCAGTGTCCTTTTACTTACATCCCAGCACATTGCCTGGGTGTGACGTTATATCTTGATTCTACATGTCCTTGAAAATGTCCAAAAACCAAGCTATACTTTGTAAATGGTATATAGGGGGTAAAGAGGTAGTTGTACCTTGTGCCTGATGAGACTCAAGGGCCCTATTGCTACTCAAGAAGGCATGAGTATTCAAAATTGCACATTATATAAGGGCCTTATATATTTACTTTGTAAGTAATGAGTAAACTTGAAGTATCAATACCATACAGTTAAACAGATGACCAACAAAATCTATTGACCTAAGCTTAAAGGAGTAGTCCAGCTTTCTCTTCTTTTCCACTTTCCCCCCAGCCAGATGTACCTGTGGAATAATCCATACTCGCCTGTTCCCCACCATTACATTCTGGCTCTCTTCACTGGTCTCCTGGTTTCTGTCTGTCAACTTCCGCATGGACGGGGTCATGTACACTGCTGCAGCAGCCAGTGACTGGCTTCAGCGGTGACGAGTTCCCAAGTGCACATGATCCAGCAGTGACCTGCGCCTTAGCGATATGTCACACTTCAAGGCCAGTCATTGATTGCAGTGGCGCACATGACACCATCCATGCAGAAGTTGACAGACGGGGTCTAGAAGACAAGTGACAAGAGACAGGGACATGGAATGTAGCAGGTGGGTATTTCTCCATGGGTACACCTGGCTGGGGGTCGAATAAAAAAAAAAAATGTGAACCCCTTTTAAGGAATACCTTTTCTAGGTATTCACCCAACTTGAACTATGTATATATTTAATAAAACCAATGCCATGGTTTAGTTCACTGGGTTTATATGTCTGTGTACATCTTTTCTAAGCTGAGAACTATTTTCCGGCCTTGCTGGATACTGCTGTTCACTGCTGGACTCCATTGACTATTTCTGACTATTTTTGACTTTCAGGCAGACAAAAGCTGCTGCATGCAACGATATTTGTTCTGCTGAAAACCGGCAATTATGCCAGAAAGCAGATCCCATTATAGTCAATAGGGTCTGGTGGTGAATGGCAGTATCCGGCAAGGCTGGATCCGGTGAACTCTGGCAGGCTGTTCTCTGCCAAATCGGTTAAACTGAGGAGTGACCGTACCCTTAAGGTGGTTACAAAATGAACTTGATCATTATACCAATTAATTTAGATCACCATGGCCTCTGTAGAAGCAATGAGAAACAGATCATTACCCAGGGTGCTTCTACAGAGGCCATGGTGATCTAAATTAATTGGTATAATGATCAAGTTCGGTTTGTAACCACCTTAAGGGTACGTGAAATGCTGCACTACCATTATCAGCAGCATCATATGTCAAGTAGATCATCTTACTTTCCCTTAATTAGTGTTTTAGTATACAAAGCCTTGCAGCATTCTCAAAATGATGAGGGTGATAACTTAATCCCTAATTGAGGCAAGCTTGGTTTACCATTGACTGCACCGCAGAGATGTACTTATGACTTGTACTTATGACCTGCCAAATACTCGGAGAACCCAAAAAGGCTTCGCTCTGAGCCCTAATGCCATGGTTAGTTAACCACCTCCGGACCGCCTAACGCAGGATCGCGTTCCGGAGGTGGCAGCCCTGCGCAGAGTCACGCATATATGCGTCATCTCGCGATGGGCGAGATTTCCTGTGAACGCGCGCACACAGGCGCGCGCGCTCACAGGAACGGAAGGTAAGAGAGTTGATCTCCAGCCTGCCAGCGGCGATCGTTCGCTGGCAGGCTGGAGATGTGTTTTTTTTAACCCCTAACAGGTATATTAGACGCTGTTTTGATAACAGCGTCTAATATACCTGCTACCTGGTCCTCTGGTGGTCCCCTTTGTTTGGATCGACCACCAGAGGACACAGGTAGCTCAGTAAAGTCCCACCAAGCACCACTACACTACACTACACCCCCCCCCCGTCACTTATTAACCCCTTATTAGCCCCTGATCACCCCATATAGACTCCCTGATCACCCCCCTGTCATTGATCACCCCCCTGTCATTGATTACCCCCCTGTAAAGCTCCATTCAGATGTCCGCATGATTTTTACGGATCCACTGATAGATGGATCGGATCCGCAAAACGCATCCGGACGTCTGAATGAAGCCTTACAGGGGCGTGATCAATGACTGTGGTTATCACCCCATATAGACTCCCTGATCACCCCCCCTGTCATTGATTACACCCCTGTCATTGATCAACCCCCTGTAAAGCTCCATTCAGATGTCCGCATGATTTTTACGGATGCACTGATAGATGGATCCGATCCGCAAAACGCATCCGGACGTCTGAATGAAGCCTTACAGGGGCGTGATCAATGACTGTGGTGATCACCCCATATAGACTCCCTGATCACCCCCCTGTAAAGCTCCATTCAGATGTCCGCATGATTTTTACGGATGCACTGATAGATGGATCCGATCCGCAAAACGCATCCGGACGTCTGAATGAAGCCTTACAGGGGCGTGATCAATGACTGTGGTGATCACCCCATATAGACTCCCTGATCACCCCCCTGTCATTGATCACCCCCCTGTAAAGCTCCATTCAGATGTCCGCATGATTTTTACGGATGCACTGATAGATGGATCCGATCCGCAAAACGCATCCGGACGTCTGAATGAAGCCTTACAGGGGCATGATCAATGACTGTGGTGATCACCCCATATAGACTCCCTGATCACCCCCCTGTCATTGATCACCCCCCTGTAAAGCTCCATTCAGATGTCCGCATGATTTTTACGGATCCACTGATAGATGGATCGGATCCGCAAAACGCATCCGGACGTCTGAATGAAGCCTTACAGGGGAGTGATCAATGACTGTGGTGATCACCCCATATAGACTCCCTGATCACCCCCCTGTCATTGATTACCCCCCTGTAAAGCTCCATTCAGATGTCCGCATGATTTTTACGGATGCACTGATAGATGGATCGGATCCGCAAAACGCATCCGGACGTCTGAATGAAGCCTTACAGGGGCGTGATCAATGACTGTGGTGATCACCCCATATAGACTCCCTGATCACCCCCCTGTCATTGATCAACCCCCCTGTCATTGATCACCCCCCCTGTCATTGATCACCCCCCTGTCATTGATCACCCCCCTGTCATTGATCACCCCTCTGTAAGGCTCCATTCAGATATTTTTTTGGCCCAAGTTAGCAGAATTTTTTTTTTTTTTCTTACAAAGTCTCATATTCCACTAACTTGTGTCAAAAAATAAAATCTCACATGAACTCACCATACCCCTCACGGAATCCAAATGCGTAAAATTTTTTAGACATTTATATTCCAGACTTCTTCTCACGCTTTAGGGCCCCTAGAATGCCAGGGCAGTATAAATACCCCACATGTGACCCCATTTCGGAAAGAAGACACCCCCAGGTATTCCGTGAGGGGCATATTGAGTCCATGAAAGATTGAAATTTTTGTCCCAAGTTAGCGGAACGGGAGACTTTGTGAGAAAAAAATTAAAAATATCAATTTCCGCTAACTTGTGCCAAAAAAAAAAAATTTCTATGAACTCGCCATGCCCCTCATTGAATACCTTGGGGTGTCTTCTTTCCAAAATGGGGTCACATGTGGGGTATTTATACTGCTCTGGCATTCTAGGGGCCCCAAAGCGTGAGAAGAAGTCTGGTATCCAAATGTCTAAAAATGCCCTCCTAAAAGGAATTTGGGCACCTTTGCGCATCTAGGCTGCAAAAAAGTGTCACACATCTGGTATCGCCGTACTCAGGAGAAGTTGGGGAATGTGTTTTGGGGTGTCATTTTACATATACCCATGCTGGGTGAGAGAAATATCTTGGTCAAATGCCAACTTTGTATAAAAAAATGGGAAAAGTTGTCTTTTGCCAAGATATTTCTCTCACCCAGCATGGGTATATGTAAAATGACACCCCAAAACACATTCCCCAACTTCTCCTGAATACGGCGATACCACATGTGTGACACTTTTTTGCAGCCTAGGTGGGCAAAGGGGCCCATATTCCAAAGAGCACCTTTAGGATTTCACAGGTCATTTACCTACTTACCACACATTAGGGCCCCTGGAAAATGCCAGGGCAGTATAACTACCCCACAAGTGACCCCATTTTGGAAAGAAGACACCCCAAGGTATTCCGTGAGGGGCATGGCGAGTTCCTAGAATTTTTTATTTTTTGTCACAAGTTAGTGGAAAATGATGATTTTTTTTTTTTTTTTTTTTCATACAAAGTCTCATATTCCACTAACTTGTGACAAAAAATAAAAAGTTCCATGAACTCACTATGCCCATCAGCGAATACCTTGGGGTCTCTTCTTTCCAAAATGGGGTCACTTGTGGGGTAGTTATACTGCCCTGGCATTCTAGGGGCCCAAATGTGTGGTAAGGAGTTTGAAATCAAATTCTGTAAAAAATGACCTGTGAAATCCGAAAGGTGCTCTTTTGAATATGGGCCCCTTTGCCCACCTAGGCTGCAAAAAAGTGTCACACATCTGGTATCTCCGTAATCGGGAGAAGTTGGGGAATGTGTTTTGGGGTGTCATTTTACATATACCCATGCTGGGTGAGAGAAATATCTTGGCAAAAGACAACTTTTCCCATTTTTTTATACAAAGTTGGCATTTGACCAAGATATTTATCTCACCCAGCATGGGTATATGTAAAAAGACACCCCAAAACACATTCCTCAACTTCTCCTGAATACAGAGATACCAGATGTGTGACACTTTTTTGCAGCCTAGGTGGGCAAAGGGGCCCACATTCCAAAGAGCACCTTTCGGATTTCACAGGTCATTTACCTACTTACCACACATTTGGGCCCCTAGAATGCCAGGGCAGTATAACTACCCCACAAGTGACCCCATTTTGGAAAGAAGAGACCCCAAGGTATTCGCTGATGGGCATAGTGAGTTCATGGAAGTTTTTATTTTTTGTCACAAGTTTGTGGAATATGAGACTTTGTATGAAAAAAAAAAATAAAAAAAAAAATCATCATTTTCCACTAACTTGTGACAAAAAATAAAAAATTCTAGGAACTCGCCATGCCCCTCACGGAATACCTTGGGGTGTCTTCTTTCCAAAATGGGGTCACTTGTGGGGTAGTTATACTGCCCTGGTATTCTAGGGGCCCAAATGTGTGGTAAGGAGTTTGAAATCAAATTCAGGAAAAAATGAGGAGTGAAATCCGAAAGGTGCTCTTTGGAATATGGGCCCCTTTGCCCACCTAGGCTGCAAAAAAGTGTCACACATCTGGTATCCCCGTACTCAGGAGAAGTTGAGGAATGTGTTTTGGGGTGTCTTTTTACATATACCCATGCTGGGTGAGATAAATATCTTGGTCAAATGACAACTTTGTATAAAAAAATGGGAAAAGTTGTCTTTTGCCAAGATATTTCTCTCACCCAGCATGGGTATATATAAAATGACACCCCAAAACACATTCCCCACCTTCTCCTGAGTACGGAGATACCAGATGTGTGACACTTTTTTGCAGCCTAGGTGGGCAAAGGGGCCCATATTCCAAAGAGCACCTTTCGGATTTCACTGGTCATTTTTTACAGAATTTGATTTCAAACTCCTTACCACACATTTGGGCCCCTAGAATGCCAGGGCAGTATAACTTCCCCACAAGTGACCCCATTTTGGAAAGAAGAGACCCCAAGGTATTCGCTGATGGGCATAGTGAGTTCATAGAACTTTTTATTTTTTGTCACAAGTTAGTGGAATATGAGACTTTGTAAGAAAAAAAAAAAAAAAAAAAAAAATCATAATTTTCCGCTAACTTGTGACAAAAAATAAAAAGTTCTATGAACTCACTATGCCCATCAGTGAATACCTTAGTGTGTGTACTTTCAGAAATGGGGTCATTTGTGGGGTGTTTGTACTGTCTGGGCATTATAGAACCTCAGGAAACATGACAGGTGCTCAGAAAATCAGAGCTGCTTCAAAAAGCGGAAATTCACATTTTTGTACCATAGTTTGTAAACGCTATAACTTTTACCCAAACCATTTTTTTTTTACCCAAACATTTTTTTTTTATCAAAGACATGTAGAACTATAAATTTAGAGCAAAATTTCTATATGGATGTCGTTTTTTTTGCAAAATTTTACAACTGAAAGTGAAAAATGTCATTTTTTTGCAAAAAAAATCGTTAAATTTCGATTAATAACAAAAAAAGTAAAAATGTCAGCAGCAATGAAATACCACCAAATGAAAGCTCTATTAGTGAGAAGAAAAGGAGGTAAAATTCATTTGGGTGGTAAGTTGCATGACCGAGCAATAAATGGTGAAAGTAGTGTAGGTCAGAAGTGTAAAAAGTGGCCTGGTCTTTCAGGGTGTTTAAGCACTGGGGGCTGAGGTGGTTAAGGTAGAATTTAGTTTCAAATTTCTGTATTTAAGCTGATTATGATCTATTTTGTGATTTCACGTAGAGCAGATAACAGATTAGAGATTCCTCCAGGATTATCCAAGTTATACAAAACGTCTTACAAATGGCATAATCAACCATATAAAAAGTCAATCAGCATTTATTTCATGTTAAAATTTTTAGGAGGGGTTTGTTGGAATGATCGTTTGTGCAATTGTTTGTCCATACCCTTCCTCTCATACATTGGGAGATGTGCTGGTGACAGACTATAATTTATTTATTTTTTACCACAAAAAAATGCTATCAATGACTAAGGAGTATTTGCTTGGCATCTCATCCTGGGCATGTTTTCACAGGACAACAATCGGAAACAAACCTTTGTACGAAAGTGTGTCCATTTATGGCCTTATTGGGCTTTTTTGGGATGCTTTTAAGGTTTGGCTTTTTTTTTTGTGTTTTTTTTTATCATCTATATACCCCAGTTTGAACACAGAAACTATAATTGTCTGACTTGTGCAGCAATTTTTTTATTTATTTTTTTACAATTTTTAAGGCTTTTTTAAGCATACCAAAAACAAACCATTCATGCAGTAGCAAACATTATTATTGATATTGAAGCAGGGTAAACCAAAATTTCCATTAAAGAGACTGTCCGGTTTCAGGATGAAGCTGCTATGAAAAACGGGAAGTTCTTAGCTGCCAGATCCCCCGCCACAGTTTTGTTTTTTTTTTGGGTTTCCAGGCGAGCTCTATTTATCTGGCTGCAGTGGTGATGTCATATCACAAACATGTGACCCCAGCAATGAATCACTGTCCTCAGATGCCAGTGATTGGCTGCAGCAGTGACGTGTTGTCAATGTGATGTCACTGCTGCCGCTCTGTAAATAGAGCTCAGCCGGGAGAATTGGAGCAGCGGTGAAGGATCCAGCAGATAAGTACTTGATGCCTGTAACTGGACAACCCCTTTATTTGAGTTATCCATTGAACGATTTCTGAAAATTATGAACAAATTTAGCAGGAAAAAAATCCCCACCAAATAAAATTCAATCATTATGAAACTGCTCCAATTACAGATACTTATTCTATGGTGTATGGTTTTGTCACATAAAATAGTAAGTATACATATCTTGGTGAAAAATGTATTTTAACACAATGTTTGTAAAATAGCATTTTGAAATAAAGACTTCTAAGACCCAATGCAAAACTGTATCCTGCTCCCCACCTACCATGTGTCATATTCTAATACTGACGTTTTATATATTATATATATATATATATATATATATATATATATATATATATCTGAAAAAAATAGCAGTAAAAAAATTTAAAACTAACATTTGGAATCGGCATCGCTGGAGAAGTAAAAAAAATTCAGAGTTTAACCACCTTAGATAAAAATGTAATTTTAGACTTCACTACTTCAACATTTTCAAAGTCTGTTCCAGAATACTCGGCTAGATGGACGCACTGCGTGTTATAAAATGAAAAATAGACCGCCACTGGCAACTAAGGCTCTGTCGGCCCCCCTGGCTTGGGGGCCCATTCGCAACTGCTGCAACCCCTATAGCCACAACGGTGTCAGTGGACTCAAAAGTGGATGTTCTTACTGCATTTTCCACTTTGTTTTCTGGACCCTATTGTTTTGCTCGTATGAGATTACAAATGTTACAAGCAGAGTCTTGATTTTTTTATTTTATTTTTTCATTATTCCTGTAGGAGCTCATTCCTGAATTCTACTACTTGCCGGAGATGTTTGTGAACTCAAATGATTACAATCTTGGAGTGATGGATGATGGTACAGTAGTATCTGATGTGGAGCTTCCACCATGGGCCAAAACTCCGGAAGGGTTTGTTCGTATAAACAGATTGGTAAGCACATCAAAGACCTGCTGTACTGATGTTACTAAAAAGAAGAGTAGAAAAAAAGAAAAACCGACTATTTCACCGCTTCTTATTCCAGGACCAGTGCATTACTGTGAATTGCATCACATCTCCCTGTAAATCAGGGCATTGTGTTCTGTCTACAGTCATTCCCTTAGGGTGTTGTCAGTACTACTTATGCCACAAATAGGGTTGTAAGTGAAATGTTCCTGTGTTAGGCCTCATGCACACGACCGTTCCGTTTTTTGCAGTCCGCAAACCGCGGATCCGCAAAAAAAACGTAAGCCGCCCGTGTTGCCTTCCGCAATTTACGGAACGGACACCGGCAATATAAATACCTATTCTTGTCCGCAAAGCGCGGACAAGAATAGGACATGTTATATTTTTTTAGCGGCGCCGTGGAACGGAGCCACTGATGCGGACAGCACACGGAGTGCTGTCCGCATCTTTTCCGGCCCCATTGAATTGAATAGGTCCGCATCCGAGCCACCAAAACGGCGGCTCAGATGCGGACCCAAACAACGGTCGTGTGCATGAGGCCTTAATCTCAATATACCCATACACGTCAAAGATTTCTGCCGAAATGGCCAATTTTGACCATTTTGGTTTACAATCATTGAGAAATTATCACCACTGTCCTCCGTGCAGCTCACAAAACTCCCTATCAGTGTGTTTTGGTGTGTACGAGGAAACCCGAATACCAGGTGGAAACCCATGGAGAGAACATATAAACTCCATTCAGATGTTTTTGTTTTTTTTGTCAGATCTGAACCCTGGACCCCAAATGCTGGAAAGCCACAGTGCTAACGGCAGTGCCTATTTGTGTGTGCATTTGAACACTTTTTAGTGATGGTGGACAGCAGATTATTGTTGGACAAAAATTTGGTTGGGTTTTTATAGGCTATGTCAGCTGAATGCAGCCGATCATTGCCACTTAGTGCAAACCCATTGGGGGTAAGTCTCAATCTCCTGTGCGCCAGAGTGACATGCGCCTTCTTTATTAAACGTCAGATGCCTCTTAATAAATTAGCCGCATCTCTGGAAACTGGTGTAGACTTCAGCTATAACTGCCAGTTTCTGGTCTAGGTTATTGTATATCCAGCTGGTCATATGAATCCCCTCACTCCCTCAAGTCCCACCTCTTTTGTAGCCACTTTAGAAAAGTGATGAGAAGCTCAAAAGTCGCAAATTGTGATGCAAATAGGGCTTGCACCATAATGTGCAGCTTTTTTACAACACAGTAGCGGCGCAAACATTGTAGTAAATGCCCCTCAATGGGTTTTTAATTATTTTTTTCTTTTTTTTTTTTGAATAGTTGTTCTCTGATATGCTAGTGTAGCCTGGCATATTATTGGTTAGATTGTTTCGGCCAATACTTATATGGCCATTTAGTGTAGGGAGACCATACTAATGATAAAATACCACATTTTCACGTATGATTTGAATTAACGCACTACAGTCATTTGGGTAGTGCAGTGGCAAAGCGTTATTTCACATTGGAGAGATGCTAGAGGGACTGCGGTGACACTGGCTGTTAGAGTAAATGGTAAACTCAGTATGTGTTCGCTCAGCTACTAGATGAAGTACATGACAATTAGTGATAAGGACACATTATGGACACTGTGAGATCAGTCCTGACAGTGAATATCACAGAAGCACTCATCGTGCGCATCAGCATCCCAGTGCTATGAAATATCATAGAACCCCTTTGCCGTGAAAGGAGTGATTGACGTATCCCTATGCAGCTACATTTACACACGGCAGCAAATCGCCTCTTTCAGAGGATAATTAAAAAGTCTGCCGCTGAGAAGGCGCGCGGCTTGTGTACAAACAGCCTAATAGAAAAATAGGATTCGGTGGAAGAAGTGATACTGGAAGAGAAGAGAGCCGACTGCCAAGCAAATTGATTCGTTCTAGACTGTTTAAAACCCAACATGCCTTTTAAAGAGATTTTGTGTCTGTGGTTATCCAAACCAAGATGACGTTTTCCGATGACTTCCCAGTTTACTCCTTCCAGCCCGCAGATTATATGCAATGATTATAGCTCCTGAAAAGCACACCGCTTTGATCTGTGACCTTTTGGTGGTGCTAATCGGGTTCCCAATATCATTATACCTCACTCATTAATCATATTTCCTGCAGCCGTCAGGCAGCCAGACAGACACGGCCCCTGTTTTCAGACCTGGGTTGGCAAGTTAGTGTTTTTTTGCAGATTATTCTAGTGCTATACTTGGGCTTCTAACAAGGCAGCACCACATCAAGCTACGTGCGACAATTAAAGTCAGATGGCCCTCAGGTTGAGCAGGCAAATAATGTTGCAGCTGTCTGTCTTCCTGAAGCTAAGCAGCCCCGATACAGGCGATTCACAGTGCGGGGCATCACCTTAATTAAATGGCCTGTCTGTATGGAGAGGCTTTCCATAGATTTACTTGCTTCATTTTAATGGCCATGTCTTTTCTTGTACGTAATCTGAAAAAGGAATTGTTATCAAGACCCCCCAGTGGTTCACTAAAACAATGGATGGTAGGCAACCATCACATACTTAATGTGCTGTATATGCATAAGATATATTTGTCAGTATCACCGCTCTTGCTTTTTTTGGTGCCATTGTTAAAGGGATATTCTTGGGGTGGGGGGGATAATTTTAATTAAAAAAATGGGTTAGATTGGAGTAAAATAACAAATAGAGGTAGTACTTACCTTACTGATCCCCCACCGCTGCTGTTCCAGCTCTGCTTCTCTCCACTTCCTGTTCTGAGGCGAGTGACTACTGTGTCCACTGATTGGCCAAGCAGCCAGACCAAGCTATTTATGGCACGTCGAACCCAAGAACAAGAAGTAGAGAGGGGCTGGGATCAGGGCAGTGGCCTAACAGAGGATCTGTAAGGTAAATACTGGTTGATTGTTATTTGACCCCTCTGTGGTTGACCTGAACCTTCACCACTGCAGCCAGGTGAATAGAGCCCTGCTGGAATAACTGGAGCAGCAGCGCAGGATCTGTCACGTAAGTGCTTACTAGTTCTTAATTGCAGGCGAATACTGAGGGGTGTCTCCTTGTTTCCTTTAACAACTTGCTGCTTCTCAAGATTGGGCACTTTATACTGTGTGGTACTTGCCTGTTGTCTATTAGTTTATTTGCTTTTAAATATGTTTTGATGTTGTGTTGCCTTTAAGGGTGTATTAGACTGCCAGATGATCACTAACGAGTGTTCCTGAACGTGTGAACATAACTGCACTGCCAGGTTTCACCATAGATTACAGCTGATGTCTGGGGGCTCCAACAGGGGGGACTTTTTGAGCTTATTGTCAGCGAAACTTTATAACCAGTAGAGAACCACTTTAACCCCTTAAGGGCCTTGCCATTTTTCACCTTAAAGGGAACCTGTCACCAGGATTTTGTGCATAGAGCTGGGGACATGGGCTGCTAGAAGGCCGCTAGCACATCTGCAATACCCAGTCCCCATAGCTCTGTGTGCTTTTATTGTGTTAAAAAAAACGTTTTGATCCATATGCAAATGAACCTGATATGAGTCCTGTGTCCGGAGATGAGTCCAATTTTCTGAGCGCAGCACCGCCCCGCGTCCTCCGAATCTCCTCCTTGCTGGCTGACGTCACAGAGCTGGAGCGCCGAAATCTCGCAATGCGCGAGCTAGCGCATGCGCAGTGTCGGCATCATGTTCATTCCCTGTGCTGGCATCAGCACAGGGAACGAACTACGCATGCGCTAGCTCGCGCATCGCGAGATTTCGGCGCTCCAGCTCTGTGACGTCAGCCAGCAAGGAGGAGTTTCGGAGGACGCGGGGCGGTGCTGGGCTCCTTTCCGCTGGACTCCTCTCCGGACACAGGACTCATATCAGGTTCATTTGCATATGGATCAAAACGGTTTTTTAACACAATAAAACCACAGAGAGCTATGGGGACTGGGTATTGCAGATGTGCTAGCGGCCATCTAGCAGCCCATGTCCCCAGCTCTATGCACAAAATCCTGGTGACAGGTTCCCTTTAAGGACCAGGCCATTTTTTGCAAATCTGACGTGTCACTTTACGTGGTAATAACTTTAAAGCACTTTTACTTATCCAGGCCATTCTGAGATTGTTTTCTCGTCACATATTGTACATCATGACAGTTGTAAAATTGAGTCCAAAAATGTCATTTTTATTTATAAAAAAAATAACATTTACCCAAAATTTTGAAAAATTAGCAAATTTTTATTTCTCTACTTTTATAATAACAATTTTTGGAGTTATTACTATCTATTACTTTAGATTCCCCATATGTCTACTACATGTTTGGGTCATTTTGTGAATGTCATTTTATTTTTTGGGGATGTTAGAAGCTTAGAACGTAATCTTGAAATTTTTCCGAAAATTTACAAAACCCACTTTTTAAGGACCAGTTCAGGTCTGAAGTCACTTTGTGAGGCTTACATAATAGAAACCACCCATAAATGACCCCATTTTAGAACCCACACCCCTCAAGGTATTCAAAACTGATTTTACAAACTTTGTTAACCCTTTACGTGTTCCACAAGAATTAATGGAAAATGGAGATGGAATTTCAGAATTTCACTTTTTTGCCAGATTTTTAATTTTAATCCATTTTTTTCCGCTAACAAAGCAAGGGTTAACAGCCAAACTCAATATTTATTGCCCTGATTCTGTAGTTTACAGAAACACCTCATATGTGGTCGTAAACTGCTGTATGGGCACACGTCAGGGCGCAGAAGGAAAGGAACGCCATATGGTTTTTGGAGGGATGATTTCTCTAGGATAATATTAAGCTGCCATGTCACATTTGAAGACCCCCTGATGCACCCCTAGAGTAGAAACTCAAAAAAAGTGACCCTATTTTAGAAACTACACATCTCAAGGTATTCAAAACTGATTTTACAAACGTTGTTAACCCTTTAGGTGATCCACAAGAATTAATGGAAAATAGAGATGAAATTTCAGAATTTCACTTTTTTGGCAGATTTTCCATTTTAATCCATTTTTCCAGTAATACAGCAAGGGTTAACAGCCAAACAAAACTCAATATTTATTGCCCTGATTCTGTAGTTTACAGAAACACCCCATATGTGGTCGTAAACCGCTGTACGGGCACATGGCAGGGCGCAGAAGGAAAGGAATGCCATATGGTTTTTGGAGGGCAGATTTTACTGGGATAATTTTAAGCTGCCATGTCACATTTGAAGACACCCTGATGCACCCCTAGAGTATAAACGCCAAAAAAAGAACCCATTTTGGAAACTACGGGATAAGGTGACAGTTTTGTTGGTACTATTTTAGGGTACATATGAATTTGGTTGCTCTATATTACACTTTTTGTGAGGCAAGATAATAAAAAATAGCTGTTTTTGCAGAGTTTTCTTTTTTATTTACAGTGTTCATCTGACAGGTTAGATCGTGTGGTATTTTTATAGAGCAGGTTGTTACGAACGCGACAATATCAAATATCAAAAATTATATATTTTTTTTGGTCTCTCCATATTCCGAAAGCCATAATTGTCTTATGTACGGGCTTGTTTTTTTTAGTAACATAGTACATAAGGCCAAAAAAAGACATTTGTCTATCCAGTTCGGCCTGTCATCCTGCAAGTTGATCCAGAGGAAGGCAAAAAAAAAAACTGAGGTAGACTCCAATTTTCCCCACTTTAGTGCCGATTCCAATCAGGCAATTAAAATAACTCCCTGGATCAACGACTCCTCTCTAGTAGCTATAGCCTATAATATTATTACGCTCCAGAAATACATCCAGGCCCCTCTTGAATTCCTTTATTGTACTCACCATCACCACCTCCTCAGGCAGAGAGTTCCATAGTCTCACTGCTCTTACCGTAAAGAATCCTCTTCTATGTTTGTGTACAAACCTTCTTTCCTCTAGATGCAGAGGATGTCCCCTAGCGATTTGTAAAGTGGTAGTACTATGTTCTTATCACGGGCATCTATGCCACTTTTGATGCAACCCATTATCTTATTGGCCTTGGCAGCAGCTTCCTGACACTGGTTTTTACAGCTTAGTTTGCTGCTTATTAAAATTCCTAGATCCTTTTCCATGTCAGTGTTACCGAGTGTTTTACCATTTAGTATGTACGGGTGACTTGCATTATTCCTTCCCATGTGCATAACTTTACATTTGTCAGTGTTAAACCTCATCTGCCACTTATCTGCCCAAGCCTCCAATCTATCCAGATCCCTCTGTAGTAGTATACCGTCCTCTTCAGTGTTAATTACTTTACACAGTTTAGTGTCATCTGTGAAAATTGCCACTTTTCTATGCAAGCCTTCTACAAGATCATTAATAAATATATTGAAGAGAATAGGGCCCAATACTGACCCCTGAGGTACTCCACTAGTGACAGTGACCCAATCTGAGTGTGTACCGTTAATAACCACCCTCTGTTTTCTATCACTCAGCCAGTTACTTACCCACATACAGGCGTTTTCTCCCGTATGAGATGACGGTTTGATTGGTACTATTTTAGGGTGCATATGACTTTTTGTGATGTAAGGTGACAAAAAATGGCTTTTTGACACACTTTTTTTATTTTTATTTTTTTATTTATTGTTTACGGTGTTCACCTTAGTGGTTAGGTCATGTGATATTTTTTATAGAGCAGGTTGTTACGGATGCGGCAATACCTAATGTTTTTTTTTATTTTTAATTCACTATAATAGCAATAATAGCAGTTTTGAGGCAAAAAAATCATATTTTAGTGAGTCATATTCTGAGAGTAATAGCTTTTTTATTTTTTGACCGATTGTTTTAGGTAGGGGCAAATTTTTTGCAGGATGAGGTGACTGTTTGGTACTATTTAGGGGGGCATACACTATTTTGATCTCTTGGTGTTGCAATTTTTGTCAAGTAAGGTGACAAAAAAATTGCTTTTTTTTTACATGGTTTTTCTTATTTTTTTACGGTGTTCATCTGAGGGGTTAGTTTATGTGATATTTTTATACAGCAAGTAATTACGGACGCGGCGATACCTAATATGTATACTTTTACACAATAACAGCATTTTTTGTCTCCATATTCTGAGAGCCATCATTTTTTTATTTTTTGGCCAATTGTCTTAGGTAGGATATAATTTTATGCAGGATGAGATGACAATTTGATTGCCGCTATTTTGGGGTGCATATGACTTTCACTCCATTATTTAGATTTGAGCTAATGATAAATCTGGCCCATAGTTTTTATATTTTTTAGGAGTTTGTCCTAGGTATGGGCATATTTTTTGCTGGACTGTTAGATTGGTACTATTTTGGGGGGCATACGCCTTATTGATCGTTTGGTGTTGCAATTTTAGTGATGTAAGGTGACAAAAAATAAATAAATTTTAGCAGAGTTTTCATTTTTTGTTTTTTGATGGTCTTCATCTGAGGGGTTAGGTAATGTGATATTTTTATAGAGCTGGTCGATACGGACGCGGTGATACCTAATATGTCTACTTTTCTTTTTTTTTTTCCTATTTTTTACAAAAAAATTTACTTTATTTTGGGGAAAGGATGCTTTTTTTTCTTGAAACTTTTTTAATTTAATTTAATTTTTTTTTACTTTATTTTTGTCCCACTCTGGGACTTCAGAATTACAGGGTCTGATCCCTGTTTCAATGCAGCACAATACATCTGTATTGTACTGCATTGACTCTGTGTATTACACGGTGTAATACATTGATAGTTTGCCAATGAGACCCGGGCTGGGCCTCATAGGCCTCCGTACATGCTGTGCCCTAAGACCTTGGAATGGCTTGGGGCTGCTATGGCAACCATCGGGTCCCCGCCACAGCAGCGCTGACTGCGGCATATAAGGCGTTAATCCACTGGCATCGGCGTCATCACCGATGCTGGTGGATGCAGCAGGTATCCAGCTGTCTGTAACAGTCGGATCTCTGCCGCTGATCGCGGTACCGCACGTGGGGAGAAGGACCGCAGGACTAGAATGCTCTTCATTGGGCGCAAAGTACTGGCCCTTTAGGACGAGCATTCTCGTCTTGGGTCCTTAAGGAGTTAAAGGGACCATAGCACTGCAGCTTTTTCAAACAGCTGGTTGGTGGGGTTGGGAGTTAGATTCCCCACCGATCAGTCATTGATGACCTATTCTGAGGATAGTTCATTTGTATTTATAGGGATTTGCCACTTTCTGGCTACTTGTGACCAATGTGTAGGTAAGATCACTATATGCCACTTACTAATATTGCATTGGTTGATATTCTGTGCCTTTTGCTATATTTCATAAGGTATGCTCCCTTGTTGAACAAATTTCTGTGCTGTCTACACAGGGGTCTTATCCATAAGATGGCCGCTGATAGAAGGTCCTGTGACCAGGCAAATCTTCTCCATGTAATGTCTCCTCCTTTCAAACACCCTACACCTGCACTAAACTCCCAGCAGTTCAAGTGCTTATGGAATGTACAATGTATTTGAGTGGAGGAGACATCACATGAAGGTGAGTTGCGTGGTCACATGATTCTAATGAGCAGCCATTTTATGGACAGGACCTCTGTGCGGACAGCACAGAAGACTTAGCAAACGTGGTGCAGAATTTCAACAAAGACAATAATAGTAAGTGCCATATAGTCATCTTACATACACATTGGTCACAAGTAGCCCGAAAGGGACCAACCCCTTTAAATTCTTTAATTCTTTCATATTTTCAATGAAGTTTTGCTACCGGTCCTTTGCATGTGTCCTTTTCATGACACGACAACACAAGTGAAGAGCTGGTGGATGCTGAGTATGTATATTCTTATATCACAGAATGTCAGCTGCACATGCACCTGTAAGGCAGTGATGGCTAACCTCCGGCACTCCAGCTGTGGTGAAACTACGACTCCCAGCATGCTCCATTCATTTCTGTGTTGTTCTGAGAACAGCCAAGCAAGGGGGAATCTTGAGAGTTGTAGTTTTACCCCAGCTGGAGTGCCGGAGGTTAGCCATCACTGTGCTAAGGCTTTTTCCAGAACTCAGTTTGCTTATCTTGCACCCGCTGTCCCAGAAGAGAAAATACTGTTGCTCGGTCCTATAGGGAGTTTGCTTTCCCCCCTCCCCCCCTCCTGCCTCCATAAATTGGTGATATGGTTTCTGGGATAGACATGGCTGATCTCCAGTTATTTTTATATAAGCAGTGTAAAACACAGATTTGTATGGAAGACCTGTCATCAGTGAAATAGTGTCTAAATTTTTAAAAAATTTTGAATACGATTTATAGCTTAGGCTACTTTCACACTGGCGTTTTTGGGTCCGCTTGTGAGATCCGTTTCAGGGATCTCACAAGCGGCCCAAAACTGATCAGTTCAGCCCCAATGCATTCTGAATGGATAAGGATCCGTTCAGAATGCATCAGTTTGGCTGGGTTTGGTCTGCGTTGCGTTTTTTAGGGCTCTTTCACACCTGCGTTATTGTCTTCTGGCATAGAGTTCCGTCGTCGGGGCTCTATGCCGGAAGAATCCTGATCAGGATTATCCTAATGCATTCTGAATGGAGAGTAATCCGTTCAGGATGCATCAGGATGTCTTCAGTTCCGGTACGGAACGTTTGTTGGCCGGAGAAAATACCGCAGCATGCTGCGCTTTTTGCTCCGGCCAAAAATCCGGAACACTTGCCGCAAGGCCGGATCCGGAATTAATGCCCATTGGAAGGCATTGATCCGGATCCGGCCTTAAGCTAAACGTCGTTTCGGCGCATTGCCGGAGCCGACATTTAGCTTTTTCAGAGTGGTTACCATGGCTGCCGGGACGCTAAAGTCCTGACAGCCATGGTAAGTGTAGTGGGGAGCGGGGGAGCAGTGTACTTACCGTCCGTGCGGCTCCCCGGGCGCTCCAGAGTGACGTCAGGGCGCCCCAAGCGCATGGATCACGTGATCCATGTGATCACGTCATCCATGCGCATGGGGCGCTCTGACGTCATTCTGGAGCGCCCCGGGAGCCGCACGGACTGTAAGTATACTGCTCCCCCGCTCCCCGCTCCTACTATGGCAACCAGGACTTTAATAGCGTCCTGGGTGCCATAGTAACACTGAAAGCATTTGGAAGACGGTTCCGTCTTCAAATGCTTTCAGTACACTTGCGTTTTTCCGGATCCGGCAGGCACCTCCGGCAACGGAAGTGCATGCCGGATCCCAACAACGCAAGTGTGAAAGAGGCCTTAGACGGTCACTAAAACGCAGCTTGCAGCGTTTGGGGACTGTCTGACTATGCGGAGCCAAACGTATCTGTCTTGACTTACAATGTAAGTCATTGGGGACGGATCCGTTTTTCACTGACACAATATGGTGCAATTGAAAACGGATCCGTCCCCCATTGACTTTCAATGTAAGTCAAGATGGATCCGTTTTGACTTGGACTTTTTTTCTAATGAATAATGCAGACGGATCTGTTATGAACGGATACAAGCGTTTGCATTATCGGTGCCGATCCGTTTGTGCAGATACAAGACGGATCCGCACCGAACGCTAATGTGAAAGTAGCCTTAGTGGTGTGTAGAATAGGCATTGTACATATTCTCCTTAGCAGCTATAATCAAATACATATTTCATCTATTGGGAACTATGTTTCCCAGGGGCTTCATATTGCATTGCTGTCTCTGTGCCAAGGGTTAAATCCACAATGCATGTTTGACAGCTTCTCGAGATGTTATAAGTGCTATATAAAGATAATAACGTGAGTGATGCAGATTGGATGTGTTTTATCAGCTGTATCTTAAAATATAAAACATGGTTCCAGAAAATAAACTGTTACTCAGGAGTGTGCCATATAGTTACCATAATTTTATTGGAACTGTGTGTATATATATATATATATATATATATATATTCACTGCTCAAAAAAATAAAGGGAACACAAAAATAACACATCCTAGATCTGAATTAATTAAATATTCTTCTGAAATACTGTATTCTTTACATAGTTGAATGTGCTGACGACAAAATCACAAAAAATTAAAAAATGGAAATCAAATTTTTCAACCCATGGAGGTCTGGATTTGGAGTCACACTCAAAATTAAAGTGGAAAAACACACTACAGGCTGATCCAACTTTGATGTAATGTCCTTAAAACAAGTCAAAATGAGGCTCAGTAGTGTGTGTGGCCTCCACGTGCCTGTATGACCTCCCTACAACGCCTGTGCATGCTCCTGATGAGGTGGCGGACGGTCTCCTGAGGGATCTCCTCCCAGACCTGGACTAAAGCATCTGCCAACTCCTGGACAGTCTGTGGTGCAACATGACGTTGGTGGATAGAGCGAGACATTATGTCCCAGATGTGCTCAATTGGATTCAGGTCTGGGGAACGGGCGGGCCAGTCCATAGCATCAATGCCTTCGTCTTGCAGGAACTGCTGACACACTCCAGCCACATGAGGTCTAGCATTGTCTTGCATTAGGAGGAACCCAGGGCCAACCGCACCAGCATATGGTCTCACAAGGGGTCTGAGGATCTCATCTCGGGACCTAATGGCAGTCAGGCTACCTCTGGCGAGCACATGGAGGGCTGTGCGGCCCTCCAAAGAAATGCCACCCCACACCATTACTGACCCAATGCCAAACCGCTCATGCTGGAGGATGTTGCAGGCAGCAGAACGTTCTCCACGGCGTCTCAAGACTCTGTCACGTCTGTCACATGTGCTCAGTGGGAACCTGCTTTCATCTGTGAAGAGCACAGGGCGCCAGTGGCGAATTTGCCAATCTTGGTGTTCTCTGGCAAATGCCAAACGTCCTGCACGGTGTTGGGCTGTAAGCACAACCCCCACCTGTGGACGTCGGGCCCTCATATCACCCTCATGGAGTCTGTTTCTGACCGTTTGAGCAGACACATGCACATTTCTGGCCTGCTGGAGGTCATTTTGCAGGGCTCTGGCAATGCTCCTCCTGTTCCTCCTTGCACAAAGGCGGAGGTAGCGGTCCTGCTGCTGGGTTGTTGCCCTCCTACGGCCTCCTCCACGTCTCCTGATGTACTGGCCTGTCTCCTGGTAGCACCTCCATGCTCTGGACACTATGCTGACAGACACAGCAAACCTTCTTGCCACAGCTTGCATTGATGTGCCATCCTGGATAAGCTGCACTACCTGAGCCACTTGTGTGGGTTGTAGACTTCGTCTCATGCTACCACTAGAGTGAAAGCACCGCCAGCATTCAAAAGTGACCAAAACATTAGCCAGGAAGCATAGGAACTGAGAAGTGGTCTGTGATCACCACTTGCAGAACCACTTCTTTATTGGGGGTGTCTTGCTAATTGCCTATAATTTCCACCTGTTGTCTATCCCATTTGCACAACAGCATGTGAAATTGATTGTCACTCAGTGTTGCTTCCTAAGTGGACAGTTTGATTTCACAGAAGTGTGATTGACTTGGAGTTACATTGTGTTGTTTAAGTGTTCCCTTTATTTTTTTGAGCAGTGTATATATGAAAAACAGCGGCAGCACCGTCCAAAGAAAGCATGGGTGCAACGCCCAAATGAGAGACCAGCACAGTCCCAAAATAGAGAAAAATAAAAACCTGGCAGCACTCCAGAAGTGAAAAAGTAAAAAAAACTTTATGCTGCCCGTTTTTTATATATATATATATATATATATATATATATATATATATGTATGTATGTGAAACTCGAAAAATTTGAATATCTTGCAAAGTTCATTTATTTCAGTAATGCAACTTAAAAAGTGAAACTAATATTTGAGATAGACTCATTACATGCAAAGTGAGATATTCCAAGCCTTTATTAGTTATAATTTTGATGATTATGGCTTATAGCTTATGAAACCCCAAAGTCACAGTCTCAGGTACTCTTTGCTCAGGGGATATGGATTAATTAGCGGACTAGAGGGTGACACTTTGAGCCTAGAATATTGAACCTTTTCACAAAATTCTAATTTTAAGCTGCATTAATGTAATTCCTTTATTATTTGCATTACTGAAATAAATGGATTTTTGCACAATATTCTAATTTTTCAAGTTTCACGTGTGTGTGTGTGTGTATATATATATATATATATATATATATATATATATATAAAATTGTAGATAGTAGCACTCCAATTGATAAGTCACTGTGATTATCATTATATTGCATATTGGTATCAGAGCTATCGATATGTAAGACGTCATCGTCTTCATCATTCAGGTTTTTTTTGTTTGTTTTTTACAGTTTGTCCATAATCTTCTTTGTCTTTTTATCATTGTTGGCTGTCAAAGAAGTTGGCTGCACTGTAGGACAGATAAAATTTGAAAGTTATATTCAACTTTTCTTTTATATGTGAGAACACCCTAATCAATACGTTTTAGGCAGTGCTTGTATGTATTCAAAACCATTGCCTAGCAACAGCTGTGGCAGCCTGCAGGTGACTACACTGGACCTTCAGGCTTCTGGTAACTCGTGTTAATAACTGGTAGATAGGCCGTCCACTGTGCATAGGAGCCACTTATCCTCAATGTGGGTGTTGACTGTAAGTGTAGCAGGAGCCGTTCTCTATCTATATACATCTAGATATCTGCTTTCAGACTTCTCATAGGAAGATCACCACTGATCCCCAGCACTGGAGGTGTTAGGCTTTTTATCATTTAATGGTATTTTCCAGCTGATGACATAAAAAAAAAACTGTCTTGGGCTTCATGCACATGACCATATCCGTACTTCCGTCTGCAAACCACAAAATATGGATACCTTCCATGTGTGTTTTGCATTTTTCTCAGTCCCATCCATAGAAATGGCTATTCTCATCCACCATACAGACCAGAATAGGACGTTCTACAATTTGCAGAACGGTCACACAGAGCCATAAAAATTACTGATATGTGCATATCCCGATATAAATGAATGGGTGCTATTCACATAAATGAGAAATGCGGACATTGTAAAATAAGTAGTGCCATACCGCTCTCGTGATGGTTCCGTTCTGACCCTTCACAGTCCCGCTCCAGCATTTGTCTACTTGTCCCTTTCAACGCACAGTAAGTGAACACTTAGCCAATCGCTGACTGTGACCCACCTCAGTGGTTTGCGGAGCGGTCAGGAGGGACCAGGAAGGGGTTGGTGACAATCACTATTCAGCAACATTCCGAGCCTATAATTTCATTGATCTTGACAGCCCCTTTAAACTGGTTTAGGTGGGACTGTCGACTGACATAATTGGTGTTTTTTAATATATAAAGGAATAATTGTAACTGTGATAAGGTTAATGCCAGTGTCTTTTTCAAGCATTTCACTTGTGCGTCCTTACATGGAAGGATATCACTACATTCTTGGATCCTCTTCATTTGAAGAATTAGTCAGCATTCTTGAATAACCTCATGATAATACTGTTAATACACTTCACTAGGATACTGTGTAGCCACTTCCCAAAGGTCTCTATTTACTGCGCAGCATAATCTGAACTCCAACAAAATTGTAATATAGCATTAAAATTGCTCTAGAGTTATGTTGTACATTAACATTTTATTGCAAATTGCCTTCTGTTTCGAGGTGACAAATACCCTGGTATTGAGCGATTTATGGACTGCGATGCTGTTTTAAAGGGATATAAATTATTAAAAGAAACAATCATTCTGAGATAGTTTTAATTTTCTTTAACCAGCATATGTTACTAATTAAAATCATGACAACCGCAGTATAATTTTCGTTATATTTCCTGGAAGTGCAACTAAAACACAAACGCATGTAAATGTCTTGCTTTTAGAACTAGAATCTGCTTGTCTTGTTAACTTCTTAAACACTGTGCTCAGCAGTAAAGTTTAGAAAGTTTCATTTTGGGGAGAAGCATGAAATTCGCTGTGTGTCTACCTTTGACTACAGATAAAATTAATCTACATATAAATTTGAGTAATATGGTAATAAACTGCCTTACTAATCTTGTAGTGATTTGGGTTTACAACCTGTGCTAGGGTCCAATCACCCAGAGTTTTTTTAGCGCGTTGTCCGGGCAGAATCAGCTCCTAAAGAAAACCTCCAAACAGCCTACCATTCATTTAAGGCTACTTTCACACCTGCGTTTAGGTCGGATCCGTCTGGTATGTGCCCAGACGGATCCGCACCTATAATGCAAACGCTTAGATCCGTTCAGAACGGATCCGTTTGCATTACCATGAACAAAAAAAAAAAAAAAAAAATTTTTTTTTTTTTTTTTTTTTGTTCATGATCATGCAAACGGATCCGTTTTGACTTTACATTGAAAGTCAATGGGAGACGGATCCGTTTGAAAATTGAGCCATACTGTGTCAACTTCAAACGGGATCCGTCCCCATTGACTTACATTGTAAGTCTGGACGGATCCGTTTGCCTCCGCACGGCCAGGCGGACACCTGAACGCTGCAAGCTGCGTTCAGGTGTCCGCCTGCTGAGCGGAGCGGAGGACAAACGGAGCCAGACTGATGCATTCTGAGCGGATCCGCATCCATTCAGAATGCATTAGGGCTGAACGGATCCGTTCGGGGCCGCTTGTGAGAGCCTTCAAACGGAACTCACAAGCGGAGCCCCGCACGCTAGTGTGAAAGTAGCCTAAGTGGGAAGGGCAGTTGCATTTTTTCTCAAGGTGGAAAAAAAAAAGCAAGGGAAAATGAAGCAGCATGCCCTATCTTGGCATAGAATTTGTATCTCCCACTGAAATGAGTGGGAAGCAGCAAAAAAATTAAAATAAAAGTTCTGTATGTGTTTTTTTTTTCCTTTTTTTTGCGCACGCAAAAAACCCCAAGCAGAAATGCGGATTTGCATTGAAATATACTCCCAAAAGGAAAAAAGTCAAAACTGTGCCGAAAAAAAAAAAAGCTCTAAAAAACGCTGTTAAAATCAGCATGGATTTTGCAAAATCTGTAGTGTAAATGTACCCTTATAGTGCTTGGCATGCTCAGTTCTGTATATGCATTCCTCACTGCACAGAACTTGTGGTCGTCATTTGAATACTGGGAAGGGTAGTTATTGCCTCAAGCACTGTACAGTATTCTGATATTGAGAAAACTTTATTCCCCTATGTTATGGAATCTTAATTAAAGGGGTTTTCCAGATATAATTTTTTTTCCCTTTCCCTCCCAGAAATCAGGAGAGTGGTCACATGACTGCACCCTCTCTGGACAATGTATTTCCTCTGACATCACGTCCAGACCTCCCATGATCCCCCTCTGTCAGAATCCCCACCTGAATGGTTATGATATCAGACCCATATGATCTTAGGCTGGTCAATGCTCTCAATCCACAAGCAGGGTAGTCATAGTCGACTGTTTGTCATATTGAGGCTGCATGATGCGGGATGATGGAAGGTGTAGTGGGCAGAGTTTCTGGCTCAGGGAAGTGTGCAGTAGATACATTTATGACTGATCTTGCAGCACTATGGGAAGTGTTGTGGCTGCTGCTCTTCTACGCCCACAACCCAGAAGTTCAGGTTGTAAACAGTGGAAGCATGAAGATTGAAGTGAAGACTCGGGAAAAGTTGACAGGTACCCTATTATGCTCTGTAAGAGATTAGAGGAGGTTTACACAATGAAATAATTTTTTTTAGGATCCTACACAACTCCTTTAAGGAGGGGTTGTCACCGTTCCTGACGTGTTGTAGTAACCACTTGCATTCCCCATGTAATAACAATTCTGGAGCATCTATTCTTATGGCTCTATATTGTGCCATTCCTTTATTATTTCTACTAGAAGTTATACATTAATTGCTAGCAGTCTGCAGCAAGGGTACAGAGGGGTGGTAACCAGTTTGGGGGATGGGGTGTACCTGCACAGTCTGATACTAGCAGCACTGATTGGACAGAGTCAGACATACCCACTATTGGTAACACCCAGCAGTACCTTTACTGCAGACTACTGGGAATGTATTTGTAAACTTCTAGCAGGACTAATACAGGAATGGTATAACATAGTCATAAGAATAGATGCTCCAGAATTAGTAGTACATGGGGAATGCATGTAGTTATTAAGACTTGTCAGGAAAGGTGATATGTTCTCTTTAAAGGGGTTATCCCATACTAATGTAAAAAATGAAAACCGGACATCATATAGTACATGACAATCTCTTTATAAGAAAGCTAGAACCAGCCCTTTACCTCACATGGATCCAGAGATTTCCCCATGAATTGCTCTACTAGATTTTTATCAAGCTGACAGCTCAAGGGGAGTGTATTTTCTGCGGAAGCTCAGGGGTCGTGTCCATGCTCTATCTATCACAACTCAGGAGGCAGTTGAGGGATGAAACTGAGCATGTGCAGCCTTCTCAATGAGCAGGTAAAATAAGAAAAAAATTATAAAAAAAAAACAAATAAGCAGGTGGCGCTATACAGATACATTTTATTAAATAACTCAGTGCCTATACTAAATTTTTAATTACATGAAATTACAAATGTATTAAGATCCAGGTGCTGGTTTGAAAACTGTAGAATATTTTTTGTGGGCCAACCCCTTTATATGTGTTTAATATCTGTCTATGACAAGCTTGCTGATGATTTCCAGTGCAAACAGAATTGAGAATATAACTGAAAGCTATAATAAAATGTTCAAATCGAGTCTCTAAATGGGCAAGTTGCAACACTGAGAGGCATTGATAATTTGCAAAAGAGTTTGCTTCTCACCGAGCAAGCACTCTTTGGGGTAGATGAGGGGGAGGGTGACAGAGAGGAGGCTGAGGAAAGTGAGGTAGCTAGCTGGGTAACAGTTAGAAAGCAGGGTAGAGGGAAGAGTGCCAGGGAGGCTAGCCCTGATCTGACACACCCCAACAAGTTTGCACGTTTGGCAGATGAGGGGGATGTCAGTCCGGGGACGGCACTGCTGCAGCCAGACACTTCCTCTGCCAGTCAGGGGAATGTCAGCTCCAGTAAGCAGGGGACCAGGAGAGCAGGGCAGGCCAGACAGGTGCTGGTAGTGGGAGACTCCATTATTAGGGGAACAGATAGGGAAATCTATCACAAAGACCGTGATCGCCGAACAGTGTGCTGTCTTCCTGGCGCTAGAGATCGACACATCGCGGATCGGGTTGACAGATTACTGGGAGGGGCTGGAGATGATCCAGCGGTCATGGTCCATATCGGAACCAATGACAAAGTTAGAGGTAGGTGGAGAGTCCTTAAAAATGATTTCAGGGATTTAGGTCAAAAGCTGAGGGCAAGGACCTCAAAGGTAGTATTTTCCGAAATACTGCCTGTACCACGAGCCACACAAGAAAGGCAATGGGAGATTAGGGAGATTAACAAGTGGCTCAAGAACTGGTGTAGGAAGGAGGGGTTTGGGTTCCTGGAGAACTGGGCCGATTTTTCTATCGGCTACAGGCTCTATCGTAGGGACGGGCTGCACCTCAATGGGGAAGGGGCAGCTGTGCTGGGGAAAAAGATGGCTAGAAGGTTGGAGGAGTGTTTAAACTAGGGACTGGGGGGGAGGGTAATTACGTTATAGGAGGGGAAGATAGTGCAGATAGAGACCGGGGGCAAGGTAATAAGAATGGGGGAGGAATGGAAGGAGGGACTAGAACAATTCAGAAGGAAAGGTGTAGGGTAAAAAATATACATAAACCTCTCAAATGTATGTATACTAATGCCAGAAGCCTGACTAATAAAACTGGTGAACTGGAATTAGTGATGTGTGAGGAGGACTATGACATAGTGGGAATAACTGAGACATGGCTGGATGATAGCTATGACTGGGCAGTTAATGTACAAGGTTACAGTCTGTTTAGAAAGGATCGTCAAAACCGGAGAGGGGGAGGGGTCTGCCTTTATATAAAGTCCTGTCTAAAGCCCACAGTCCGAGAAGATATAAGTGAGGGACATGAACATGTGGAGTCACTGTGGGTAGAGATACATGGAGCTAAAAACAACAATAAATTACTAATAGGAGTTTACTATAAACCACCAAATATACCAGAGTCCACAGAAAATCTACTACTAAACGAGATAGACGAGGCGGCAAATCATAATAAGGTGGTTATTATGGGGGACTTCAACTACCCAGATATAGACTGGGAAACTGAAACTTGTATATCTCATAAGGGAAACAGGTTCGTGGCAATAACCAAAGACAATTACCTCTCCCAACTGGTTCAGGACCCGACTAGAGGGACGGCCATACTGGACTTAGTATTAACCAATAGACCTGACAGAACAACAGATGTGCAGGTTGGGGGACACCTGGGAAATAGTGACCATAAAGTAATAACCTTCTAATTATCATTCAAAAGAGCGTTTCTACAGGGAGGAACAAAAATACCAAACTTCAAAAAAGCTAAATTTAGCCAACTAAGAGAGGCCATAGGCCAAACTAACTGGGACAAAGTCCTCACAAATACAGACACAAAATGGGATATCTTTAAAAACATCCTAAAAACTCATTGTGAGAGGTACATACCGTATGGTAATAAAAGGTTAAGGAACAAAAATAAACCAATGTGGATAAATAGAACTGTAAAGAAAGCAATAAATGACAAAAAGAAAGCATATAAAACACTAAAACAGGAGGGTAGCACGGAAGCACTGAAAAACTATAAGGAAAAAAATAGAACATGTAAAAAACAAATAAAAGCGGCCAAACTAGAGACCGAGAGATTAATTGCCAAAGAGAGTAAAACTAACCCTAAAATGTTCTTCAATTATATAAATGTTAAAAAGTATAAATCTGAAGGTGTTGGCCCTTTAAAGAGTAATGAGGGGGGAGTCGCAGAGAGCGACGAGGAGAAAGCAAAGCTGTTAAATATTTTTTTCTCCAATGTATTCACTGAGGAAAATAAATTGTCAGATGACATGCAGAATGCAAAAATAAATTCCCCATTAAAAGTGTCCTGTCTGACCCAGGAAGAAGTACATCAGCGACTTAAAAAGATTAAAATAGACAAATCGCCAGGACCGGATGACATACACCCCCGTATCCTAAAGGAATTAAGTAATGTCATAGCCAGACCCTTATTTCTGATATTTGCAGACTCTATACTGACAGGGAATGTCCCACAGGATTGGCGCGTGGCATATGTGGTGCCAATATTCAAAAAGGGGCCAAAAACAGAGCCTGGAAACTATAGGCCGGTAAGTTTAACATCTGTTGTGGGTAAACTGTTTGAAGGTTTTCTGAGAGATGCTATATTAGAGCATCTCAACGGAAATAAGCAAATAACGCCATATCAGCATGGCTTCGTGAGGGATCGGTCTTGTCAGACTAATTTAATCAGTTTCTATGAGGAGGTAAGTTCTAGACTTGACAGCGGCGAATCAATGGATGTCGTATATCTGGACTTCTCCAAAGCATTTGACACTGTACCACATAAAAGGTTAGTATATAAAATGAGAATGCTCGGACTGGGAGAAAACATCTGTATGTGGGTAAGTAACTGGCTGAGTGATAGAAAACAGAGGGTGGTTATTAACGGTACACACTCAGATTGGGTCACTGTCACTAGTGGAGTACCTCAGGGGTCAGTATTGGGCCCTATTCTCTTCAATATATTTATTAATGATCTTGTAGAAGGCTTGCATAGTAAAGTATCAATTTTCGTAGATGACACTAAACTGTGTAAAGTAATTTACACTGATGAGGACAGTATACTACTACAGAGGGATCTGGGTAGATTGGAGGCTTGGGCAGATAAGTGGCAGATGAGGTTTAACACTGATAAATGTAAAGTTATGCACATGGGAAGGAAAAATGCAAGTCACCCGTACATACTAAATGGTAAAACACTCGGTAACACTGACATGGAAAAGGATCTAGGAATTTTAATAAACAGCAAACTAAGCAGCAAAAACCAGTGTCAGGCAGCTGCTGCCAAGGCCAACAAGATAATGGGTTGCATCAGAAGGGGCATAGATTCCCGTGATATGAACATAGTCCTACCACTTTACAAATCGCTAGTCAGACCACACATGGAGTACTGTGTACAGTTCTGGGCTCCTGTAAACAAGGCAGACATAGCAGAGCTGGAGAGGGTTCAGAGGAGGTCAGTACAGAGATCTATGCCATCAGCTATTTATCCACAGGACTGTGACTGTGACGAGGGGACATCCTCTGCGTCTGGAGGAAAGAAGGTTTGTACACAAACATAGAAGAGGATTCTTTACGGTAAGAGCAGTGAGACTATGGAACTCTCTGCCTGAGGAGGTGGTGATGGTGAGTACAATAAAGGATTCAAGAGGGGCCTGGACGTATTTCTGGAGCTTAATAATATTACAGGCTATAGCTACTAGAGAGGGGTCGTTGATCCAGGGAGTTATTCTGATTGCATGATTGGAGTCGGGAAGGAATTTTTTATTCCCCTAAAGTGGAGAAAATTGGCTTCTACCTCGCAGGGTTTTTTGCCTTCCTCTGGATCAACTTGCAGGATAACAGGCCGAACTGGATGGACAAATGTCTTTTTTCGGCCTTATGTACTATGTTACTATGTTACTAAAGTATAAAATATTGCAATTATTTACAAAGTTACTCATGTATAAATTGTAAAATGTAGATTAAAAGTGAATTTGAGATTTTCACTTCTTTCACAATGCAAGCCTTATGGCATTTGCATCAGAAAAATCCCATTAAATCAATGGAAATGTTAATAGAAATGTTGCCCTACAATTTCCAACAAAAAATAAACCCCCATGTGGCTATTCGAGCAGAAAATTCAAAAGTGCTCTTGGTAAGTGGGGAGGAAAAAATGAAAATTCTCCTGGTCTAAAAGGGTTGAATTAATAACCTACTATGATTCCAGAAATCTGCTGACAATTCGAAAACTTGGTTGCTATTACCCTTTAGTACGCTTTCCAAAATCCTTTCCTATGCAGAAGAGCTTTGAAAGTAATATCTGAATCCGAATAATGAGTATCATAGTAAAGTTTGCCAATGATACTAGGGACACTGGTATGGCCATCTTCAAGTAGTTCATGTAATAAATTAATGTAACAGGCCTTATAAAATAGAAAGAGCCGATAAAAATTGGTGTGTGATTCTGTTTATCTAAAGTACTATGCCAATTCATGGTGTGCATACACCTTCAATATCTGATGGCCAAACATGCTTGTTCAGCCAACAACTATATTCTCCGACTCACCCATACACATATGAATGGTTTGGCTAAGCATGTGTCTGTTTTTAGTGCGGAGAGAGGAGTAAGCTTTTTTCAGACACTTCTAGTGGTGGCTTATCTCCCTCGAAATCAAAAAGATCAGGCATTAAAATTCATTGTGCCTAATCCTTCTCTCCGCTGATAACTATCTTTCTCGTACATTCCATTGGGGGACACAGACCATGGGTATAGCTTAGAGCTATCACTAGGAGGGACACTATGCAAAAAAAGGAGCTCCTCCTCCTCGGGCTATACCCCCAGGCTCCACCAGGAGGACTTCAGTCTTTGCTTAGTGTCTGGTAAAGGAGGTTGACACTGACTCTTCTCCTGTTTGTTGTTTTTTCCAGATGGGGACGCAGGTCAGTACTGCGCTTTCCTGGCCCCCGTGGCGTGTCTGCCACCGTCTTCTGACGTTCCCAGGCTACCTCCCATTCCCCCAAAAGAAGAAAAAGGGATCCGGGCTCGACCTGTCAGCTCTGGCATCCCGCCAGCTACTGGGACACCTGCTGCCACCCTCCATCAGAGCACTGTTCTCCTAGGTTGGGAGTCAGAGGTCTGAAGAGGTGCATCCCTGCTGGTCCTGTAATCAAGGAAGAGAACTGCAGGAGCAGATAAGTATTGCCTGCATCCCTTCTACACCCCTCCCCATTCTCACTTTCACTACAGAGGCCGCCTGGGTGAGCTAGAGAAGGAGTCCTGCTGGGGGCATGTTTCACCTTGGGGTTAGCGATCGGTTCTCCGTTTGTTGGAGCACGGAGGGGATCAGGATACTACCTATGTGGGCTCAGCTGCGTCTCTGCATGGCGCCGTTATCGGCGCCAATCTTTATCCTATCTGGGTTCACGGCCGCTGCGCTCACCGCAGCACCCGCCGGCAGCCTGCTCCTCCCACATCCCTATTAACCCCCGCTACGCCGCGTTTGGCAACGGGGATGTGCGGCTATTCAAAATGCGCGCGCGCTCCTTTCGCGCCAGTATGACACGTCCGGGGGCGGGGCTTCTTTTTTCCGTCTGGCACTTCCTCACTCTTGCTGGTTGGCGGCCGTGCAGCTCCTCACACGTGTGACTTCTTTCCTGTTCCTCTCCGCCGGAGGCTTTCTGCTGTTGCTTGGGTGGTAGGACTCATTCAGCTCTCCTTTTTGCAGCAACTGGTAGGAGATCTTTTACTTTTTTGGATAGCCATCATGCCTAAACCTGGGGCCACTAAGTCTGCCAAGGCCTCTTCTCAGGCCTCACTGGGGTCATGTAAAGTGTGCCTTCTGCCTTTCTCTGTCGCTGGTACCTGTGACTCGTGCCCTGCTCCTGGACAGGATCATCCTCCTTCTCTTGCTCAGCCCAGTCCCCCCCTCTGCCCCTGTGGAGCCAGCGGTACCCGCCTGGGCTTCCGCCATGTCTAGTGCGGCCGCGGATCTGGCCTTAGTCGCCAACAGATGATCCTTTCCCTCTGGGACAAGACCCCTCGGGGTCTAGATGCTCCCGTCCGCCTGTCCCGGCAAGTTCGGGCGTCTCTCCCTTGGTGGCAGTCCCCCCTGAACCTGACGTTGGGAAGGTCCTTCCTTCCGTTCTCCTGGACGATAGTCACCACTGATGCCAGCCTCTTCGGCTGGGGCGGCCTTCTCCAGAACCACACAGTTCAGGGGGTCTGGTCAGCAGACGAATCCCGCCTCCCGATAAACATCTTGGAACTGAGGGCGATTTTTCACTCCCTCTCCCATTGGACTCCTCTCCTTGCAGCTAGTCTAATGCAGATTCAGTCAGACAATGCCACGGCGGTGGCTTACATCAATCATCAGGGCGGGACCCGCAGTCGGGTGGTGATGCGGGAGGTGGAGAGGATCCTCCTATGGGCGGAGTCTCATGTTCCAGTGTTGTCGGCGGTGTACATTCCAGGAGTCGACAACTGGACGAAGGATTTTCTGAGTCGCACCACAGTGGATCCAGGCGAGTGGTCTCTACATCCGGAGGTTTTCGAAGACGTCTGCCACCGATGGGGCCGTCCGGACGTGGACTTGATGGCGTCCCGGCTCAACAACAAGGTGCCTGTGTTCCTGGCCCGCGCTCGGGACCCGCAGGCGTACGGGGTAGACGCGCTGGTGTCTCCGTGGCAGCAATTCAGCCTCCTCTGTCTTCCCTCCACTTCCTCTGCTGCCGAAGGTGCTACGCAAGATCGAGGCGGAAGGGATACCGACCGTTCTCATCGCCCCGGATTGGCCTCGCCGCGCCTGGTTCTCCGACGTCGTTCGAATGCTGGCGGACGTGCCATGGCCTCTTCCCGACAGAGAGGATCTCCTGTCTCATAGACCGCTCTTCCACCAGAAATCACGGCCGCTGCGTTTAACGGCGTGGCTGTTGAAACCTCCATCCTGAGGAAGAGGGGCTTCTCTGATGCGGTAGTGAGAACCATGATCAAGGCTCGGAAACCGGCTTCCTCACGGATCTATTATCGCACTGGAAGGCCTTTCTGACCTTTTGTGAGAACTCTGGTTTCCCACCCCTTTGTTTCTCCATCCCGATGGTGCTGTCTTTTCTCCAGTCAGGCCTCGAGATGGGGCTGTCGCTGAGTTCCCTGAAGGGTTAAGTTTCGGCCCTGGCTGTCTTTTTTCAAAGGTCCATTGCTCTCTTGGGTCCCGTGAGAACCTTTCTGCAGGGGGTGGCGCATTCGGCTCCTCCGTATGTTCCCGCCTTGCCCCCCTGGGATCTCAACTTGGTCCTGCGCGCCCTCCAGGCGGCCCCCTTTGAGCCTCTGAAGGAGGTCTCGCTGACCTTGCTCACCTGGAAGGTAGTCTTTCTGGTGGCCATAACTTTCATCAGGCGGGTTTCGGAGCTAGCCGCACTTTCCTGCCAGGAGTCTTTTCTGGTCTTTCACCAAGATAAGGTGGTGCTCCGGCCGGTTCCTTCCTTTTTGCCCAAGGTGGTTTCTCCCTTCCACCTTAACGAGGATCTTGTCCTACCCTCCTTTGTCCTTCTCCGGCAAACCCCAAGGTACGCACTCTCCATTCCCTGGACGTCGTCAGGGCCCTAAAGGTGTATCTGGGGGCTACTGCCTCCTTCCGCCGTTCGGACTCCCTCTTTGTGATTCCCGAGGGGTCTCGTAAGGGTCTGGCGGCTTCCAAAGTCACTGTGGCGCGATGGATCCGTTCGGCTATCGTGCGGCTCATCGCGCTCGTGGCAAGGTTCCCCCGTCTCGAATTACCGCTCACTCCACTAGGGCGGTGGGAGCTTCCTGGGCTAGACGCAATCGCGCCTCCGCGTCCCAGTTGTGTAAGGCGGCCACTTGGTCGTCCTTGCATACCTTCACGAAGTTCTATCAGCTGCACTCGCTGGCCTCGGCTGATGGTGTCCTTGGGCGCAGGGTATTGCAGGCGGTGGTTCCTGTTTGACTGTTGGACGTTTCTCCTCCTGGCGGTGTCAGGTTTTTTCTTTTTCCCCACCCCATGGACTGCTTTTGGACGTCCCATGGTCTGTGTCCCCCAATGGAATGTACGAGAAAAGGAGATTTTTTGTGAAACTCACCTGTAAAATCTTTTCCTCGTCTTTTCCATTGGGGGACACAGCTCTTGCCCTTTCCTGCTGTTCGTTTACACCTCATGGTTTACTGTGTGATGGTTTCCATTGTTTTTTTTCATTATTTCCTTCTCCTACTGCTTTTGCAACGACTGAAGTCCTCCTGGTGGAGCCTGGGGGTATAGCCCGAGGAGGAGGAGCTCCTTTTTTTTGCATAGTGTCCCTCCTAGTGATACCTCCAAGCTATACCCATGGTCTGTGTCCCCCAATGGAAAAGACGAAAAAGATTTTACAGGTGAGTTTCACAAAAAAATCTCATTATTGTGGGGGGAGTCAGGCGCTCCCATACACATTGTCGGCCTGGTGTAATTAGAGAAAAGTGGAGTTAAAGCTTCAGGTACTTATGTTAACTGTTGTCAGTTTGGGACAGTCCCTAGCGATAAATTTGACTACAGGGTGTCTTGCCAATGGGAACCATAGCGCCATACACTTGTTTAGGGGAACCTGTTTTGCAATATTTTATTTCAAAATGGATTTTAACGAAGTGTAGATTCAGCATTGGGGAAACTTCTTTTAGGCCATGCCTCACTGGTATTTTAGGTGCTTAAAATACTATAATATATACTAGTTGTAAAATAATTTGCTAATTATTCTCACTAGTTTAGTTGTCTTCATTTTGGAATCTGCACATGTTTATCACCTAAATGAAATGATCATCACCACAAGACATTTCATGATCATTACAGAAAGCCTTTTGAGTTTTCTGGTGTCATTTTGTGCTCTCCAGCTACGGTGAATGCACTCTTTGGCTGCTGTGCACTGTAATATTACTGGGCATCTGTTTGGCAACTACCCAGAACGTACACAGAGGAGGCTGAGAGTATAGATGATCAATGAAGCAAGCACTAGGCAGATGGCCGCCGTTCTGTTTCCACCTTCCTAGGAGGCTTGAAGCCAGGCATCTTCTGGACACCACTTTACCTGGTCATAAAGATAATTACTTCTTACTGTACATTTCTTTTTTATGCCCTGTTTCATTGCAAGCAGCAGTCTTCCACTGATCTCCTCACCGTTACAATGGGCTGGAATTCTGAAGCATGCAAGCTCTTCATTAATTTGTAGACCAATGTAAACTCTTATCTATTCTTTTAACATTCTTATTTAACCCTTATAGGATGACTCTAAAAATTCTGTCCAACTAATTAAGACCAGTTTACTTGTAATCAACTTCACTTTTTTCCCACATCACATCATTTTAAAGGGATTGTCCAAGATTTTACTATTGCTGGCCGATCCTCAGGATAAACCATCAATATCTAAACAGTGGTGGGCAGACATCCTGAACCCCTGCTGATCACCTGTTTTGGGGTATTTCTGGCACCAGAAGTCGGCGCTGGAACTACTCAGCTTCATTCATTGTGTAGTGGATGGAGTTTGCTCCCATTCACTGCAATTATCAGCTCGGTCCACTACAGAGTGGATGGAGCTATTTAAATCCTGTATCGACTTCTGGTGGCAGAGCCACCTGGAAACAGCTGATCGACTGGGTTCAGGTTGTTGAACCGTTCACCCACCCCATCGATCAAATATCGATGGCCTGTCCTGAGGGTAGCCCATCAGTAGTAAAATCCTGAACAACCCTTCTACCGTTTCAGCATGATTATTTTTTTGTCAGTCTTTTCAAGTCCATGTCAGATGTTTCCTGTGTCGGCAGCTGTCATGTAGGCACCTTCAGCTCTTAACCCTCCCACACACATACTGCTCCAGCTTTTGGTTGTACAGTATTCATCTGTGGAATTCCCCTCCTCATAGCTCGCACTTGACACCTATGTCACTTTTCTCTGTTGTATGTTTAGTTTTAGTTTTTGGGCTTACTTGGACTTGACATCTACTCTGCCCCAGAACAGTGCACAGCTGTGTCTAGATTTTCCTGTTATTCACGTTCTCTGCACATTTATGTGATGCTAGTGTTCTCGCCACCTTGTCATTACACTTGCTAATTCTTGCACGTCTGTCAAATGACACCTTCCGAGTCTCCACATTTTAACCAACTAGCTGCACTACATGCATCCACTAACTTCTGAAAACTTGTCTGTTTATTCTATTAGTATACTAGGTATGTGTTTGTGTTAATATCTATCTATCTAGAAAATCCACAATAATATAAACAGCACTCGAATTGTTGTGGTGTGCCAGTGGCTGTAGAAGTGATCCACCATCCAGCAAATAAAGTAAAGAATTCCACGGCACTTTCCTTGGGAGTGAATGTTAGGAAATTAAGCTGGCCATACACATTAGCTACACATAGATTTGACTGTTTGCAAAACACAACTGACTCCCAAGTTCAGGGTTGGAGGGTAGGTGTGTAGGTAGAAATAGCTGTCAATTTATACAACAAAACTTAGTTGTATAAAAAAAAAAGGTGATGCCATTATATATAAACATCCTAAAATCCTACAGTTTTCGAACAGGCCACTAAGCCTAATAATAGGTGGCACGTCTTGGTTTGTACAACTCACTTTTCAGCTGTCATCTCCTTATCTTTACAGGCAGGATTACAATAAAAGATGGATAGATTAGATAAATAGACAGATAACTCAGAATCCACTATTCACGGTAGATGATATCACAATTTATATGCTGTCTCCTGACCTCTGCACAGGACACAAACCATACATGGGTCATTGTGTCTATGGCCTATAGTGGCTGCTGTAAAGCATATGTCTAAATGCTGTTAACAGCAGTTAAGTCAACATGGCTGCCCCCAGTATCATGTTCCGGAAACAGAATTCTACAATATCTGCAAACAGTATTAGAAAAAAAGGATATGTGCTACTATTTGGTTTTAACTGGCAGAAAAGATTATAAACAAAAGAAGAGGGTCAAGTAGGAAAGGCAATGAAGCCCACCTAATGCAACAAGAAAAACTATGAGGGGGCAGTAAACTAGAATAAAACGTTGCTTTTAATAATATAGGAGAATAAAAAAGGCCCCTACAGACAAACAAACATGTAAGACGTACACAACCTCGGCCTGGTATCAGTGCGACACCACATGAGGCTTGGATATCAACGTTGGTGCTAGTGGTGGGCTAGGCAAAGACTGAACATACAAGGACAGAGGGGGTGTTAGTATGGTAAGAACACTAACCCTAATGACCTGCTTGTCCTAGTCCACCCTATTGATGTATCCAAAGGACGGGGACCAAAAAGCCCTGCAAGGGGTGGCCCAGACAGGAGCTCTGATCCTACACTGGAAGCCCTAATAAGGCCCTAACCAGTGATAAATAGACCATGTGTCCAATGGATAATTCAAAAATAGTTGTAGCACATTGATTAGGGTTGTTAAAAAATGTCCCAACAAAAACCAAACAAGAATTTGAATAGAAAATACTCGTGTCCCGACGCGTTTCCTCGACAAAGGCCCCAAGATTCTTCAGGGGACACGGGGCGTAATGATGATTGCCCCAGCTGGCGTACAGCCCAACAGCTAGGGAATAACTTGTGTAGTAGCTACAGTCAGTATGTGGCTGAGCCTAAAACATAACAACAGAAGACAAAGAAAACCACTTAAGTATAATAACCAATGGGTCGCCACCAATCATCCAACATAGGACGATGGAGGACCTAGACTTACTGTTTGGTGGCTGCGGTCAGCGTATGGCTGTGGACCCAAAAACAGGCAAGACCCAGGGTAGTGGTATCTGCAGGGGTAGATAGACCGGCAGCATATGGGGCTGCACCGCCGCATTATAAAGGCAGAGGGGCCAGGTGAGACGCATCTCGAGCGATCCACAACAGCTGACAAGGCGTCTGCTGATGACGCCAGAGAATGCGCCTCACACTCGCGATCACGTGATCAGGAAGGCCGAAACCACGTGGCCGCGCATGCGCACTAAGATCCTACCCCATGCGTTTCATGGGGCCTAGGATGGAACGCACGGCTGCGGGAAACTTCCGCATCACGTGACCGGATGAGAAGCGCCGACGTCAGAGGCGGCGGCGTCATACTGACAGTCACGTGATCGGAGCCAAAACCAGCCGCACTTGCGCAATGGTGCATTTACAGACAGGTAATAGACGGCAGCCCAATCAGGGTTATTCTCCTATATTATTAAAAGCGACGTTTTATTCTAGTTTACTGCCCCCTCATAGTTTTTCAGAAAAGATTATAGCCAACACATTCCCTTTAAACTAATTTTTGGTAGTGTTCTTTTAAAGGGACCCTGTCATCAACTTTATGCTGCCCATACTAACAGCAGCATAAAGTAGAGACAGGTGAGTTGATTTCAGGGGTCTGTCATTTAAAAGTTAAAAGTAAGTGGTTGCCGAGAACCAACATCACAATCATTGCAGACTGGGCCTGGAAAAGAGTCACGGACACCTGAGAAGAGTCATGGTTATTTATGAATTCCTGCTTTCCCTGCCCACCTGCTGATGACTGACAGTCTAATACCTAGTTTTCTCCCTTTCTCTCTAGGAGAGAACTGCCAATCATCAGCAGACGGGTGAGAGTGCAGGAGATTAGGAATAACCATGACTCTTCTCAGGTAGATTTGACTCTTCTCAAGGCCTGTTCTGCAATGATTAGGATGCTGGTTCTCAGCAACCACCACTTACTTTTAGCTCATGAGTGACACACCGCTGACATCAGCATTTCTGTCCGTGTGTCTGTTTTATGCTGCCCTCAGTGACGTCAACATAAAGTTGATGACTGGTTCCCTTTAACCACTTACCGTCACGCTAACGCCGAAAGGCGTCATTTCTGCGGCGCTCCCAGGTCACACTAACGCCAATAGGCGTCATCTCGCGTGAGCCGGGATTTCCTGTGAACGCGCGCACACAGGCGCGCGCGCTCACAGGAACGGAAGGTAAGAGAGTTGATCTCCAGCCTGCCAGCGGCGATCGTTCGCTGGCAGGCTGGAGATGTGTTTTTTTTAACCCCTAACAGGTATATTAGACGCTGTTTTGATAACAGCGTCTAATATACCTGCTACCTGGTCCTCTGGTGGTCCCCTTTGTTTGGATCGACCACCAGAGGACACAGGTAGCTCAGTAAAGTAGCACCAAGCACCACTACACTACACTACACCCCCCCCCCGTCACTTATTAACCCCTTATTAGCCCCTGATCACCCCATATAGACTCCCTGATCACCCCCCTGTCATTGATTACCCCCCTGTCATTGATCAACCCCCTGTAAAGCTCCATTCAGACGTCCGCATGATTTTTACGGATCCACTGATAGATGGATCCGATCCGCAAAACGCATCCGGACGTCTGAATGAAGCCTTACAGGGGCGTGATCAATGACTGTGGTGATCACCCCATATAGACTCCCTGATCACCCCCCTGTCATTGATTACACCCCTGTCATTGATTACCCCCCTGTAAAGCTCCATTCAGACGTCCGCATGATTTTTACGGATGCACTGATAGATGGATCCGATCCGCAAAACGCATCCGGACGTCTGAATGAAGCCTTACAGGGGCATGATCAATGACTGTGGTGATCACCCCATATAGACTCCCTGATCACCCCCCTGTAAAGCTCCATTCAGATGTCCGCATGATTTTTACGGATGCACTGATAGATGGATCCGATCCGCAAAACGCATCCGGACGTCTGAATGAAGCCTTACAGGGGCATGATCAATGACTGTGGTGATCACCCCATATAGACTCCCTGATCACCCCCTTGTCATTGATTACCCCCCTGTAAAGCTCCATTCAGATGTCCGCATGATTTTTACGGATGCACTGATAGATGGATCGGATCCGCAAAACGCATCTGGACGTCTGAATGAAGCCTTACAGGGGCATGATCAATGACTGTGGTGATCACCCCCCTGTCATTGATTACCCCCCTGTAAAGCTCCATTCAGATGTCCGCATGATTTTTACGGATGCACTGATAGATGGATCGGATCCGCAAAACGCATCCGGACGTCTGAATGAAGCCTTACAGGGGCGTGATCAATGACTGTGGTGATCACCCCATATAGACTCCCTGATCACCCCCCTGTCATTGATTACCCCCCTGTCATTGATTACCCCCCTGTAAAGCTCCATTCAGACGTCCGCATGATTTTTACGGATCCACTGATAGATGGATCGGATCCGCAAAACGCATCCGGACGTCTGAATGAAGCCTTACAGGCGCGTGATCAATGACTGTGGTGATCACCCCATATAGACTCCCTGATCACCCCCCTGTCATTGATTACCCCCCTGTAAAGCTCCATTCAGACGTCCGCATGATTTTTACGGATCCGCTGATAGATGGATCGGATCCGCAAAACGCATCCGGACGTCTGAATGAAGCCTTACAGGGGCATGATCAATGACTGTGGTGATCACCCCATATAGACTCCCTGATCACCCCCCTGTCATTGATTACCCCCCTGTAAAGCTCCATTCAGATGTCCGCATGATTTTTACGGATGCACTGATAGATGGATCGGATCCGCAAAACGCATCCGGACGTCTGAATGAAGCCTTACAGGGGCGTGATCAATGACTGTGGTGATCACCCCATATAGACTCCCTGATCACCCCCCTGTCATTGATTACCCCCCTGTCATTGATTACCCCCCTGTAAAGCTCCATTCAGACGTCCGCATGATTTTTACGGATCCACTGATAGATGGATCGGATCCGCAAAACGCATACGGACGTCTGAATGAAGCCTTACAGGGGCATGATCAATGACTGTGGTGATCACCCCATATAGACTCCCTGATCACCCCCCTGTCATTGATCACCCCCCCTGTCATTGATCACCCCCCTGTCATTGATCACCCCCCTGTCATTGATCACCCCTCTGTAAGGCTCCATTCAGACATTTTTTTGGCCCAAGTTAGCGGAATTATTTTTTTTTTTTTCTTACAAAGTCTCATATTCCACTAACTTGTGTCAAAAAATAAAATCTCACATGAACTCACCACACCCCTCACGGAAACCAAATGCGTAAAATTTTTTAGACATTTATATTCCAGACTTCTTCTCACGCTTTAGGGCCCCTAGAATGCCAGGGCAGTATAAATACCCCACATGTGACCCCATTTCGGAAAGAAGACACCCCCAGGTATTCCGTGAGGGGCATATTGAGTCCATGAAAGATTGAAATTTTTGTCCCAAGTTAGCGGAACGGGAGACTTTGTGAGAAAAAAATTAAAAATATCAATTTCCGCTAACTTGTGCCAAAAAAATTTTTTTTCTATGAACTCGCCATGCCCCTCATTGAATACCTTGGGGTGTCTTCTTTCCAAAATGGGGTCACATGTGGGGTATTTATACTGCCCTGGCATTCTAGGGGCCCCAAAGTGTGAGAAGAAGTCTGGTATCCAAATGTCTAAAAATGCCCTCCTAAAAGGAATTTGGGCACCTTTGCGCATCTAGGCTGCAAAAAAGTGTCACACATCTGGTATCGCCGTACTCAGGAGAAGTTGGGGAATGTGTTTTGGGGTGTCATTTTACATATACCCATGCTGGGTGAGAGAAATATCTTGGTCAAATGCCAACTTTGTATAAAAAAATGGGAAAAGTTGTCTTTTGCCAAGATATTTCTCTCACCCAGCATGGGTATATGTAAAATGACACCCCAAAACACATTCCCCAACTTCTCCTGAATACGGCGATACCACATGTGTGACACTTTTTTGCAGCCTAGGTGGGCAAAGGGGCCCACATTCCAAAGAGCACCTTTAGGATTTCACAGATCATTTACCTACTTACCACACATTAGGGCCCCTGGAAAATGCCAGGGCAGTATAACTACCCAACAAGTGACCCCATTTTGGAAAGAAGACACCCCAAGGTATTCCGTGAGGGGCATGGCGAGTTCCTAGAATTTTTTATTTTTTGTCACAAGTTAGTGGAAAATGCTGCTTTTTTTTTTTTTTTTTTTTTCATACAAAGTCTCATATTCCACTAACTTGTGACAAAAAATAAAAACTTCCATGAACTCACTATGCCCATCAGCGAATACCTTGGGGTCTCTTCTTTCCAAAATGGGGTCACTTGTGGGGTAGTTATACTGCCCTGGCATTCTAGGGGCCCAAATGTGTGGTAAGGAGTTTGAAATCAAATTCTGTAAAAAATGACCTGTGAAATCCGAAAGGTGCTCTTTGGAATATGGGCCCCTTTGCCCACCTAGGCTGCAAAAACGTGTCACACATCTGGTATCCCCGTACTCAGGAGAAGGTGGGGAATGTGTTTTGGGGTGTCATTTTACATATACCCATGCTGGGTGAGAGAAATATCTTGGCAAAAGACAACTTTTCCCATTTTTTTATACAAAGTTGGCATTTGACCAAGATATTTATCTCACCCAGCATGGGTATATGTAAAAAGACACCCCAAAACACATTCCCCAACTTCTCCTGAATACGGAGATACCAGATGTGTGACACGTTTTTGCAGCCTAGGTGGGCAAAGGGGCCCATATTCCAAAGAGCACCTTTCGGATTTCACTGGTCATTTTTTGCAGAATTTGATTTCAAATTCCTTACCACACATTCGGGCCCCTAGAATGCCAGGGCAGTATAACTACCCCACAAGTGACCCCATTTTGGAAAGAAGAGACCCCAAGGTATTCGCTGATGGGCATAGTGAGTTCATGGAAGTTTTTATTTTTTGTCACAAGTTAGTGGAATATGAGACTTTGTATGAAAAAAAAAAAAAAAAAAAAAATCATCATTTTCCACTAACTTGTGACAAAAAATAAAAAATTCTAGGAACTTGCCATGCCCCTCACGGAATACCTTGGGGTGTCTTCTTTCCAAAATGGGGTCACTTGTGGGGTAGTTATACTGCCCTGGCATTCTAGGGGCCCGAATGTGTGGTAAGGAGTTTGAAATCAAATTCTGTAAAAAATGACCTGTGAAATCCGAAAGGTGCTCTTTCGAATATGGGCCCCTTTGCCCACCTAGGCTGCAAAAAAGTGTCACACATCTGGTATTGCCGTACTCAGGAGAAGGTGGGGAATGTGTTTTGGGGTGTCATTTTACATATACCCATGCTGGGTGAGAGAAATATCTTGGCAAAAGACAACTTTTCCCATTTTTTTATACAAAGTTGGCATTTGACCAAGATATTTATCTCACCCAGCATGGGTATATGTAAAAAGACACCCCAAAACACATTCCCCAACTTCTCCTGAATACAGAGATACCAGATGTGTGACACGTTTTTGCAGCCTAGGTGGGCAAAGGGGCCCATATTCCAAAGAGCACCTTTCGGATTTCACTGGTCATTTTTTGCAGAATTTGATTTCAAATTCCTTACCACACATTCGGGCCCCTAGAATGCCAGGGCAGTATAACTACCCCACAAGTGACCCCATTTTGGAAAGAAGAGACCCCAAGGTATTCGCTGATGGGCATAGTGAGTTCATGGAAGTTTTTATTTTTTGTCACAAGTTAGTGGAATATGAGACTTTGTATGAAAAAAAAAAAAAAAAAAAAAAATCATCATTTTCCACTAACTTGTGACAAAAAATAAAAAGTTCTATGAACTCACTATGCCCATCAGCGAATACCTTAGGGTGTGTACTTTCCGAAATGGGGTCATTTGTGGGGTGTTTGTACTGTCTGGCCATTGTAGAACCTCAGGAAACGTGACAGGTGCTCAGAAAGTCAGAGCTGCTTCAAAAAGCGGAAATTCACATTTTTGTACCATAGTTTGTAAACGCTATAACTTTTACCCAAACCATTTTTTTTTTACCCAAACATTTTTTTTTTATCAAAGACATGTAGAACTATAAATTTAGAGCAAAATTTCTATATGGATCTCGTTTTTTTTGCAAAATTTTACAACTGAAAGTGAAAAATGTCATTTTTTTGCAAAAAAATCGTTAAATTTCGATTAATAACAAAAAAAGTAAAAATGTCAGCAGCAATGAAATACCACCAAATGAAAGCTCTATTAGTGAGAAGAAAAGGAGGTAAAATTCATTTGGGTGGTAAGTTGCATGACCGAGCAATAAACGGTGAAAGTAGTGTAGTGCCGATTTGTAAAAAAGGGCCTGGTCTTTAGGGGGGTATAAACCTGTGGTCCTTAAGTGGTTAATCTTCCATGTCACTATGTATAAAATTGAAAGTTATTTAGTTTCTATGTTTGTTCTTCATAGGCTCCTACATACCTTGGTGGATCTGAACCAAGCTTTATACAAATACTCTTCCTGATGCAACTTCAAATACTGGGGGGTTGTCAAGCCCAGCCAACAGGGGTCTGGAAGTTTCTAATAAAATGTGTTTTTCGTGTAGCACCCATTAAAAATTATACATTAATGTAATTATAGCTGCAGAGGCACTGCTTCTCACTCTGCCTCTCCTCTGCCCTGCACGTGCTGCCTAAAAGATAAACTGTTTGTTGCCCATACCAACCAATCACAGCATAGCTTTCATTTTTTGCCCATAAAAACCAATCACAGCACAACTTTCATTTTACTACAGCGGTCTCTCCGTCTCTCTGCCTCTCCCTGCATGTTGCCAGAAAATAAGGTCATTTGCAATTAAAATCTCCCTACATGTGCTGTCTAAAAAGCAAATTGTTTCCCATAGCAAGCAATCTCAGCACAGCTTTCATTTTTCCCATTTTAGCCAATCGCAGCACAGCTCTCATTTTACCGCTGCGCTTTTTACAAAACTGTAGACCTATGTTCCCCAACCTGTAGCTCTCCAGGTTTTGCAAAACACGCATCATGCACTGGTGGCTGCAGGCTGTTGGGGCATGAAGGGAGTTTACTTTTTTTAACAGATGGAGAGCCGCAGGTTAGTATACATAGGTCTACAGTATTATTATTATTAGTATTATTATTTATTATTAAAGCACCATTCATTCCATAGCGCTGTACATGTGAAAAGGGGTATACATACATAATACAGACAATTGCACTAAGCATAAACAAGACGAGTTAGACTGGTACAGAAGGACAGAGGACCCTGCCTGTGAGGCTTACAATCTACATGGTATGGGAGAATGACACAGTAGGTGAGGGTGAAGTTGGTCATGGTGGTATAGAGGCAGCAGGGTCACTGGTTGTACGTTTGTCTGAAGAGGTGAGTTTTCAGGTTTCTTTTAAAGGATTCCACTGTAGGTGAGAGTCTGATATGTTAGGGTAGCGAGTTCCAGAGTGTGGGGGGTGCACGGGAGAAATCTTTGAGGTGATTGTGGGAAGAGGTGATAAAAGGAGAGAAGGAGGTCTTGTGAGGATCGGAGATTGCGTGTGGGGGTGTATCGGGAAAGTAGCTCAGAGATGTAGGGAGGGGACAGGTTGGTGATGTCTGGACCATAGAGGTAGATCTGTGTGTCGTCAGCATAAGAGTGATACTGAAAGCCATGAGACTCTGTGAGATGTCCCAGGCCAAAAGTGTAAATAGAGAATAGCAGGGGTCCTAGGACAGAGCCTTGCGGGACACCAACAGGGAGGGAATGAGACGAGGAGGTGGTGCGAGAGTGGGAGACGCTAAACGTCCAGTCTGTGATGTATGATGTGATCCAGGAGAGGGCCAGGTCAGTGATGCGAGTTTTTAACAGAAGGGAGTGGTCGACAGTGTCAAAGGCAGAGGAGAGGAGGAGGAGGACAGAGTAATGTTTTTTGGTTTTGGCTGTTAGTAGGTCATTAGTGACTTTGGTAAGGGCAGTCTCAGTCGAGTGGTGGGGTCGGAAGCCAGATTGTAGCCGGTCAAAGAGGGAGGAGAGGTGAGAGGACAGTTCCGAATGGACATGTTGTTCAAGTAGCTTTGAGGCATACGGAAGAAGTGATATGGGGTGATAACTGGACAAAGAAGATGGGTCAAGTGAAGGCTTTTTGAGGATGGGTGTAATGGTAGCATGTTTAAAAGCAGAAGGGAAGACACAAGAGGTTAGTGATAGGTTGAAGAAATGAGTTAGGGCTGGGATAAACCCTGGTGAGGTAAGGGATGAGGTGGGATTGAATTGGGTCAAGTGCACAGGTGGTGAGATGTGATCTGGAGAGTAGAGTGGAGAGTTTTTCTTCTGTAATGGTGGAGAAGTGGGGTTTGGAAGAAGAGGACGGAGCAGTTGTGTAGAGGGACTGTGTACTGAAGCTTTCTCTAATGTTGACTATCTTACAGTATTGTAAGAAGTGTTGTGGTAAAATAAAAGCTGTGAATGATTGAAAAGGGCACAAATGAAAGCTTTGCTGAGATTGCTTGCTATATGCAACAAACAGTTTGTCTTTTAGCCAGCACATGCAGGGGAGATGAGAGGCAGAGTGAGAAGCAGTGCTTCAGCATTAGTGTTTCAAATACATGATGCATCAGTGGTTGCTATAGGCAACAGTTTGTCTTTTAGAGAGCACATGTAGGGAGATTACCACTCTGAATCACAAAGGACCTTATTTTCTGACAACATGCAGGAAGAGGCAGATTTAGAACTTCTGTAGTAAAATAAAAGCTCTGGTTGCAGGTGCAAATATATTTCCTCCATGAGTGGACACCTGGGGCAGTTACGAGATTTGCAACGTTTGTAGGCACGACAAACATGTTAGGGCAACCATAATCTGTCAGGGGAGAGTCAGGAACTCGCTATACACGTTAAACTGTCGCCGCCAAACCCGGTGTTCTCTGCATTTTAAGCCTACAATACACCGATGTGTATGGGGGCCTTTTATAGAAAAAATAAAAATAAAACATACTGGTAAATGATCTTAAAAAAAAAATATAAATATGGTTATTTTCTTTACCTAAAGATCTACAGTTTTATGCACGCAAGCTTAAGTGGAAGAAATTTTTCTGTATGCATAATAAACGACAGTGTCTTGAGCTGGGTATTGATGTGGAAGACCTGCAAGATTTAAATCTTCTGGTGGGTTTATCGGAGGAGGGGGATAGGAACATAGGTGATGGTCCATATACGGACTTGAAGAACCCCTCAAAATTATTCCCACCCCTCAATGATAATTCCCCTATTGATACTTTCCTAAATAGTCTCCTACATTGGGAGAGTGGACATCCCCTGGCCCTGAGAAGGGGTATCCCTAAGGGACAGTATCTCAGGGCCAGGAGAAATTGCTCGGAGCTTGGGGAGTTTAAGGCCGCAGCTCTAGACCTGAAACACAGGTTTAAAAATGGAGGATACCCAGAGTATACCCTCAAAAAGGCGTACCATCATGCCATGAGTACAAACCGCAGTCAATTATTGATCCCAAGAAATAGGGAGAATGCTGAATTGACACCACGTATCCTGGCTAATTTTGACAAGGCCCACCGTCAAGTTCAGGAAATTCTGCAGAACCACTGGCCCATTCTCCAATCTGACCCTGACATTGGATCATCCCTATCTGATCGCCCATTGGTCACGTATAGACGTGGTTCTAATTTACGTGACCGACTGGTGCATAGCCTCTATACTCGGCCCACTCCTGAAACATGGCTCAAAAATAAATTTCCCCTGTGGCTCGTGCAGTATATGCAAATTCATCACTAAAGGAGATTCTTTCACTAGTTCCACTAGTGGAATAAGATATAAGATTCGGTCCTTTATTAGATGCACCTCAGTGGGCTTGATATATCTTATTACCTGCAAATGTGGGCTACAGTGCGTGGGCAAGACCAAGCGAGAGTTGAGGCGCAGGATAGGAGAACATCTGTCTGACATCCGGAACTCAAGGGACACTACGGTGTCTCGTCATGTGCGTGAAGTACACGCTGGGAATCCGGATGTATTAAAAGTTCAGGGTATTGTCATGCCAAAAAGATCCATACGCGGTGGAGATATAGATACACCATTGCTTCAAAAAGAGGCGATGTGGATCTTTAGATTGCAAACCATCCAGCCTAATGGGTTAAATGAAGCAATTTCGTAATCATGCTTCATTTGAGTCATAGGCATCTAATAATTTGGATACCTCTTTTGTCTTTGCGTGCATATATATGTTGATTGGAATGGGCACCCTGTAAATTATAACGTTTCTCGCATTTCTATGATGTTTCCCCTTTTGCATGGAAATGCCTGATAAATTGAGGGGGGTTACTTTAGGATAACATTTTGTCCAACTTTCTTGGACTATGATTTTGCCCCTTTGCCTATGTCGCTGTATGTGTCATTGTCTGTTGTTTGTCTTCCTTATGTACGGTTCTCATTTGGATGCACTCATTTACCGTTATGTCATCAACTTTGGATCCCTCGTTATGCTGACATCAGAGCGAGGCGTTTAGGTGGCATATCGCAAGCCGCGACTTTCGATTCCCCCTCTCCATACATGCACTTGTTGTGCTATTATGGAGGCGTGTGCTATGACTAGAGCGCTGGGCGGATCAGGGGTGAACGTAGGATGACACGCTTCCCTCTGATTGGCCGAGTGCTAACACACGCCCCCACTGTAGGCGGGGTTGATCTGATATCTTTTCGGCGTTCAAGCGGCCGCGTACGGCCATCACAGCGCCGAATGCCTTGACACGCAAAAGTATGAGGCTGTTCTGCTTTACAGGCAAACAAGTTAAAAAGAGATTCTCGCTCCTGATGAATTGTGGCTCATATTGCCATAGCGAAACGCGTTGAGCCGGTGATCCCCCGGACACTGTTGAGGTGTCACCACGTGTTGCTGCTCTTCGAAAGGGATGGTAAGGTGTGGTGCACCCCAATAGGAAATAAGTCCAGAGAGTCAGGGTTTGCAGTAAACCAGGGGGGTTCTTTACTGGAGGAATTCAGGTACAAAACAATACAGGCGAGGCATTGGGCTAGCTTCTCCAGTCTCCTCCCTGGCAGAAGAAAGGTTTGATGCTGAGGAACAGCCTGAGCTAGCTGTCCCTCTTTCTTTTCAGAAGGCTGGTACCCTGCTCCAAGGCTGGTGATCCAGGGTCTGTGGCAGCGTATCCCCGTCTCAGCGTCTTCTTCTGGTCACTCAGTAGTCTGGCAGTCTCCTCTTCCAAGCACTGTTCCCTAAATGCAGCACACGAGGGGCTCTGACTGCTCTCCTTATATACAGTTTTTGCTAGACCTCTAGTGGGAGGGGTGGAGTGGAGAAACTCAGCACAAACAGAAACATTGTTTCAGCTCCCATCTGGTATAGACTTACATTAGAGCTTCAATGATATTCAATGGCAATGACACAGCAGGTTTTTCAAACAAAAACAAGTTTCCAGACATTTAAAATTCTGCGGTCACGGCAAACGTGCAAGTCACGCTGCAACCCCATTCCTTTCTATGCTAGCACCGCTACACTGAAAACCTTGGTAGTCATAACTCTGGCGTTGTTTTTTTATATGCATTTGCTATGCATTTCTGTAGAAGCAGAAATTTTAACCTTTTTATATTTTTTATTTCTGTCCAGCTGTCTGTATCTAGTAGGACTAGAACTAGAGATTTGCTGCATAGTTTATTTTATTTAAGGAATTTGTTATTATTTTTTATTTTTTTTGTTACTGTTAAATTTTGAAGACTGTCCTTTGCTTCTATTGGATTACAGACAGGTTCTGGACAGACTCAGCCGCTGCATAGCATAGTGATATTTTAATTTACTGGGCAGACGTGTTTACTGTGTACTGTGTAGTTTATGAGTGTTACCATAAATGAGGTAATCGAGCGTTTTGGTTTCCATGTGTTAAACATTACATGAGCTAATGCAGCTGCACCCACCCTATCAACTATGTAAAATATACTTCACTTTAGCAAAACGCTTTATGTTGCAATCTTTAGTTGAAAACTCAGGACTGTTCGTTGTATAGGGTAGCAGGCGAAGGAGAAAACGTTTTTTTTTTTTTTTTTTTTTGTTAAGTTCCAATGAAAAAAGTTAAATTGTGTTTACCTTTATGGATTTTGTGGCATTTTTGCATGAATTTGTGTTGCAGATTTCTGTGCTGAATTACACATAGCTTTGATGTTTATAATGAAATTCCACAAATAGAAAATTCTGCAGAAAGTATTTTCACAATAGAAAATGTCCAGACAGAAACTCAAACCATATATGAGTTGCAGATATTTTTATTTATTTTATTTATTTTTTGCTTGTTGGAATACATGGTGTAAACTTCCACAGAGGATTTTTCCACCATGAAAATGCGCCACATGTGAATCCACCCTTAGGCTTCATTCACATGTCTGTGAGGACATCCGTGACAAGATGGTCAGTGGTTCATCCATGAAGATGTCTGTAAAGCATCTGTGTTTGGTCCATGTGTCTGTTTTTTAACCTCTGACTGTGATGCCTATTCCATCGACACTGCTAGGCTGGAAATTAATTTCAAGAGTATCTCCTAGGAGCGATCAGTTTTTTCCTTTTCCTGGACCTCTACTATAGTGGGCATGACCGATCCATTAACACAGACAAAAATAGAGCACGTTTCCCTTGCATAACCACGGACCTTGGTAAATCACAGATTTGTGAATACACACATTAAAATCGGTTGTTATGTGTGCTATCCTTGGAGAAGACAAACAGCACACGTCTGTCATTCACTGATGCATACAGACAGTTTGTCTGCATCTTCAAATCTAAACTGAACCTTAAAAGGGTTCTCCAGGAATGATTTAAAATGGCAACCAGCAACCCGTCCTAGAATGTGAGCAGGACTGGTTGCCACCACTTTCAGAGATGCCTAGAGGGTGAGGTGAATGGGCTTCACTACACTGCTCTACAATAGATGTAATGTTGCAATCCTGCCTACGATATGCCATCATGGCTGAGCTGCATGACAGGAAAACTTACCAATATGTAGTATATACAAGTGTCAGAGCATAGTGTGTAGTGAGGCCCTCTCACCCCCCCCTAGGGAGCTCTGCAAGTGGAGGCAACCAGTCTTGCTCACATTCTAGGACAGGGTGATGGTGGTTAATTTAAATCAGTCCTGGAGAACCCCTTTAAGTTCAACAAAGTAATTGAAGGTCATTTTTCGAAGACCGTTGTTTCACATGCCAGTCTTAGGGGGAAACGATCCGACCAATTTATTTAATAATTTTGTTGCTTAATCTGCTCCAGCCAGGATTTCTAATGTAATGTGCGCCAGTTTTCTGGTGCACATATCGTTAAATAAATCAGGCTGTGGAGGTCCTGTCTCCTCCCACCCCATCTACTTTTTGGAAAATTGGCAAGTGTGTCAAAAATAAGGAAAAAAAGTAACAAATTTTGTTGCAAAACAGCACTTCTGACAGATTTTTTTTTTTTACTTTTCTACACCTAAAAATGATTCTCTCCCCCCCCCCCATTTATAATTTTTTTGGTAGCATTGTGTTCCCATGGATTGGAGCAGACATGCACTGTATAGATCTACTCAATTACCTGATGCATGGAACCTAAACAGATTCTCTTCTTCTTTTATCTGTCTTTCCCTGGAGCCATCCTCCTAAGTTAAAGAATGATAAATGAGACCCTAGCATGAGAATGTGAACTAGTTCCTAAACATTTCATCTGGCGTATAAACAACTGTTCCCTTTTACCTTTAACTGCTCCAGAGTCTTCTCCACTGAAGCTTCGCCATCTAAATACAGTTGCAAAGTGGATTTTAAATGTTTTAGTGACTTAAATATTTGAATCTCAGTTATTTATCTACAATTTTTTTTTGTTGCTTGTGGACAGTTATCATATGTTTGATCGTAAACTTTGTTGAGCAGACATCCTCACCAAAAAGGACACCCCACCCCCCTCCCTCCAGATTATTTGGATTAGGCAGGACTTAAAGGATTTTTAAACACTTAATCAGAAAATGTAAAACAAGTTCTCGAGTATGGGGTTCACAGGAAAAGTAGCTGTGCATTTCAGCTTGTTGTAGGCAAGGGTATAATATGCAGACTTGCAGAAATTAACATGCTTCTCAGCCGATGAGACTTTCGCAATATCCTCATGTTAAAAATCTCATTTCTGGAGCAGATTGATTCTTTTTACAGGCCTGTTAAAGCCCAGAATCTATAAAATAGGGGACCTAGGTCTTCAGCTGACAAACTAAACAAAGGCTTCTGTCAGCAGCGTTGCTGTATTTACTGCATATATATACGTATAAAGACCTTATGACCACTAATGAGGGCATCAGAAAGGGAAGGTTACATACAGCGTCGGGCAGGACTATTCCCGTGAGGCTCATACAGTCATCATAGTTCAGTTTGAGTGAGGAATAATCAAGTATATAGATTGTATCTCTTGGAAGTGCATAGAGGGTATATGAAGTGTTATTATGTGGTATGGTTTGCTGTAAACGTTTAAAAAAAACTGTAGAAAAATACATCTGAGTTTGTCATCCATCCTTCAAAGTTGAACTGTTGTTTTCCTATTAAAATGTGAAATAAAAAGTATTGACTTAGACTTTAAAGGGGTTTACCAGTGAAGTAATTTTATTAAAAAAAATGGTGAGTTGAGTTAAAAATTTTAAAAATAATTATTACAGTGGTGCTTCAGAGTTTTTTGAACTCTTGAAGGGGTTGTCTTACTTTAGCAAATGATATTTATCATTTAGAGAAAGTTAATACAAGGCACTTACTAACGTATAGTGGTTGTCCATATTGCCTCCTGCTTGATTCGCTTTTCCATCACATTAAATTTGATCTAATGCGACGTAAGATTTTCACATAAGTACAAAAAGTAGATAAAGATAACCAATCACACAAATGAGTAAAAAATATTAGACTTAGTCATTTATTTATTGAGGAAAATGATCCAATATCACACGTCTGTGAATGGTAAAAGTATTTTTACCTTTAGGCTTAGCAGATAATTTGAGGGTGAAATTAGGTGTTTTCAATCCATGGGATGACAAATGGGTATGAGTGGGCATCCTGTTTTATGTAAAGAACAAAGATCTATCCATGTCTGAAAAGGAAATTTCTGAGGACCTCAGAAGAAGCATTGTTGATGCTCATCAGCCTGTAAAAGGTTACAGAACCCTCTCTGGTAAAAATCTGATTTTGAATGGTTCACAAGCTTTTAAGCACCACAATATCTCATTTATATCCGCCCACCTCTATGGTTACAGTGCTAATCTGGCCCCCGCTGCACTCCACTTCACTTCCTGCTCCTGGGCTCAACACAAAGGCAATAGCTTGGCCTGTCCTTTGAAGCCAATCAATGATCACAGCGGTGACCTGTTGCAGCCGATGACGAGCAGACAGTACATATCATTTCCTGTGTTTCGAGAATGGGAGCAGGAAGTGGAAACAAATGTGGACCAATGCATGGAGCAGTTACACATAGCAACCAATGAGATTGCAGGTCTAATTTTTCAGAGGCCTTTTTGAAAATAAAAGTAGTAATCTGGTTGCTATGGGCAAATACTCCACTTTTCCGTCACACTAGTTTTAATAGTTCCATCTAGTTAGTTATGTTCACACTGCACAGATAATGATATGTACAGTATTTTAAAATCCACAGCGGGTTTATTATTTTGTGCAGATTTTCTTCTGAAGATTTTGCAGGGGGGTACAAATACCACAAAAAGGATTCTGTTGTGAATTGGTGCCTAAATCCTAACAGCATCCTCAATGTGTGAACATTATATGTCCTATGACCATTTTTCACTGTTTGTAATGATTCTTTATGGGAAATGGAAATGGCTTTCTACTTCTTGACTTTACTTACAGAAGGCCATACATAAAATTCTGAACCGAGAACTTGGTCATTATTTTATTGCTTGTATTTACAGGTCAAGCAAGTAATAGTAAACTTCATTATGCACAACCCACAGTGGTGCTGTCTTTTCTTCATAATCTGAGTTACATACTAAAAATAAAGCATGCTGTGTATCCTCAGTGGAAAGTATACATTTTGCAGGAATGCACAAGGGTGCATTTCATGGTAGTGCTTGAGATGGTTTCCATCATTTTGACTTTAGATACTTTAAGTTTTAACAGTTTTCAGATTTATATAGTTTTTGTTTGCCTGTCAAAACATTTAATTATATCTTGCTCAAAGGTGTAAAGCTGTCAAATAAATCTAAGTCTTTGCATAAACATAGCTGAACGCACTACCACCATGCTACAGTGTGTAGGTTGTGCCAGTTTTTGCAGGGTCTTGAAGGCAGGTATGTTTTGATTTAGTTTTATTTTTGTAGAATGTTCTTCTTAAAAGTGGATTATAGTGGTTGGATGCAATTTATTTTTAGAAAAACAAAAACATACATTGAAAAAAATAGACGCAGCTGTGTACCAGCTATATACTAGATAAACTGGCCAAGTAATTTTGGTTGTTGGATTTAGAATAAAAAAATCATTGTGTTTTACAATTTACATTGCAAAATGCATAAAAAAACTTCCTACCTAGAGTAATGTGGACCATACTGTTGAAGATCACTGTGTGCTAAACAGCTATCACTTCTGGTCTCCTCATACATATGTAGGCATGCTTGGAAAGGGAAAGGGGAGAAAGGCACGGCCTCTGGCAGGCGACTTATCTTCCCCTTAAGAAAACGTTGGGGCATGTTGAAATCAAACATATCCCTCCCTTCTCTACCCTGAAATCTGCTATTGGGGGAAAGTCGGAAGTCCTAATGTACATAAGATGTTTTGTGGATCCCACCAAAATCAGCCGGTTCAGCTAACATCTAGTGTGTATGACCGACGTAAAGGGAGTATGTAATCAGAAAAAGACCTTTATTTAAAGTTTGTAAAAATATATATTTTAAATTTCTGGTGATTTGTTTAATTATTATTATTTTTTTATTTCTATGTCCCTATGCCACGAGGCATAATATATGTAAAGAATTCATGTTCTTTGAAAGTCGCCTCATGGGCCATAGACTCGACAGGCGCAGACCCTATTGACTTCTAAGGGAGATTTTTCTAGATATGCTCTGTGACAGGAGGGAGTAAGCTGTGATATCACCTGTTTTGAATAGGGGATATCTGTCTTTCTGATTCTACCTGTGATGATAATGTGATGGCTACTGAAAAGTTAGGCTACTTTCACACCTGCGTTCAGGTGTCCGCTCGTGAGCTCCGTTTGAAGGGGCTCACGAGCGGCCCTGAACGCAGCCGTCCGGCCCCAGTGCATTCTCAGTGGATTTGGATCCACTGAGAATGCATCCGCCTGCCAGTGCTCAGCCTCCGCTCCGCTCAGTGAGCGGACACCTGAACGCTGCTTGCAGCGTTCGGGTGTCCGTCTGGCCGTGCGGAGGCGAGCGCATCCGTCCAGACTTATAATGGAAGTCAATGGGGACGGATCCGCTTGAAGATGACACCATATGGCTCAATCTTCAAGCGGATCCGTTCCCCATTGACTTTCAATGTAAAGTCTGAACGATTCCGCTCAGGCTACTTTCAGACTTAGAAAATTTTCTAAGTTATAATGCAGACGGATCCGTTCTGAACGGATGCAAACGTCTGCATTATCGGAGCGGATCCGTCTGATGAAACATCAGACGGATCCGCTCCGAACGTTATTGTGTGAAAGTAGCCTTACCTGTACAGGACAGGAAGCCTCAAAATATAACTAAGGCTACTTTTGGTGTCTGCACAGACGGATCCGCTCTTATAATGCAAACGTTGGGATCCATTCAGAACGGATCCGTCTGCATTATAGTTCAGAAAAAATTCTAAGTGTGAAAGTTAGTCAGACGGATCCGTCCACACTTTACATTGAAAGTCAATGGGGGACGGATCCGTTTGAAATTGCACCATATTGTGTCAACTTCAAACGGATCCGTCCCCATTGACTTACATTGTAAGTCTGGACTGATCCGTTTGGCTCCGCACGGCCAGGCGGACACCCGAACGCTGCAAGCTGTGTTCGGATGTCCGCCTGCTGAGCGGAACGGAGGCCAAGCGGAGCCATCCTGATGCATTCTGAGCGGATCCGCATCCACTCAGAATGCATTGGGGCTCTACGGATCCGTTCGGGGCTGCTTGTGAGAGCCTTCAAACGGAGCTCACAAGCAGAACCCGAACGCTAGTGTGAAAGTAGCCTAAGCCTAGTGACCAGTGTGAAAACTGCGCAATTTTAGTTATTTTTTTAACCACTTGCCATCTGGGCCATTTGCCCCCTTCCTGACCAGGCCTAATTTTGCAAAACTGACATATCTCACTTTATGTGGTAATAACTTTGGAACGCCTTTATTTATCCAAGTCATTCAGAGATTGTTTTCTCGTGACACATTGTACTTCATGATAGTCATAAATTTGAGTCAAAATATTTATTTATGAAAAAATCCCAAATTTACCCAAAAATTTGAAAAATTCGCAATTTTCTAAATTTCAATTTCTCTGCTTTTAAAACAGAAAGTGATACCTCATAAAATATTTATTACTTAACATTCCCCATATGTCTACTTTATGTTGGCATCATTTTGGAAATGTCATTTTATTTTTTTAGGACGTTAGAAGGCTTAGAAGTTTAGAAGCAATTCTTAAAATTTTTAAGAAAATTGCCAAAACCCACTTTTTAAGGACCAGTTCAGGTCTGAAGTCACTTTGTGGGGCCTACATAGTGGATACCCCCATAAATGACCCCATTGTAGAAACTACACCCCTCAAGCTATTCTAAACCGATTTTACAAACTTTGTTAACCCTTTAGGCGTTCCACAAGAATTAAAGGAATAGGAAGATCAAATTTTTTAATTTCACTTTTTTGGCAGATTTTCCATTTTAATCCAATTTTTTCTTTAACACATCGATGGTTAACAGCCAAACAAAACTGAATATTTATTACCCAGATTCTGCGGTTTACAGAAACACCCCACATGTGGTCATAAACTGCTGTATGGGCACCCGGCAGGGCGCAGAAGAAAAGGAACTCCACATGGTTTTTAGATGCCATGTCCCATTTGAAGCCCCTTGATGCACCCTTACAGTAGACACTACCAAGAAGTGACCCCATTTTGGAAACTAGGGGATAAGGTGCCAGTTTTATTAGTACTATTTTTGGGTACATATGATTTTTTGATCATTCATTATAACACTTTATGGGGCAAGGTGACCAAAAAATTGGTTGTTTTAGCACAGTTTCTATTTATTTATTTTTACAGCGTTCACCTGAGGGGTTCAGTCAAGTGACATTTTTATAGAGCAGATTGTTACGGACGTGGCGATACCTAATATGTATACTTTTTCTCATTTATTAATGTTTTACACAATAATAGCATTTTTGAAACAAAAAAATTATGTTTTAATGTGTCCATGTTCTGAGAGCTATAGTTTTTTTATTTTCTGAGAGATTTTCTTATGTAGGGGCTCATCTTTTGCGGGATGAGGTGACTGTTTTATTGGTACCATTTTGTGGGACATACGCGTTTTTGATCACTTGGTGTTGCACCTTTTGTGATGCAAGGTGACAAATTGCTTGTTTTGACAGTTTTTTTTTTTTTTTACGGTGTTTATCTGAGGGGTTAGCTCATGTGATATTTTTATAGAGCTGGTTTTTACAGACGTGGCAATACCAAATATGTCTATTTTATTTTATTTTTTCTATTTTTAACATTTTTTTTTATTCCTTACTTGGGGACTTTTTTTTTTTTTTTACATGTGAAACTTTTTTTTTTATTTTATTTTTTCAACCCTTTATTTTTTATATTTTTTTTTACACTTTTCGTCCCCCATAAGGTCATACAAGACCTCTGGGGGACATTTGCTTCACTTTTTCTTTTTTTTTTCACTGTTGATTTCTCCTGTAACTGGGGCTGACATAGTAGCCCCAGTTAGAAACATAGAAACATAGAATGTGTCGGCAGATAAGAACCATTTGGCCCATCTAGTCTGCCCAATATACTGAATACTATGGATAGCCCCCGGCCCTATCTTATATGAAGGATGGCCTTATGCCTATCCCATGCATGCTTAAACCCCTTCACTGTATTTGCAGCTACCACTTCTGCAGGAAGGCTATTCCATGCATCCACTACTCTCTCAGTAAAGTAATACTTCCTTATATTACTTTTAAACCTTTGCCCCTCTAATTTAAAACTGTGTCCTCTTGTGGTAGTTTTTCTTCTTTTAAATATGCTCTCTTCCTTTACCGAGTTGATTCCCTTTATGTATTTAAAAGTTTCTATCATATCCCCTCTGTCTCTTCTTTCTTCCAAGCTATACATATTAAGGTCCTTTAACCTTTCCTGGTAAGTTTCATCCTGCAATCCATGTACTAGTTTAGTAGCTCTTCTCTGAACTCTCTCTAGAGTATCTATATCCTTCTGGAGATATGGCCTCCAGTACTGCGCACAATACTCCAAGTGAGGTCTCACCAGTGTTCTGTACAGCGGCATAAGCACTTCACTCTTTCTACTGCTTATACCTCTCCCTATACATCCAAGCATTCTGCTGGCATTTCGTGCTGCTCTATTACATTGTCTTCCCACCTTTAAGTCTTCTGAAATAATTACTCCTAAATCCCTTTCCTCAGATACTGAGGTCAGGACTGTGTCAAATATTCTATATTCTGCCCTTGGGTTTTTACGCCCCAGGTGCATTATCTTGCACTTATCCACATTAAATTTCAGTTTCCAGAGTTCTGACCATTCTTCTAGTTTTCCTAAATCCTTTTCCATTTGGCGTTTCCCTCCAGGAACATCAACCCTGTTACATATCTTTGTGTCATCAGCAAAAAGACAAACCTTACCAGCGAGGCCTTTTGCAATATCACTTATGAAGATATTAAACAAAATCGGTCCCAGTACAGATCCCTGTGGAACCCCACTGGTAACATTACCTTGTTTTGAATGTTCTCCATTGACTACAACCCTCTGTTGTCTGTCACTCAGCCACTGCCTAATCCAGTTACAGAAGAAATGCACCCCCCAGAGAGGCTGTACAGCCTCAGAGCAGGGCTGATCGAGGTCTGTGAAAGACCTCACACAGCCCCTGCACTCTCCGGTCACGGCGGCCACATGACCGCCGGGCCGGAACAGGAAGCGCATAGCGCTTCCTGCTCTGCATACACAGCGCTTGGTGAGCGCTGTGTATGCAGCGATCCAGAAGGCAGGGACACCTGGGAACTGTCCCTGCCTTCTCTCTGGGTTGCCCTGCTGTCACTGACAGCGGGCAACCCGATCAGCAGCTGCACGATTAGCGTGCAGCTGCACTTTCTGAACGGACGTTTTAAAACGTGCGTTCAGAAATAGAGATCCACTCATAGGACGTTTATATCCTATGGGCGGACGGAAAGGGGTTAATATACATGTAACATGAAAAATGAAAACAAAAATTCTAAAACAATATATTTAACATGATTAAAATAATATATTCTGATGACACATTCCCTTTGACCTTCAGTATATGACTAGTCAGGATTTCAAGCTGGCTTATCCTTCAGATGTTTACAATCTGGGCAAGCAATGCAAACATTATAAAAACATCTACTAACAAACCAATGAAGGGAGACCTTGCCTGTAAGGGTTCACACCTGAGCGTATTCGATAAGCGCTGTTTACAGGCATTTTTATCAGGCGTATTTTGGGGCGCCATTGTATTTTGGAAACGCGCGTTCTTGCTATTGACCACAGAGGCGGACAATGAAAAACAGAGGTGTTACGCGCGACAATACGCCCCAAAGAAGCTCCTGTACTTCTTGGGGCGTAGGGCATTTTACAGCACAGTCGTACGCGCTGTAAAACGCTCAGATGAGAACCATGCCCATAGGGAAACATTGGTTTTTGCCTGTTGAGCGTTTTACAGCATGTAGGAACGCACTGTAAAACGCTCAGGTGTGAACCTAGCCTAAGGGTAGGGTCCCATGTAGCACCAGCCGCCACATGGGACCCTACCCTCAGAACTTACAATGGAGTTGAAGGTAGAGCTAGTAAATGTGAAATTATGTGCAGTGTGAATATGGAGTCAAAAGTCTCTTGACCTCTCTGATTTGGCTGGAAATGTGAGTATCCTATATGAGAAGCAAACTAACATGAAAAGAAGCAAATTAGGAAAGTCCTTCTACTATGAAGCACATGGTCCATGGGTGCTGTGTGCCTAAAGTGTTCATATCTTCATTTTTTACTCTTTAAAACGTTTTAAATTGGAGTTAATCACTCTCATTATTCTAATGACCTAGCTGCCTTCTTTTATGGTGTGCTGCCCTTTGAAGCTGTTGCCTTTGAAAGGCGCAGGAAAATACTTGAGCCTCATTAGTAATGTCTACCACTTGTGTATGTGTCCAAGGCTTTGGCAATCCCATCTAGATGAGGGGGGGTGGGGGGTTGTAGCACAAAACATTGCCCTAGACCCCTGATGGAAAACTTTCCAGCTCTAAATTCCTTGTTCCTGGGGCTTCCATGGCTTGCAGTGAAGATCAAAAGTGATTCTTTGTGCTGTTGTTGTATTTTTCTGGGGCTTTAGTTAAAAAAAAGAGTGGACTTCCCACCAGTCTCTTTAATATAATAAGCTCTATAAATGTCTTTCAGTTCTAAACGACTTGCTTTATCATTAATTGGCACTCGTTATGGGCAATTTATCTTCACAGGTATAGGACCCTTAGGACTTGGGCTTCATGCACATCATGTCATCCATGTGCCGTCCATTTCCGTGTCAGTCCTGCAAATTATAGAACATGTCCTATTCTTGTCTGTTGTTCGGGCAGGAATAGGCATTCTTACTATTTGGCCTGCAAAAAATGCCGCATACACATCTGGATTTTGTGGATCCGCAGTTTGAGGACCACAAAATACATAGTCGTGTGCGTGAGACCATATGCACTCAAGCCGTATTAAATTTGCACACGTTTTGTGTGTGAGAAACTGATGTTTTTCCCTCAGTTTTGCTTCAGTGTCTTCTGCGATTCTGTTGAGTTCCATTTCTGTGTAGATGCCATCGGTCCGTGAGGAAAGGGCCATCATTCACTGGGCCTCAGTTGTTATTTCACTGACCTATTGACTTGAATGGGCAAAGTCCTATGTGAAAAATGCAATGAAACACAGGCACATTCATTTCTAGGCTGCCCTTCTTGCCTGAAACACGCAAAAGATAAAACATGCGATCTTGCACGAGAAAGACGCCATAAACCTAATGTGTCTGTTTTCATAGCAATTTTAAACACTCCATAATCATACTGATAGCGTACAGCACCACGGAATATGTAGGTGCTATTTAAGCAACAGGAAATGAATATCATTCTTAAAGGAATTATGCCATGTTCCCAAGATGACCTCTATCCACAGAATAGAGAATAACCATTTGATCAGTGAGGATTTGATCGCTGGGATCCCCAACGATCTGGAAAATGAGGGTCTCAATCAGGGGCGGACTGAGAACCCTCAGGGCCCCCGGGCAAAATAAATCAAGGGCCCCCTTACAGGCCCCACCCATGTTCTGCTGCAAGCCCCACCCTTGTCCCGCCTCCATGCCCCGCCTCCAGCCACACCCTACACAATCTTTAATAAGATTTCAAAGTTAAAGCGACACAAAAGGCACCCAGACCACTTCAGCTCATTGACGTGGTCTGGGTACAGTGTCCCTTTTGCAAATCGAGCTGCAATGTTCTAGAGAAGCTGCATTGTTTACGTCCCAGCAATAAGTCGGCCTCTAGTGGCTGGCAGCCACCTGAGGGCTTCCTGGAGTAAAACAGACCTTTGGTCCGGTATCTGACGCTGGACGTCCTCACACTCTGCATGATGACCTCCAGGGTCAGATTTTTCCCCATAGGAAAGCATTGATTCAATGTCAGTCACTTCGGTGCGCAATCCCATCCTGCGGCGCGTGATCCCACGAGACCCGTGACCTACAGCGGCAGGTCTTGCGGGATCACGCGCTGCAGGACGGGATTGCGCACTGAAGTGACTGAACTTATTCCCGCGCAGCCCACAAGTAGCGGAACAATTACAAGAGGGGTGGGGAATAGCCAAATTAAAAAATATTTTGAACCAAAAGGTGTTATGGGGGCTCTGTGGATGGCACTGTTATGGGGGCTCTGTGGGTGGCACTGTTGTGGGTGGCACTGTTGTGGGTGGCACTGTTGTGGGTGGCACTGTTGTGGGTGGCACTGTTGTGGGTGGCACTGTTGTGGGTGGCACTGTTGTGGGGGCTCTGTGGGTGGCACTGTTGTGGGGGCTCTGTGGATGGCACTGTTGTGGGGGCTCTGTGGGTGGCACTGTTGTGGGGGCTCTGTGGGTGACACATATATAGCACCTTATGCTATATATGTGTCATCCACAGATCCCCCCATAACAGTGTCCCTGTGAGTGAATGATCCCCAATACAGGGTCTGGGGGCCAGCATCTGGTGCTGTAATGGCAGCGGGGCCCGGTGCAGTCACTGTATTCTTTTACACCGGGCCCCGCTCACTGTAAGGCCTCTTTCGGACGACAGTATGACTTTTTCAGTGTTTTGCGGTCCGTTTTAAACGGATCCGTTGTTCAGTTTTTTGTTTCCGTTGTGTTTCCGTTTCCGTTCCGTTTTTCCGTTCCGTTTTTCCGTATAGCAAATACAGTATACAGTAATTTCATAGAAAAAATTGGGCTGGGCATAACATTTTAAATAGATGGTTCCGCAAAAAACGGAACGGATACGGAAGACATACAGATGCATTTCCGTATGCATTCCGTTTTTTTGCGGACCCATAGACTTTAATGGAGCAACGGAACGTGATTTGCGGCCAAATATAGGACATGTTCTATCTTTAAACAGAACGGAAATACGGAAACGGAATGCATACGGAACACATTCCGTTTTTTTTGCGGAACCATTGAAATGAATGGTTCCGTATACGGACCGTATACGGACCGCAAAAAACGGCCCGCAAAACGGAAAAAAACGGCGTGTGAAAGAGGCCTTATACTAATATTCATATGTGAACAACTTGAAATCCTCTGCGATCCTGTCCCTCTGAGCCCTCTGTACTCACAAACTCAGTAGCAGGCCGGGCGGGCGGCAGCGCAACTCACTGGCGTCACACGCCTGCTCCTCCTGCTTCATTCATAAAGTGGGAGGAGCAGGCGCGTGACATCAGTGAGATGCGCTGCCGCCCGGCCTGCTACTGAGTTTGTGAGTACAGAGAGGGACAGGATCGCAGAGGATTTCAAGTTGTTCACATATGAATATTAGTATTACAGTGAGCGGGGCCCGGTGTAATAGAATACAGTGACTGCACCGGCCCCCGCTGCCATTACCAGGCCAGCATAACATTCGGAATCGGGGTGCTGGGCACAGTGCTCCAGACTAAAAAAAATACCTAGTAGCCATTGGCTCCTGAACTGAAATTTTTAGTCGCCAAATCAAAACTGAATCAAAATTTTGGTATCGTGACAACGCTACGCCGATCAGATTGGCGTAGGGTTGTTTCGATACCAAAGTTTTGATTCGCTTTCGTCACCATAAAAAATTATTGCGATACTCAATACCGTGCAAAAAAAAAAAACACCCAAAAAAGCCGCGTGCATTTCGCATATTATGAAACGTTCGGCCCATAATAGAACAGTCCTATCCTATTTTTTGGGGTGACAAGGTGACTAAAAATGGCGAATGCTCAAAGCATAGGAGATATTTTTTAATAATTTAATAGTTTGGACTTTTCGGACGCAGCGCTATGTAATATGTTTATTTATTGTTTATATATTTTATATGTAAAATTGGGAAAGGGGGGGATTTAAACTTAATATTTTAGGGTACTTTCACACTAGCGTTTTTCATTTCCGGCATAGCGTTCCGTCACAGGGGCTCTATACCGGAAAAGATGTCTTCAGGTCAGTCTTTTTGACTGATCAGGCAAAAGATAAAACCGCAGCATGCTACGGTTTTATCTCTGGCGAAAAAAACAGAAGATTTGCCTGAATGCCGGATCCATCCTTCCGGTTGAACCGTGCGATTTTCACGCATGGTTGCTAGGATGAAAGTATATTCACTGTATTACTTTCCCTTATAACAACATGGTTATAAGGGGAAATAATAGCATTCTTTAATGCAGAATGCGTAGTAGAAGGTCAATATAATAAACATTGGTGGCGCAGTGCGTCCCCCCTCCCTAGTATAATAAACATATAAACATTGGTGGCACAGTGCGTCCCCCCCAACATAATAAACATTGGTGGGCAGTGCGCCCCCCCCCTCCCCAGTATAATAAATATATAAACATTGGTGGGCAGTGCGCCCCCCCCCCCCCCCCTCCCTAGTATAATAAATATATAAACATTGGTGGGCAGTGCCAATGAGGGTTAAAAAAATAAATAAAAATTAACTCCCCTCCTCCAATTGATCGCGTAGCAGCCGGTCTTCTGTACTTTCTTCAGGACGCAGGACCTGTGGTGACATCACTGAGCTCATCACATGATCCATCACCATGGTAATGGACCATGTGATGGAGCTCAGTGACGTCACCACAGGTCCTGAAGAAAACAGGAGACCGGCAGCTACGCGACCAATTGGAGGAGGTGAGTTAATTTTTATTTATTTATTTTAACCCTCATTGGCACTTCCCACTGCGCCACCAATGTTAATTATACTGGGGGGGCGCACTCAATGTTTATTATACTGGGGGGGGGCGCCGCACTCAATGTTTATTATACTAGGGGGGGGGCGCACTCAATGTTTATTATACTGAAGGGGGGGGCCGCACTCAATGTTTATTATACTGGGGAGGGGGGGCGCCACCAATGAAGATAACTGAGCTGTTAATACAAATGCAGGAGGCGGGTGCCGGAATCAAATAGCCGGCACCCGACCTCTATGACAGGGAGCTGCGATCAGCGGCAGTTAACCCCTTCGGTGCAGCTCCCTGTCATAGAGGTCGGGTGCCGGCTATTTGTTTCCGGCACCCGCCTCCTGCATTTGTATTAACAGCTCAGTTATCTTCATTGGCCACAGCCCCTCCCCCTGTCCCTCTTCTTATTGGCCACGGCAGCAGCAGCACAGGGAGGAGGGAGAGACTCTTCCACTGCGCTGCTGATAATAAATAATATTATTCTGCGGCGGGCCCCCATCCCGCCCGGGCCCTCGGACCATGCCCGAAGTGCCCGACCAGTCAGTCCGCCCCTGGTCTCATTCCCCCAGATGAATAGAGCAGGAGTTTATGCCTGACCACTGCCACTCCATTCTCTATGGGACTGCCGGCGATAGCCCTCATTTTATGTACATCATCAAACCTGGAAAGGTTTATGTAAAGAAAAATGTTAGATGAGGATGTAAGGAGCTGTGCCTCCCGTCTAAACATAGGAGTTTACATTTCAAGGTAAAATATTAAAATGATTTCTGTAGCCTAATGGCAGGGTCATGATGATGTCTAGGAATACCTCTGATTGGAAGCTTTTCAGCGTCCATTTGATGTTATCAGCATCACTTCATGGTCACTGGTAATGCTGGACAAGATCTTCCATGTGTGTGGTATCAAGAGCCTGCAGGCCTAGTTTAGTCTATTGAGTTTGGATTAGTTTATGCCGCCAGCTGTAGTGAAATCCTATTTTCTACTCATCTAAGCCATTTGCAGTGTAGATTTGCTTCGATAAGTGTGTGGATATATATTAGGACATTTCTGGAATTTTTCTCATTTCTTGAGTAGAATCATCCTTGCCAGTACTGCTTGTTGTCTTTCTGTTCCTCTAATCCTTTGTATTACTTTAGTTGCCTCTATTTGTGGTTAATTATTTTCTCAATGTGTAGCTGTGCTACTGAAAAAAACACTCCAAAAATATCACTGATATTAAACAGTGATGATTTACTGTCACCCATGGATAATCAATACCAGGTAGCCTACCCCAATCATTATAGTATTACCATAACAAGATCCTCCGTCAATGCTTCTAAGTGTGTATTCCTCTAGCAGTCACCGAGATATATTGCTTTTGGGTAGGATTGCAGTCAGAATACAGTAGGCCAAGTTTAGCCATGAGAGGAGCACTCTCCCCACCCGGTAGGCTGGTGATTATTAACATGCTGCTTTTACACACTATAGCAAATTTGTCCGAAAGTTGAGAAGTTTTTTAAATTAAAAAAATCTTCTACTTTTATCTGTAGTCTGTTAGTATTAAAAGTAGAACTTGATGGTTGCTTGTCTTCAATTCTCTATGTAAAACTAGCCAAAGCATTGCAGTTCAAGAGATCACGTGATCATCTGATGTGATAAATAGGTAAAATCCCTCTCTAAAGGCGGGTTTACACAGTCCGACAGGCAGATTATTTGAGACAGACTTTTCTGGAACACTCGTTCCTAACCATCGGCCCATCTAAAGGTGCAGCGATCACGCAATGAGCGGGCAAAATGGGTGATGAAAGTCATTCCTGCATAAAGTAAATTATCATTTCTGGGCAGCAGATTGCCCTGTATTTCTGGCTAATCCACCACTTGTACTATGAAGGATCATATAAAAGAAAGTATAAGACTGCAGTGTTAGGCTACATTCACACGACTGTATCTGTATCATGACATCTGTTGTGGGTAAACTATTTGAAGGTTTTCTGAGAGATGCTATGTTAGAGCATCTCAACGGAAATAAGCAAATAACGCCATATCAGCATGGCTTCATGAGAGATCAGTCATGTCAGACTAATTTAATCAGTTTCTATGAGGAGGTAAGTTCTAGACTTGACAGCGGCGAATCAATGGATGTCGTATATCTGGACTTCTCCAAAGCATTTGACACTGTAACACATGAAAGGTTAGTATATAAAATGAGAATGCTCGGACTCGGAGAAAACGTCTGTATGTGGGTAAGTAACTGGCTCAATGATAGAAAACAGAGGGTGGTTATTAACGGTACATACTCAGATTGGGTCACTGTCACTAGTGGAGTACCTCAGGGGTCAGTATTGGGCCCTATTCTCTTCAATATATTTATTAATGATCTTGTAGAAGGCTTGCATAGTAAAGTATCAATTTTCGCAGATGATACTAAACTGTGTAAAGTAATTAACACTGAAGAGGACAGTATACTACTACAGAGGGATCTGGATAGATTGGAGGCTTTGGCAGATAAGTGGCAGATGAGGTTTAACACTGACAAATGTAAAGTTATGCACATGGGAAGGAATAATGCAAGTCACCCGTACATACTAAATGGTAAAACACTCGGTAACACTGACATGGAAAAGGATCTAGGAATTTTAAAAAACAGCAAACTAAGCTGCAAAAAACAGTGTCAGGCAGCTGCTGCCAAGGCCAATAAGATAATGGGTTGCATCAAAAGGGGCATAGATGCCCGTGATGAGAACATAGTCCTACCACTTTACAAATCATTAGTCAGACCACACATGGAGTACTGTGTACAGTTTTGGGCTCCTGAGGAGGGCAACTACAGTACCCTGAAAGATTATCAAAATTAGGGTTATTCACTTAAGAAAAAAGACTACTGAGGGGAGATCTAATTACTATGTATAAATATATCAGGGGTCAGTACAGAGATCTCTCCCATCATCTATTTATCCCGAGAACTGTAACTGTGACGAGGGGACACCCTCTGCGTCTGGAGGAAAGAAGGTTTGTACACAAACATAGAAAAGGATTCTTTACGGAAAAAGCAGTGAGACTATGGAACTCTCTGCCTGAGGAGGTGGTGATGGTGAGTACAATAAAGGAATTCAAGAGGTGCCTGGATGTATTTCTGGAGCGTAATAATATTACAGGCTATAGCTACTAGAGAGGGGTCGTTGATCCAGGGAGTTATTCTAATTTTTTATTCCTCTAAAGTGAGGAAAATTTGCTACCTCACAGGGGTTTTTTTTTTGCGTTCCTCTGGATCAACTTGCAGGATGACAGGCCGAACTGGATGGACAAATATCTTTTTTCGGCCTTATGTACTATGTTACTATGTATGTGTTTTGCGATCCGCAAAAAAAATGATGACGTCCGTATGGCATCCGTTTTTTTTGGGTTTTTTTGCGGATCCATTGTAACAATGCCTATCCTTGTCCGCAAAACGGACGGACAAGAATGGGACATGTATTTTAGAATTTTTTTGCAGGGCTACAGAACGGACATACGGATGCGGATGGCACACGGTGTGCTGTCCACATTTTTTGCAGACCCATTGAAATGAATGGGTCTGCATCCTATCCGGAAAAAAACAGAACGGACACTGAAACAAAATATTTTTGTGTGAATGTAGCCTTAGCCTGCACAGAATTTTTGTGCTGTCTTTTGCCATGGAGGCATATTGTTTGCATAGAAGCTGTAAGAACAAACCAATAGGAAATGTATATTTAAGACCTATTAAGTTTTTCCTTTGAGATTTATTAGGGCAATTTAAAGATATTTGGTTGTGGCTTTCACTAGGAAACAGGGGCCTTTGTCCCAATATCATTCCCTCTGCTTATCACTATGTCCTGTTGATCTCCCTGGTTCCGTTTAAAGTCTTTTTTGGTCTTAAGGTTATGTTCTCAGATTTTTTTATTTTTTTATTGCTATATTGTTTTATAAAATATTATTATATATGCAATTGCTTTGTCCACTATACTTTACTTTATAATGCTGTCCCTTGAATATGTTTTTCTTAGATGTTCATATTTATCCACATTCATGTAGTTGTCCTCATGTTTTCTGTTAAAGGGGGTTTTCCAGGACTTACATATTGATGGCCTATCATATGGACAGGTCATCAGTATCAGATTGGCGGGGTTCTGACTCCCGTGACTGCCGCTGATCAGCTGGTGGAGGAGACAGCTGTGCTTAGGCCTCTTCCAAGACCATGTGATTTCACATTCATCGGTCGCAAGACCTAGGCTCAGCTTAGCCCCATTCAAGTGAATAGGGCTGAGCTGCAATACCAAGCACATCTGCTATACAATGTACGGCACTGTGCTTGGAAAGCTGCAAGCAGCCGCAGTGGTCACCAAAGTGCTGTGGCCTCCTTAAACAGTTATTTGGCAGGGGTGCTAGAAGTTGGACCCCCGCCCATGTTATACTGATGACCTATTCTGAGGATATGTAAATCCTGGAGAATCCTTTTAAAGGCATTGTCCGGGTTCAGAGCTGAACCCGGACATATGCCCATTTTCACCCAGGCAGCCCCCCTGACTTGAGCATCGGAGCAGTTCATGCTCCGATGCTTTCCTTTGCCCTGGGCTAAATCGCGCAGGGAAAATGCATTTTTTGGAGATCCGGTGACGTACTGGGCTTTCCATAGGGCTGCCAGGCAGAGGCTTCGCCCAGCAGGGAGCCCGGTGACGTCACCGGCACTGATGGGCGGCTTTAGCGTCGCCCTAGCCTGTAAAACGGCTAGGGCAGCGCTAAATCCCACCCATCAGAGCCAGTGACATCATCGAACACACTGCTGGGCAGAAGCCTCCACCCGACAGTGTGTTATAGTAAATAAAAGAGCCCTTGCCCTGCACGATCCTGCGCAGGGCAAGGGAGAGCATCTGAGCATGAAATGCTCAGATGCCAACATCAGGCGGGCTGCCTGGGTGAAATTATGGGTATGTCCGGGTTCAGCTCTGAACCTGGACAACCTCTTTAATTATTGTAAGCATTTATTCACAAAAATCTATAAAAATCCTGGAAACAAAAAAATTGGATTCGGTTGTGAAGGTGGCCATAGCTTCTAATATTATGTGCCCTCTCAGAAGTAGATAAGAAAATCTGAACAATCTTAGGGTCCATTCACACGTCCGTTTTTTTCTTTCCTGATCTGTTCCGTTTTTTGCGGACCAGATCTGGACCCATTCATTTTCAATGGGTCCTGGAAAAAATCGGACAGCACAATGTGTGCTGTCCGTTTCCGTTGTTCCGTTCCGTATGTCCGTTTAAATATAAAACATGTCCTATTCTTTTCCGCAAAATTCGGATCCTGGTACAATACAAAATCAATGGATCCGCAAAAAACGGATGACATACGGATGTCATTACGTATGTCATCCGTATTATGCGGATTCCGTTCCTGGAAATTACATTTTTATTTTTAATTTTTTTTTTCAAAGAAATCCAAACAACTTTATTTGCTTATTGAAATTTATACATGTTTCCGTTTTTTGCGGATCCGCAAAAAACGGATGACATACGGAAACATTTTCAGGAACAACGGATCCGCAAAAAACGGACTGAAAATCGGGATATAGAAAATTACTGACATGTGAATGTAGCCTTAGAGTCATCTAGTAATGACTCTGTAGGGCAACGGCAAGCCCTGCATATCTTTATTATGGCATCTTTGCATGAAAAAAGTGATTCTTTTCAGTTTCCTCATCTGTTCTGCTACTGGGCTGGGTGGATTTTTTATTTTTTTTTGTGAAATTTCACTCTTAATGGGAAATTCCGTAATAGTCTTTAAGGTTCTAAGATTTTGCTTCACTTCATAAGGACAGGCTGTCTTTTTGGCTGAAACACCTAGTCTGTTGCTATAATGTATTTTTGTGTTAGTTTTTTTTTCTGTTCTAGCAAAAAAGAACAAAAAAAATAAAAATGCTGTTGAAATCTGCTTTGGATGGCCATGTTGCGTACATAGGATGTGGCTGGTGTACAATTTGGCATATATAAGTGTAACTGTCCCTATGCTTAGTAGATCTCATTAAAGAAACAGATATCAGCGTGAGACAGTTTGTCAAAGCTGATATGAGCCCCAAGGGATGGTGATGACAATCTGTGTGCTGCTTCACACAACAACCTAGTCATAGTCCGATTTGATTCTTAACAATTGGACTTCAGCCTCTTGATTTATTTTCCCATAAATCTGCCAGCATTGCATAATATTGTGTTTCTGGTCGACATTTTAGTGGATTTTGTTTTTTACAAATTTTCCTCCGAGCTCACATTGGGCATAATTGATGTTCAGAGCCAGCTTTGGGAGCAGTAACAATTGATTGGTTTTGTTAGGTTTCCGACTTGTTGGGGAGGGGGGGGGATGTTAGAGCCCCTTTGTCGTACACATATTTAATGAGCCTTAATGAGGCAATTCCTTTGTGAAGGCAAAGGGTAAAATTAAGGAAGGTGTTCATTTTCACATCCCCTGGAGGACATATGAAGGTCATCATTTTACACTTGGCAGTTCCTCTCCACCCATAATGTGACCCATGTTACATACATTTTCTTTCTGGTATCTCTCCATATATGTATTGAGAAGCCTTTTGTTTCTGGTCTTGTGTGTGTAATGGTTAAGCTGATGAAGGTTTCTGCTTGAATGCCATCCCCTTGCTCGGAGCAAGATGATACTCATTAGTGCTGTGGTGTGCATCCTAGGAAGAAGCACTTGCCTGCAAACTTTAACCGCTTCTTGTCATTCCCGGCTCTTAAATAAACATTTTGAAGGAAAGCCATCAGATTCGTCGTGAGTTATTCATTGTGATGTGTTTCTCTTTTTGTAAGCTGTTTTCTAATCAGACCTTCTGTCAGAGCGCAGGCATTGCTCTTGGGTGTAATTTACTGTTACATCCCATTTCACATTAAAAATGTAGCTTATTAGCTTAACAGAGCAGGGACAACAGAAGATTGCCTCCCTTCTGTGCACACACTCTTATGATTAATCTGCTAGGACGCGTGTGTCTCACTTTTAGGAAGAAAATGCCAAAAATCGCCAGGCACTAGTGCTCCTCTGCCTTTTTTAAATGGTATCGTCCAAATAGTAACGCGTTTCAGGCATAAAACCCCCTCTTGTGATACAATAGGCAGGCTTGTTTTTCATCTTTAGCACTAGCCCAAAAGGGAAGCTGTATTGCTGTATTTCATTAAAGGGAACCTGTCACCTCCAAAACTTATATAAAACCACCAGCTTTACCGAATACTAGCCCCCAGTCTGTTATTAATCATGTGTTTGATCCGGTAATCTGATGCTCCATAAATGACAAAAGCGACGCTTTAAGCATCAGCGCTAACAGAAAAAAATGGATGCTGTATTCTAAGCATCCGTTTTTCTCCTGGATCTTTGACCCATTATTGCATCAGAGCTTGGACCCACTGGAGGATACTCTAGTACTCTGGTGGGCCAGTCCAACTCTGGTAAAAATGCACATATTGGGGGACATTTACTAAGCATGTTGCACCAGAATTATGGCTTAAAAAGAGCCAAAAAGAATCACGTTTTGATTTGCACCAAATATATCAACTGTGTTCTCCAGAATTTTCACCATGAAGAATGCATTATGCCAGAAATGAGTTATAAATGTCAAAGTGGACGGGGCTATTAATTTCGTGCATATTAAGGCTCATTTATCTTAGGCAGAAAGGGCTTCAATTGTTGCAGACAATTAACTCACCTTATGTGGTGGTGTTTTGTGTAAAAAAAAAATTGCATTTATGGCATAAAGATGCAACTTTTTGTCAAAAAGTTGCATTTATAAAAAGAAATCTAACTTGTCGTGGGAACAAGTGATAGGTAAGTAGTAAAACATTATGATATAAATAAGCTAAATAGGGTTCTGTCAGACATTCAACAAAAACAGCCTGAGACAAAAGTCATAATTTACCACTAAAAAGTTGCAAATATGCTTCAAAAGTCGCAAAAATATTTCAAAAGTCACAAGTGTTGTCTGGCAGGGTGGCTAAAATGGCGCACATTTCTGTTTTTAAAAGTTGCATTTTAGTGCTATTGGCGTTCAAATATTGCAAATCAAGAGAAATAGGAGAATAATCAAGTCTATATTTAAAAAATTCACATTTTAAAAGTGGTGTGCGCCTTTTGATATGAGGTGAAACAAATCACCACTTTTGATTTGGAATGTTAGTATTTAGTATGTGCCCCATTGTGTTTATATATTTTTTAATTCTAATTTGTGTTTCGTCTTTGATCACTAGAGCAAATTATTGAACATAGGCTATACTTTCTACTTTTAGTCTATGTACATCACGTGGTCCCAGTCAGAACCTAGATTAGCATTTTTTTTCCCCTGAAACAGTTATGGTTTTGGTAATGTGTATTTGATGAAGAGATATTAAAGAGGACCTGTTCTAATAGCCATGTAATAACAAGTTGGGGGGGAGTGTACCTGCACAGTATGAAAATGGCAGCACTCATTGGAGTTACACCCCCCCAACTGGTCACCTCCCCTCTGTACCCTTACTGCAGACTGCTAGCAATTATTCATAACTTCTAGTAGGAATAATAAAGGAATGGCACAACATAGAGACATAAGAATAGAGGCTCCAGAATAGTTATTACATGAGTAGTGCATGTAGCTAATAAAGCAGGTGTGTCAGGAGAGGGGACAGGTTCTCTTTAAACGATGAATATTCTTACCACCTACGTGCAATTCCCAATCTTATTGTTGGACACAGTCCTAGGCTGTAGTTCACTTCTTCAACATAGAACTTCAAGCGTTCTCAGTTATTTTTTTAATGAAATGCAGTTTTCTTTAACTCTCAGACAGACAACTGAACAACATAAGATGCTTTTCTTGAAAACAAAGATTGTCCAGTCCTCAGGACATTTAAACTGCCCCCAGCAGCGTGTTAAACCTGTTGAAAGAATTATACTCGCCTCCTCTGCACTGCTCCACTCAGCTGTCTTCCGGTGACCCCATCCACCCTCCCAAACAGATGGGGTCACGTGCGCTGTTGCAGCCAATAACTGCCTTCAGCGGTGATGCGTCTGCAAGTGGCGTGTGACCCAGCAATGACCAGCTGCTTGGGGGCACGTTACTTCTGAGGCCAGTCATTGGCAGCAGTGGCTCATGTGACCCTGTTGGTCGGGGAGTTACAGGCCAGAGACAGGAAGATCGCTGAACAAAGCCACGGAGAAGGAGAGTGATTTATTTTATTTTTTTTGTCTTTAACAGGCACAGTTTTCTTTAACTGGTTCGTTTAGAAAGAGTCTCAATGGCTGAACAAACCCTTTAAGAAAAATAATTAATAAGCAGGTGTGAAGATTCTGCGTTGCTTTTATTTCTGCTGTGTGCGCGGTTTTATAGCCCGCAGCTCACTTATGAGATCTCTAGTGGCCGTCTCTTATTAAGCAATTATACATGTATTCATTTTTAATAGGATTAAATACAGATTTTTACGTGAAAGGCTGTCACAGGTAGACTTTGTGTAGCCGGGTTATTATTGGTTGTAAATTACAAAATGTTCTTTGTAATTAAATGTATACACTGTGTATTCGGATATAATTTAGGAGGTAGCGTCCTTACAGCCAATCATTTCTCACTTCCTAGCAATATACGGTTAGAGGTACGCTGTACCTGAAAATAATGTCATTTCCAGAGCACGCTGGGCTTTCTGAAATTCTATTTGCCAGCGTGGTATAGAAACAGATTTTATTTTTCGCTTTTGTTTTTCAAAGCAACAATCCGAAACTGTTTAACAGCTTAAAAATGGGAAAGTGTTTGATTGAAAGTTCTAATTAAGTGTATCTTAGAAAATTAGCTGAAATTAGCTGTCAGAAAGTCACATTTAAATGAGTAATGGGAGGCTTGGCAGTAAACATTTAAATGATATAAATTGCCATTTAAGTGTATGGTTTAATGTTTGTCATACATTAATGTGACATCTGACTGCAGTGACAATCAAGCAGGCTGCTGTAATTTGAACATATTTAGGGCTTTTGTGTTGAGTGCCACCCACAAATTAAGACAATTGCTGTTTTATGTGGCAGCTCTAGGACTGTGTTCTGAAGTCCTTGTTAATGAAGGGAGTCCATCATTTTTGTTGACTAGGTGTCTATACGCTGTATTGATTCCTCACTGTTGGTATTATCAGCACTTGCCAAGCGCCTTGTTCCTGCTTTGTACTTTTAAAGAGGATTTATAGAAAGATAAAATCTACCTCGAGTTTTCCTTCTGATAGGAATGTATAACATTTCGATCATTTCTTAAGCAGATATATTCTATTATAAAGGGGCTGTTCCAAGAAAAATATTGAACATTTTTTAAACCAGCCCCTGCGTTTGAATACATGTGTAATCACTGGGGGAGATTTATCAAGACAAGGAGTCCATAACCAGTCAGATTCCACCTTTCATTTTTCATAACTCCTTTGGAAAATGAAAGGTGGAAGCTGATTGGTCGCTTTGGGCAACTAAGCCAGCTTTGATAAATCTCCTCCACTTAGTTTTTCAATGAAATCTATCGATTTAGCATATTGCAAAGATAATTGAGTATTGGTCTATGCATGTTTCATTTCTATATACCTCTTCCATTAGCTGTAATGGCCTTTTTTGAACCACCACATAGTGGGTAAGGCCTAGTTCACACGAAGGTTTTTTTTGCAAGTGTACGGGCCCTTATCTATGTAATTACTGTATACTGTATATGCCATATGGAAAAACGGAAACACAACGGAACTCAAAAACGGAACAACGGATCCGTGAAAAACGGACAGCAAAAAACTATAAAAGCCATACGATCGTGTGAACTAGGCCTAAGGGTGATGGCTAACCTCCGGCACTCCTGTTGTGGTAAAACTACGACTCCCAGCATTCTACACACATTTCTGTGGAGTTCTTAGAACAGCCAAGTAAGTGTACATCTTGGGAGTCGTAGTCTTATCACCGCTGGAGTGCCGGAGGTTAGCCATCACAGTTAAATCAGTATCCACAAATTGTATCTTCTAATATTTCATGTGATACTATTACTGAACGTGTGCTCTACTAATTAAACTGGCCATATCCTTTTGATTTTGGGCAATCGCTTATTCAGCTGACAGCTATCTTTCTTGACTTCCCCGTATTCAAAAGAATAAATTTATAGGTGGGAACTGTACAATTGTTTTGTACCCTGTTGGGCCGCCGCCTCTGAGATACGGTTGGACATGGAGGCATGCAGGTTCCATATGGTATCCTGTGGCACATTTACCCACACATGTTGCCACTGGGATTGTCAATCCTGCTAGTAGTTTGGTGAATCCTGGTGTAGCAGCTGGTCCTGGTGATAAATCTGGTGACGGGCAGGCCACGGAAGTGTGCAACCTTTGCTGTGTGTTGAGTTTTATCTCTTTATTATTGTACGGGGTGGGAACCCGACTCCAAGCAACATTCTCCAGTGTGCCAGTTTGGAAGCCCTGCCATGACACTGTCACCAGGACTCTTGCCGATCAGCTGTTTGAGAAGACATCGGCGCTCACAGTTGTGCCACAACTTTCTTGCAGCTTTCACAAGGCCATGTAACCTCACGTTCATCGGTCAAATGTCCTAGGCGCAGCTCAGCCCCATTGAAGTGAATGGTACTGAACTGTGATATGACTTCCGGTTTCAAATGGACGGTGTTGTGCTTGGTGAGCAAAGAGAAGGCCACAGCACTACTATGTGCACCAGTGCCTTCTAAAACAGCTGAACGTCGGGGTTCCCAGGTGTCAGACCCCACGATCAGATACTGATGACCTATCGAGAGGATTGGTCAGCAGTAAAAATATCTCGGAAAACCCTTTTAAGTCTGTGGTAGCTTTAATAGTGGAAAGCTACTTAATATTAATATTTTTATAATATTATGTATCCAACAATTTATTGGCAACCTTAAGTCATCTTGGATTATATACTCCCTGTCTCGAAATAAATATAGGAAAGAAAAATCTGTCTTTGGGAGTCAACTATTTTGGACAATAAGAGTTTATGTAGACTTTCAGTTGCTTCAACCACAGTCTCATGAACACAACAGTATTTTATATCCGTGTCCGATCTGCTGGTTTTTTTGCGGATTGCACACAGACCCATTAATTTCTATGGTTCCGAAAAAAAAAAAAAAAGGACGGCACACAACTGTAATACATGTGCTGTTTGCATCTGTGTGTCCGTTCTGCGGAGGGATAGAACTTGTCCTATTCTTAGCTGCAAATTGCAGACCACCGATACATTGAAGTCCATAGGTCCGCAAAAAAAATGGATGCAACTCGGACATTACGCACGTCATCCGTGTTTGGCGGACCTCAAAACGGATGCAGTCGTGTGCATGAGGTCTAATGCAAATAAATGCTTTCATCTCTGTATTACTTTTTACGCATCTCCTTACATTGTTTTGTCTTTCTCCTTTTGTTGCAGGCCTTGGAAAGTGAATTTGTTTCTTGCCAGCTCCACCAGTGGATTGACCTTATTTTTGGCTACAAGCAGCAGGGTCCTGAAGCTGTTCGAGCTCTAAATGTGTTCTACTATTTGACCTATGAAGGAGCTGTCAATCTGAGCTCTATAACAGATCCTGTCCTGAGAGAAGTATGTTGCTTTATATTTTAGTTCAGAAATATGTCAGTTTCATGCAACTTTTATGTGAAATTTGCGTTTAAAAAAAAATGTTTAATAATTTGCAGATAGAAATGAACACTGGCCATACCCACAGTTAATCTTCTAAGCAACTGCCTTGCCTTTTACTGTCAGTATTCTAGGGTACTTGGCAGGTAGGAATACAATGTTCCAAAAGTCATTTTCTTCCAATGTGGCATGTAAACTGCCTCCCATGTGCAGGATTATTGCGAGTACCAGATCTACTCTACAGTAATAAAGCTCCCCATCAATACTGGATAGTGGTCAGCAAATGCTCATTAGGCCGACTTGATTGGCCCTGCCTCCCCATTAATGTTCACTGACAATCAGCCTGTGTAACATTCATTCATCGGGTAAAATCATGGTTTCACACTAGCGTTAAAAGAGCTCTCTGGATCCAGCATTGCAGGGCAGTACCTGAATGCCCGCCGGCCCCAATAACTATGATGGGGTCCGGTGGAGATCCAGCTGCAACCCAGCAAATATACAGAGAATTGGCCAGCCGAAAATCTTTGACAGACCCTATTATAGTTAATGGGGCTGGCGCGCATTCAGGTACCGTCTGGCAATGCCGGGTCCAGAGAGCTCCAGCAGGCTATTCCCTGCCATGTCAGGAGAGGTGGCGGCTCCTCTCTAACTCTGCCTGCATACATGTATGGTTTTCTCTTTGTTGTAGTTAATATTTTTTTGTGTTTTTGGATGTGAGCGTACAGTCAAAAATCATTTCTTTAAAGGTCCATCTTTGTAGGCGTAATGCTTGCGTAACATAGCGTTTTTTCCCTTTCCTTCCTGGACATAGTTTCACATCAGAATGTAAATGGTATTCCAGTCCCGGCGTGACTCCAGAGCTCTGGTTTGCCGTTAATCTTTCTTGCGAGTATAAACAACATCAGTCTTTATAGCATTGTTAACATTGGTTAAATGCTTAAGGAAATGTGTCACATGACTTTTCTCCCGTAGATGTAGATGTTTAATATAAAGTAATAAATTAATGACGTGTAACTGACAGTAAAGAAGAGAAGTGCTTCCATCTAAATCTGATGTGTCCCTAGCTGTTTTCAGACCTAAACTCCGGAATATTTCTGGATTATCAAGTCTGGAGATGTACTCTCACACGTATAGCTATCACCCCGGAGATGTTCCATGTCGGGGGCATCCTCACTACAGAGGAAATGTTCCAGGTTCATAGGCAAGAGGTGGGAACTTTAGGCATGGCCCACTGTGATTCTCTGAAACATTTACTGCTGTTTTCACACATGCGCTCACTCGGACAAAATCCGGATTTAGTACTAGGGCTCTGGGGAAAAAGTTTGGGTAAAGTCCGGGACAAATATGGCGGATGTTTGCGTTCCCACGTACAGCCCCTCCGGGTAAACTCCAGAAAATGTCTGGATTCCACTGTGAATGGGGCTCCTGAATCATGTGCACAATGAGTTGCCTCCTATTTGCTGAATCCGATACAAATAATACCACTTCAGCTGATACAAATGAAAGAGATTGTGGGAGATTTATCAAAACTAGTGTAAAGGAAATCTGGTGTAAAGTAGAACTGCCATAGTTGCCCATAGCAACCAATCAGATTCCACCTTTCATTTTCCATAGGAGCGCTCAAAAATAAAAGGTAGAGTGTGATTGGTTGCTATGGGCAACTAAGCCAGTTCTACTTTACACAAGTTTTCCTTTACACCCCCATTGACCTCTAAAGAGGCACCTTATACGAAAGCAAACCTATCCCTATTTGTTGTATATTTACCTACCCCTATTTGTTGTATATGTACCTATCCCTATTTGTTGTATATTTGCATGTAACCTATTATTGTGTTAGTCTGGACATATGCATTCTATAAATGTCAAGAAAACCTGCACATGTATGGGGGCCACCTGATGGCAAGTGTCAGGGGAAAGAAGGTTCAGGCATATTGGATTTCAGCATGTCCCAAGATATGCATTTATCTCCTATCCACAAGATTAGAATCAGATCAGAGGGAGACCTGGCATTGTGATCACAAGAACCGGGGGTCCTGGGGTCCCTGCATGTGCCGTACTCTGCTCTCTAGGGCAGTCCCATATAGAATCAATAGGATGGCAGCATTCTTTAGTTGACCTTTGGGGCTCCCATTTTTGCAATTAGTGCTGATTATAATTGGTCAGCCCCTCACTGATCAGATTCTTATCCTCACTTCCTGTGGATAGGGGGGTAAGTTCTTAACTTGGGACAAACCCTTTCCTTCACAGTAGAGGAGATTTATCCAAACTGGTGCAAAGGAAAACTGGCTTAGTTGTCCATAACAACCAATCATTCCACTTTTCATTTTTCAAAGGAACTTCATTGGAAACTCATTGGTTGTTATAGACAACTAAGCAAGTTTTCCTTTACACCAGTTTTTATAAATCTCCCCCATTATCTCCAGAAATTCTAGACATTTGAATTTTTCCTGTTCTGGCCAAAGATAATGGCTGATAACATTGTCAAGTAATTCTCAGAGAAATCTCCTGAAAATCGCTTGGATTAGGCTAGGCTAGGTATTTTCTCTCATACATAAGAATTGATAAAATGCATTATCTATCCAAGAAATTGTAGAAATTTGTGACCCTAAATTTGTATCTACTGATCTTGCTACCATCCAGAAATGTGACTAGCAAGCGTCATGAGAATATTTGGCACAAAGTGTGAATATAGACCAGCTCGCTGTTTTCTTCTCTTTCATTATCATTCTGTGTCCAGTAGCCAGAGCAGTAGGTGTTTTGAACGAGCACATCAAACTTAAAGATGTAGATACTGTTTGAAATTCTCCATGAACCCGCTGCCTGAATGCTAGTGAGTGACATTTGTTTCTGTTGCTGGGGTCTGCTTTGACTAGCTGGTTTGTCTCAGACTGGCAGCCAGGATTATATTTCAGTCAGCCTACAGATGTAAGAGTCAAGAGCAAAGCAGGTCTTTAACAGAATTATATCTAGACTTCGGAATGTCTCGTCTATCCTTCACATATACTCTTCTTTAGCTGCTATCATTTGGAAGGGGTTAACAAATGGAGCATGTGTAAGTTATTAGAAAAGACTCAAATGCAGTCCGTTTCTGCTCCAGACAGTAATGTTTTTCCATATTTCCTCAAATGTAATAAAATTATTTGCGGTGAAGTGCACAAACACATTCTTAAAAGTACGGTATATTAACAGATGGAGACAACAAATGGAGTGATCAATGCAGATCAATGGCAGATTTGCCAATTGACTTTTATTTGCATCGTCCGAAGGCCACATTCACACGACCAAGTGACCTTGTGCCTGTGTTTCCATCTGCAAACCGAGGATCCGCAAAAATGGGCACCGTCTGTGTACACCCCATATTGTGGTGCGCACCTATTGACTTCAATGAGTCCACAGGATGCGGCCAAAGATGAGACATATCCTATCTTTTGCATTGTGGGGGCACAGATCAGAAGCCGACTGAAGCCTTTCCATGTGCTTCCGGGTCCATGTCTCCATACCACAAAAGATAGGATGTGTCCTATGTTTGGCCGCATCTTTTCGATTTTGGATTCATTGACTTCAGTGGCTCCGTACGAGATGACATCACTTCATATGCTGGCCTGGGTCATGGACAACTTGAAGTTGGAGGATGTAGAACAAAAATTAAGCAGAGTTCTTATCTGCATTGGCGACACCATTATGGAACCCCATTGTTCATTACAAGTCATAGAGGTCTGCTTTTGGTGCCCATCATGTGACAGATACTGCATTGCTTGATTATAAATGGTATTTTGTGAAGGTGTGTTATAAGAAGTACCATTCTGTAGGGCATAGTACATGGAAATAGTGCTAGTAAATTGATTTGTCTCTCTCAATTTGGTGATTTAGAAGGCAATGTCCCATTAAAGTTTTATTTCCTGGCATTCAGAGTATTTGGAGTAATCCACCTCCAGCTGAAAAGTTATGAGTTAGCAAGTTAATTATGCATTTTATTGTTGTACCTCATATTAGAAATGTTACTGTTTAATGACTATTTTCAATATATGTGGAGTCCCAGAGCTTTCATGGATTAGATTGACCATAAAACGACTATGCACAGCATCTTGCCCCGTTTCCATTATAGTTGGTCTGCTTTTATTTCTCTATTCACAACCGTAGTTCCATCAGACAGTCGTGAAAAAGCTATTTCAAATGGCAGAGGAAAACGTACAAAACTATGTATTTACCCTAACTACATCCATATGTGCTGTACTTCCCACAGTCTGCAACCATTAGCTTGGTATACTTCCAGGAGGGACTATCACCTAACATGGACTGTTCTCAGCCCAACTTACAGAATGTTGTCAGGCTGTTCCTTAATCAGTGATAAGTAAAGGCCAAATGTAATATTAATAAGGAGAAGATAAACAGCCTTTTTTGCAAATCCTTGTTCAAAAACAGATGCAGTTACCTATGTTAAATTTTGTATTCAGGCTGCTTTGGACTGGCAGCTAACTATGCTGGTGGGTACCACTGTTAGTAGTAATGACCTGTTACTCAAAGAACAAGGCTGTCTCTTGCCTATTTGATGCCTGAGTAAAAAGGAAAATTCTACCTCCTTTTCCCCTCATACTGTAGATGAAGAAAGTGCAATAATAGAATCTGTAGCTACCAAACTGCTGTCCCCGTAGTCAGGAAAAGGAGCCACCGAAAGTGAGGTCCTCAACTCACTTCATGGAGAAATCTAGGAGCAACAACCGCTCAGCCTAGAAGAGTTAGGCCTCACATGTTTGGTACCTCTAGGTGATTAGCTGTGTATTGATAAAAAGCAGTGCCTGTGGCTGCAGAACACTACCAAGCTTAAATCTGTCCCAGGAAATTCTAAAAGAACAGTTCGTCTGGAGCACCATAGTTTCCATTGCTGTGTAGACCAGGTTGGTGCAAAGCACACCACCATTGTTGGCTAGAGGCCAAGAGAAAGAGAGACTGCATCCTGCCTACTGTAAAGCCTTGTCAGAAGGAATAATGGCATGGGGTCTTATAGTCTCACTGTACAGTATTCTTCTGTAGATTCATTTTGTCCTGTTTCTTGGGGGACCATTCTTCCATTTCATGATGACAGTGCCCCTATTATTTGCATTTTAATTAACTAGTGCAGTTGGGCATCTTTGGAATGAACTGGAATGCAAAAGCGTTATTATAAACCATTTCTTGAACCCTTAGGGTCCATTCACATGTCCGTAGTGTACCCGGTCGGCACCCCCATAGAACTGCCTATTCTTGTCTGCAATTGCGGACAAGAATAGAACATGTTCTATTTTTTTTTTTGGGAGCCGCCGACCAGAAGATCGGGGCCGCGCTACGGAAATGCGGATGCGGAGAGCACACTGTATGCTGTCCGCATCTCTTCCGGCCCCATAGAGAATGAATGGGATCCGGACCCATTCTGCGGACGTGTGATTGGACCATTATTAGACAAAGCATGTTCAGAAGGAATATTTTCTTGTGCACTAAATTGGCACATTAATCAGCATTTAATGATTTTGTTTACAGCATACTGATTACTAGGTATATGGCCGATTCAGGGAATTGCTTTGCAGCATATTCCACAGTATGCAGGTGACTCTGCTTGGTCACATTCCTGTGGAGCATATCGATATGCATGCCTGGCTGGTGGGGCATATCCATTGTCATCCCTGGCTGGCGGGGCATATCCATTGTCATCCCTGGCTGGTGGGGCATATCCATATTCACCCCTGGCTGATGGGGCATATCTATATTCACCCCTGGCTGATGGGGCATATCTATATTCACCCCTGGCTGGTGGGGCATATCTATATTCACCCCCGGCTGGTGGGGCATATCGATATTCACCCCCGGCTGGTGGGGCATATCGATATTCACCCCCGGCTGGTGGGGCATATCGATATTCACCCCCGGCTGGTGGGGCATATCGATATTCACCCCCGGCTGGTGGGGCATATCGATATTCACCCCCGGCTGGTGGGGCATATCGATATTCACCCCCGGCTGGTGGGGCATATCGATATTCACCCCCGGCTGGTGGGGCATATCGATATTCACCCCCGGCTGGTGGGGCATATCGATATTCACCCCCGGCTGGTGGGGCATATCGATATTCACCCCCAGCTGGTGGGGCAAATCGACATTAACTGTTGACATTCTAGTTACTGCCGCTGGAGCAGTACGAACACGATGATCCCTATTAATTCAGCGTGGATTTAAAATTGCTTATTAATATTGTAGATTTGAATTGAGGAACGTTTAGTTTAGTTTTTATATAAGATGCTATTTGCATTTCTTGAATTGTGCCTTGGTTTACTAGAAGGTTAAGTGTGGATTCTTTTTAGTCTTGATTTTGTATATATTTAGGAAAAAAGCACACCTTCATATTTCTAAGCCTTATTTTTTTTAAACATCTTTCAGAACAGGGTTAGTGGTGTTATAAGGGGTTTCCAGAACATATGATATAGTTTATCTATAAGGTAAAAGAAACTGTGCATACCTGGGCTAATAAGCAGCCGAGCAGTGGAGTGTGTGATTTCTGATTGTTATAGCATAGCATGTTTCTGCTTAATATCACATAGCAGGACAGAGAAGTTGTGCAGTGTTTCTCATGGAAATAACATCTATACTCCTGTAATGACTTCACCATATATACTAGTGCCAAGCATAGGACTTGGCCCCCGCTGAGATTATATAAGTTTGCATATAATTAAAGCTGAGATTGTGAACATTTTTTATTTAGGTTTTGATGCATCCTCTTTATTTCATATTTAGCACCTTTTATTAATCCACCTTTGCTATTTTTAAGGGTGTGGAGGCTCAAATCCGTAGCTTTGGACAGACCCCATCGCAGATGTTAATAGAGCCTCATCCTCCAAGGAGTTCAGCCATGCAAGTGGTAAGTATATTGTTATGATATCCAAGTTATTTCTACAGTCCTGAATTTCACTTAAATATGTGACACATTAGAGACACATGCAAAAAAAAGTGTCCTATTTAAATAATAGGTCTGTAGACATTTATGGAGTTAATAGACCTGCCGATCACATGAACTACACAGGAGTTTAGTAAGTATGCTGCTATTCTTGCTGTCACAAGAGAACTCCGCCAGACTGCATTATAAGTCAGCGCGGTAGACAACGGATTCAGTATAATATTAAGGAGCTGCCGAGAATCCATGTGCCGCAACGTCGTCCTCCATTGGGTGCCATGTTTTAGAGATGTTCTCTCATAGATGCATTGGAGGAAATTTGTCATCTCCCTGTGCTAGTTTTCTGGTGGATAAACACAGTGTATGCGACAAAAGGGTGTGGCAGGGAGGGGACGCATGAATGATCTTTTTGGGAACATTCTTTCACAGAAAGATCGTTTATGGAGTAGAAACTATGGGATGACTGTTTAAAATCCACACGATTTCTTCCCAGATGATGGTCTGTCTTCGGGCAGCTTGCCCTAGAAATGATCGTTTTGGTTGAAGTTGACCTTTTTAAAACAACTTTAGATTAATATGTATAGTCACCTTAAAGGGTTTCTCCAGGATTTTACTATTGATGGCCTATCCTCAGGAAAGACCATCAAGATCTGATCGACAGGGGTCTTGACACCCTGCTCACCTGCCATTCTGCAGAAGCTCTTGTTCTGGAACTCCATTGTGTGGTGGACACAGAGCTTCTTACTGCAGCACTGCTCCCATTCATTTCATTAGGAGCAGCACTGCAGTAATAAGCTCTGTCGTTTACCCAAAGGACGGTACAATGCTTTTCTGGTGCTGATTTCTGGGGCGCAAGATCTACTACAGGACAGGTGATAGACGGGGTGTCGGACCTTCGCTGATTACATATTGATGGCCTATCATCATGAGTGGTTTGCTGGTGAGGACAAGGGCAGAAGCCCTTTAGTAGTAGGCCGTGAACAAGGTCCTGGTGGACCGAAACGTTGGCCAGTGTTTGATTCAATCTTGGGATGGACAATAAATGAACCATTTCTGATCACTTTAAATACGAGTGCCGTGGTCTTTACCTATTTCATATTGATTATTACCACTGAGCACCGACGGTTACACAAGGAGTGCCATCCACTACAAACTATCCTAAGGATAGGACATCAATAGTTTATTCCTTTAATGGCTCATGCACACAAATGTGTGCCTTGCAAAGCACAGGCACTGTCTGTGTGGCCTGCACTGGCGGATGCAGACCCATTCAACTTGAAAGGGTGCACGATCTGTCCGCAGTGTAAAAAATAAAGCATGTTCTATTTTGTTGCGGTGCAGAGGCACGGACCGAAATGCCACAGAAGCCCTCCGTAGTGCATCCGTGGCCATTTGCTCCGTATCTTCTGGATCCATGATACGGTGCGCACATGGCTGATGCCCATATATTGCTGTTTGCGGGCCGCAACGTTTGTTTGCATGAGCCCTAAACCTGTATAAATTCTGTCCCTGTATATGATGTGTTTTATTTAGTGGTGTAAAAACAGCAGTGGCTCATGACTGGTTAAGAATCAGTGTGATACATTATACAGTAAGTGGTGGGTGCTCTATAAAATAAATAATGCTGCTTGAATCTGGTCTTTTAGAAGGGCAGTGACTTAGAACTGGTCTTATATACAGCATGTAGACTATATTTTAGAAACTTTTGCACAGAGGTTATATGAGCAGTGGGTGATTTTAGGACATTGTACAGCTTTCTGGTTGACATAAAGTTGGAGAAATTCTGGTTAAATAGAAGAAATTTAGCAGGCAATTATGTCTTTCTTGGCTTGGAATGGCTAGGCTTAAATTCGTGGGTGGTACATAGAGGATTATGAGTAGATGACACATTTACACATATTGGCTGAATGCCACACTTGCTCACTTTTCTTTACTTCTTAACCTGAAGCTTTGAGTTTAGTTTGATTAAAGCCATTTGTATTGATCTCTATTTCTGGTTATTACATTATTTTACATACGGTTGAATTATATGGTGATTGTAGCAGGATCAAAAGAGGTTAAAAAAGGGTGTTGATGGAAAAGAATATTGTGCAGAGGTGCAAGTGTATCTGCTGGATTCTAACCCTGGCGGCAATTGTGCAGAAATAAAAACACTCCCATGTACAAGACCGCGTACCTACGTAAGCGTCACTTGCCTCTGCTTTAACTGGGGTAGGAAAGGAAGTCTTTTTTTGCCACCAAAAACACCTAAAGGGGAAGTGTGCCTATAAAATTTAGCAGACATATTTTAAATGTAGAGGAGAGTGTAATCACAAGTACTTGCTCCATTTACGTGAATGTAGTGAGTGCTTGTTATTACATTATTACCGCTCCATAGGATGTAATGCGTAGTCTAAAGACAAGTAAGCAGTGCTCTCATTGAGAGTCAAATAGCTGATCGCCAGGTGTTGGACCCCCGCCGATTTAGATATTGATGACCTATTCTGATGATAGGTCATCAATATATATGGCAGGAGAACCCCTTTAATCATGTAGACAAAGTTAATACAAGCAACTTACTAATGTATTGTCCATATTGCCGCCTTTGCTGGCCAGATTCATTTTTCCATCACCTTATACACTGCTCGTTTCCATGGTTACGAGCACCCTGCAATCCAGTGGCCGTGCTTGTACACTATAGGAAAAAGCGCCATCCTATGCACACTCCTGGCCACCAGAGAGCCTGGCGCTTTTTTCCTATAGCGTACAAGCACGGCCACTGCTGCTGGATTGCAGAATGGCCGTAACCATGGAAACAAGAAGTGTAGAATGTAAAGGAAAAATGAATCAAGCCAGCAAAGGAAGCAATATGGACAATCACAATACATTAGTGAGTGCCTTGTATTAACTCTCTCTACATGATAAATGCCATTTGCAGAAGTGGGACAACCACTTTAAGGAAAAATTGTTTACAGTGGATCTCGGGGTAAAGTATATAAAGAGTATAAAATAACGTTGCTTTGCTTTGCTCTTGGTAGGCATTTCATAGGAGCTTCTAATGCATCTGCTGTTCCTCTGGGTTATTGTGTGCACATTTTTCTCTTCCGCCCCAGAAACGAGAGCCATCTTGTGTTAAGTGCAGCCGCCATAATATACGCCAGGTGTAGTAATTAGCCTCCACATGAAGGCTGCCTATCCGTCTGCTGCCGGCGGAATCCCCTTGTGCCTTCACACTATCAGATAGCTGGATTTAATTGAGGCCACATCAGATGAGGCATTACTGACACCTTTAATTGAATGAGCATCCAGGGAGAATTAACTCATAATATTGATTGGCTTTTAGCCACTTGCTCAGAAGGGTGTCTGGATAGCTTATTAGTTGCCTTTATTTACACCTTTGTGCAAGGCGTACAAACAGGGATTCATAGTGCAATATGTTTTTGTAAGTACTCTTAATAACTTTTTTAAAAGGGCTGATAATAAAAATGCAAATGCATTTTTAATAGCTTTTTAATATAATAAAAAAATACAACACGATGTAATCACGGTGTGGAGTATTGCTTTTATTTATGCCCATTATTAATTCATTATTGTTCCTGCATATTGTTTTCCTCATTTCTTTTCTTGTCTCGGTGGTATACTAGATTATGATGCTGTGAGTTCAGTCAGGGTAGCAGTGTCCAGCCATCACCCGGAGCATGTTTCCCAGGATGAAAATGCTCGTCCGAAACTGGCCTTAGAATGCTGCAATTTTTTTTTTTATCAGGTTGGAAAAGCCAGCCATTCAAAAAGTCCTCTTTGATCTTGACCAATGATGGTACTCCTGATTGGGTTGGGAGGCATACTGTTTTTACACTAACTGGAATGAACCGCACTGTTAACACATCATTCCTTTCATATAACATTTCCTACTTGTCATCTTATATAATATTTAGAATGTATAATGTTTAGTATTGCATTTTTATATCTTTTTTGTTTTTCTTACCTTTCCAACTGTCTCTTTTGTCACTTGTACTCTGACTCTAAAATTGTTCATATCACACAGTGGCCCAGATTTACAAATTTTTCTGCATCTAGAATCTGTCTGAAAAGTAGTGCAGTTTTGGAGCAATGTGGAGAAAATAAGGTTTCTACACTTCAGGGAATGGGGACTTAAGTGAATGGGGGATGAGGCGTAGTGGAAAGGGAAGCTTCATGAGAAAAGGGACATGACCTATGATGAACTATTTTGCACCAAAATTGCAGAAAAATTCTGGTGTAAAATTCTGTCTCAAAGTAAGTGAACCAAAATTGTCTATCGTTCTACCAGATTTATGAGCCACTGTGATAAGTTTTGTTCATGTCTAGACAGTTTGTCTAAGTTTATGCCATCTACAGTGGAGCTTGAAAATTTGTGAACCCTTTTCTTTAGAAAAATGTTCTATATATCTGCATTATTTTGACCTAAAACTACATAAGAATTTTGCACAAGTCCTAAAAGTATATAAAGATAACCAAATCAAACAAATGTAAAAAAAAAATTATACCTGGTCATCTATTTATTGATTGTATTGTTTATTGATTTTATGATCCAATAAGAGATGACTGCAAGTAGAAAGAGTATGTGAACCTTTGCTTTCAGTATCTGGTGTGACCTCCTTGAGCAGCAATATCTGCAGCTAAATGTTTACATTAATTATTAATTAATCCTGCACATCGGCTTGGAGGAATTTTAGCCTATTCCTCCCTACAAAACGAGTTCAAATATGTGTTGTTGGTGGGTTTCTGCCCATGAACTGCTCATTTCAAGTCCTTCCATAGCATTTTTGTTGGTTTAAAGAGGACCTTTCACCGATTCTTACCCTATGAACTAAGTATACATACATGTGGAGCGGCGCCCGGGGATCTCTCTGCACTTACTATTATCCCCGGGCGCCGCTCCGTTCTCCTGCTATGCCCTCCGGTATCTCCGTTCCCTAAGTTATGGTAGGCGGAGTCTGCCCTAGCGCTGGCCAATCGCATTGCAGAGCTCACAGCCTGGGAGAAAATAACCTCCCAGGCTGTGAGCTCTGCGCTGCCATTGGCCAGCGCTAGGGCAGACTCCGCCTACCATAACTTAGGGACTGGTATCTCCGCCTACTATAACTTAGTGAGCGGAGATACCGGAGGGCATAGCAGGAGAACGGAGCGGCGCCCGGGGATAATAGTAAGTGCAGTGAGATCCCCGGGCGCCGCTCTACATATCTGTATAGTTAGTTCATAGGGTAAGAATCGGTGAAAGGTCCTCTTTAAGTTCAGGACTTTATTCATCTTTAACCATTCTTTGGTAGAGTGATTTGTGTGGTAGAGTGTTGTAATGGCAACGATGGCAGATTCAGTAAAACAGGCCCAAACCATGATACTACCACCACTGTGTTTCACAGATGGTATGAGGTTTTTATGCCTGAATGCAGTGTTTTACTTTCTCCAAACCTTTCTTCTGAGGTTCTATGAAATCTCCTTTGTTCATGCCACGATACACTTCCACAAACATGTTGTGAAGATCAGACTTTACTCCCTCAATTAGTAAATGACCAAGTAGAGTTGCACTGGGTATCGAACTTTCGATATTTATTCAATACTTTTTCACCTGGTTCGATACGATATTGGGATTTGCATTTTTTTCAATACTAGGCTGTGCTACTGCGCCAGTTAGTATCTTCTCTGATTAGACAACATGGCGCAGTGCACGCTGTGTGCTCCTCATCGGCCACACAGTGGAGAAGAAAGGACAGCGTCCCTCCTGCCCTACTATGTCTCGGCTGGCCACTGAAAACACGGAGTTGCCGATGGGGACATGTTGGGGGGGGGGGGGGGGGGGGGCAATGGGAGGGCATGATAGAGAAACTCACCACGTACTTGCTGAGATTTTTGACCTTTTGATGATTTCATAGTGATGTAACCGACCAGTAACATCCACTTGTTACTGGTCACACAACGACGGTGACATCATAAAAGGTCCTTTAGCCCTCTCCATGAAGACAGATCCTGCTGCAGGAGAAGTTTTCTGCAGTCTTTGCAGGTATTTGCTTCATGCTATATGCCTGTATTAATGTGAGACATATGGTCTTATTACATTAGTACATCCATGTGCCTCACGTTAATAGGAACAGTGATCCCATCACATCCTCATATAATGGTAACCTGGGGTTAATGATGGTGTCACTTTTAATATGAGGTATTTGGAGGTTCAAAAATTAATAAACCATGTGCCTCACAGGTGCTTCCGTTTTTTGGGGGTTTTTTGCGGGCACATTCTGACAATGCCTATTCTTGACTGCAAAACGGACAAGAATAGGACATGTTCTATTTTTTGTGGGGCTGCGGTATGGACATATGCATGCAGTCCGCATTGGATCATATGCAGACCAAAAATATGGTCTTGTATATGGGACCTAATAGTAAGGCCCCATGCCTACGACTGGTTTTGGTCCAGATTTTTTTGTGGGTTGGATCCGTACCCATTTATTTCAATGGGGACGCAAAACATTCAGACAGCATCCATATGTCCTTTCTGCAGCCCCGCAAAAAAAATAGAACATGTCCTATTCGTACAAGAATCTGCATTGTTACAATGGGTCTGCAATAAAACAGAAGCAACGCAGACGTCATCTGTGTTTTTTTGTGGATCCATGTTTTGCAGACCGCAAAATACATATGGGCGTGTGAATGCACCCTAACAGTGACCCCATCATATACCTCATATAATGGGCAACATGGGGTTAATGATGACGTCACTAACTATTAATGTGAAGCACATGGAGATCCAAATTAATAACGCCATGTGCCTTACATTACTAGTCATCCCGTCAACTACCTCCTCACACAATGAACAACATGGGGTTAATGTAAGGTACATGATGGGGTTACTTGCTATTAATGTGAGGCATATAGAGGTCGACAAAACCATGTGCCTCACATTAACAGTAAGTAACCCCATCATGTACCTAACATTAACCCTATATTGTCCAGTATGTCGTCGTCATCCCCCAAAAAAAAAAAAAAAAACATTGCTCAGCAACATGAGGTTAATGTCTGGGTATTTTTTGCGTGGTATTGGATATCTTAATACTTTTTCTTGGTATTGAGATCGAATAAACATTTTGGTATCATGACAACTCAATGACCAAGTCTAATATTTTTGACTAATTTGTGTGACTGGGTTATCGTTATCTACTTTTAGGATTTGTGTGAGAATCTGATGTAGTTTTAGGTTAGTAAATCTGGGCCAGAGAGTTGTGTTAAGACTAAGTTCACTTGCCTAATGCCCATTGCATTCGAGGTGCATTTTACTTCCATGTCATGAAGTAAATGCTGAAATATCACAGTAGTGCTTCCTCTTCTGCACCACATGTGATGAACATATTATAAAGAAACAAATAAGCTAAAATAAAGACACAAATTATTACAGGACTTACACGATTTCCTTGACTTTCTCTTCTCTTGTCTTGTCTGATGACAACTGATGTCCATGTATTATTGTATTAGGACATATAGACCTCATATGATCCAAAATGGAGAGCAGCTATGTCAGAACGATTCCTGCTCTGGCATTACCTAACGGGCCAGTCATTTAAAGGGGTTATCTCATGAAGACAGCCTTGGGCATATAGACATCATAGAAGGGGCTTTTCAGTATTAAAGGGGTTGTCCAGCCATTAATATTGATGACCTATTGTCAGGATAGGTCATCAATATCTGATGGGCGGGGGTCCGACACCCAGCAATCAGCCGTGAGACGAGGAGGTGGCACGCCATGTGAGCCCAGCTTCCTGGTCATTACACTACGTCTCATCTCCTGTGGAGCGGCGGCGTAGTCTAATTACAAGCACTCTCTCCATTCAAGTGAATGGAACGAGCGCTCATCATTACACTGCACTTCCGAGATGAGGCGCGGTGTAATGAAGAGGAAGCGGTGATTTCTGGCATGGAGCACTGCCTCCTCTTCAGCTGATTGGCGGGGGTCCCTGACGATAGGTCATCAATATTAACGGCTGGACAACCCCCTTAACATTGAGGGGGCTTCAGTACTGTACCATGTGACTCTCCCTCATTCTAATATCTAATGTAGAAGGTGTGGCTCATTGCATAGTGTATGACCTTTGGTTACTATAGACCTCCCCCTTACTTGCCTTTGTGTGGGTTTGCTTTGCATTTTTTGCTGCTGTATGCTTTTCTATTATAATCAGGTCTCCCTTTTCTTGTCCTGTTTCCCTTCCGTTTGTCCTTTGATTCGTCTTCACATTTTGTTCCCTTCTTCCTCTTGTCTGGTTTCTTGTTGTGCCCACTCAACAGTATCTCCTCCTGCAGACTCCACTGATGTTTACAGACCAAGCTCAGCACGATGTCATTATGGTTCTGAAGTTCCCCTCCAACTCACCCATCACTCACGTCGCAGCGAATACTCAGCCAGGGCTGACCAGTCCTGCAGTCATTACTGTCACTGCTAACAGGCTGTTTGCAGTGAACAAGTGGCACAGTCTTCCTGGTGAGTATGGGTGAAAGTCAAGACAATAAGTATTAGAGTGTATGTGCTGAAATGTGAATGAATAGATACAAATGTATGGTGTTTCTTACTAGATGAAATTTACTGTTTTTTTTACATCAGCCCCAAAATATATGCGGCTCACATTGTTCTTTATTGCAATATAAAGAGAGTATCAAATAAGCTGGTTTTCTTATTGCAATGGCAGTTTTTATGAGATTAGGTGTCATTTTTCGGAGCCATATCCAGAAGTGGGTCTAAGGCCTTATTTTGCTATCCCCAAATCACAAATCCGCAGAATAAGGATACTGTCCATGTGCATTCCGCATTTTCTCACTTTCATCAGTAGAGGTCGCTATTCTTGTCCGCAAAACAGACAAAAATAGGACATGTTCTGTAACTTGCAGAAAGGCCGCAAGGATGCAGAATGCACATGAATGATAACTGTGTGCTGTCCGTTTCTTTTGCGGATTCCATAGAACTAAATGGGAAGGTCGTTTGACCCACAAAATGCGGATCGGAAACATCTATACGTGCCATTTCTTTTGGATGCACCCCTGGCTTTGACACAAAAAATAATTGTTAAGTCATGCATTAAGAAATGCTATTTCTCTTTAAGGTATGTTCACACACAGCAGATATGCTGAGGATTTTCTGCCAGATTTTTGTGTGAAAATCTTCAGTGTATTACAGTTGCAGGAAATTGGATAAAATTTTAATAAATCTCATCCACACGCAGCCGATATTGACATGGGTGCAGATTTGTCATGTCAATTCTTTCTGAGCATTTTGTATGTGATTTCACACTTTGTGGTAAAATCCGCCACAAATCTGCAAAGGATTTAGCCGTCATTGTGAACATACCCTTAGACAGTTGCAATCTCAGTCTGGGGTATGTCCTTGTTTCTTAATAGCCTCTACATCAGGAATGCCCAACCTGTGGCCCTCCAGCTGTTGCAAAACTACAAGTTCCATCATGCCTGGACAACCTACAACTATCAGTGCATGCGGGGAGATGTAGTTTTGCAACAGCTGGAGGGCCGCAGGTTGGGCATCCCTGCTCTACATGATCCACTTAAAGGAACACTCCATATAAAACTGATGATGTGCCTAGTACAGGGCCTAGGGAGGCAGTGCATGACTCCAAAGGAAAGCTCAGTCTCCATCCACCGCTCTTCATGCCCTGTACCAGGCGTTACACAATGCATCAGTATTGGCTGTACTGGTTTCTGTGATCTAGTGTCCAGCATGCTTGTAGCACGCAGTACTTTATAGCTAGCAGTCATACTTTTTGACTCTAGACCGCTTTAAGATTTTATTAGACTAAGGCCGAATGCACACGGCCGTGAGCGGTCCGTGGTATCTCCGCCTGGCATCCTGCTGAGAGCAGGAGCGCACGGCGTCATTGGTTGCTATGACACCGTGCGCTTCATGCCGCCGCTGCACTACAGTAATACACTCGTATGATCTATAAGAGTGTATTACTGTAGTGCAGCGGCGGCATGAAGTGCACGGCGTCATAGCAACCAATGACGCCGTGCGCTCCTGCTCTCAGCAGGATGCCAGGCCGGGATACCACGGACCGCTCACGGCCGTGTTCCACGGTCTTGTGCATTCGGCCTAAAATTGCTACGCCACGCCTAGTATGTAGACTTGTATGTGGTGTGTGCCAGTGTTGCAGTATGTAGTAATCGCCAGTATCGGTAGATCTTTGTGTCTGCCTTGCTGCTGTCTTCATTGTCTGTCTGTGCGGCTTCCTTTGTTATGTGCACACGTACACGTCCAGTAGATGTGCCCTTGTTCTAAACCATTTTTTCCCTCCCTCTAGCCCATCAAGGTGCTGTGCAGGACCAGCCGTACCAGCTGCCGGTGGAGATCGATCCTCTCATAGGTCTGTCACTTTCTCCTCTCTCTGCGATTCATTAAGCTCTGTATGGTAGCCCTGAAGTGTAGATTACTGTTGTTTTTCACTTGCCAGTTGCCTGGAATGGAATTCTCCTGATAAACCATTTGCATGCAAATTGGAATGCAATGAGCTGTGGCTATGCTGGTATTTCATCAACTCCCCCTCGTTGGCTTGCCTAATTTGAACAGGCCTAGGACGTGTGTCACCGAAAATTAATATGGATGCCGTAATAATGTGTGATTGAGAATGGCGCATGAAACACTGTCAGGATAATATTGGATCTTTTCATCACTCAGACTTGTTGATGAGCAGGAGCGAGGCCCCGTTATGATGAATTGGCGTTCAGTAATGTGCTAGAGCGGCTTTTTTTTTCCTAGGGAAATTTTCATAATAACAGCAAGGTTCTTCTCTGTGCAGAGACATAAAATCTTGGTAGCAGGGCTTTATTGTCAGAATCAATCCTTTTTTTTTTTTTTTTTTTTCATGCACCTGCCTTACGTGCTTTACAAATTAATGTACAGCTTTGTCTGTGTTTGTATATATAATGTTATATAAATATTATTTTATTTTTTATATGTATATATTTATTTAATTACTAAACCTTTTATTAATCCTTCTTTACCAGATTAGTTTTTTTTCTTTCTGTATGTAGACAAAAGGAGTAAGCGTTGCGGATGTGCGAAAATGTTATTATGGAGATGAATAGATTTGTGTGCAATACGTTGGGGTTTGTATGAGCATGTGAAGCATTGTCTCATCCCCGTCTGTCATTGTCTCCACTTCCCTTGTGTGAGGAGTCAAGATGATGGGCAGTGAGATATGGTTTTATCCTCCTCAGAAGTAGAAGGCAGTCTTTCTGTGACTTATAGTGTGTTCTCTGAGCGATGTGCAGGGCATGGAAATGGATGAGCTTCAGTTCATTATCATAGTTTGCTACGTTTCCCTATCAGCAAGTCCCCTGATGGTACACGAACAGCAGGAAAGCTAAGAAAATGAATGCACCGCCACTTACAGTATGTGCATTCACAGCGTCTGCTCTGTACAAAAAAGCCAAAGCTGTACTTTAAGAATTGTGTGTATCATATGTTTTCAACTAGTATTTTTAAGGAGTGTTTTTTTATGCTTTTTCTTCTTTTTCAATTTATACATACCATATAGTTTTGTTTGTTCCTCCATTATGTTCCCTTTTTCTGTGCATAGATTTCCTTTAATCCCCTCCATCGTTCTGTCCACAAGGCCGTTTTATTATTTTTGCTCCTCAGGGCTCAGGGTAGCAGGGAGTAAGACATCTGCGTCTTCCCCGCTTGTCCAAGCATACTAGTTATGGGCCTAATAGTAATTGTCCATTCGATATGTTACTAATAATCTTAATGAAGAACAGCTCTCTGAGTGTTGGGTTTGATGGTTGTGGTGACAGGGGCTGATTATTTCATATTGTTAGGATCTGGCTGTGACCGTGTACGATCTAGCATGTTTTTTCATTACATTCCAATGCAAACATCCATTAATGCCACAGAACGACCAGCATATACTGGTTTACATTTGTGTACCTCTGGCAGAAGAGGTTAATTTTGCTGTGTAACAGCGGATATTTATACAGCCCATTCATTGTGCATTCAAAATTACAAGCAGACATTCAATATTCTCTTCTCATTCCTATTGAAGGGGCATTTCTGTTAGGAATGTGTATTTTTAAAGCTCAATATTCATGCAAAATAGCACGGAAAAATTTTTGGGGTGTTTTTATCTTTTTCATTTGGGCAGTACACTGAAAATTAAATTCTAAGTATTGTCCTTCTGTAGCAGTCGGCACACAGAGAGAAAACTCACATATAGATAGGTGATCCATGGTCGGTTTACTACTGCTGTGAGAGAAAGATGCTATCTTCTATTATAATATTAGGTGTAGAATTGGGATAGCAGAATGACACCTCTATTGTTCTCTTGATAGGGCTGCTTGATAAAGATGTCCACAGAGGAGCATTGCACTTATCAGCGTAATGTGTGATGCTCTTATTCAGTCACTCTCTGGTCGGAGTGAATGGTCTGACTGAGAAAGTCAAGCAAGGCTGTTTGCCATGCTAAAAGCCCCAAACAAAGGAGGAAGTTAAAGAGCCTGGACAGGAAGTAGAATATATGGAGTGACTTCAGTTTAGTTCAAAAAATGATATGCAAAAAAACATAAAAATTAAAAAAAATGCATAGAATATTCACAAATATGTTAAAATACAATAAAAAATGTCTGGTAGAGTGAATGGTTCGACTAAGAAAGTCAAGCGTGGCTGTTTGCCATGCTAAAAGCCCAAACAAAGGAGGAAGTTTAAGAGCCTGGACAGGAAGTAGAATATATGGAGTGACTTCAGTTTAGTTCAAAAAATGATATGCAAAAAAACATAAAATAAAATAAAAATACATAGAATATTCACAAATATGATAAAATAAAAAATGTCTGGTAGTGTCCCTTTAACGACTACTCATAATGCAACACGTTCACCAAATATCTGAACAATAAAAGTCTGACAATCTCTAGGAGAACCACGTTATCTGACACTATGGGGAAAGACCCAGATGCGGGAAAATAGAACAGGGACAAACCAGTGTCACGAAGAAGCTCTTTTTATGTAACATTAGTGGAGATGTAAATCAGTGCAGGCGGTTCTGGAAAATAACAAGCTTGATGGCACCCGCAGAGAAGAGAACATTTACTTACTAAAGAATTTGATGCTAAACAACATGGAATGAAGGAGTATTGATGTTGCAGCTACTTTCATTTTCCTGGCGCATAAACATATCAGTTTCTTTAGTATAACTCATGTCTGCAGTGTAGCCTCACTTTCATCTCGTAGAAAGCGCATTAACCTTGAGACGGGGAGTATCAGACATGTTAGTACATATATATCCCCCCTGCTACTTGATAACTCACATGTGATGGAACCCAGGCGGTTAGCTCCAGCTCACAGACCTAAACACCTCTTTAATTTACAAAAAAAATTTCCAGCCCCAATAATACTTTGTTGGAACCATGTTATGCTTTTTATTTATCTATTTTTTTTAGCCTATTTTAACCTTTATTATTGTACTAATTTATGGATTTAATCCATTATGCATCAAAAGCAGCATTATTGACCTAATGCATTAAGTCAGTTTAGTGGCGATATATACTCATATTTTTTTTTTTACCTGATAAAAAAAAATGCATATTTTGAATGACATTACCCCCTTAGGCTGGTTCCCAGCGTACTCAGTAAAAGTTGTCCATATGGTTATATAAGACAGACGGAGGCTGAAAGAGTGTCCTTTCAGCCCAGTCTGGCCATATATGTTGGTAAATTGGTATAAAAATATATAATTAAATATATACAATTTTTATACAACTTGACCCTAATTTTATTTTAATAAAAATAAATGTTAAAAAAATTAAATAAAAAATAGGTACCGGTAGGTCCCCAATTACAGGTACGTAATCACGGATCCATTGTTCTGTTTTCTGGTTACATTATGTTTCCATTTCTGGTCCGTTTTTCCGTTCCGTTTTTCCGTATGGCATATACAGTATACAGTAATTGCATATAGAAAATTGGGCTGGGCATAACATTTTTAATAGATGGTTCCGCAAAAACGGAACGGATACGGAAGACATACGGATGCATTTCCGTATGTGTTTCGTTTATTTTGCAGACCCATTGACTTGGATGGAGACACGGAACGTGATTTGCGGGCAATAATAGGACATGTTCTATCTTTCAACGGAACTGAAATACAGAAACGGAATGCATACAGAGTTTTTTTTGCGGACCCATTGAAATGAATGGTTCCGTATACGGACCGAATACGGAACACAAAAAACGGCCCGTAAACGGAAAAAAAAAATGGTCGTGTGCATGAGGCCTAAGATTTAGCTTTTGTCAGAGAATGATGTTGTTATCCACGGCAGTAACACATCCATGCATTTTTCTCCTTGAAGGTCCACTACAGTGTATTTTGCATGCTTTGAAACTTCAGGTTGCCTAGAAACCATTTGAATTCCTAACCAGGTGACCACCATGTCTCTCCGTGTAACTATATGCACAGAGGTGGTTACAGAAAGTTCTTTCTGCTATTACTCTCCATTTCTTGCCGCAGATGTGTATGACTTCACAAGAGAACATGATGATTGTGGGAAATAACATGGGGAACATTAGCAGGAACAAGAAAGATAGAAATTGCTGAGCTTAGAGAAAATGAACTAGTGGAGCGTGAAGACGATTTCTTTAATAAATATTGTATATCTCCATGCATTGTATGATTCTAGTTAACTGGTGCCAATGGACTAAGGTTACTTGAAGTGTAGACACTTTTTAAAACATAAGATTTAAAGATTTTGGCGCTATGAGTATCTGTAAATGCTAAGGGCGATGGAGGAACAGCAAATTGTTCTGTCCAGTCTTTTGTGCACTGCTGTGATCCAGGGGCCACAGGTACAAAGCTGATTACATAGCCGATGTTTAATAAAAGGGGTTATCTGACTTAAGTCAAAATCTCCCTAAGGCTGGGTTCAGACCTGAGCGTATTTGATATGCGCGTTTTTGTCGCGCGTTTTTATGCACGTTTTTTCCAATAGTAAACGCGCGTTTGACGCGCGTTTGTGTGATTGGCTGCAGTGTCCTATGGCCACAAACGCGCGTCAAAACGCCCCAAAGAAGCTCAAGAACTTGTTTGAGCGTAGGGCGTTTTTCAGCGCGTTCAAACGCGCTGTAAAACGCTCAAGTGAGAACCAGGGCCATAGGGAAGCATTGGTTTTCATGTGTTGAGCGTTTTACAGCGCTTTGGAACGCGCTGTAAAACGCTCAAGTGTGAACCCAGCCTAAAGCCTCCAAAACCACTTAACCACCTTTTTTTCCAGCACTGCCAGTCCAGTGCTCACCTCCAGTCTGTAGTTACACTGATGCAGCTTTTTCAAGCCATATGCTGCTGAGGACAGTGATTGGCTACAGTGGTCATGTGCTGTATACAGGTTTGTCAATGATGCAGGCTTGTTAACACAGGACAGAGGTGAGGACCGGAGAGGAAGTGCTGAATGGTGGGGGATTAAGGCTAGTTTCACACTTCCAGCCCTTTCTGACTTCTAGCCAGAAAGGGCTGGAACACCACCAGGCCCTATTGACTATGATGGGACCCGGCGGGGATCCGGCCTATTTCTGATATTAGTGCCAGGATTCAGCCGGACATAAAACGGTGCTTAGCAGCTAATGCTGGAAACAGGCTTGATCCCTGCCGGTCCCATTAAACCACGCAACAACAAAAAACTTTCTGTCTGCTACTAGGCAAAAACCATTTGTCCTATACTAAATAGAGTGTACGGATTACAAAACCGAAGTCAGAATTGTTGTAACACGTCACAAAATTTTGCTATGCATAAGTATGCCTAAATGAATTAAGCACTTGGAAAGCATTGAATAATTTTGAACAGAACAAGTTTTACTCCAACAATAACCTGATCTACATCAAAGTTTGCGTAGTAAATAGTGTATGAAAATGTAATGGAATAATAAAATTTCAAAAAGTCTCGTTTTTCTGTTTAAAAGACTTACTTGAGCAAGGCCCAGTATTGTTAAAAGTGGTTCAGGCATCTGCTTTTGCGTTTGTGAACGGTCATATTTTCCCATTGCAAAAACCAGCAGTAGTCCCCCATCATGTTGGGATTCCAGCGGCCTTGATACCTGTTCTCCATTGTAGAAATATCTTTATGGAACGCTCTCCATGTTCGTCACTTACGTGTCCCAAATTGGGTGGGAAAAAGTCAAGATGGGAATGTAAGAAATGCACTTTTCAATGACATTCGGCAGCCAAGTTGTTCATATGCTGTAAGCATGTTGTCTACTAATTCAGCATAGTTTGCAGCTTGTCTGTTCCCAAGGAAGTTCTGCACTACTAGCACAAATGCATCCCAAGCTGCAAGACGCACTCGCTTTGTCAGATTCTTGCGCTGATCATAAATAGTGTATTTGCCACATATGTAGCAGAAATTGTCTGGATCGTTAACACATTTGCGTTTATCAATGTTAAGTTTCAAAACTGATAGCACTATAACAGATCACTTTATCAAAATCTGTCCAGCTTGCCTTTTATACTTACTGCTGACATCAGCCTGAGTGCGTCCGAACAGGTCTGGACATGTCCATTGGAATATCTCCAATATAATGCATTAATATTATAACTGAATAGGCTTTGCATGTATAACTCAACACTTTAAGGCTCTCGGCCGTACATGTACGGCGGAAGTCCGGTCCCCAAACATGGCGCCCGGTCGCACGTGCTGCGGGCGCCATAGCCGCCGGGTTTCTGCTATCGCATACATTTTCCCTTTCAGATGCCGTGGTCAAGTGTGGCCACGGCATTTGCAGAGTCCGGAAGTGGAAGTCGCGCACTTCCGCTCCGGTAACAGCGTTCTTCGGCTGAGATCGGGGAACCTGTTACATTGATCTAGCAGCAGGCTTTAGTGCCTATTAGATGACTAAACCAATACAGGCCACTAGGTGGCAGCATTGTATTGGTATAGTGCAAATGAAGTGTTCAGTGGTGTCTATATAGACATCAATGAACACAATAGGCAATCTAATGATTGCCATTTATTGTCATCCAAGGTGACTTAAGAAAAAGTAAAGAAAAAAAAAAACTTTGTTTTAAAAAAAAAAAGAGTTTTTGCAAATAGAAAAAAAAAAGTTTAAATCACCCCCCTTTCCTTAAAATTAAAATACTTAAACAATAAAAAAATAAACATCATGGACATCGCCGCGTGCAAAAATGCCCACACTATTATGTGGTAATAACTTTAGAACGCGTTTACTTATCCAAGTCATTCAGAGATTGTTTTCTCGTGACACATTGTAATTCATGCTAGTCATAAATTTGAGTCAATATATTTCACCTTTATTTATGAAAAAATCCCCAATTTACACAAAATTTTTAAAAATTCGCAATTTTCAAAATTTAAATTTCTCTGCTTTTAAAACGGAAAGTGATACCTCATAAAATATTCTATTACTTAACATTCCCCATATGTCTACTTTATGTTGGCATCATTTTGGAAATGTCATTTTATTTTTTGGGAACGTTAGAAGGCTTAGAAGTTTAGAAGCAATTCTTAAAATTTTTAAGAAAATTGCCAAAACCCACTTTTTAAAGACCAGTTCATTTCTGAAGTCACTTTGTGGGGCTTACATAGTGGATACCCCCATAAATGACCCCATTGTAGAAATGACCTATTTTACAAACTTTGTTAACCCTTTAGGCATTCCACAAGAATTAAAGGAAAAGGGAGATCAAATTTTTAAATTTCACTTTTTTGGCAGATTTTCCATTTTAATCCAATTTTTTCTTTAACACATCGATGGTTAACAGCCAAACAAAACTCAATATTTATTACCCAGATTCTGCGGTTTACAGAAACACCCCACATGTGGTCATAAACTGCTGTATGGGCACACGGCAGGGCGCAGAAGAAAAGGAGTGCCACATGGTTTTTAGATGCCATGTCCCATTTAAAGCCCCCCTGATGCACCCTTACAGTAGAAACTCCCAAGAAGTGACCCCATTTTGGAAACTAGGGGATAAGGTGCCAGTTATATTGGTACTATTTTTGGGTACATATAATTTTTTGATCATTCATTATAACACTTTATGGGGCAAGGTGACCAAAAAATTGGTTGTTTTAGCACAGTTTTTGTTTATTTTTACAGCGTTCACCTGAGAGGTTCAGTCAAGTGACATTTTTATAGAGCAGATCATTACGGACGTGGCGATACCTAATATGTATACTTTTTCTTATTTATTTAAGTTTTACACAATAATAGCATTTTTGAAACAAAAAAATTATGTTTTAATGTGTCCATGTTCTGAGAGCTATAGTTTTTTTTATTTTTTGAGCGATTTTCTTATGTAGGGGCTCATTTTTTCCGGAATGAGGTGATGGTTTTATTGGTACTAATTTGTGGGACATACGCCTTTTTGTTCACTTGGTGTTGCACTTTTTGTGATGTAAGGTGACAAAAATGGCTTTTTTTGACACTGTTTATTTTTTTATGGTGTTTATCGGACTGGGTCGATTGTGTGATATATTTATAGAGCTGACCGTCACGGACGCGGCAATACCAAATATGTCTATTTATTTTCTTTTTTCTATTTTTAACTTCTTTTTTTTTTTTTATACCTTACATGGGGAATTTTTTTTTTACATGTGAAACCTTCTTTTTTTTTTTTTTTTTTTTTTTTTTCACTTTGCATCCCCCATAAGGTCATACAAGACCTCTGGGGGACATTTACTTCACTTTTTTTATATATTTTTTTCACTGACATAGTAGCCCCAGTTACAGGAGAAATGCACCCCACAGAGAGGCTGTACAGCCTCAGTGCAGGGCTGATCGAGGTCTCTGTAAGACCTCACAGCTCCGGCACTCACCCGGTTCCGGCGGTCACATAGCTCTTCCTGCACTGTATACACAGCGCTCGGTGAGCGCTGTGTATACAGCGATCTAGAAGACAGGGACACCTGGGCACTGTCCCTGCCTTCTCTAAGGGTTGCCCTGCTGTCACTGACAGCGGGCAACCCGATCGGCAGCTGCACGATTAGCGTGCAGCTGTGATCTCTGAATGGACGTTTTAAAACGTCCATTCAGAGATAGAGAACCACCTCCCGGACGTTTATATTCAATGGGCGGACGGGAGGTGGTTAAAGATGAGGACTGTCATTTTGAGTTGCTGGGGCACATGTCAGTACTAGGATTATCAATTTCTGCATTTTACACGACCTGCTAGTTGTCAAAATCATGACCAAGAGATACAGTGTATGCATTTATCTTCTATTGACTATTAGCGTTCCCCAGTACTTTGTAGGTCGTGAGCGGCTTTCCCATACAATAAAGGAATAAATACCTAGACATATATTATGCATGCAATATGGGTTGGAAGGACTGTCTTGCTTTTGCGCTTCGGAGGACAAACAGTCATTTCTCTTTTACGATAGTTCTGGTGCGATTATGACTGTTTACAGCTGAATAACAGTTTTTGAAACTTTAGAAGGAAAAAAAAAAGACCTGTATGAGAAAGCAGTCATAATGCTGTCGCTCTGACTCTCAGAGCTGTAATCCAAATCCCTGGCTGGAATAAACTACAATACTGACTTGTTTACCCACCAGAGGAACACATTATTGCCTCGTAAAGAAGCACAACGGTCCTTATTATTCGGAAGGCGTCGAAACCAGAGCTCATAGCAGAGACCTGAAGGATGTTTCAACCTGCATTATTTTTGTAGCGTTACAGCTGAGACGTCCTAAGGGTGTAGCACGGAATGTGAAATGGTTTAGTGCTGTGTTTCAGGAGAGAAGATGTTGGGTAGCATGTGCTTTGCCCCCCTCCTCATATAGTGCTGTATGCTAATGTACAGTGCTTGAGCTTTTACTAAAAAAACACAGTCCTAGTATTGGGAGGTAATGATCTAACTAGTGTCTATAAAATGGAAATGATACCGCATAAAATATATTTGATGGCAACCTAGCCCTACTTAAAATTAAGACTTAATAGTTTCAGTATTATAGGGTTTGTGCCACTTATATAAATGTATCCCGCCCAACAGATATCGCTGTTATAATCACTTTCCCTAAATACCACCATTTATCAAATTTATTAGCCGACTATTGTGCCCTGTGGCAAATCCGTTCCGAATTCAGTTGATGTTGGGTACGTCCTGTAGTGGAGCCTTGTAATACAGGACACACATGCTCACAGTGCTTCTTTTTCTTCCCTTTAATAACCACTCCTCTATGTGCCGTCTCTGTTACATGTCAGTTATAGATGGATAGACAGATAGATAAACGTATTGATGGATTTTGCAAGCAGCGGTTTGGGTCCGGCCGGTTCTCCGCTTGTCTGCCGGATTGTGTATGGATCTCCGCCGGACCCCATTATACTTAAAAGGGCCGGCGGACATTCTGTCCGCATCCGGCAGTGCTGGATCCAGTGAAGTCCCGCAGGCTGTCCACTGCCCTTGGTGTTAAAGTAGTTATAAATCTAGTTACACAGAGCATTGTAATTATGAGAAGGTAGAAAATGAACTGGTTAGTGCCACATGATCTGATGATACCACCGAAGGTGGTATAGCAGGCCGGGCTATACCGCGGTGAGCGCTCGGAATAGCTATATATGATCTGCTGGTGTCAGGACTCCTCTCACCGCCCTAAAGCATGATGGGACAGCAGACACATGACAAACCAGGAAGCAGGATTCAAACATGGAGGAGTAAGCGCAAACTGCAAATGTAACTTTCAAAAAATTAAACAATCCAAGGAGGGATGGGACCTACCGTAGAGTACTTGACAACCCCTTTAACTCTTATCGGTTATAACTACCAGTTGACATTTGTAGATGAGTGGGTGTGCGTCAGGTAGAAATCCTCCTTTATATGGCAGTACCAATAAGTTCTGCCTTGTATTCCAACACACAAGGCTCTGTTCACACTGGCAGTTTTCATTTCCATTGTTCTAATCCCCTATAGTAGTAGGACAAGGAAAATAATGGATACATCCTTCACATGACTGACACCAGCAGCACTTCATCAGTCATTTTACAGAACTAAATAGCACAGCTTTTTGATGGCATCTGTGTATGGACTAGGTTTTGGCACTGTAAGGGGAGTTTATCATGGGCTGTACACCATTTTTCTGATGTGTAAAAAAAAAATACACTGTTTTTGCACTTAAATTTGCAACTATTTTTTTTAACTTTCCACCATTTGTGCCACTTTTCAACCAAAATGAGCGGTCTTAGTGGAAGGGGAGTGACCTTCTCAGCCCAACAGATGTGAAATAATATATTCCAGAAAATGGCATAAATTCTAGCTGAAATCTACAACAGCTCATAGCACAGACCAGGGAATGAAGTAAAGATGATAATTTTTTAGCGCATTCCCCCTCGGTGATGGTGCGTTCCTCTGGCATGAGCATTCCTGATAAATTCCTACTAATTTTGGTAAATTAATATTCAGGCCCTCAAGTATATCTCAACCTATTTATGGTGGGCCAATTAGAAAAACAGATTGTGTACATGCTTCTGCTGGGAGTCCTTTGTAGATTGTGTATCTAGATCTCTAGGTTCTCCATCCACATATCATTTACATGGCTGCTTATCTATGGAGACCATACTGTACTTAGTCTGCTTAGTGTGGTTTATTGTATTCTTCCTATTTTGCTGGTTTTTGCACATGGGTTAGCCTTGTTTAGCAATAAATTTATAGACTTCCAAGGATTGCTCATGAGAGACATGTCGGCAAACCTCAGCCAAGTAAAAGTAGCTATTTTTTCAAAGAGTGTTTTATTACCAATAGCTTGGTTTGGAAGGCGAATGGAATTTAATGTAGAGGAAGGATTAGAACCGTCTTCTGACTTTCATTGGAGCTGATTCTCTCCTCTTCCTGTAATATATTTATGAGTAAAGTGCTGCAGCTCCGTTTAGCAGCGATGCCCGGATCATGTAGTTACAAGACAAGACAAGCAAATAACTCACTCTTTATCAGCGTAATTAGGGCCGATATTTGTTGCTGGGTCTTTGTAGCTAAAGACGCTGATTTGACTGGAGGAACTAGATGATGCTCTCTAGCTGGTCAAGTGGGAGATTAGTTTTCTTCTCTGCTTTGTTTGCAATTACTGAGTAGTTAGAAAATGGCAGCAGCAGTTGTAATGAGTTTTTTGACGCTTTCTCTATATTTTTGTAGCCAACAACACTGGAATGCACAGGAGGCAAATCTCAGACCTTTTAGACCAAAGTATCCAGGTCCATTCCCAGTGCTTTGTGATCACAGCCGACAATCGCTTCATAATAGTCTGTGGCTTTTGGGACAAAAGTTTCCGCGTGTATTCCACAGACACAGGTAAGTTCTAGTTTCCTATATGTGTATCTATCTGTCTTTGTGTGTGTCTATATATATATATATCTGTATATGTGCATGTTTGTATATATAGATGGGTCTGTATATTTATCTATTATCTACTCACTTCTTATAATATGTCCATCTTATATCTATCTAATTTCTATCTGTCTAATATATAATATTTATTTTGTTCAATTATTATATTTATTTTCTGTGCTTACGGTACATAGCACTCACATATTCCATAGCCCTTTACAGACATTATCATTGCTTGCTGCCCCCAGTGGAGCTCACAATCTAAGTTCTGTATCAGTATGTCTTTGGCGTGTGGGAGGAAACTGGAATATCCAATGGAAACCCACCAAACCGCGGCACTGCAACATTATCTATCTATCTATCTATCTATCTATCTCTCTATCTCTCTATCTCTCTCTCTCTCTCTCTCTGTCTGTCTCTCTATCTATCCTTATAATATCTTTCTATCTAATATATATCTGTCTTTAGGCAACTTTCACAACTGAGGTTCTGTATTCCGGTTTTGTGATCCGAGGATCTCAAAACCAGAGCAAAACGGTTCTATTAGATTTAATGCACCAGGAGGTTACCATTCCATTAGGAGTCGGTTGTATTCAATCAAAACTGAACAAACCGGATCTGGCTAAAATCATTGTAAGTCAATGAGTGATGGATCAGTTTTTTTCAGATCCCTAAAAAAACTAATCTGACACCATTGACTTACATGGTTTTTGGTGCCAGATCCGGTTTATTCAGTTTCGCCGACTGGGCACAAAAAAAACGCAGCTTGCTGCGGTTTTGTGTCCGGTGTACAAAACTGAACAAACCGGAACTGATGCATCCTGAATGGAATTTTTCTCCATTCAGAACGTATCTTGACAAAACTGAATCATTTTGCTCCGGTTTTGTCCGACTGCCTTTCTCACTTGCTCTCTCTGCATCTCTTTCTACCTCTCTCTTCCTGTGTCTAGCTATCTAATATCTATTTCTCTTGGTCTTTCTTTTTCTCTTTCTGTCTTTCTTTTTCTCTTTCTGTCTCGCATTTTCGATCTTGTTGCCGGACATAACTCATACAATGCAATAATGAATCCCTTGTGGATATGGATATGCAGGACTATAACGATAATGCAGTACACACATACATGAATATGTTGTTGTTTTTTCTTGATACCAGTATACCACATGTAGTTAATTTTTTTTTTTTAATATATATACCTTGTTAGCCATTTTACAGCTAATTTTCTTTCTGCCCTGTAAGTGTCACATTTTGGAGGAATATTCCACTTGCTTTGTTAAATGCACTTTTTTTTTGCACATGTACCTTTTGAAGGATTTCACAGTATTTGTCTTGACATGTGGGACACAGGATTAACACGTCTGTGAAAGCTGTTAGAGAAGAAACTCTACCGTGTGTTTCTGATTGTTTAATGGCTCCAGTTCTTTTAAAATTCCCATAGATTTTTCTTTCTTGCATGCAGTGTAGTTGGAGCCATACGCGTTTTAGTAATCTTGTGACAGGCGTGCTTGCATCCTCAGAGATCACTTAGATTGGGAAAATACTATTGCTTTTTTGCTCTGTGAGCCTGGGCAGCAGGGCAAACACGTGCACGCCCCATGTAATGTATAGCATAGCAGCACAATAAGTGTAATATTCAATTATATTCTATCACTTCTGAATAAAGGGCCCCTTTTCTTTTTTAGCATTCCTTGTTTTGTTTTTATACTTGTAACAGGAAATTCTTGTGGCGTAAATCATTTTTTTCTAAGTAGAGCCAATACAGAAAAGGCATCATAAACCCTCTCCTGGCAGTGGGAATTATTTTCAGGCGGCCTTTTATATCCAGCGGTGCTAAGGGCCTGTGTCTGTTTTCCTTTTTCTCCTTTATTTCTTTTTATTTGCAACAGGGCTGTCAAATAAAACTGAATAACTAGAAAATGTGTTCTGTCAAAAAAAGGAAATACTGTTGTTTGAGCTAATGTAATATTTTCTGTTCTTGTATCCAGAAACCCTCTTAATACAAAATACAACCCAGGCTAATAAGAAGGGTGCATTTATTAGAAACTAATGTTTTAACATTGATTATTTTTATTTATTTATTTTTTACTTGTGTTTGAATATTTTATGTCTTATTTATTTCTTAATGCATTTCTAAAATTATCTTTTATAATTTAGTAATTTAGTCTTACAGTTTTTATCATATTAATTAACCCCCAAAAGTAAGAAAGCACTTGTTTTTTTTGGTTGATTTTATCTGTTTTTCAGCATAAAAGGTGCCCTATTATTGGCAGTACATCCCATGTGTAATCAGGGATGTCCTTCCAATAATCAATACAACTGAACGGGCTACCTCAATCTTTCCTCTTCCATATGCTTTGCATAGGCTGACGCAAACAAGCACTGATAGATGCGTTTATCATCAATAGTTGTCTGTCCAGCCTGGACAACAAACAGTGTAATAGAACCCTAAGCTATACAAAAGCTTCTAGAAGAAACTAAGGGTAGCATTACCATGCCCAATGGCTGGACAAGCACCCTCAAATGATAAATATGTTGATTGGTATTCGTTTGTATCACCATATTACACAGGCTAATTCAAAGTGTATTAGGAAGGAACGATTGCAACCTCATTCAATTGTATGGATTATCAGAGCTAATTACACTAGGAGATACAGTATGCTGACAAATGAGCTTTTATTCAGTTGCCAGCTAAATCGTAGCACAATTACATGGGCATATTATTGGGAAACAGTGTTCCTAAGAATGCTTGTTCCCAATAATTAGACTGAAAATCGTACTGTGTAATAGGGTCTTTAGAGACATGTTATATCTGATGGACTGGCACGGTTTTGCACCGTATTAGTTAGTTCTTTTAAAAACAGACATATCTTAGTGAAGAAAATCTTGTACACTATGATAAATAACGCCATATACCCTAATGGACCAGGTAGATCTGCAATGGTGCTTGAAAGTTTGTGAACCCTTCAGAATTTTTCATATTTCTGCAGAAATTTGACCTAAAACAGAAACCTAAAGTAGATAAAGATAACCAAATCAAATAAATGAGTTAGAAATAACGTCTGTGAGTGGCAAAAGTATGTGAACCCCCTACTTTCAGCAGTAACTGCAACTAAATGTTTCCAGTAATTGTTGATTAGTCCTGGACATCAGCAGGGAGGCATTTTAGCACATTCCTCCGTACAAATGAGCTTCAACTCTATTTGGATTTCCTCCCATGAACGGCTCACTTCAGGTCCTAGCACCACGTTTCTATTGGATTGAAGTCAGGACTTGGACTTCTTTGGTAGAAAGACTTGTGTGCTTAGGGTTATTGTCTTTCTGCATGATCCATGTTCTCTTGAGATTCGGCTCACAGGTAGAGGTCTTAAAATTTGCTGATATAATTCAAAATTCATTGTTCCATCAATGATGGGAAGCCACCCCGGCCCAGATGCACTAAAACAAGCCCAAACCCTGACACTACCACCACAATGTTTTCAAATGGGATAATAATCTTTATTTATATAGCGTCAATGTATTCCGCAGCGCTTTACAATCGGGCGTTCACGTACAAACAGAGTCATAAATAACATAGCAGCAAACAGGTCAACTATTAACACAAGAAGAAAGAGGGCCCTGATCACAAGAGCTTTCAGTCTGTGAAATGGGATGAAATTTGTATGCTGGAATTTAGTGTATTCCTTTCTCCAAACATAAAGCTTCACATTTAAACCAAAAAGTTCTGTTTTCGTTTAAATGTGATGTCCACATGATCGTTGGCAAAATGCAGATGGACAGCAATGTTCTTTTTGGAGAGCAACTGTTTTCTCCTTCCACTCCTGCCATGCATACATTGTTGTTCATTGTCCTTCTGATGGTGGACTCATGAACATTTACAATATTTAATGTGAGAAAGGCCTTTAGGTTCTTAGAGGTTAATTAGGGTTCCTTTATGACCTCATGGACTATTACATGCCTTTCCCTTAGCATAATGTTTGTTAGTCAACCACTCCTGGAGAGTGTAATTAATTGAGTGCAATATTGGTCTTGAATATCCTCCATTTGTACAGTGATTGTGGGTTGGTAGAGTCCAATCTCTTTAGAGATTGTTTGGTAACCCTTTCTTGCCCGATGAGCATCAACAACTTTTCCTCTGAGGTCCTCAGAAATCTCCTTTTGTTTGTACCCACAAACGTGTTGTCAAGATCAGACTTTGATGGATCCCTGTTCTTTAAGTAAGATAGGTTGCCCAATGACACCTGATTGGTATCTAAAAACACCTGACTCTAATTTAACCCTCAAAAGTCTGCTAATCCTAAAGGTTCACATACTTTTGCCACTCGTAGATGTGATATTGGATAATTTCCCTCAATAAATAAATGACCAGGCCTAATACTTTTAACTCATTTGTGTGATTTTGTTATCTGATGTTTTCAATTACATTTATGCAGAAATGTAGATATGTGTGTGTGTGTGTGTATGTGTGTATATATATATATATATATATATATCATGCCAACACATTTAAATAATGTAAAAGATCTGCTTTTGACATAAATTTGTCAAGTTTACTTCTGGATAAAGTTATTTGTTTAAAAGATAATCAACATTTGAAACAGTCCTGCCAATGTGGTGTGAATCTAACCCAAGTATCTACTTACGCATTTTTGGGGTAGGCAACCACTTTGCTGTTGTTCTTCCCCTTGTGTCTGATTAAAAACCAATGCTTCAGTTCACATTAAGAAAATAAACTTTATTGTAATTTTTTCATATTTCAGCGGCTCTACTCCAGAACAAGATCAAGTTCTTCGCCAGAAAAAAGTGTCTATCATAATTTACTGCTGATTATTTCAACTGAATTATAGTGTATATTTTAGTTTTTTGAAGAGATACAATTAGAATTTGCTCAATGTTAAGCCAAATGTTGGAAATAGTTTTATTGTTGCATTCAATTTGCGAATGTCCATATTGTTTGCTCTTTATGTCAGGTAACCAAACTTTTATTGTTGCAGGCAAATTAACTCAGGTGGTTTTTGGTCACTGGGATGTGGTCACATGCTTGGCCCGATCTGAATCTTACATCGGAGGAGACTGTTACATCCTCTCAGGATCAAGAGATGCAACAATGTTGTTGTGGTATTGGAATGGCAAAAGCAATGGCATTGGAGACAATCCAAATAGTAAGTTGCATACAGTTTCGAGAGAAAGTAAGGTTGTATTTTTTCACATATAATGACCTCAATATGTGATCTTCAATTAAACAGTATGTAAATATAAAGGGGATGTAACTGAACAAAAAAAAAAAATACACCAACCAACTGACTTTTTATTAATATATTAGAGGTTTTCTGGGATTTTAATATTGATGACCTATCCTCAGGACAGGTCATCAATATCAGATCGTCCGGGGTCTGACACCCGTCTGGTTGAAGAGAAGGCCGTGCTCTGTGCGAGAGCGCAGCCTTCCCTTCATTGTTTACCTGCTCACCGTCGACATCGCAGGTGTAATTACAAGCTGTCCCATTCACTTCAATGGGACAGCTCCTTCCTATTCAAGTGTATACTACAGAACCGTCCCATAGAAGTGAATGGGATAGCTTCTTGTAATTACATTTGCTAACTGCTGCAGTGATGTCGATGCAATCATCTAAAGAATGAAGGGAAGGCTGCTCTTGCACGGAGCACAGCCTTCTCTTCAATCAGCTGATCGTCGTCGGTCCGACACCCGGCACTGCTATTGATATAGATTGATCTGATATTCATGACCTATCTTGAGGATAGGTCATCAATATTAAAATCCTGGTAAACCTCTTTAAGCAAATAAGGGATCTCAGGCCATACACCTCAATTATTTATTTAGTTTTTGCAGTACTTTTATTTATTTTATTTTTTTGCCGATTTAAGCTGTATGTGCCCCAATTCAACTCATCTGTGGCCTCTACCAGGCCAATAAAGATGACCATGGTTTCCCTTTTTGACATTATTCCTGGCTAAGAATGCCATTGGCTTGTGACCACAGTTTCTATAAATGTGTAGCCTTTGGCTGACCGCAATAACTGTTCCTATGAGTCTTGCTGACTGCCAAACAATAAAGATGGGACACACAATCTGAAGTCGCTCAGATGAAATCTTAACAGCAGAAAATGTATTTCTAGTTTCAGCACAGACCTGAAAATATTGTAATTAATATATGGTTTAAAAATTATTTGATATACTAAGACATATTTCATATACCAGTCTAAGGGTTGATTCACGTGACCGTGATCAGCCTGGGAACGGCGGCCGTGTGTCAGCCACATATCCCTGGATAACTTCAGCTCAGCTTTCTGCGCCATCCCACCATTTCGAAGCCCATTTTAACAATAAAAAGTGGCATGTTTGGGAAAGTCGCAGTTTTTTGCCACTTTTGCCCTCCAAGAGTCACAAAAACGTGATGTGCAGCGCTTTTTTTTGTTTTGTTTTCTTTACAAAAATGGGCAGACGGCTCATGATAAACATCAGGCCCATTGTGTTGTTGTTTTGTGGTACAGCCTGTAATACAGTCCAGAGCTGTATTCACAGTTCTGTAGATGCCAGGATTGAAGTCCCAACGTCGCTTGTTGGCTGAGAACCTGCGCGGAGCTTGCTTTCATGATATGTATTTTGGAGTGTAATTTACATCAGATACTGTACATCGGAACAAAAGACCGGCACTTCACTAATAGTGAAGTGCCGATCTTTTGTTCCATATTGCAAGTGGGTTCTCTTACCCTGGACGCGAGCACCACGACTCTGGAAGAGGAGTGCCGACTGTTTCCATTTGATTAGATACTGTACATTAATTTTCTGTTTTTAAACCATATTATTTTGCCGTGCAGTCAGAGGGGGGTGTCTTAGGGTGCATTCACACAACCGTATAATTTTATCTGCATCCGATCCGCATCTGTTCCGCATTTTGCGGAATAGATGTGGAGCCATTCATTTCTATGGGTAAATAAAATGTGCGGACAACGTTCAATCCGTGTTTCCGCATTTCTAGTCTGCAAAAATATGAAGCTTGTACTACTATTGTCCGCCCAGATCAGTCCGCAGCCCCATTCAAGTCAGAGGATCCGCAAATTGGGGATGACATCCGTTTTTTGCGGATCAGTTCTCGTATATTTGAAGGCCTTAACTTTTTTTCTCTCTTTTTTTTTACGGTCCGCAAAAAACGGAAAACATCCGGAACACAAACTGAAGTCTTTTGTCCGCAAAATGCGGACACACGGTTCCGTTATTTGCGGACCGCAAAACGGAAAGGATTAGAACCGTCGTGTGAATGTACCCTAATAGTAAGCTTGTTGACTGTTTCCAGTGACGGCCAGCAGGACAGGACATAGAGCCTGGACACACTAAATCTGTATAAATTTGGTATCGCAATTACAGCCCAATAAACAGATGTAGACCCTAAACAAATGTAATAAAGTTTAAATCATCTAAACAAATCTTCACAGTCTATACCAGGCATCCTCAAACTGCTGCCCTCCATCTTTTGCAAAACTACAACTCCCAGCATGCCCGAACAGCCTACAGCAGGGCATTGTGGGAGTTGTAGTTTTACAACAGCTGGAGGGCCGCAGGTTGAGGATGCCTGGTATATACTATATACAGTTGACTTCTCTTGGAGCAGGTTTTTTCTTCAGTGATGGAGAAATGTGTGGCTTTAGTTCTAAATCTATTGGCACAGCTATGATCAGCGTCTTGGATCAAGCCTCCTTCAAATCATTTACAACAGGACAATATGAGCATAAAAGTCTGGAGTTTATTTTTAACATGTAGGGGGCATGCAGGAGCTTGTCATGATGGGTACAACAGAGGTTTAATATTAGGGACGTGTCTACTTGTTATACCGTCTTATAAACTTTTAATATGATTGTGTTTGCTAGCAAATGATGCTTCAAAGTGGTCTGGACAGTTGTAGTTGTCATATAGAGATAAAGCTGGCTTCATGTGTGATGTTTGCAAAGCGTGTGCAGTGAAAGTCCCCAGTCTGCAAGCTTAATGTGTCTATACGGTTTTATTAGCCAGACCAAGGCCAAAGTGTATCCTATTGGCCTCCGTCTGGTCGGTATGCTTTAGTATTCCACAAAATAGCTTAGTAGACTATTATATTCCATGCAAAGTAAGTACAGTAGGTTAACAAGATGATTATAATATTTTTTTCTCTAGAAAGTGTTTCACTGATATCTCTAAAAGCACTTTTAAAGGGGTTGATAAGTTGGTGTCCGACTTCCGGAAACCCTGCTGATCAGCTGTTTGAAGAGACTGCAGCGCTCCTCCTAGGCCAGTGATGTCACCGTACATCAGTTACGTGGCCTAGGCGCAGCTTAGTCCCGTTCAAGCACAACCGCTATACAGTGTACGGTACTGTGCATGGTATGCTGTGAGGAAGCGGAAGCACTCACCAGAGCGCCAAGGTCTCTTTGAAAAGCTGATCGGGGGTGCCTGCAGTCAGACTCCCTCCACACATACACACCGAGTAGATAGAGATGATAGGCAATCAATATAAAAATCCTGGAAGACTCCTTTAAGAGCCGACAGAGCAGACAATTATTTAGAACCATTCAGTCACAATAATGCCCTGGTCATGAGTGGAGGTGAGAGGGCTGCATTTACATGCAGCAGTCATCGCAGCTGTATGGGGACGAGTGGTCACTGCTGCGCTTGCTTCTCCCAGTACAGTTTCATTGTTTTGGGAGGCTGATTGCTGTTTACGCAGGATGATCTGCTGCTCAGAAATGATCATTTTGGTGCCTGCATCACAATGCTTTCGGCTGATGATTGAGTGTTTGCTCGGTGACCAGGTGATCATTGGCACCTTTACATAGGTACTCCTTCCAATTATCTGCCTGTGTAAGAGAGCCTTTGAAGGTGTTGTCCAGTTTTATGGCATTGATGACTTATCCTCGTGATAGGTCATCAATATCAGATCAATGGGGGTCTGACTCCCGACACCCTCGCCGATCAGCTGTTTAAAGGGGCTTCAGCACTCCTCCTCTTCAATGTTTACCTGCACGCCTTGTACATTGTAGGGCAGTGTAAATACAAATTCCTGTCCTAAAAGCTGCAATTACCTTGCACAACCACTGCAAGGTAGACTGCACACAGGTAAACATTGAAGAGGAAGCAGTGTGTGCACGAGCGCCATGGCCCTGTTAAAGGGGTATTCCATCACAGACAATGGGGGCATTGTCTGATACAACGAGAACGGAGCGGGGAGAGCTGTGGCTGGAGGACCCCGGATTTCGTCTGTCCTTCACCAAGCGCTGCTCCCATAGAAGTGAATGGGAGCGCTTCGCGGCCCCTGCTCCCATTCATTTCTATGGGGCAGATGGAAACAGCTGAGCTAGCGCTTGGCTATTTTCGGCGGCCCCATAGAAATGTATGGAGGATGGCTGCGCATGCGCAGTGCGCCCTCTGTTCATTTACCCGCCCCGTTCTCATTGTAAGTGTGGGTCCCAGAGGTGGGACCCGCACCTATCAGACAATGGGGGCATATCCTAGCGATGTGCCCCCATTGTCTGTGATGGGAATTTAAACCTGCTGAGCAGTGGGGGTGGGGGTGCCAGGGCTCAGATCCCCACCAATCTGATGACCTGTTCTGAACATAGGTAATCAGTATCATATAACCATACAACCCCTCTAAGATGCCCATCAACATGAGGTCAACACCTTGTTTCCCAGTCTGTAATCATACATGCCTGATTTTGAAAACCCAACCTGTTGCTTCCTGTTTCTCTCAAGGGTTGATGGTGGAGACCCTTCATGTAACCATTGATGTTGGATTGGCAGCAGAAATGTTCTGGCTTTGTATCACAATAAGGAGTTTGACTTTTACTGGCGAGCAGCTCCAGTAGAACCCAAGTGCTGAACTCCTCATATTCAATTTACCTCACCTCTCAAGATCACTTTTTTGTCCAGTTGTATATTTTTAAAACCCCAGTTGAGCAGCCCCAGCGGAACCTGAGCTATGGAGTCATTGTATTCATGAGCCATGGTTGATCCTGCTCATGGATTATCAGCATTCTTCTTATACACAGTATAGGAAGAAACCCGTAAGTCATCCGTGGGAGGGAGAGTTGGAGCTCATCAAAACTAGAACTCCAGAGCTAGGGTCCTGCTGGAACTTCTCACCATAAAAAGTGCTGCACAAAAATCTTGCGTTTGAATCAGGTTCGCTGTTGCTGGTTTATGATGGCCTCGGGTAAGGCAGTGTAAGGCTACTTTCACACTGCCGTTTCTGGGTCCGCCTGTGAGATCCGTTTCAAGGCTCTCACAAGCGGCCCAAAACAGATCAGTTCAGCCCCAATGCATTCTGAATGGATAAGGATCCATTCAGAATGAATCAGTTTGGCTCCGTTCAGCCTCCATTTCGCTCTGGAGGCGGACACCAAAACGCTGCTTGCAGCGTTTTGATGTCCGTCTGATGAAACTGAGCCAAACGGATCCGTCCTGACTTACAGTGTAAGTCAATGGGGACGGATCCGTTTTTACTGACACAATATGGTGCAATTGAAAACGGATCCGCCTCCCATTGACTTTCAATGTAAGTCAGGATGGATCCGTTTGCATTATCATGCATTTTTTGTTCATGGTAATGCAAACGGATTCGTTCTGAACGGATACAAGCGTTTGCATTATAGGTGCGGATCCGTCTGTGGAGATACCAGACGGATCCGCACCTAACGCAGGTGTGAAAGTAGCCTAAAGCTGGTCACAGATTCCCTTTAAGGTTAATACTGCTGTAGATATAATATAGATGAATGTAGTACTAGGCCTCAGAACAGCACACAGAAGGAGCTGTAAGAGTCATTTGTATTATGGGACTGTCACTTATTGCCATCATGACAGAAATCAGATCTCTGGAGAAAAATGCAGGCCTTGTGGGTTGTCTTCAGGCTTAGGTGGCTGCACTTGTAGAGCTATTTGCCATGCTTCCCTCTGTGCATTAACCCTTTTGATGCAAGGGCAATGTTTTCTGAATTATAAAATATCATACGCCCATACCTATATACAGATGTAGCAGAATACCGCGTTAATTAGTTGTAATAACTCGCCATGTCTGACTGTTAACTCTGCTACCAAAAAAGAAGGGAAGTCCAGCATCCAAAACTGTGATAGCCTTTATTGAAATGTGCTACATAAAATCCAGTTAGACACTGTATACGCATTTCGGATCTTGCCATAGTGATTCTTACTCATGTTAACCCTGCTACATCTGTATTTTCCAAAAGTAGACACTTGGCCCATTATGAAAATAACACCCGGCACTTTGCACTTTTAGGTGTCTTTATGAAATTTTGCATCAAAGTATAAAGTTTTGTAAAAAAATAAAAATATATCACATTTGTGGCTATGGCAGCACCTTAGGTGCACATAACCTCCAAAAACAATAAAAGGACTCGATGTTCACAGTCATACATGTAACTTATGTGCTCAGGAGTACAACTTCACATATTCAGAAGAACTAAACGGACCAAATATCTCCATGTTCCAAGTACCAGTAAACATTTGAGTCACAGAGTTGACAGAGGTTCTGAGAAGGCGCAGAAGGTGATCACATGTACAAATGCTCATGTATTCAACCCTGTAATAGAAAAAGATGACACCAACCCTAAGGCCTCATGCACACGGCCGTGCCGTTTTTTGCGGTCCGCAAACCACGGATCCGCAAAAAACGGAAGCCGCGCATGTGCCTTCTGCAATTTGCGGAACAGAACGGGCGGCCGTCAATATAATGCCTATTCTTGTCTGCAAAGCGGACAAAAACATGAAAACACGAATAGGACTTGGTATGTTTTTTTAGCGGGGCCGCGGAACGGAGCAACGGATGCGGACAGCACACGGAGTGCTGTCCGCATCTTTTGCGGCCCCATTGAAGTGATGCGGACCCAAACAACGGTCGTGTGCATGAGGCCTGAATGTGAGATCAGAGAGCACCTATCCTCCATGATTAGTAAGAAAGGTGATAAAGTTTTTGTCAAACGAATGTGTCATACGTGTTTTTGAAAAGCTAAGGCCTGTATTACATCAACAGTTAATCTGACAGACTTCTGACCAGGGATTGATCAGATGGCCAGTTATCTTTTGTTATACACACCAACTATTGGTCTGGTTGTGATTGGACAGATATTGGTCAGATAATCCGGTGTAATACAGCCCTAAAACTCTCGGCCTTGATATCGAAGCTGTAGCTCTTAAGCATAGTACATATATCCTTGGCAGTGGGAGGGTTATATATGTGTGTGTATATGTAGGTGTGTATATATATATAATGCTCCACAGAAAAATGCACACGTATCTTTAATGAATTGCTGTTAAATGAGTCCTCCTACATTGCTCTGGTTTTTTAAGAGATTTGTGGTGCATGATGAATAATTCACTATAACACAAGAACAAAGCATTCTAGGCTGTGCCAGGCTTAGTACATCACCGTCCTCCCAAGGTTTTAGGCTTGCATGTATGGATGATAGGGTGCTCCACATTTTTCAGGTCCTACTTCATCACATTTATAAGTTCATGGCTTCTGTAAACCTAGACTAGAAAGTCTGGAACAATATTTTGTACGTTTTTATTTTTAATACCCGTTATGTTGATTGTAATTTGCAATATATATTATAGTTTCACACCCTATGGGCAAATTTATAATTTGCTTCTTTATCGATGAATTTGATTCTGTATGGACAAGGGCTGATGTGAATGGGTCAATTCTGTGCACACACTACACAAAATAATAAACTTAATATTGTATTTAAAAGCAGCTGCACCTTGTGATACAGTATTATAATATTAAAAGATTATTTAGTTTAAAAAAAGCACAAAACAAGGGCACAACATAATACAGTTTGCGCTGCCATCGGATATATAATAGAAGAAGCCAGTTGTGGAATGGTTTCAGGTTGGCTTATCTGTGTCAGAAGAATGAGGCACACAATTAATATCAATTGTGCGACTTGTATACCACACTAATCATCACTAACAGTCGGCATTAGCCCCCGAATTGACGTTTTGGACTGTAGTAATGAAGATCACACCTCTAGCTTTAACACAAAACCCCCTAACAAGGTGCTTGAGAATATATATTTTTTTCCCATCAGCTACTAAAGCTTTACCAGTCATATCTTTCATGCCCCACATTAAATAAATACATATGAGCAGCTATTTCACCTAGGCAGAAACCCAGTAAAAAGTTCCTTTGTGTGTCTTCAATAAGTACATTAATGCAGGTTCCCGACCCTGCCTGCATAAATTTCGTCTCTTGCATAGTGCAACATTTGTTAAAAGGGACTATTTTTGCATCTCGTCAAGTGCAGAACGTGTATGCGGCTTTTGAAAGGTAATTAAAAATGATTTAAAATCTTCATTATGAAAAGAATATTATTATACCGGTGCAGTTTGATCCCATAAGAAAAATATTGTAAAACGCAGTAATTGTCCAATACCGCGCCGTCGACGAGTCTCATTATGTCTGGGACAATGGGAAATCACAACGTGGGTTAGTATCAATTTCCCATTTGTGTCTTTTATCTGTTAATATATTTTTGTGTGATTTCTTCTTTTTTTTTATAATCAGGCTGGCCTACGGTTTTATTATTATTATAGTTTTTTTTTATTATTATTTTTTTGCTAGATTAAGCTTAATCGGTATATGGTTGACGTAGTCGTGGCGCAGTTGTTTTTCTGCCTTGACAGCTCCTGTGTTTGGAGACTTGGTCACTGCTTACATTGCAGTGTACACACACTGTGACTATAATGTATGTTGTGACAGCCACAGATCAGAAGGCCGAGCATTTAAGGTTATTTGTGGCAACGTCAGGCTAATTGTGCAGTTGACAAAGCTGAAACTTTCACCTCTTGTGGCTGTGCACTGTTCAGGAAGGCTGGGAATAATTACCGTGATGAATTCAGACCTTCACAATGATGCTTGATGGATTATTTAGGTAAAATTTGTTTTCATTTGGAGGGATCAATCCATCTAAATTCTGCAATCCACAGCTACTTGTGTAAAGAAAATAAATAAGGCAGCGGCTTCTCGTCACTGAATTATAGGATGTAATCAGACCAGCAGAGGACTTTCCTCTCCACCCCCAGCATGGCAGCTGTACAGTACCGGCAAGAAGCCCAGCCGTGCTAGCCACAACAGACAGCATCACCCTGCCGGCTCAGAAGTCTTATCATTCAGGAATCAGAATTATTAAATACCACGTTTTACAGCATTTACAAATTTGGTGAACGCATGCTTCGGAATTGTATGTCACGTGAACAGATGTATGTCTCAATTTTGTTGAATTTTTCTTTTTTCTTTTTGTTTTTATTAAAAATACATTTATAATGTTGTGCACACCCCTATTCGATGAGTTACATGAAAGATGCACAGACAGGCTTACTATCACTAAGCATACGCACTACTTACCTATTTTTGTTGTATTTTATTCTATTATATTCATTTGCTGCATTTATCATGAATGCACATTTTGTATTCATGTTCAAAATGCAGCACAACATATGTGATGTGTACAGGAAGTGTGGGTACACATGGACTAATACGGTTATCTGTAGGTGAATTAGGCACCTTGTGTCAAATCATCAAAGCAATAGTGCCACCTAATGGTCAATACGTGCATTGCATAGCCAGCTGCTCGCTCCCTTGTTCTGTGCCTCACTTGTTTCACATATTATTGGCAATTTTTGACGATTTTCTGAAATAGAATGTATTTTGTTCTCTTTTATTATTCTTACCATTGTAGGTAGGAACGTGCATCCTCAGTAAAGAAGCATTATAATTTTGTAAAATCATAATTTCCACCCCTGCAGAATGATAGTCTCAGGGTCACTTCCAATGTAATAAACCATACATATTCCAGCAATGAAATTTACAATCAGTCCAACCAAATCTGCTCAGCAGCCATAATCCATCAGCTCTGAGCATGAGCACCAATGCGGAAACTGGTGTACGAGCTCTTTATGCAGGCAGATTAGCGATAAGTGATGCTCTCACCTTGTAGTACACCGTCCAGTGGACTTGCTGGACCACACGTAATAATCATGTTTTTGGTAGATTTTTTAAGCTAATCTCTCATACTACATTTATTATACATGATGGAAAATGGAAGCGGTGATCACCATGTATAAAATTATATTACTCTACCTTGGCACAGAAGAATCCGGTATGGTTAGATTTACAAATGCTACATCATAAAAGTGTAATTAGAAGAATTGATCATGTACAAAAGCATTTTTAAGCATTGTTTTCTAGATATTTTTCTATGAAATTTTTGAGAACCAAAACTAAGTCTTGACCCACGGTTTTGCCTCTAGGCCAGAGAGACTTGGGGCAATTGATGTAGCTTCTGAGGTGTTTGCTTCCTTTTACCAGAGGGTGGATACTGAAGGCCTCACATCAGCATTCTAGGAAACAGGATGTAGGAGAAGGGAAAGTTTCCCAAACGATGGATGGATTGTTTAACCCTGCTCTGTGATCTATTAAGCTTGCTTAATTTATAAAAATAAAAAAAAAGAAAGGTATAAAGGAGGGGCTTCTATGATACCTTTTCAATGAGATCTAGAATGTAGATCATATAGAAATATAATGGCTCCTTGGGCAAGTTCCCATCAAACATGCCTATAGGCACGTGTCCTTTTGGCCTACGCTTGGCCAGAATGTGTTTCCTAATCAGAGGCACACAGTATAAAATGTGTACTATATAAAACAATGGGAGTCAATGGCTGACGTATGCCATGCCATGCTAGATGTCATAGGAGTATATATCAAGGAATACTCCAGACACATACCTCCAATGTACTGTTAACCAACTGGCTTCCTTATGGCTAGTGATTGATGAGCTAGTGTAACACTTTATTAAACAATACAGGGATCTAACAACAATATATCTGTATGGACTTGGAGAGTGGGAACTTGCATTATACGCCTAAGCCTTACAATGAGCAATGTTTCTACATGTACACATTGAGCCGTCAGTTCTTAGCATCCACATGGATTTTCTTCTGGGTAAAAAAACAAAAAACCTCTATGTATAATTTTGTTTTTGTTAATGTATTTTTGAGTTATGTTACAAGTGTGTAGTAATTTATAGTAATGAGCTCTCGAACAGGTGGTCAAATAGCCAGCACTGTAATTTATCAGTTGTGATATTCTGGCCTAATTAACCAGCGTTTTGTAGCTCTGTATATTTCTCCTCAGCGCTGACAGATTAATAGGAAGAGGGCTTGTGTTTAAATCTCTTGGTTGGAGAGACAGAGAGCTAGACTTTGTTTTATTAGTATTAGCCTCAAACATTGTATTGCGCCTCACCTTCTGCATGTAGAACAAACTTGCGTTTTTTTTAAATCTATAGTCATCCATGTTTGCTTTTTAAATTAATATACATTTCATAACCCGCCGTTTTTTGTAAACTGAGCTAATGCATGCCATATGCGGGAGAAATCCGCCATACTTGAGCACGACACAATTATTTACCTTGCTTAGTTGCTTAGAAAAATGAATATACCATACGAGCCGGGGGCTATGTCTATAAACAGAGGAAAGAGTGATTTATGCCTGGGAACTACAATTGTGTAATTTAAACCAACCATTTGTGTTAGTAGACTTTGATGCAGTCCAAGTATATTTGGGCAAAAAAAAATCCTACTTCTATAGGAAGTGCGATATGTCTACAATTAGTATTTGAATTTGCAGTTAGTCTAGCAAGACGAGTCCTAACAATAAGCGTAAGCATAGCGTGTAACTTCATTTATTTTGAAAGGTGTTATGTCATACAGACCTGTCAATGTGGTGAGCTTAGTTAAAGTATTAAAGGGAGACATCAGAAAGGGGTATGTTTTAACTCCATATTCATAGAAACAATTTTTTTTTTGTTTAGTTTTTTTATTAGAATTCATGGCGATGTTACTTTTTCATTTCAGCCATGCTGTGCCATTGAAAATTAAGTAAAAACTATTATCTTTCTGTAGCACAACGGACGTTCTGCTATATAGGTACATTGTCTATTTACTGCTGACGTGATGGGAAGATGTTACCTGAAGGGTAATTGTCATGAAAATAGTAGGTGTAGATTTAGGGGAACAATAGAGAAGCTCTATTGTTCTCTTGATAGGCCTAAATAAAGATACCCAAAGTAGAGCATCACAATATTAGTGTGATGCTCTGATTGAGTCACTCATCCCCCCCCCCCCTCCCCCTTCCCTCTCTGGCTGCAGTGATGGTCTGAATAGGAGAGTTAAGAAAGACTGTTTGACATGCAAAAATGTCCACAAACAAAGGACATTAAAGGACCTAAACAAAATGTAGAATACTTGCTGTGATTTAAAAAAGTGATATCCAGAAAACCATCTATCCATTTCTTTTGTTTAGAAAAAATGCATAAAATAGAAATTTGTTAAAAATAGATGGAAGTTGTCCTTTAAAAGGTGCCTTGTTAGTAGATTTATACTGCCTTAACAACGGGCATCATGAAATAGTGAGCATTACAAGAGCTATATTTTGCTATAGTTTACTGAAATACTGCATACGTTGTTTTAAGAATCTTTTGCTATATGCAAAATGGTGAGAGACCTGTCAAAGAAGTTGAGTAGGGAGATGCCACGGGGTACTGCCCTACAGATACTTTAACTTGTGCCCTTTTCATACTCCCGTCTTAGTCAAAAGTCCATTGAAATAAGACCTGCAGATGTGCCCCCTTCCTATTAAATTTGTTGTGTCATGGGCTGTCCATGCTTCACAAACTGAAATGTACAAATTTACCAAAATTCTCTGGCGTAATTTTAATCTTACAACAGTCCCCACTCCATTTTTTTTATTTTATTTTATTACTTTCATAAAAAGGAAAAAAAGTTTTTGTCTCGTCATATTCTGACACGCATAACTTTATAATTTTTTCCTTGAAGTAGGCCATTGTAACTGGCTATTCTTATCCGCAAAACAGACAAGAAAAGGACATGTACTATCTCTTTTTTTTTGCGGGACGGACATACAGATGCGAACAGATGGGTCCGCATCTGATCAGCCAAAAGTTCAGATCTGATGTGAAGCAAAAATATGGTTGTGTGAATGAGGCATAATGGAGATAAAAGGGACAGAAAACTACAATTTAAAATGTTCTTACTGAAAGTAAGAAGCCATATGGTATTAAATGCCATCATGGAATTTTATGTCTTTTTTAATATCTGCTTGACCAAATGACCAGAGTTGTTAATGGTTGTAAATGGTAGATTAAAGTTTGACAGCAAGAAAGGACAAGTTATGTTTTTCAGATTTTGCAAGTTAAATTGTGACCTTAACATAAAGGTTGATTATTTTTATATATATATATATATATATATATATATATATATATATATATATATATATATATATATATATAAAAACTGCTCTTGCACAATGTCTTCTTTCTAAAACCGGCGACTCCAGCGATGGCTGGCTGTTCTGTGCATACTTTTTTCTTTCAGGAAACAGAATCTTTGCTGTAATTATTCCCATTACAGGGATATAGATCATGGTTTGATGTCATTACTGCAAAGATATGCTCTCAGTCCATAAAAATGCCACTTCAGATTTATGTTATGAAAATGGCAAAGCATTCCTTACTAGGACTTTTTGTGAAACTTGACTGACCAGTTGTAATTCCTCCCTTCTACTTAATGCTTCTTCTCAAACAACGCTACTAAGGGGCAGAACAGAATAAGGGAAACTGCCATTAGTACATATCGGTTTTATTAATTAATCTCTCCATCTTTGTTTGTTATTGGAACAAACGAGTCATATTGTCGGCCTATTATCTTACTATTACTGGTGGCTTCACATAGTATAAAACTAGGATCCCACACCTGGATAGACCCTACTTAAAGGGGTTTTCTGGTTAAATTAAAAGTGGTTTAGATGTTTTGAAAATTGAATAAAACCCACTATAATAATTTAAGTATGAAATCTGCAGCGACGTCCTGCAGTCCACTTCTGCTTTTTCTGTGTCAGTGATTGGTATGAAGGGTTGTCTGGTTTCATTGTTTCTGGTGCAGAGACAGAGAAGGGGACTAGCTTAGCTAAGGTTCAAATCAGCAGTCTATCACCTAACTGTGCGACCATATAGCAAAACTTAGAATGAGGCCCCATTCAGCTATGACCACTACTGCCAGTAAGTGAGTTCCAGATAGGAAAAATTTGGGACTTTGCATTGCACCCTCTTTTCTCTTCCTTTTCATTCTCCACAGTAAGCATTGAAGACGCCTCCACTCTCAGCAGGCATGAACCTTCTTATCTGCTGGGGCCCCATAGTACAATAGCTGCTTATGCCTGCTACTTTGGTCATAATTCAGACAGCTAAGCGCATGGCGTGCCCACTTTTCCTAACATAAACTCAATTAAAGTAGCTGTTAGCTGATCTGGGGGGCCTGTGTTTGTTTGCATGTCACTTGTAAGTGCAGATGGCTTTGTAAGTGAATTGATGCTATATGCAATGTATAGGTAGCACATCTATTTGACAAGTGACACGTAAACAAGCAATCCCCCTGCAGCCATGGCTACTCCTAAGAGAGACAGGTTTTATATTAGGAAATGTAAGCTCAGCATGTGCTCAGTTACTTCAGACTTATGTATATTAAACTATAAATTCTTGTTACTTCCATGTGTTCAATAGTAGTTTTCCCCGGGACTGCAAACCATTAGATATTAAATAAACCATAACCCAGCCATTCCGGCATATTACTGTATACATGCAGTTTTATCGGTATGTGCAAGAACTACTCCAGTGATGATTATGTTCTTATCCAGAAAACAATGCTATAGGTATACACTGTTCCTACGTTCAGGAGTCACTCTAGGCTTTTAGAAAGTGGTACATTTTTCAGAGCTTTTATTCCATGTATGAGGCCAATAAAAACAGCATAAAAGCCATAAAACTAGGTTAGTTTTTATCTCCAAATATTCTCTTAATTGTAGGAATATGAATTAAAGTCAAAAGACGTGTGAAGTTAACAAGAGTATCCTTAGTAAATTTTCTTCTTTCTGAATCAGAACTAGGGTGGTTTGATAAGGTGTTGGGAGTCTGGTGAGATTCAAGATGGATCCTAGGGGACAGAAATGGGACAGGAGGAAGAACAAGAAAACATTTGGACACATGTGACGTTAAGGGCTCATGCACATGAACATGTGCCGGCTGTGCCCGTGTTGCAGCCCGCAAACAGTGGGTCCACAATACTTGGGCACCAGCCGTGTGCACCCCGCATCACTGATGCGAATCCATTCACTTGAATGGGTCCGCAATCTGGAAGGTTAGTGCGGAATTAAGGCACGGAAGCACTACTGAGTGTTTCTGTGTGGTTTATGTCTGTGTCTCTGCATCGCAAAAAAGTAGTGCATGCACTACTTTTTTGTGGCGCGGATCGAGGACCCCGTTCAATTGAAAGGGTCCGTGATCTGCATGCGGCAGCCCTACGGTTGGCGCCCATGCATTACACGTTCATGTGCATGAGCCCTAAAGCCGTTGTCTGAGTTATTTTTTTTATTTATTAAGATAATACATAAAAACAAACAAAAAACAAAACCTCATACTCCAAACCTTGAACCCCCTTCACTCCAGTTCCACGGTCTGATCCTCCCTGCTGCTGCAGCCATGGCATCATGTTTTTGGTGGCAGAGATGTGACATACCCATATACCGCATGTGACCACTTAAAAAAATAACTGACAACCCATTTATTTTCAGATCTGGTGTGGTATAACAGGTAGGTCATCTAGTAATTCAATGATCATTCTTGACACTATGATCCTTGATCAAACCAAAGCATCTGTCTTCTGTTTAATAGATGCCGGGATCACATCAATATGATCCCTACAGAACAAATGTTTCCACATGCTTCATATACACATGATATAGACCAAAGCCAGCTCTTCTGCGTGTTCAGGTAGGCTTGTGCAGGAAACCTGCTACCAGACACGTGTCTCCCAGGAAAAAGCATGTTAAATCCAGCATGCCTAATCTTGCCTCAGTGGTAAACATCGGGAGACAGTCGAGCTCCCCCATATACTATATATTACATCTCATCGCCCTGTCCAAATTAGACAGTACTTATATACAGTTGCAAGAAAAAGTTGACCACTTTGGAATGATATGGATTTCTGCACAAATTGGTCATAAAATGTGATCTGATCTTCATCTAAGTCACAACAATAGACCATCACAGTCTGCTTAAACTAATAACACACAAAGAATTAAATGTTACCATGTTTTTATTGAACACACCATGTAAACCTTCACAGTGCAGATGGAAAAAGTATGTGAACCCTTGCATTTAATAACTGGTTGAACCTCCTTTGGCAGCAATAACTTCAACCAAATGTTTCCTGTAGTTGCAGATCAGATGTGCACAACGGTCATTCTTGACCATTCCTCTTTACAGAACTGTTTCAGTTCAGCAATATTCTTGGGATGTCTGGTGTGAATCGCTTTCTTGAGGTCATGCCACAGCATCTCAATCGGGTTGAGGTCAGGACTCTGACTGGGCCACTCCAGAAGGCGTATTTTCTTCTGTTAAAGCCATTCTGTTGTTGATTTACTTCTATGCTTTGGGTCGTTGTCCTGTTGCAACTTCCATCTTCTGTTGAGCTTCAGCTGGTGGACAAATGGCCTTAAGTTCTCCTGCAAAATGTCTTGATAAACTTGGGAATTCATTTTTCCTTCGATGATGGCAATCCGTTCAGGCCCTGACGCAGCAAAGCAGCCCCAAACAATGATGCCCCCACCACCATACTTCACAGTTGGGATGAGGTTTTGATGTTGGTGTGCTGTGCCTCTTTTTCTCCTCACATAGTGTTGTTTGTTTCTTCCAAACAACTCAACTTTGGTTTCATCTGTCCACAGAATATTTTGCCAGTACTGCTGTGGAACGTCCAGGTGCTCTTGTGCAAACTTTAAACGTGCAGCAATGTTTTTTTTGGACAGCAGTGGCTTCCTTTGTAGTATCCTCCCATGAAATCCATTCTTGTTTAGTGTTTTACGTATCGTAGATTCGCTAACAGGGATGTTAGCATATGCCAGAGACTTTTGTAAGTGTTTAGCTGACACTCTAGTATTCTTCTTCACCTTATTGAGCAGTGTGCGCTGTGCTCTTGCAGTCATCTTTACAGGACGGCCACTCCTAGGGAGAGTAGCAGCTGTGGTGAACTTTCTCCATTTATAGACAATTTTTCTTACCGTGGACTGATGAACAGCAAGGCTTTTGGAGATACTTTTATAACCCTTTCCAGCTTTATGTAAGTCAACAATTCTTAATCGTAGGTCTTCTGAGAGCTCTTTTGTGCGAGGCATCATTCACTTCAGGCAATGCTTCTTGTGAAAAGCAAACCCAGAACTGGTGTGTGTGTTTTTTTTTATAGGGCAGGGCAGCTGTAACCAACACCTCCAATCTCATCTCATTGATTGGACTCCAGTTGGCTGACATCTCACTCCAATTAGCTCTTGGAGATGTCATTAGTCTAGGGGTTCACACACTTTTTCCACCTGCACTGTGAATGTTTACATGGTGTGTTCAATAAAAACATTGTAACATTTAATTCTGTGTGTGTTATTAGTTTAAGCAGACTGTGATTGTCTATTGTTGTGACTTAGATGAAGATCAGATCACATTTTATGACCATGTTGTGCAGAAATCCATATAATTCCAAAGGGTTCACATACTTTTTTTGCAACTGTACAGTCGTGGCCAAAAGTTTTGAGAATTACATAAATATTGGAAATTGGAAAAGTTGCTGCTTAAGTTTTTATAATAGCAATTTGCATATACTGCAGAATGTTATGAAGAGTGATCAGATGAATTGCATAGTCCTTCTTTGCCATGAAAATTAACTTAATTCCAAAAAAAAAAAAACTTTCCACTGCATTTCATTGCTGTCATTAAAGGACCTGCTGAGATCATTTCAGTAATCGTCTTGTTAACTCAGGTGAGAATGTTGACGAGCACAATGCTGGAGATCATTATGTCAGGCTGATTGGGTTAAAATGGCAGACTTGACATGTTAAAAGGAGGGTGCTGCTTGAAATCATTGTTCTTCCATTGTTAACCATAGTGACCTGCAAAGAAACGCGTGCAGCCATCATTGCGTTGCATAAAAATGGCTTCACAGGCAAGGATATTGTGGCTACTAAGATTGCACCTCAATCAACAATTTATAGGATCATCAAGAACTTCAAGGAAAGAGGTTCAATTCTTGTTAAGAAGTCTTCAGGGCGTCCAAGAAAGTCCAGCAAGCGCCAGGATCGTCTCCTAAAGAGGATTCAGCTGCGGGATCGGAGTGCCACCAGTGCAGAGCTTGCTCAGGAATGGCAGCAGGCAGGTGTGAGTGCATCTGCACGCACAGTGAGGCGAAGACTTTTGGAAGATGGCCTGGTGTCAAGAAGGGCAGCAAAGAAGCCACTTCTCTCCAAAAATCAGGGACAGATTGATCTTCTGCAGAAAGTATGGTGAATGGACTGCTGAGGACTGGGGCAAAGTCATATTCTCCGATGAAGCCTCTTTCCGATTGTTTGGGGCATCTGGACAAAGGCTTGTCCGGAGAAGAAAAGGTGAGCGCTACCATCAGTCCTGTGTCATGCCAACAGTAAAGCATCCTGAGACCATTCATGTGTGGGGTTGCTTCTCATCCAAGGGAGTAGGCTCACTCACAATTTTGCCCAAAAACACAGCCATGAATAAAGAATGGTACCAAAACACCCTCCAACAGCAACTTCTTCCAACAATCCAACAACAGTTTGGTGAAGAACAATGCATTTTCCAGCACGATGGAGCACCGTGCCATAAGGCAAAAGTGATAACTAAGTGGCTCGGGGACCAAAACGTTGACATTTTGGGTCCATGGCCTGGAAACGCCCCAGATCTTAATCCTATTGAGCACTTGTGATCAATCCTCAAGAGGCGGGTGGACAAACAAAAACCCACTAATTCTGACAAACTCCAAGAAGTGATTATGAAAGAATGGGTTGCTATCAGTCAGGAATTGGCCCAGAAGTTGATTGAGAGCATGCCCAGTCGAATTGCAGAGGTCCTGAAAAAGAAGGGCCAACACTGCAAATACTGACTCTTTGCATAAATGTCATGTAATTGTCGATAAAAGCCTTTGAAACGTATGAAGTGTGTGTAATTATATTTCACTACATCACAGAAACAACTGAAACAAAGATCTAAAAGCAGTTTAGCAGCAAACTTTGTGAAAACGAATATTTGTGTCATTCTTAACTTTTGGCCACGACTGTATATGGCTGGCTTGAGCCACCTTCTGGTTTTGGTCACTCAAAAATAAAATAATCGTTTTTTACTATGAAAGTCAACAAATTTATTTGAGGACAAAATGCCCCAACTATAAAGAGCAATGGTAAAAGAGTAGAAGGGCTCTTCACAATGGTGACGCTTGCTTTCTAATGCATAGAATATATTAAGGAAACCTCAGTTCTCTGCAAGATTTCAGGTATTCTTAATCTCATCTGGCCTGTTCCACTTCCTTAAAGATCCCTATAAAGATGCAGAGTGCAGTCCTTTAAGTCCCCTTTGGGATTTGCATCATGGCTCATAAACCTGTTTAAGGGACAAAGGCGGTATACAGCTTTGAAGCTACCGGTTTGGATTTTGTCCTTCTAAGCCTGTTTTGCTAGCACATTTTAGAAATGCTTTCCGTGGCGCCCCTTAAACCAGCAACAAGATAAAAAGTTTCTCACATGCTACCGCAAACCATGACAATCTTCTGGAGCTGCATCAGCCTCAAATATTTTAAAGAGATCTGTTCTGCTTTACAATCAGCTCTTAAAAAAAGAACTTAGCCACTGAGGAAAGCGTCCCCTGAACTATCCCGTGTGGCCCCTTTCATGTAAAGACTTTTATATCTATGAATGTGGTTGTGAATCTTGTGGATGCTGCTGAGGTGTTATATGTTTTATGTCATGCTTCTTAACTACCATTATATCCTGGATTTTAATATTGGCGGCTAATCAGAAGTGGCTTTTTCATTAGCGGCACTTTGTCTGCTGCTTGACAGAAGCAAGAGCTAAATATTACACATCCAATTACTTAACTAATATACTTAAACATTGTTTATTGCTTGTTATAGGCCACTTCATTTGACATCATGTTTTATTCACTGCATTGATAATAAAAAGGACCAATAGTAGTAGTATATGCCAATAGTAAGAGTATATGCATCATAGCAGTAGTAGATGAATAGTAAGAGTATATGCATCATAGCAATAGTAGTAAGCCAATAGTAAGACTATATACATCATAGTAGTAATAAGCCAACAGTAAGAGTATATACACCATCGTAGTAGTAAGTCAATAATAGTAGTATATGCTTCATAGTAGTAGTAAGTCAATAGTAAGAGTATATGCATTTTAGTAATAGTAGAAAGTCAATAGTAAGAGTATATGCATCATAGTAGTAAGCCAATAGTAAGAGTATATGCATCATGGCAGTAGTAAGCCAATAGTAAGAATATATACATCATAGTAGTAGTAAGCCAATAGTAAGGGTATATACACTGCTCAAAAAAATAAAGGGAACACAAAAATAACACATCCTAGATCTGAATTAATTAAATATTCTTCTGAAATACTTTGTTCTTTACATAGTTGAATGTGCTGACAACAAAATGCCACCCCACACCATTACTGACCTAATGCCAAACCGGTCATGCTGGAGGATGTTGCAGGCAGCAGAACGTTCTCCACGGCGTCTCCAGACTCTGTCACGTCTGTCACATGTGCTCAGTGTGAACCTGCTTTCATCTGTGAAGAGCACAGGGCGCCAGTGGCAAATTTGCCAATCTTGGTGTTTTCTGGCAAATGCCAAACATCCTGCACGGTGTTGGGCTGTAAGCACACCCCCCACCTGTGGACGTCGGGCCTTCATATCACCCTCATGGAGTCGGTTTCTGACCGTTTGAGCAGACACATGCACATTTGTGGCCTGCTGGAGATCATTTTGCAGGGCTCTGGCAGTGATCCTCCTGTTCCTCCTTGCACAAAGGCGGAGGTAGTGGTCCTGCTGCTGGGTTGTTGCCCTCCTACGGCCTCCTCCACGTCTCCTGATGTACTGGCCTGTCTCCTGGTAGCGCCTCCATGCTCTGGACACTACACTGACAGACACAGCAAACCTTCTTGCCACAGCTCGCATTGATGTGCCATCCTGGATAAGCTGCACTACCTGAGCCACTTGTGTGGGTTGTAGACTCCGTCTCATGCTACCACTAGAGTGAAAGCACCGGCAGCATTCAAAAGTGATCAAAACATCAGCCAGGAAGCATAGGAACTGAGAAGTGGTCAGGTCACCACCTGCAGAACCACTCCTTTATTGGGGGTGTCTTTCTAATTGCCTATAATTTCCACCTGTTGTCTATCCCATTTGCACAACAGCATGTGAAATTGATTGTCACTCAGTGTTGCTTCCTAAGTGGACAGTTTGATTTCACAGAAGTGTGATTGACTTGGAGTTACATTGTGTTGTTTAAGTGTTCCCTTTATTTTTTTGAGCAGTGTACATCGTAGTAGTAAGCCAAAAATAAGAATATATGCTTCATAGTAGTAGTAAGCCAATAGTAAGAGTATATGCATTGTAGTAGTAGTAGTAAGCCAATAGGTAGAGTATATACATTGTAGTAGAAAGCCAAGCCAATAGTAATGGTATATACATCATAGCAGTAAGCCAATAGTAAGAGTATATGCATCATAGCAGTAGTAAGCCAATAGTAAGAATATATACATCATAGCAATAGTAGTAAGCCAGTAGAAAGAATATATACATCATAGCAGTAGTAGTAAGCCAATAGTAAGGGTATATACAGTCAGGCCCATAAATATTGGGACATCAACACAATTCTAAAATTTTTGGCTCTATACACCACCACAATGAATTTGAAATGAAACGAACAAGATGTGCTTTAACTGCAGACTGACAGCTTTATTTCAAGGGTATGTACATCCAAACCGTTTGAACGGTGTAGGAATTACAACAGTTTGCATAGGTGCCTCCCACTTGTTAAGGGACCAAAAGTAATGGGACAATTGGCTTCTCTGCTGTTCCATGGCCAGGTGTGTGTTATTCCCTCATTATCCCAATTGCAATGAGCAGATAAACGGTCCATAGTTCATTTTAACTGTGCTATTTGCATTTGGAATCTGTTGCTGTCAACTCTCAAGATGAGATCCAAAGAGCTGTCACTATCAGTGAAGCAAGCCATCATTAGGCTGAAAAAAACAAAACAAACCCATCAGAGAGATAGCAAAAACATTAGGCGTAGACAAAACAACTGTTTGGAACATTCTTAAAAAGAAGGAACGCACCGGTGAGCTCAGCAACACCAGAAGACCACAGAAAACAACTGTGGTGGATGACCGAAGAATTATTTCCCTGGTGAAGAAAACACCCTTCACAACAGTTGGAAAGATCAAGAACACTCTCCAGGAGGTAGTTGTATGTGTGTCAAAGTCAACAATCAATAGAAGACTTCACCAGAGTGAATACAGAGGGTTCACCACAAGATGTAAACCATTGGTGAGCCTCAAAAACAGGAAGGCCAGATTAGAGTTTGCCAAACGACATCTAAAAAAGTCTTCACAGTAATGGAAAAACATCCTATGGACAGATGAGACCAAGATCAACTTGTACCAGAGTGATGGGAAGAGAAGAGTATGGAGAAGGAAAGGAACTGCTCATGATCCTAAGCATACCACCTCATCAGTGAAGCATGGTGGTGGTAGTGTCATGGCGTGGGCATGTATGGCTGCCAATGGAACTGGTTCTCTTGTATTTATTGATGATGTGACTGCTGACAAAAGCAGCAGGATGAATTCTGAAGCGTTTCGGGCAATATTATCTGCTCATATTCAGCCAAATGCTTTAGAACTCATTGGACGGCGCTTTACAGTGCAGATGGACAATGACCCAAAGCATACTGCAAAAGCAACCAAAGAGTTTTTTAAGGGAAATAAGTGGAATGTTATGCAATGGCCAAGTCAATCACCTGACCTGAATCCGATTGAGCATGCATTTCACTTGCTGAAGACAAAACTGAAGGGAAACTGCCCCAAGAACAAGCAGGAACTGAAGACAGTTGCAGTAGAGGCCTGGCAGAGCATCACCAGGGATGAAACCCAGCGTCTGGTGATGTCTATGCGTTCCAGACTTCAGGCTGTAACTGACTGCAAAAGATTTGCAACCAAGTATTAAAAAGTGAAAGTTTGATTTATGATTATTATACTGTCCCATTACTTTTGGTCCCTTAACAAGTGGGAGGCACATATGCAAACTTTTTTAAATTCCTACACCGTTCACCTGATTTGGATGTAAATACCCTCAAATTAAAGCTGATAGTCTGCAGTTAAAGCACATCTTGTTTGTTTTATTTCAAATCCATTGTGATGGTGTATAGAGCCAAAAATGTTTGAATTGTGTCAATGTACCAATATTTATGGACCTGACTGTATATACATCGTAGCAGTAGTAGGCCAATAGCACAGCAGTTTTCTTCCGGTCAATTTTCGGCATGTTTCCTGGGTTTCGTCTGGATCTCCTCTGGTCCCCATTATAGTTAATGGGGCAGGACAGCGGCGTCTAAGCTTCCGGCATCTAGAGAGAGCCAGTAGGCTATTCCCTAAGCGCTAGTGCGAAACTAGCCTAGGAGTATATGCATCATATTAGTAGGCCAATAGTAAGGGTATACTCATAGTAGTATTAAGCCTATATTAGTATGTTGCTGATAGCAGCAGTAGGTCAATAGTAGTAGTATATACTCTTAGTAGTAATTCATTACTAGTAGTAGTATATGCCTCATAGTAGTGGTCCTATAGTAGTAGTATATGCATCATATGTTTTTTTATGTTAGGCAGTGATATGTGTGTATGTGCTATTATCTGAATATGTCAAGGTGTGTCATACTTTCTTAGCTGGCAGCTGAGGGACCTATTAAATCTATTAAACACTTTAATATGCAGCAGGGAGGGTTCACATTTAACACATAAACAACATAGCGCAGATTTCAAGCATATGATATCCTTGAGTCCTTTGCTTCAATTATCTAAATTATGGAGCTTTTCTCATAAGTCTGGCAACAAGGCCAACCAAAACGATCCATGTATGAGTAAGCCCCCCTCCCCCACATTGTTAACGGTTACTTCATGTTCAGTTTTCTCATCTATACCTTATATTAGACCCTATACATAACAGACCGAGACTGAGAGGGGGGCTTTCTATATAAAACTTAATGGAGATTGTCTCAAGTAATTACACTTTTATTTTAGATCACACACAATTTATATGGGGGGAAAAATGCTACCTGTTGCTGTTACATATTTGTTATGGTGCCCCCTGATAGATTTTTAAGTTAATATATAAAGGGCTGGTCACTTCTGCAAATTACATTTATTATGTAGAGAAAGTTAATACAAGGCACTTACTAATGTACGGTATTATGATTGTCCATATTGCTTCCTTTGCTGGCTTGATTAATTTTTCCATCACATTATACACAATAGAATCTTGTTTCCATGGTTACGAACAATTGCACTGTAGATGCAAATATAATATATGGACTAAGCCCTCATTCTGATATGATAAAATCTGAGACTCTCAGCCAATATAATATGGTCAAAACACATCTGTGCCCGCCTACTTGCGCCAAGGTGGTCTGTCGGGCAGGTCCTACTCTAAACCTACCTATGCCGTTGGGCATCTACAGGTGAAACTCGAAAAATTTGAATATTGTGCAAAGTTCATTTATTTCAGTAATGCAACTTAAAAGGTGAAACTAATATATGAGAGAGACTCATTACATGCAAAGCGAGATATTTCAAGCCTTTATTTGTTATATTTTGGATGATTATGGCTTACAGCTAATGAAACCCTAAAGTCACAATTTTGAAGTACCCTTTCTTAGGCGGTATGGACTAATTAGCTGACTAGAGTGTGACACCTTGAGCCTAGAATATTGAAGCTTTTCACAAAATTCTAATTTTAAGCTCCATTAATGCAATTCCTTTTAATTTGCATTACTGAAATAAATGGACTTTTGCACAATATTCAAATTTTTCACGTTTCACGTGTGTGTGTGGGTGTACATGGCAACATAAATAAGGAAAAATTCATGGAAAATAATGCACTGATGGATTTTTTGTTAATATTTGAAGGGGTTGTCACTTCAGCAAATGGCATTTATTATGTAGAGAAAGTTTATACAAGGCACTTACTAATGTACAGTATTATGATTGTCCATATTTCTTCCTTTGCTGGCTTGATTAATTTTTCCATCACATTATACACAATAGAATCTTGTTTCCATGGTTACAAATAATTGCTGAAAACAATTGCTGGAAACAATTGCACAATATACACTCACCTAAAGAATTATTAGGAACACCATACTAATACGGTGTTGGACCCCCTTTTGCCTTCAGAACTGCCTTAATTCTGCGTGGCATTGATTCCACAAGGTGCTGATAGCATTCTTTAGAAATGTTTTGATAGGATAGCATCTTGCAGTTAATGGAGATTTGAGGGATGCACATCCAGGGCACGAAGCTCCCGTTCCACCACATCTCAAAGATGCTCTATTGGGTTGAGATCTGGTGACTGTGGGGGCCATTTTAGTACAGTGAACTCATTGTCGTGTTCAAGAAACCAATTTGAAATGATTTGAGCTTTGTGACATGGTGCATTATCCTGCTGGAAGTAGCCATCAGAGGATGGATACATTTTCTCATTCTGTTTACGCCAAATTCGGACTCTACCATTTGAATGTCTCAACAGAAATCGAGACTCATCAGACCAGGCAACATTTTTCCAGTCTTCAACAGTCCAATTTTGGTGAGCTCGTGCAAATTGTAGCCTCTTTTTCCTATTTGTAGTGGAGATGAGTGGTACCCGGTGGGGTCTTCTGCTGTTGTAGCCCATCCGCCTCAAGGTTGTGCGTGTTGTGGCTTCACAAATGCTTTGCTGCATACCTCGGTTGTAACGAGTGGTTATTTCAGTCAACGTTGCTCTTCTATCAGCTTGAATCAGTCGGCCCATTCTCCTCTGACCTCTAGCATCCACAAGGCATTTTTGCCCACAGGACTGCCGCATACTGGATGTTTTTCCCTTTTCACACCATTCTTTGTAAACCCTAGAAATGGTTGTGCGTGAAAATCCCAGTAACTGAGCAGATTGTGAAATACTCAGACCGGCCCTTCTGGCACCAACAACCATGCCACGCTCAAAATTGCTTAAATCACCTTTCTTTCCCATTCTGACATTCAGTTTGGAGTTCAGGAGATTGTCTTGACCAGGACCACACCCCTAAATGCATTGAAGCAACTGCCATGTGATTGGTTGACTAGATAATTGCATTAATGAGAAATAGAACAGGTGTTCCTAATAATTCTTTAGGTGAGGGTATGTAAACATTATAAATTGACTAAGCCCTCATTCTGATATGATAAAATCGCAGACTCTTAACCAATATAATTTGATCAAAGCACATCTGTGCCTGCCTACCAGCACCAAGGTGGTCTTAGTCAGGCAGGTCCTACTCTAAACCTACCTATGCTGTTGGGCATCTACATTCAGTTGAGCAGACCCTGCACATATAGTGTGCAGCTCCTAGGTACCTCTGTGTGCATCAAGCAGCCGATGAGAGGAGGAACAGGCACAGCTATATGTACCACCTAATCAAGGCGGACTGTGGAATAGGTGGGGCAAAAGTGCCCAAAAAACTGCTACTCCCAAGGTGGAATAATAGGAGTGACTCCAGACTTGAAAAAGCTAAAACATTGGTCCTGCCGGACTGAGACCACCTTGGGGGGCGGGTAGGCGGGCAAAGATGTATTTTGATCAAAATATATTGGCTGAGAGTCTCGCATTTTATCATATCAGTATAAGGGCTTAGTCCATATATGTTTGCATCTAATGTGTTGTGCATTATTTTTTGTGTTTTTTTTTTTTTTTTTTTTAAGTGTAGCCATGTACATCCACTTATTTATCACATCATATTAGATGTTTTATTTTTTGTGATTTATATATTTTTTTGTCATGCTTACTACCACCCCACAATTCAGCAGCGGTGGCCGTGTTTGCACACTATAGGAAAAAGTTCCAGCCTCTCTGGTGGCTGAGACCGTGGGAGCGCGCATAGGAGTGCATGCGCAGCAGCTCCCATCCTTCCACCTGATATCTGGAGTGCAGAGGTGACTCTAACCCCTGGAAACAAGCAGTGTATAATGTGATGGAAAAATGATTCAGGTCAGGAAAGGAGGCAATATGGATAATCACAATACATTAGTAAGTGCCTTGTATCAACTGCCTCTATATAATAAATGCCATTTGCTGAGGTGAGACAACCCCTTTAATTGCAGGAGAACCATTTTGATTGTGTTCCTTGGGTCCCAGAATTGTGCTCATTTTTTCAGCACATCCGTACAGCTAATATATGAGTGGGATGTGTACATTGAAGTCTATGTAAGGTCTCTGATAAGCAATGCCATCACCTGATCCCCATGATGTCAGCTAGAGGGCTGAAAAGCAGCAGAGCGTACATTGTAGATGATTCCCAGAGGATCCCTTTAAATCTTGATGCTTTTGTTCAGTTCCATAAAGTGTAAAATCCTCAAATACCCGGAGGCAGGAAAGCTGTAGCATGTGCCTATACACTGTATTAATCTGTGTTTTCCCTCAATCCCTGCGTTCCTAGGATCCTTTACCTTCAGGATTTTCTGGATAAATTATATTCAGGCTGAGAAATGCATGAAGTCACATACACATTTAATTAAGAAGTTGAATTACACAGTCCTGGCTTTAATGTGACTTGATTCCACTGGAGTGTTTATGGTGATAGGTATTATTTTATTGTAGCACAGTGTGGTGCATGATGTTTTATGGTGTGCTTTTTTGGCAGCAAACACTAAGCTTTGATATAAAATGGCAAAAATGTTTCTTTTTACACTGGATGCATAACCAGCACAAAGATTTATGTTTGCAGCCCTGTGCCATAGTCTTCTTTATGTGCTATTCTGCTTTCTTCAAAATGTGCTCCCATATTTAAGGGTAAAAGACATGCCCATTTGCAGCATTTTTTACTTTTTTGAATCAAGTTACTTATTGTAGATATAGGATATTTACAAAAGTTCTGCCCATTGATAGAGGTTCATTGTATTGAAGTCTCATTTTGTACAGGGACTGATTTAAAGGGAGTCTGTCAGCAATTTTGACCATGTTAAACTACTGACATCACAAGGTAGGGGCCCAGAAGAGCATTACAAACCATTTACTTTTTGTGGCGTTTTTATTAACAAGAGTAGTGTGAATATGAACTGTTATTGTGCCAGATTCTGTTCCTGCAAGTTCCCAGGAGGTTTCACAGTAAAAGTGCTCTATGCATTGAGCTTCACTTCCCAGTCCTCTCTGCTCTGAGTGACAGATGTGTATTGATCTCCTGGTTGGATACTACTGCTGTCACTCAGAGCAGTGGGGAGGGTTTGTGAAGCAGTTCAATGCAGAGAGCACTTTTACTGTGAAGTCCCAGCTCCTGGGAATTTCGAAGGAGCAGAATAAAAGTTCCTATTCACACTGCTCCTGATAAAAAAAACAACTCTACAAAATGTAAGTATTGCTCTCCCCAGCCCCTAGCTAGTGTTGTCAGCAGTTGATGATTATGTCGCCGATATATAAGAAACTGAATATAAAACCTTCTACATTTGTGGAGATTCTGTGTTGTACTGTAGCTTGTTTATAATGTCTTCTGATATAAAGTGACACTGTTTGCTATACTAGGCTACTCCAAGTCTTCTATAGCAAAATAAATAAAATCCCTGCTTTGAGATGATTGTGCTCAGTTGTAAAAAAAAAAAAAAAGACATTTCTATAAGCTCAAGAGTTCTCCTTAGTGGGAATTTGTGTGGGCCACTTTCATGTTATTGCTTGTTTGCTGAGCAGACCCCCTCCTCCAGAAAGTAGGTATTAGCAGTTTTGCATTATTAAGAGTGGGATTTAGGTACATAAGTATTTAAAAACATGTTTACTCTGCCAAGAAAAGGCAAAAATTCTGACCTTGAGGCAAAAATAAGCTGATATTTGCGGAAGCTGGTTCAGAGATTAGTAAAATGTGACGTTTAGAATGGTTTGTTGTAAAGCTGTGAACTTTATTTTGGTCTAGAGAGAAACTTTGTACTTCTTAATGCCTCATACACATGAGCATGTTTTTTTCCCCTGCATTCGATTCACATTTTTTTGCGGATCAGATGAGGAACCCTTAATTTTAGGCTACTTTCACACTAGCGTTTTTGCTGGACCCGACATGGTTCAGCAAAAACTCTTCCATTACTGATAATGCAACCATCTGCATCCGTTATGAACGGATCCAGTTGTATTATCTTTAACATTGCCTAGACTGATCCGTCACGAACACCATTGAAAGTCAATGGGGGACGGATCCGTATTCAGTGAAATTCGTCTTGCTCCGCACCTTATCGCATACAGAAAAACGCTTCTTGCAGCGTTATTCTGTCCGCGATAGGGAGTGCCTTCCGTTTCTTTCAGTTCTGTTTTGTCCCCATTGACAATGAATAGGGACAAAACTGAAGCGGTTTCCCCTCCTATTAAGATCCTATGATGGATCTCAATAGCGGAAAGGGAAAGCGCAGATGTGAAAGTAGCCTTACTCTGATGGCTTCTACTCACTTCTGTGGGATCAGCACTGCAGTTATCAGCTCTCTCCACTACACATTGGACGGTGTTATGTCGTTTCGGCAGTGGTTCTCCAATGTAACAGCTGATTTCAGAGGTGTCAGACCCTCGCCAGTTTGATATTTATGGCATATCTTGCGGATAGGCTCTCAGTATTAATATCCAGTGTTGAATTCTTTCTGGGGGCCCACTGTGCAGCTACATGCAAATACTACAGTTCACACAGTGGAAGCAGCAGCAAGATGCTCATGATGATTGACTTTGAGAAGGTGGGTCCTCAGGTACAGATGGTACCGTCGGTCTTCCCTCTGTACACTGCGTGCAGAATTATTAGGCAAATGAGTATTTTGACCACATCATCCTCTTTATGCATGTTGTCTTACTCCAAGCTGTATAGGCTCGAAAGCCTACTACCAATTAAGCATATTAGGTGATGTGCATCTCTGTAATGAGAAGGGGTGTGGTCTAATGACATCAACACCCTATATTAGGTGTGCATAATTATTAGGCAACTTCCTTTTCTTTGGCAAAATGGGTCAAAAGAAGAACTTGACAGGCTCAGAAAAGTCAAAAATAGTGAGATATCTTGCAGAGGGATGCAGCACTCTTAAAATTGCAAAGCTTCTGAAGCGTGATCATCGAACAATCAAGCGTTTCATTCAAAATAGTCAACAGGGTCGCAAGAAGCGTGTGGAAAAACCAAGGCGCAAAATAACTGCCCATGAACTGAGAAAAGTCAAGCGTGCAGCTGCCAAGATGCCACTTGCCACCAGTTTGGCCATATTTTAGAGCTGCAACATCACTGGAGTGCCCAAAAGCACAAGGTGTGCAATACTCACAGACATGGCCAAGGTAAGAAAGGCTGAAAGACGACCACCACTGAACAAGACACACAAGCTGAAACGTCAAGACTGGGCCAAGAAATATCTCAAGACTGATTTTTCTAAGGTTTTATGGACTGATGAAATGAGAGTAAGTCTTGATGGGCCAGATGGATGGGCTCGTGGCTGGATTGGTAAAGGGCAGAGAGCTCCAGTCCGACTCAGATGCCAGCAAGGTGGAGGTGGAGTACTGGTTTGGGCTGGTATCATCAAAGATGAGCTTGTGGGGCCTTTTCGGGTTGAGGATGGAGTCAAGCTCAACTCCCAGTCCTACTGCCAGTTTCTGGAAGACACCTTCTTCAAGCAGTGGTACAGGAAGAAGTCTGCATCCTTCAAGAAAAACATGATTTTCATGCAGGACAATGCTCCATCACATGCGTCCAAGTACTCCACAGCGTGGCTGGCAAGAAAGTGTATAAAAGAAGAAAATCTAATGACATGGCCTCCTTGTTCACCTGATCTGAACCCCATTGAGAACCTGTGGTCCATCATCAAATGTGAGATTTACAAGGAGGGAAAACAGTACACCTCTCTGAACAGTGTCTGGGAGGCTGTGGTTGCTGCTGCACGCAATGTTGATGGTGAACAGATCAAAACACTGACAGAATCCATGGATGGCAGGCTTTTGAGTGTCCTTGCAAAGAAAGGTGGCTATATTGGTCACTGATTTGTTTTTGTTTTGTTTTTGAATGTCAGAAATGTATATTTGTGAATGTTGAGATGTTATATTGGTTTCACTGGTAAAAATAAATAATTGAAATGGGTATATATTTGTTTTTTGTTAAGTTGCCTAATAATTATGCACAGTAATAGTCACCTGCACACACAGATATCCCCCTAAAATAGCTAAAACTAAAAACAAACTAAAAACTACTTCCAAAAATATTCAGCTTTGATATTAATGAGTTTTTTGGGTTCATTGAGAACATGGTTGTTGTTCAATAATAAAATTAATCCTCAAAAATACAACTTGCCTAATAATTCTGCACTCCCTGTATATAGAAATCATCTCAGCCACTCGACTTTTCTTTTTTTTTTTTTTTTTTTTTTTTTTTACAACTTTATTAGTATACAAAAGAGTAAAAATATACAAATCAGAATTAGCATTTAGTATAGTTAGCTTACTCCATTTTCTCCCCCGCCCCCACCTGCGATGCGTCCACTATCCTCCCTCCCCCTCCCCTCTCAAACAGAGTAGGGGGAAGGGAAGAGAGAAGAGTAGGAGGAACAAAAAGAGAGAGAGAAAAAAAAAAAAGTCGCACATTGTTAAATTCATCATAAGAGCCTATCAGAACTTCCAACCTTCCCGTATCTTATTCCATTTTTCTAATCCGCCTCTGTGCTTGTACAGAATCCGTTCATAGTTTTTGATCTTATTAACCAGATTTATACAGTTATTTACTTCTGGAGTATGGCGTGCAAACCAATTTCGACTGATCAGTAATCTGGCCAGTAGTAGTATTCTACCCAGTAGAATCTTTTGGTATTTATGGATAGTTAATGTGGACAGATCATTCAGTAAAAACAATTGTGGGTCAAGAGATATACGTATTTTTAATCTGTGGGTAAGGAGATTTTTAATACCATTCCAATATGCTACAAGACCTGGGCAAAGCCACATCATGTGCATATAGTCCGCTCCTACATTATCACAACGAGGGCACTTGGAGGTATCTCTTAATCTACATCTGTTTAACCAAGTGGGAGTAACGTACAGTCTATGGTAAATATTAAACTCTGTTAAAACGTGATTAAAATGATGAGAAAGTACATCTGGATTAGTAAAGATACCCCCCCACCCCACCAGCTTTATATTTGGACAGTCCATCTCCCAGGCCCTTTGTCCATGTGATTGTGTCTCGGAAAAACGTGACTTAATTAGTAGTTTATATATATTTTAAATCTTCCTTCCTAGTGATATCTTCCCTAACCATCATTTAATGGAGACAAAGTATCTATTTCCAATAATGATTTATCATCCAATCTAGAAAGTGCCGACCGAAGCTGGAAGTACCTAAACCATGAGAGGTTCTGTACACTGTGATAGTTCCGCAAACGTCTTAATTTTTTTATTCTTAACAACCTGTGCCACATATAAAATCCCATTCTTTTGCCAGAATTGATCGGTTGCTATACCATCTAAGGTCTGTAAGTGTTTATTATGCCAAAGAGGCGTGAATATAAGTGATCCCTTTACCCCCAACCATCCTCTAGTGATAGCCCACATTTTCAGAAGTGATTTTATAGTCTCTTTATAGCCCAACTCTTTATTAATCATTAGCCCGGATTCTAACAACGTAAATATATTGTGCGTGGAGGCTCTTACTAGGCTGCTCAGAGATGTACTATTTGACCATTCATTGCACGTCCATAACTGAGCTGCCATAAAGTAGCCTTTGAAGTATGGTAGATTTAGGCCCCCGCACTCCAGAGGCTTATATAGATATTCTAGTCTGAGTCTCACTCGTTTTCTTCCCCAGACTAAGTCATTAATTATTCTTTCCAAAAGTTTAAAATATTTGTCCTCTATCCAAATGGGTATGTTTCTAAGAACATAGAGAAATTTAGGTATAATTACCATCTTAACCAGTGAGACTCAATCAGCTCTAGATAAAGGGAGTCTCAACCAGATCCCTACTTTTGCCCTGGTTTTCATTATCAATAGAATCAGATTGAGTTCTACAAGGTTTTCATTAAGACTCAACTTAGCTGTAGGGTGTCTATACAGAGATTTAATATTATTTATGAATCTCTCCCCGAAGCCCATTCTGGCCAGCACCTTCCAGAGGAATCGCCACTCCACCCTGTCAAAGGCCTTAGAGGCATCTAGAGACAGGATGGAGTGAGCAGATCCCCCAGGAGCCTGTATGTTAGCAAATTGACGATGAAGATTATGGTGCGTGCCCTTATTTGGAATAAAGCCCTTCTGATCTGGATGGACAATGGAGGAGATGACCCCTGCAAGTCTTGACGCCAAAATGCTTGCAAGGAGTTTTACATCGGTGTTCAGCAATGAGATCGGTCTATAAGATCCCATATCTGTGGGGTCCTTACCTTTTTTCGGAATTATAATTATTACACCTTCCATCATTGAGCCAGGCAAGTTCCTTTCTCGATGCATCTTTAATAACAAACTGGGTGTAGACAAGAATAAGTATTTCTGCTATTGGGACTGTGAAATACAGTCAGGTCCAAAAATATTGGGCCATTGACACAATTCTAACATTTTTGGCTCTATACACCACCACAATGGATTTGAAATGAAACGAGCAAGATGTGCTTTAACTGCAGACTGTCAGCTTTAATTTTAGGGTATTTACATCCAAATCAGGTGAACGGTGTAGGAATTACAAGAGTTTGCATATGTGCCTCCCACTTGTTACGGGACCAAAAGTAATAGGACAGTGTAATAATCATAAATCAAACTTTCACTTTTTAATACTTAGTTGCAAATCCTTTGCAGTCAATTACAGCCTGAAGTCTGGAACGCATAGACATCACCAGATGCTGGGTTTCATCCCTGGTGATGCTCTGCCAGGCATCTACTGCAACTGTCTTCAGTTCCTGCTTGTTCTTGGGGCATTTTCCCTTCATTGTTGTCTTCAGCAAGTGAAATGCATGCTCAATCGGATTCAGGTCAGGTGATTGACTTGGCCATTGCATAACATTCCACTTATTTCCCTTGAAAAAACTCTTCGGTTGCTTTTTTTTTTGTATGCTTTGGGTCATTGTCCATCTGCACTGTGAAGCGCCGTCCAATGAGTTCTGAAGCATTTGGCTGAATATGAGCAGATAATATTGCCCGAAACACTTCAGAATTCCTCCTGCTGCTTTTGTCAGCAGTCACATCATCAATAAATACAAGAGAAGCAGTTCCATTGGCAGCCATACATGCCCACGCCATGACACTACCACCACCATGCTTCACTGATGAGGTGGTATGCTTAGGATCATGAGCAGTTCCTTTCCTTCTCCATACTCTTCTCTTCCCATCACTCTGGTACAAGTTGATCTTGGTCTCATCTGTCCATAGGATGTTGTTCCAGAACTGTGAAGGCTTTTTTAGATGTTGTTTGGCAAACTCTAATCTGGCCTTCCTGTTTTTGAGGCTCACCAATGGTTTACATCTTGTGGTGAACCCTCTGTATTCACTCTGGTGAAGTCTTCTCTTGATTGTTGACTTTGACACACATACACCTACCTCCTGGAGAGTGTTCTTGATCTGGCCAACTGTTGTGAAGAGTGTTTTCTTCACCAGGGAATGAATTCTTCGGTCATCCACCACAGTTGTTTTCCGTGGTCTTTTGGGTCTTTTGGTGGTGCTGAGCTCACCGGTGCGTTCCTTCTTTTTAAGAATGTTCCAAACAGTTGTTTTTGCCACGCCTAATGTTTTTGCTATCTCTCTGATGGGTTTGTTTTGTTTTTTCAGCCTAATGATGGCTTGCTTCACTGATAGTTTCAGCTCTTTGGATCTCATCTTGAGAGTTGACAGCAACAGATTCCAAATGCAAATAGCACACTTGAAATGAACTCTGGACCTTTTATCTGCTCATTGTAATTGGGATAATGAGGGAATAACACACACCTGGCCATGGAACAGCTGAGAAGCCAATTGTCCCATTACTTTTGGTCCCTTAACAAGTGGGAGGCACCTATGCAAACTGTTGTAATTCCTACACCGTTCACCTGATTTGGATGTAAATACCCTAAAATTAAAGCTGACAGTCTGCAGTTAAAGCACATCTTGTTTTGTTTCATTTCAAATCCATTGTGGCGGTGTATAGAGCCAAAAACGTTAGAATTGTGTCAATGTCCCAATATTTATGGACCTGACTGTATGTGGCATGCACAGCACCGGTATCTCTATTTTGCGGATATGCGGTTTGCCAGCTGCAAAATAAATATGGTCATAAGCATGTTTCTGGCATGCTTATATCAGCACCAGGTTTTTACTTCATTGGTGGAATTGCCAAAAAGCATTGGTGATTTTTAGGGATGAGCGAATCGACTTCCGATGGTAAATCCAAAGTCAATTTGCAAAAACTTTGTTGTAATACTGCACAGAGTTCCCGCTCCGTACAGTATTAGAATGTATTGGCTCCGATGAGCCGAAGATATTACTTCACAATGTCGCGCGAGACACCGTATTACTGTAAAAAAAAACTTGGTACCGAGGTCTGGTTCGGTTTCTAGTGGAGCCAGCACATTCTACTACTGTACGGAGCAGGAACTCCGTACAGTATTACAACAAAGTCTTTTGCGACTCTACTTCGGATGTACCATCCTAGTGATTTTTCTTCAACACATGCAAAAGATTATAGACGAAAATAGTGAAAATCCATCTGCCACTCTTGTATCATCTGTAATTCAAGGGATCGGCTGATGATTGTATGAGAACCTTATGACTGTCCCTGGACGGCTTACCAGGAAAGAAGGATCAGCCATGTTGGATTTTTAACATACTGGTTCCGTGGGAGAGAAGCTGCTGTCAGAGAATGGAACTTGAAGTATTGTGGCTTTTTTAGGCCTTTACTTTAATTAAATTAATAGATCAGCGATTCACATCACTCATCTTTCTTGACATATTTTGGTAAATCCTGTATGATTTATGATGTTGGTTATTATTCACTATGCCTCAATCCCTTCCAATTTGTTAAATTGTGCAAGTCTGTCTCCCTGAGTGTTTCAGAATTCCTGCTTTCGATTGACAAACACCTACCTTTTTTTTTTTTTCTTTTTTTTGCCGACAGTCTGCATTTTTTTCTATGTGCAAGAGAGATGTCTTTTTCAATTACACTGTCACACATTCGTGGTAAGGTCAAGATAAAGAACCTCTTGATCTTGTTCAAACTACTCACATGCCAATGGTATAATTTAAAAAAATGGCCCCTATCCCTCCCCTTTCCTCTTGCAGGTTTTGCTACATGAAAAGAAAAACCCCATGTGCAAAGCATTATTGGAGTTCTAAGCTGTCTGTCTGGCGACTGCGTTGCCTCTCTCTCTCTTTCATTATAGTGTTTCCCTCCCTCCAAACTCTCACAAGCTGGTTACTTCTAGATGCACTACCAAAAATGGCATTTATAACTGGTGAAATCAATGAGAAAAAGGTAGCAGACATTATAGTGATATTAGAAAAAAGGCAAAAAGTTTAGCTTAAAAGAACCATCCGTACAAATGTACACGTCTCACCCAAGTAGATTAAAATAGAGATGGCTGGCATTCCTCTCCATCTTTCATTGGGATGTAAGTGCAGATGTCAGGAAATGCACCAGAACAAATGCCAGCTTATGCATTTCAGACTGATTTATTTTATTAATGTATGTATTCTACAGTGCTGTACAGAAATTGTCACCATTGAGCCTTACAATCTAAATTCCACATTAACCTATTAGTATTTATATGAACAGGGGTGCACCTCGCCTTTCTCCTGCCTGAGGCGAAAACTGAAATGGCGCCCCAACCTCCCAATGCCAATTTCATAACCTAACCTCTTCCTTCCAGCCCTACTGTTAAAGACATACTTGGAAAACATTACAATAAGCTCTACAAAACATACAGGGTAATACAGCGCCACATACTGTGCCCACTGTGCTTCTCAATACTATACTGCAGAAACAGACCATTCCCCCTTCTGCTGCCCCCTATTGCCCTTACCTGGTGCTGCCTGAGGCAATCGTCTCACCTTGCCTCATTGGTGGTGCACCCCTGTATATGAAGTGAGGAGGAAACTGGGGTACCTGGAGAAAACCCATGTAAACATTGGGGGGAATGTATAAACTCCATGCAGATGTTTCCCTTGGTCAGATTAGAAGTCAGTACCCAGCTACCCTGTGAGCCACCATGCTGCCTACAGTTATAGTTATTATACTTGTTTTGTTTGAGAACATGCAAAATGTAGGCTATAACTACTATGCTGGACTGTGGTAGAAGTCTACAGTTTTCGCAGTGACTAGCGTATACACTCCGAGCAGACTCGAGGTCTGTTGAGGCTCATAGGCAAGCTGAGAGCAGTTCCACATCTTTGAGGATATAAGGAGGACTGTTACTTTCTAATAGTGCCCTACTGTGCCTAAATAATACCATAATATGATTCCAAATAACCTTACCATGCAGGGCCAACATAATTCTGCCATACAGTGAACATATACTTGTGCCACTAGTATCCAGACAAAACTTCCATACCATGTCTGATATATACTGTAGCTTGTGCCATGGCATATGGTTGGGATAACCCATCAAGCATAAAATTAAATGGGGAAAAGTGTGAAAAGGCAGGTATATAGTACAGGTAAGGTAAGATACTTGGAGCAGTTGCCAATTTTGATCATGCCATTCTTTTATAATTCCGTCATGCACACATAATTAACAGTGGTGCTTTTTTTTTTTAACTACATTAGAGGCAAACAGTCTAATGTATGTAAGGGAAGGCCCATTTGTCCAGATGTTGGGGAAACTGAAAATATGCATCCTTTTCATTTACAGTCTATTCTCTCCTCTATCTAAAAATAAAACTTTTGATACATTGCGACATATCAAATGTTTGAGGTCTGAGTGCTGAGACCCCCACCGATCTCTAGAATAAGAGAAATGCACACATATTGCGCTCTTTCTCTTTGCTGCAGAGGACGGAATTGAAATGAGCCTGTCTTTTGCAGAGAGGAGAGAGAGCATGATAGCCCGCGCTTCTCTTCTCATTCTACCCAATTTGTGGTGGTCCCAGTGGCCAGATCCCCACCAATCAAAACCATAGGTATGTCTCTGTGATATATCAAAACCTTTACCAAAACTCGGTGACCCTTTAAAGAAGAATAATCTATGTTCCTCAGTAACGGACACCCCTTAATCCTCTCTCTTTTTTTTTTGTAGATGAGTTTGCCACTCCTCGTGCAATTCTGACTGGCCACGATTGTGAGATTACCTGCGCTGCTGTTTGCGCAGAACTTGGCCTCGTGATAAGTGGTTCCAAAGGTAAGGGTAAGCCTGTACACCACAGGCAGTCACATTCATTAAATCCTTGCATAGCACCATAACATGCATTTTTCAAAATCCCAGTGGGGTATTAAATGGTTTACTTGGTTATTTTTTTGTATTTTAGAAGGTCCTTGTTTGATACATTCTATGAATGGAGATCTTTTGAGGACACTAGAGGCTCCAGAAAACTGCCTTCAGCCCAAACTTATCCAGGCTTCTAGAGAGGGACACTGTGTTATATACTATGAGAGGGGACTTTTCTGTGTATTCAGTGTGAATGGGAAGCTGCAGGCCACAAAGGAAATGGATGACAATACACGGGTAAGATTTTATGATGTTCTGTATGTACAGAAAAAATCTCATGTAATGACTTCAAGTGCAACTGATGATTATTAATACCCATTTACCATGATATCACCAAAAAAACAGCCGTCCATGGATATAATGCAGCCATAGTTAATCCTGTCCTTCAAAATTAATAAAAATAAAGGGCAAGTCCCACCGTTGCCTTGTTTTGTATCGTCTTGCATTGTGTGCTATGAACAGTTGTGTCCATGTACAACATCATTCTCACCCGCATGTGCTATCCTCTACCTGGATCAACCAACGGTAGCCAGTGCTCCCGTCTATGGATGCACCTCTGCTGGCGCTTATGTACGGCATGCACATTCAGTTTGTCACATTCAATGCCCTTTGATGCAGATTCACCACAGATTTCAAGCCTGCAACATTGAAATTGGTGAACTTTGTGGTACAAATCTGCAACAGAAACGGCCCTTCTATGGATCTTATTATCCGCTCCCCACACACATGAAGTTCACAACATATGAATGCGATTTGTAAAATCTCATCCAATTGCCTGGTACAGTAACTTGCTGCAGATTTTACCTACATGTAAAATCCACTGCAATGATGCGATGAGTGGGGCTATTATCAAGAAAGAACGTTTGTACAAACACTGGTTCCTGATAATTGCCTCCAATCACCCCATGAGAAAAACAAGCGCTTGTTCTTTTGGTGAAAGCTTTGTAGATGTGGACACCAAAATAATAATTTCTGGGCAGGGGACCGTTCCGCGTAAACAAGGATTCGCCCAGAAACAATGAATCTGTATGGGGGACAAGTGATTGGAGTAGCCATTGCCCGTCCCCATTCAGTGGAGTTCTTTGCTGCATATAACAATCAGGATATACAGGATAACGAATGGGCATTGCAAGGGTAGGTTCACGTTTGCATTTAACGGATGCTGCAGGCTGTTCAGGCATTTTTCCAGATAGCGCCCGCACATCGTTATAGCCGGAACAGCCTGCCGGATCTGTTGAACGCAAATGTTAACCTACGTACCCTAAGCTAATGTACCACGTGAAATATCTTCAGTTTCAGAAGAGACAACTCATGGCTCAACACAGAAAACCAGCTAGTGCTGTATTCCTGCAGTCTAAGTGGTCATTCACATAGATGGATTTTTCTTCATGTTGCAATTAATTTTTATATCGGAATGCACACTGACCTATTCAATGGAAAAATAATAGGATAAGGCATGGATGATTTCTGTGTGCTATCTGGTTATTACAGACGTTTTTAATGGACACAGAATTGTGAATGAGCTCTAAGTATTACGAAACCGTAGAAAATGTAAACCCTAAAGGGGACCTTTACTTAGACCATCGTGTTACACGCCAGTCTTAACCTGTCCCTAGCTCCCCATCTGTGCAGGCCGGGGCACCAAACTGGAATTGTGAGCTGGTGTAGATTTCTGTTATAATCTGTGACAGGCTGCACCAGCCCTGCAACACCAACTCCCCACCCTCCTCTGCCCACTTTTTTATTTTTTTTAAATAGTGCTCCAAACACCCAAAAAGTTGCAAAATTTGGCTCCAGTATGAAGTGCTCCAAACTTTGAGATGTTTTTTGGGTGGTAGTTTTCTGGCATACAGGACATAATAAATCTCCCCCTAAGGCTTCACAACCCCACTAAAGTGGTTCTCTGGGCTTGTTATATTGATGACCTATCCTAAGGATAGGTCAATCAGATTGGGGGGGTCTGGCACCTGGCGGCACCACCAATCAGTTGTATGAGGAGAGGGCGCCGGGCAGTGTGCACGTCCCATCTCTCTCCCTGCTCTCTGCTGCTTTGTCATAGACATGCATACTGCGCGTGCCGTCTCCTCATACAGCTGATCGGCACCATCCCCCTCAGCATTATACTTTGGTGTGACTTGAAAAAGGTCACCATGACTGAAACATTGTCATCATCATCCATCTGAGAAACAGCTCTTGATATTATGAATTACCTTCATTTTCTATTTTTTTGCTGAGACCATGGAAAATCATGAATATATACCTCTTGGAAGATTAAAAGATATATTTTTGAATCACATTTGCGTGTGCACTGAATCTACTTAATACTGGAATTGGGTTGAAGATCCCTTTCTAGTCACACCGCACTACTATATGTTGTGCTTTTCTAATATATTCACAACTATCCTGAGGATAGGTCATCCATATTAAAAGCTCGGAGAACCCCTTTAATGTCAGGAATAATGTGGAAACGAAGAATGATGATGATGGTACAGGGAAGGTTTCAATAGAAAAGCATACAGCTGTTTTACTATATAGGTACGAAAGTTGTATCCTAGCATTAGACTTTTGAAGGTATATACTAGGTAACATTACAAATTCTAGTGAAACCCATCACTGCAGGACTGGTACCAGACCAGCCGTTACTCCATGCATTGCACACTTGCTATTGTGTCTGCTCCAGAAATCTGTCTAAAAAGTGGAGCGATTTGGCGCATCTAGAGTTTCTACACTTTTTTCCAAGTGGTGAAGGAGTGGGGCTTCATGTAAAAGGGGATGGGCCTAAGATGCTCCAATATTCTGGCATAAAATTCTGTCTCAAAGTAAGGAAGTCAATAGATGGTATAGAATTAGTGAAAAGTGTCTATCCTTGCACCACATTTCTCAACCAGCCTGAGCCCCTGTGATAAATGTGGTGCAGGTCTAGACAGCCGCGCTAAGGATACACCATAGGATTAGTAAATCTGGAGGTCATACACCTATCAAGATGAATGAGCGGTCCAGCTCAGAAATTAGAGTGGTCCTAGACAAGTAATCTTGTATATCTACTGACTGCAGGGAGCAGATATTTTGGCCCTTTGATATCCTATAGTTACGCTGTGAAGGCACTTGTCTGACAATCCATTAGGGTTATAATTAAGAGCATTAATGGAAAAGCAATTAATATTAATTCTTTCTTCAATCTTTTTTCTAAAATGAGTATAAATCCCGCCACCATCTTGGAAATAAACTGCTATATTGCACCTAAGACAGAAGGTCTTCTGCTTGTAAAGATATAGCTATAAGACATGGCTTCTTTTAATAGCAGGTAGGATCTGCACAAACACATGTTTTACAGGACTGGATTTACTGTCATGGGAAAAGGGTGGTTTGGGGTCCCTGCTTTTAGGGTCCCCTGATGTTTAGTTTTTTTTCCCCTTTTGCAAAAATAATGTTCATAATCTGTCACTTTCCGTTGTGATTATGTTGTCAGCCAAGCTAATAAATCTGTAAAATATCTTGAAATCCCTTGCCAGCTCAAACAGTTTCTGCTGTGTTTCAGTGTGTGCTGGGAGCTAGAGTTTGTTGCCTGAGGCTGGGGAAGTCGGCGGTCCAGGCAAACACATGTGTACTGCGGCCACATGTTTTTCCCCCTTCCCTTTTTTTTCAAAGCAGTCCCTGTTGGGTTTTAGAGTTAAACAATCCACAGCCCCTTTTCCTCATCTGCTTCTGCACTTTATCATGCTGGCAGGCAAGTGGCAACTGTGTGATTAAAGTCCACCCCCCCCCCCCCCCCCCCACCCCCCATATGTAATACCTGCCCATGGATGTGGTAGACTGATGTTTTCACTGCTTGCTTCTCAAGTAATAGGAAGGGGGGAGGGTGCCAGAGGTGAAGCCAAGGAAACCTAAGGTCAAGTCCGACTGCCATTGACTGAATGAGGGGAGTTAAGCAGGTTGTGTTTCATGTGTCATGGTAAGCCCAAGCCCACAGGATGTCGACAAAAGTAACAATTTACAATCATCAGACACAGGACAGAATTCTAATTTACTTTCTTGTAGCCTGCTCATGAAAACTACCAAGAGACCTCCAGACTGCCTGGGGACACTCGCGCTCTAATCAACGGTATACACCTGTTTTTGTTTTAAATGCTGCATTGCTCACCCGAGCCCCGGCCAACAGCCCGTCAAAGCACATCTACCATGCAATGTTTAGACGTCCGAATGAATAACTTGGATGAAAAGGAAATCCACCCCTTAAACCAAGCTGTTACCTGAGGCAAAGACACTAGCTCTGGCAACCCAAGGGATCCAATTATTTGCTTTTGTCTGGAGATTGGAAAGGGCACAGTAGCTGCCTACGTGCCGTAATCGCAGGATAGAAGGGGTTTCTTTGTTTGTGTTTGAGTAAATAATAGAAGCTTATGGCAACCGTGTTGTTCGGCGACAGGAGTGCGGCAATTTGTTCTTCCATTGCTGACCGTAGGAAGTATCTTACTGTCGGGGCGATTTGCTGTGTGTGCATTTCACAAGTTGTGGTCACTGATGCATGCGTTAGAGGAAGAAACAATAAAAAAAATATGTAATCATTTATATATGTAAACCTAATTGCTGTATATTGTACCTTACAGGTCTGTAGGGGTGGAATGGGAGCTTAAAATGGCCCTGGAAAAACCTAAGAGGCCCCATGTTGTAGGCAGGTCCAAACTGACAGAAAACAGGGCAACACAGATAGACAATAAAATACTGCCCCAGCAGAACCAAATATCACAGTGCAGCACAAAATACCACCCCAGCAGAACCAAATATCACAGTGCAACACAAAATACCACCAAAGCAGAACCAAATATCACAGTGCAGCAAAAAATACCGCGCCTGCAGAACCAAATTTCACAGTGCAGCACAAAATACCGCCCCTGCAGAACCAAATATCACAGTGCAGCACAAAATACCACCCCAGCAGAACCAAATATCACAGTGCAGCACAAAATACCGCCCCTGCAGAACCAAATATCACAGTGCAGCACAAAATACCACCCCAGCAGAACCAAATATCACAGTGCAGCACAAAATACTGCCACCCCCCTGCAGTCTTTCATTGTATCGCAATACTGAGGATGGTGTTACAATTGAATTCAGGAGGCATTAATTACTGCTGAGAGCATCAGATCATTGTGTATGCAGCCAGTGGCCATGAGGAGGGCTAAGGTGGCCCCCTGGGCATCAGCCCACCAGGAATTTTAACTGTAGAGTCAATGGCCAGTCCACCCTGCAGAGCTGTAAATCATTCACACAAACCATTGAGTATCACACATGGGTAGTGTTTGGGTTTGAGGTTTTTATAGAGGACAATGTTGAAGGGCTGTGGATATAGAGTTTTTTGGATTTTGCAAAGGTATTTAAAACTGTCCCTCATAGACGCATAATGTGTAAAATAAGGTCTATTGTTTTAGATAGTATAGTTTGTACTTGGATTGTAAAATGGCTATCCAGTGAGTGGTGGTACATGAATCCTAGTGTGCTGGTTTCACTCATTCAACTTTCAAGTGAAATAGCAGTGCTGCTGTAACCCAGCAAGGCCAATACATTGTGTAGAGAGCCGTCCTGTTCCAGTGCCTGGTTTCAGCACTCAGCAGCTCCAGCATATGGAGAATTTGCTGGGAATTTGACACCCCCAGTTTGATATTGATTATTTTAAAGTCCTCAAGAACCCCTTTAAAGAATGCTCAACTACTGAGTTGTGCCTGGAAACCTATGGATGTAACCTGGGTAGCGCCAGTACACCATTCTGTATTTCTCACAAAGTAATGTATAACTTTTAAAAGATATTGCTCACTTGCTAAAATCCCCCGATGCACCGGCACCATTGCTCCAGTGGTCCTTGCCCGTCTTGATTTTCCTGCAGCAGTGACATGCTGTATATCCATGTGACTGCTGTGCCAATCATTGACCTAAAGGTTCCCATGCAGTACATGGTAAGGCCTGTCGTTGGAGGCTGCGGGCACGTGGATATATGGCACATCAATGTGAAGGAAAATAAAGATGAGGGACCACCGGGGGATATTTAACATTCGAAAATAGTTTTTCATATTTTCAAGTTTATCCCATTTTAACAGCGTTATTTTTTTTACCCTTTTTAAATTCTTTTTATTAGACTTTACAAATTTTTTCTTTACATAACCATGCCCTCAAGTCCAATTTCTGTTACATTTCACAGAAGATACACATATACAGTATATCATGATAATACAGTCAAATCATACATACATCACAAGCATACAGCTTGCGTTCCTAAACGTCCAGACAATCCTTTTAAAGGGATACAGAAAGTAAAGGCTTACTGCTAGGATCTCATTTTAACCCCAGTATCGGTGCAGGTCCCAGCAGTTGGGACAACTCCTTTGCACCAAGAAGAATGAATATTTTCTGCGTATTGCTGACTTCAGGAAGTGTCTGTACTAGAGGCTCTGTATGCCAAGTCCTATACATATGCATAAATCTCTATATAATGCAGCATTCTTTTACAGTCCATAACCTAAGCATTGAATCATGGTCGAGACAGTCTGGCATGCCATTCTCTACTGTAGCAGACTTCCAGCAGAGCTTTCTTTCTGAACACGTTTTCCTTTAAGGCTGTTTCATATTTTGTAGGAGTCTGGAAGGGTTTAGCTCTTCAGTATTTAACATACATTTCCCATGTATTTTCCTGGATTTCCTTTTCTCCGCAAGGCTCATTCACTGTGAAATCACTGCCATATTTCTTATCTTTTTTGCTCTTAGATTTGCTAACTCCCTCTACAAGGCCTGTGATCATATTTACTTTCTTCACTTTTTTCTTATCTTTTCCTCCTTCACTCCCCCTCGTCACTTGATGCTAGACAGTCCACATGAAGGTTTTCTGACTCATCAGCTTCCCTATCATATGTTTTCCTTGAAAAGGTTACTCTTATAGCCTCTATATGTCATGTCTATGGAAAAGCAGATATGGGAAATAAGACCATATTCAGCATAACATAATTGCATTTCTCCACTGAAGAATGACCTTGTTTTACAGAGCAGGTTTCATAGTTCCTATATGTGCATGTTATTTTACAAGGCAATACCTGTTAAATAAAAAAAAATAGATTTGTTTCTCCAGAGTTTATTCTTTTTTAAGATGAAAGGGGAACAATCAGAGCACTGTGGTCCCTATGTGAAAGACCATGCATTGACTTCTTGTCACACTGCAGATGTCTCAGGTTCTCAATAATAAGTGGATAATTTCGGTCTTGATATGAACATTCTTGGTCTAGGTCTTCATAATTATTGGTATTACATTTGTACCCCTGGTAATTAACAGTCTTCCATATAGGTTAAAGGGAACCTGTCAGGTTGAACATGTGTCTGAGCTGAAGGCAGCAGGAGTTGTTGAGCAGAATGGTATAAAGTTTTGAGGGAAAATTATTATATAAAACTTATATTTTATTCATTTAAATTTCTGCTCATTCTGGGCTGAAAAGTCAAGGAGGCGGTCCTATCCGTGATTGACAACTCTCATAGAGGGAAGAATGTCAATCACTGATAGGACCTGGACTTCAAAGCCCAGAATGAGCAGGAATTTAAATGAATAAGTTACAAGTTTTACTAAATGTTTACTGAATTATTTATTTGGTATTAGCTTTCACAGTATTTTCTTAAATTAAATCTATATGACATGGTATCAAACTGGTATCCCAATTGCCTTCCTCCATTTTATTTTTAATACCTGTATTCCTGGCCCTAAAATAGTATATACAGTAGGCACATAAATGTGATTCTGTGGATCAGGTTTACTGATCATTGTTGGTAGTAAATCGCCATGTAACAATCAGACCTCAGCACAACACCACATATTGTCTACATGTAAAATTCAATGCAAAGTTTATTCTACCATTAGAAATACCAATGAGAAAATTATAGTGTAGAAGGTTCTGATTTCCTGGTACGAAGAATGTGAACCCCGAAGACACATCCACAAATTGGATAATCTGAATAGATGGCAGTAATTTAATAAAGACACTAGAGGAATCATTTTCTCAGGTTATACAAGGGTTAAAGATTAATGGCTTTAATTTTGCCTCTTACTATAGAATTTCTCTCATAAAACGCTTAGAATCTAAAAAGTCACTGAACCATGACTGGGAGGTTAATGGATTTTCTTCAGATGAATTTTCTAAGTGTAGCAAATAATTATTTGTCATGGTAATAATTGCAATTCAAAAATAGCCTCAGGAGATCGCAGCAGCGCAAACAGGGGATCAAAATGAGTATTGATTTAGCTTATGTCATAATCTATGGCAGGGTATCTGGATAGGGATACATGCTTTCTCTTATATATTCTGCTCCGACTGCCAGTGTTCACACTGAGTATTATGAAACAGGACAATTCTGGGAAAGTTGTATGTACGCTTTGTCGAACAGTTTGATAGCAGTTTGTGCTGCCATTAGAAGCCCAAATATGATGAATTGCAAAAATCATCAAGAACCACATAACGGCTGGATACCGCAAGGCAAATACAGTAATACATACAGTAATACAGTGGACGAATTAAAATTGTGTGAAAGGTTTAATAAATACCTTTCTATAATAAACACGTTTCTTATTCAGTTATATTTTCTCTACCTTCTTTAGTCTTTTAGGAGCGCAAGGGGGAGGGGTGCAGGCTTTTTTTTAGCTGGGTTTTTATTTTTTTTGTGCAGCCAGATTTTACAGTCAATAATAAAATATAAAATGTACTACATACAAAAGGTGTGATTTATCATGAGGGGATTTTTTTACATTTCGTTTTGCCTTCAATGTGCATTTGTGTAATTTGCACTAAAACTATCAGCTGATACATTTTTCATAAATTTGTTGCATCTTTACACACTGCTGTCTAGAGGCATTACTCCAGTTTTTGCTTGCCTTCTGTAGTAAAAAAATCACAGTTGATAAATCTGTAGTGCATTTAATTAACATAGCTAACCACCCCCACTTTCCCACCCACGTTTTTAGAAGTGGCACAAATATGGCAGGTACCGAAAATTTTATCTTTTTGATACCTGTTTTCTGGCATAAATGGAATCCTAAATTTTCCTTGAATTGTTTTGGTGGCATTTTTTATTTATTTTTTCTAAAACAGTATGGTTGCTTTTATCAATAGGCTTCTTTATAGGACTTGAAAAACACCAGAAAAAAATGCATGTTACAAATGTAACAAAATAAAAAAGGTTTGTAAAGAACTATTGAAAGTATTAAAATACTGCTCAGAAATAACCCATTCCCCACATGAATCATTCTTTACCAATGCCTGATTACTCAAAACTGGGCATGTAATATATCAGCATTTACAGTAGAATGACCCATGTCTATTTTAGGGTTATGTGTTACCAGAAAAAAAAAGTTGCAAAAAGGCAATTTTTGTAAACTTTTTTTTTTTTTTTTCATTTATAAGCCTAAAAATGATAAAGAAATCAATAGCATTTTATATTTAAAATTTTCCATATGTATAAAAATGGTATGAAATCTGAATAATTTAAAACAAAAACACAGAAAAGGCCCAGCATTTAAAAAATGGTTACAGCGGCTTGTAAGAAATGGCTAAACTGTGTCTGGTCCTAAATTGGATAAAAATGCAGAAAAACTTGCGTGTGAAGAAGCCCTAATTGTAATTACTGTATTATTTGTTGTGCAATTATTTTTCCAGTCATAAGCCTACTGTTCAGTGAAGCCATTCAGACAGTTGTCCTCATCCCTCAAGTACCAATCACAGATGTTCTGCAGTTTTGCGGAACCTGTCACCAGTTTTATGCTGCCTTAGCTTTTCTTTTTTGTAAATCATTGGCGGCAAGTTCCTGCAGGACCGGAGCACAGGAGTCCTCATATTCATGAACTACAACTTCCCCGCCCTCCTGCCGATGATTGACAGCTTTCGTTTTTTTAGGAGGAATCTGGCAGTCAGCTGCAGGGCGAGCTACAGCTCATGGGAAAAAGGATCTTCAAGCATGTGTATTGAGTGGACTCCTGTGCCTGGAGTCCTGCGGGAGCTGCTCATCAGGGGTTTTAAGAAAACGATTGGGGCAAAAACTATATTGCCCAGTGTCTCTGTAATTAGCTTATGCTCATACAGGACTGAATAGAACTGGTGTCAGATTCCCTTTATAGAAGCTGTTCAGGTAGTCCACATCATGATTACAGTTCTTACGTTAGTTTTTTTATGCTGCTGAATCGGAACAAAGGGATAAATCCCAGGGACAAACTGCAACAGACAGTATTTGCCAAAACATTGCTTGGAGTTTATAGCTATTCGTGAACTTTCCACCAAGTGAGTCCAGGGAGCATGTCAGTCTAAACAAGCATTTATCTGCCTACAGAAATGCATGTTCTATCCTGATTTTCAATTTTTTTCCCCAAAATGCCTAGTAGTAATTGATCGTGGGAAGTAAAACCCTTTCCCATGTAGAATGATTCCCTTCTATCTGTGCTTCTAACTGGTTATCTGTTTGAACCTTCTAGGCTATACTGTTGAGCCGAGATGGGCAGTACCTTCTAACAGGAGGAGACAGTGGAGTTGTCATGATTTGGCAAGTATGTGACCTGAAACATCTGTTTGCCTACCCAGGCTGTGATGCTGGCATCCGATCCATGGCCATGTCCTATGACCAAAGGTAAGATTGTTTGTCATTGATATGTGTGCTCTATAGAATGACCGTCAAGACTAGAAGTGATCTCCCAGCCAGAACGACAGTACATCCCCACCTGAAACCAGGGGTGTAGCTAAAGGCTCATAGGCCCTGGTGCAAGGGTTCAGCTTGGGCCCCTCTTCCCTCAGTGCTTTTTGGCCAGGGGCAGGGAAGCGCATAGCCTTCAAAAATTGAAGGCAAAATTTTAAATTAAATAGCAAAAATTGAAACAGCAATCCCCCATGCCAACACCACAAGAGGTGTAACTTGACCAGCAGGGGCGTAGCTACAGGGGAAGCGGCTGCTTTGGGTCCGGACTCACAAGGGGCCCACTCTGGAGGAAGACTAAAAGATTTTGTCAGGGCCCCCTCAAAAGTATTATTCAATGACATTATATACAGTGACACTGTAGGAAACGGACGGAGTGGCTACCGGGCCATGTCTGAGAGCTCATTCTTGACTAGCCACAGGAGTGGGGATTGTATGCAAGTTGTGGGTTGCAAAGAAGTTGCTGTTGGGGGGGTTCAAAAATGTGTTGTGGGGCTCAATCAATTGTAGTTATGCCACTGTTGACCAGCATGCACTTTCTATAATGCCAGTGTCGTCTTATGTGGCACAAGTGTCTTTGGGCCCCCTCAGGCTCCTGGGCCCGGTAGCGACTGGTACCTCTGCACCCCTATAGCTTCGCCCCTGTCCGAACCCGTAGTAGACAGTGTTTTATTGTAATGTAAATCTTCACCCTATATAACCCATTAAAGCTCTTGTAGGCACAGCCCAGCTTATTCTGTAAGTCCTATCTGAAATGTATAACTTTTAGTACCCAAAGAGTTAGCAGATAAATAAATGTGGGGACCTTGTACCCCTTGCAAAATGTAATAATTTTTTATGCAAATGTAGATTAGTCTGTTGAGATCATATCACGTATATGACCGCCTGTTATTTCACTACTACTTGCAGGTGTATAATGACTGGAATGGCATCAGGGAGCATTGTGCTCTTCTACAACGACTTTAACCGCTGGCACCATGAATATCAGACAAGATATTGATTCCAAGCAAGCTGTGGATATATTACTGATGCACTGAAATTCTCACTTCCGTCAGGCCGTGAACGCCACCTGCCACTGCATAGGTCCTTAGAAATGGCTATATTACATCTGAATGTAATTTAACAAAACTCAGATCAGCAACTATTTTTAGAATTAATTGCTATTTTTGTAGATCTTGCTTTACATTTTTTGTGGGATGAAAAACTTGCAGAAGTATAAAGGCTGCTGGGTCATGTAGTAAAATATATATATAAAGAAATATATATTTTTTAGTCCTAAGGAGACGTTTATTTTCATCTGTGTATCTGGAAAGTAAGCGTAGCTTGGTGGCCGGATAATTTATGCCGGGTCTCTCACAATGACTAATTTTTTTCTGTCTTGATTTTATCCAAGTTACTGAGGAATACTTCTCTCGAGACATTTTAATCTGCGACTTTTCATACATTTTATGCCATTCTGCAGCACCTTTTTCATGTTTTTTCTCCCCCTAAATGATTGTACTATTGCAGCACTGAGAAAATACAAGGTCGGGAATATTAGTAATCATGGTTCATTGCTGGTATACAGTTTTGAAGAAATGGGTTCCATCTTGATGTTAGAGCACTTTGCTCAGTAGTAGATTACCCATAGAGTTCTCATTAAGTAGGGGAAGTAAAATTGGTAGGAGAATAGTAGAATAAATAGTGTGAGATACAAAATATTGCCAGTATAACAGGTTTAGCTCTAAGCAAGTATAGTATGAGATTAGGACAACATGGCTGCTTCCTTCCAGAAACAGCACCACTCTTGTCTGATATTAACATAGTGGGATTCACAGCTCTCTGTGGTTGACAGGGTGCTAGAGTAGGGTCCTGCCCTATAAATCACAATCCCAGAGTACTCTGCACTTCAATACAGTTATATTTTTAACATTTCAGTCCATATATACAGGGACCTTCTTTAAACATGATTGCTGCTGGACAATATCCGAGTAGAAGCGCGTTAAGATATGGACCAATGTTTTAAATGTCAGGCTCGTGATATTTAGTATGTCGGTCCATTATATAATGCACTTCATTGCTTCAACTTGGAAGTCCCCCTTTGGCCAGTGGCAATCACGTTGAGGATGGTCACTGTGTGTATGGACCGAAATATTGCCTCTACAATAAAAGCATTGTATAAGCCTAACCATACAGGAGTGCCCAGTTCTCTTATGGGTTTGATACTATAGCTCAGCCACAACCACTTGAATTTGGTTAACCTGCAATAACATATATAGCTCATGTATGCACAAATGTGTGTTTTTTTTGGTAAGGAAGCTTCCATACTTGCTATCTCATACCATGGGCTAAAAAGAAAAAAAGGACAAAATATTCTTGGTGACCATTTAGGAGACGTTAGTACTATTGATGTCATGTTGCTTCAGTGGAGCTGATGTTACATCACTCATAAATCTGTTTCTTTACTACTCTTCTATGTGAATATGTTAATATCGAGCAGAACATAGACAGCATCTAAAAATATGCAGACATTTTCAGGTGTAATAGGATCCACATTTCTATTCTCTTCCTCCTTAGTACTCTAGTGATTTTCTGCCGCTCCACCTTGGGTACTATTAGTTGTAGCACCAAATCCTATTGATTAAAACGGTTTGTAATAAGTGTCTGGTGCACCCCAGACAGTTCTACAGTAATAATGTGAACTACATAACTTACATTTATTTTTCTCCTTGCATAGTCTTTCCCTTTTCTACAAGATTGCCGTGCAGAATTCTGTGAACCTATCTGTGACAAAGAGAACTGTATTGTTTCGTAAAAAGTCTGTATTGCATAAAGATTTGTTTGTACTTTGTGATCTGTTTGTGAGCTGAACCTACATTCCACATCTTTCTTAGTCAAGAATTTGTCTACCGGCTTGCTGGTACAGCTCACTTTTTTTCTACTCATTCAGTGACAATCTTTTCATTAGCTCAAGTGTGGGGATTCCGTAAGTTTGAATGGATAAAAATAAAATGGAATTTGTAATTGAACATTATTGGCGTTACATCTTTTGATTCTCAATGTGAATGTATGTATCAGAAAGTCTTTTTGGGTATATAAGGCTTATTGCTTATTTTTGTTTTTTTCTGGAAGGGGAATTTTTGATGGAGCTCTCCGTGCAGTTTAAGTAACATGTTAACTTCATTTTTGGGGTGGTTTACTTACATAGTATGGCGCCACCTAGTGTACCAATGACATCTATGTGCCGTGCCACAGAAACAAGCCCACATACAGCTACATTTCTAGAAATTTGTTTCTTGGAATGCTACAACACAAAATTTTTTTTTTTTTTTTAGAAACTTTTTGTTGTTCAGAGGTAGTAAAACATAAAAAACCTATACATATTTGTTATCTCCATAAGTGTTTCAACCCATAGAATAAAATGAACACTTTATTTACACCACATGTTTAATAGTGTAAACTTTAAAACAAAAAACAATGGCAGACTTGCTTTTTTTTTCTTTTTATATGTACTCCATAATGGCACCACTGAAGAAAACTCATCCTTCAAAAAACAAATCCTCATACAGCTACTTTGATGGAAAAATAAAATAATTATGGTTCTCTGAATGCGATGATGAATAGAAGATATTCATAAGATGAAGATTTTCCTCATCTGCACTCTGCTGTTTTCATTTAGTCCTATAGACCTTAACCACTTAACCCACCATGACGTGCCCGCATGTCATGACGGTTAAGCGGTTGTATGGAGCAGGCTCACGCGCTGAGCTCTCTCCATGCACAGCAGGTGCTGGCTGTATAATACAAAAGGCAACTGCCGGCAGTAACCAGGTTCCGAAATTACTCCAGTACTGGTCATTTAACCCCTCAGATACCACTGTCAGTATAAACCGCAGCATCTGTGGGGTTAGAGGGGGCTTCCTCTGCCTTGCAATCGGAGCCCCTGCAGTGAAAACGGAAGGCTACAATTGGTCACCATGACAGCATGGGGGTTTGTGAAGGCAAGCCGCCTGAACAGCTGTGCCCAAGGGACAGCCTGACGGGCAGCCTGTGAAAATCCCATAGACTGCAATAGTATTCTATAGCAGTCTATGGGACAAGTGATAAGAAGATTGCATGTTCAAGCCCCCTAAGGGACTAATTTTATAAAGTAAAAAATATAAAATATATATAGCTTTGTATAGCTATATATGTATAGCTTTGTATACAGAAACATCTATACAGAAACATGAAAAAGTTATAGCTGTCAGAATATGAAGATGCAAAGATTTAAAACATAATAGAAACCATATGTTTGGTATCGCTGTAATCGCACCGCCGCGCAGAATAAGGTTTTCATGTCATTTTTAGTGCCTAGTGAATGCTGCAAACAAAAAATAATAATATTTCAAACCATTGCAGAATTGCTTTATTTTTTTAATTTCACCCCACAAATAAAAAAATGTATGTTTTCCAGCACAAGCTATGGTAAATTAAATGGCATCTTTAAAAATCCCCTAAATAAGGCATCATATGGCTATGTTACCGGAAAAATGTAAAGAGTTATGGCTCTTGGAAGGTGCAGAGTAAAAAAACAAAATGCAAAAAAAAAAATTTGTCCATGTCCTTAAAGGCTATGTACACCTTCGGGAGCAATTTTTTTTTTATGATTGGATTTTACTGATTTGGGGCTAAAAATCTTTTTTTCAATCTGTCTTTACTAAAACTATTGAGCCGTTCTGTCACAAAGGGTTGACTGTTTTTCTAGCCATGTGCATCCTACTTTCACTTTGTGCCTGTCCTTTAATAACTCTCATGTCTAAATTACTAAGAAGTCATAAACAGCTATTTAAGCTACATTCTTATCAGTAAGATAAGGATTGAGCTTTGATGAGTGTTCATAAGGTATGAGAGCAGAGATAAGGAGCACTAGAGCAGAGAGAAAATTCTGATTCTGCTAGTTGAGCATCGCAGCTCTGTTAAGAGAAAAGACCAATTGAAAACATGATTTTTAACTAATAATGAGTACAATGCACTAATAAAAATTGTCCCCAAAAGCAGAATTGCGTTATGGATTCCGTTAACACGGACCATAGCGCAATTCTATTTTAGAGGCATTCCCTTATTTATTCCGTCCCCATAGAAGTCTATGGCCTGCATAACAGATCCGTCCGTTTCCATTATGCAGGAGAGGACTCCCCTGCATAATGGAAATGGGACAGATCCGTTTTGCAGCCCATAGACTTCTATTATGACGAAATGAATAAGGGAAGGCTTCTAAAGGCATTCCGTTATGCATTCAGTCATAGAATTGCGTTATGGTCCGTGGTAGCGGAATGCATAACGCAATTCTGCTTTTACCACCAAACGAAGCGTGAACTAATTTCAAAATATGAAATTCGCTCATCTCGAGAAGTAATATATAATTTGTATTGCACAATGAGAGGCATAAAAAAGCCCAAAAGTCGTCCCCCCCCTTAAAAAAAAAACAATGACAGAATTGCAGTGGTCTGCGTGTGTTTCCATTCCACCCCACAAATAATTTTCTGTTGTATAAAAAAAAATATATTTAAGTTATTTTATAAAATATCAAATTATGTCATAAAAAAATAGAAGTAACCCCACATAAAACAAGGCCTCAAATAACGACAGAGAAAAAATTATAGCTCTTGGGAGGCATGGGTTGAAAAAAACTAAAACAACCAAAACTGAAAATTGCTGAGAATAATGAAGTTCTAATACAGTATATGCAAATGAGCTTCTAGCAGCCACGGAGGCATTGCTATTACACCTAGAGGCTCTGCTCTCTCTGCAACTTCCATACTCTCTGCACTTTGACAGGGCCAGGCAAAGTCAATAAAAGTGCAGAGGGCACCGCAGTTGCAGAGAGAGCAGAGCCTCTAGGTGTAACGGCAACGCCCCCATTGCTCTTAGTTTCTAATTTGCATATATTACATAATCATCTTTCTCAACAATTACATATGAACATGGGACCAACACAGATGCCTTCAGCTACCAAGTGCACATGTAACAGGTCAGCCAGTGTCATAGGTACAGATCTGACAGAGAACCTCTCCGCTCTCCTGACATGTGTTTTAATAAATTGCCTTTCCCGTACGTTCATGAGAATATTTTCTTATAAGTGTATGTTATGCCATTCCTCAGTTATTGATCCTAGAAATTCATAAACAAATTGACAACTGGGTGTTACTATCCCCCTGGTCAAATGTGTCTGGACAATCTCAGGCTGTGCAGGGACACAGCCAAAACAGATAGCACCCAAATGGTAATGTATTAATAAACTTCTAATTTGGAATTGAACAACACCTAGTTATAAGAAAAGATGCTCCAGAATTGTAATTCTATGTGGAATACTATTATTTACTCAGACATGTCAGGAGAGGTAACAGGTTCTCTTTAAGGGGTTAAATGAACAAATTATTTTCGGAGGTCAAAGTTCTAAACCTAAAACAAATAAACTGTGATGTAACCCATGATGACCAAGCAGATCACACATCACTTGTTCTTCAAAGGTGGATGCATTCTATCGCACACAAAGCCAATTTGGCTAAGACAAATAAAGACTTGCAAAACTGGTGAGAAACTATATTTAATGGAGCTCTGCGTTTGTTTTTTGTAAATGTGACTGTAATATAAGAACTGAGCACCATATCTGGTGTGACATGTATTGTGAAGGTCCTGAGCACAGGCAATTACTTACAGTACTTCCTAAATCCTCCATGATGAAATGTTCTGTCTAGGAGTAAGGTTATATACTATTGCTATAACTTGGGTTGGGCGGCACTCCTCTTGTCGTTTCATACGGTGCTCAATGGTAATGGAGATCATACAATGAGAAGTAAACCACGGCACTCGTAATTGTAATTCAGAAAATTAGTATTTTCATATTTTCATTTTTTCATGACATTTTTCATATAATTTATCATTTCATTTGCATCCAGGAATATTAGCAAAACTGGCCAACGTTTCGGTCCTAACACAGGACCTTGTTCACGGCCTGGAGTAAAGTAAATATAATATATCAGGGTATTGTTTAACATAATGAATAAATACATAATCAATTCTGTGATCAAAGTATCAGCATCAGGTTTATGTCTTGAGTTAGTATCTAGCATATGAAGATATAGATGGTCAGCCAATCATCTAGAGTAAGGAGATTCCCATACAGATAAGTATCATAAATTTTGGACGAAAAAGGTGAAAATATATACACGTGAAAATATATACATGTGAAACAGCAGGTCTGCAAAGACCAGTATAGTAGTCGCAGCCGCGGGAACTAAACGTACTGATGTTCCCGCGGCTGCGACTACTATACTGGTGTTTGCAGACCTGCTGTTTCACATGTATATATTTTCACATGTGTATATATTTTCACCTTTTTCGTCCAAAATTTATGATACTTATCTGTATGGGAATCTCCTTACTCTAGATGATTGGCTGACCATCTATATCTTCATATGCTAGATACTAACTCAAGACATAAACCTGATGCTGATACTTTGATCACAGAATTGATTATGTATTTATTCATTATGTTAAACAATACCCTGATATATTATATTTACTTTACTCCAGGCCGTGAACAAGGTCCTGTGTTAGGACCGAAACGTTGGCCAGTTTTGCTAATATTCCTGGATGCAAATGAAATGATAAATTATATGAAAAATGTAATGAAAATATGAAAATATGAAAATACTAATTTTCTGAATTACAATTACGAGTGCCGTGGTTTACTTCTCATCAGGTTATATACTATGGTGGGCCTGCAACTTTCACCCCTTAACCACCAGGCTGATTATCACTTATGCAAATAATTTCTTTGTATTTTCAGCTGCCCTGGTACTGCATCGATCCCCGGGATCGCATTGTGTGGTGCCGATGCCACAGCATTGACTGCAACATCCAAAGGGTTAAATTGCCAGGATCTGAGCTAATCTAAACTTGAGTGTGATGTCAACGTGATATAATGACACACAAGTAATTAAAAGTGTAATCAACATTTTCTTGTCATTTATTTACCACGTTAAGAGTCAAGATGAGCATCACCACATGTAATTTGCAGTTGCGGCTGGAGCCCGGCTCTTTATTACAGCCAGCATGTCACTGCAATGTCTTGGGGACAGTGAGCATTAGATTGTGGGGTCTGACTCTCGTCACCTTCTCTTGAGGGGTTTCAGTCTTTTTGTTGGTTACAATACTGTAATTTTTTGGTATTGTAGCTTTATTCCATGCAAGTGATTGGGAATACTTCTTTTTTAAATATGGCTTGTCAATAAGGATGCTCAAAATACAGTAGCGTTCGCTCTGCATATAAACAACGTGTTCTGTATATTAGTGTATGCTCTACTTTATATTCAGTGAATGTGTGTTACAGACATAAATATCCACTTTGACTTGTAGTCTAGGTGATTTGCAATTATAATACTGTAAAATCATATTGACGGGTGTAAAGAATGCCTGCATTTAGATGCTTCATAACTGAGGCGAGTAGACATTCTAGTTCTTTGGGCTAAAGGGAATACTTTATAATTGGAACCATACATTTATAATAAATCAACATATTTAGGGCCATCATGTCCATGCTATTCATGTGTCCTAAAAGCTTAAATTCTTACCTCTTAATCCATGAAAACAGAACTGAGGAACAACAGCAACATATTTGCCAGATGCCCAAGTCCTCAGGGATAGTCCCAAATATTAAAAACATGATCTTCAGTTCTATAAAACTATTCTGAGTGCAGTATATGTATTCATTAGGAATATTTTAAAAAGGATTGTAATGACATATGGTTAATATGTGACCTATGATTCTCATATTTTCTCACGTTTGAATTATGAATAAAGCACCAAAATGTAAAGCACAATTGAAAAACAGTTCAAAATAAAATAAAAAAAAAACTCTTGGGGCACAACTGACAAGAAGTGGCCTGATGATGGCAGGAATGTCAAAACTCAGTATAATGTTTTCAAGCATCCCAAAAACATTTTCTTTTATCCACTTGTATACACCATTTCCATACTGGCACATTTTCTATACTTGTGTCCCCTTTTTCTTGTCTTCTCCTTTATTTTTCTTTTAGTGCTTTTTTTTTTCCTTGGTCAGTGCACACAAACCAATTGTACAGAAATGAAACAATTCGATAAACCATAAACTGAAGAACCAAATAACTGAATTCTTCCTTCAGCATCATATAGAGCATCCAATCTCAAATGAAATGGGCCTTGCAAAAGACCTATAGTTGATGAGCACCTCCGTATAAGTCCCAAGGACGCCATATCCTGGTAAACTTGTAAATGTAAAAGCCATCAAGCCTTTCACAGCTATCAATAAATGGAGGAGCAGCCTAGCACAAAATCCCCCTTCGGGGGAATATTTCAGATAAATGTAAGTGGGTCTAGACTGCAGTGATGGTGAGCCTTTTAGAGACAGGGTGCCCAGGGGTGCACCACCAATGAGGCCAGGTGAGGCGATCGCCTCAGGCAGCACCAGGTAGGGGTAAAAGGGGGGCAGTGGAAGGGCCATGGGCAATGAGCGCTTTCATTGTGGCAAAGGGGTTAGGTTAAGAAATTGACATGAGGGGGCGCCGTTTCAGGTTTCGCTTCAGGCAGCAGAAAGGCTAGGTGCACCCCTGCGCCCAAACTGCAACCCTACAGCCCACTTATTTATTGCAAAGTGCCAACACAGCAATTTAGCCTGGATACTGAAGTCCAATATAGTATATCTTCCATGTACTTTATCATTTAGCTATAATAGCCTGTCTAAATTCAATGCACTGCCTGCTGTTCATAGTGCGCCCTGTGCTGATGAATGGCAGGAAAAGTCTAAGGCAGGCATGCTCAAACTGCGGCCCTCCAGCTGTTGCAAAACTACAACTCCCATCATGCCTGAACAGCCTACAGCAGGGCATTGTGGGAGTTGTAGTTTTACAACAGCTGGAGAACCGCAGGTTGAGAATGCCTGGTCTAAGGCATATTGGTACACCTCTGACTTTTTCCAGGGCGTGGGTGCCCACAAAGAGGGCTCTGAGTGCCGCCTCTGGCACCCGTGTCATAGGTTCGCCACCACTGGTCTAGAGTAATTAAATGATGAAAAATGGATCTCCTGCACTATTCTTGATAAAATAATGTCTTAGTTTGGGGGTATAAAGCCTTATATAGCCTTACATTAAAAAGCAATGATTTGTTTCTAAAACTGTATCAAAGTGTAATCCACAACAAAATGATGACAAAGTCTAAGGCTACTTTCACATCTGTAGCACAGAGATCCGGCAGAGAGTACCGGATCTCTGTGCTGCGATGACAATGAATGGGGACAGAACTGAAGCGTTTTTTTTCCCGGTATTAAGCCCCTATGATGGATCTCAATACCGGAAAACTAAAACGCTAGTGTGAAAGTAGCCTTACCTTGGTCCAGTCTGTAACTTTCCTTTTCATAAAAGCTGATCAAATTAGTTTGACAGACCATGCTATGCTATAAAGTTATTTTCTTTGAGCTACTCCAGGATATTATCTGTAAGAAAACTTTAAAATATTTTTACTAACAATAGAGTTCAAACTAATTGATCTAGAGTTTCCGGACTCTGTTGTTGTTTTTTTTTTTTTTTTTTTTTTACCTCTTTTTTGAATATTGGCTTCACAGACCCTGTCAATAAGGAATTTTTCAATATTACAAATAAGGGTTTGTCTATTGCAGTATTTTTAACACTTTGTCTGCCAGGCATGTAAAGGGAAGCATACTTACCTGCTCCCTGACACTAGATTCCAGCTACTTATGTCCACTACTGCATCTGCTGGCTCCAGTCCCCACTTGTAAACTTCTGGTATGGAAGAAAGTCATATATGCAGCTACAGCCAGTGACTGGTTTCAGCGATGACATGCCCCCACCACTGCTGCGGCCAGTCATTGACAGCAGCAACAAACGGGACCCCCATCTGTGTCAGAAGTTTGCAAGCAGGGACAGGAGCCAACGGAAGCAGCAGTGGACCAAAGGGGGCAAAATTTGTTTTTAGAGCCACCAGGTATTAGTACAGTCGTGGCCAAAAGTTTTGAGAATGACACAAATATTAGTTTTCACAAAGTTTGCTGCTTAATTGCTTTTAGATCTTTGTTTCAGTTGTTTCTGTGATGTAGTGAAATATAATTACACGCACTTCATACGTTTCAAAGGCTTTTATCGGCAATTATATGACATTTATGCAAAGAGTCAGTATTTGCAGTGTTGGCCCTTCTTTTTCAGGACCTCTGCAATTCGACTGGGCATGCTCTCAATCAACTTCTGGGCCAATTCCTGACTGATAGCAACCCATTCTTTCATAATCACTTCTTGGAGTTTGTCAGAATTAGTGGGTTTTTGTTTGTCCACCCACCTCTTGAGGATTGACCACAAGTTCTCCATGGGATTAAGATCTGGGGAGTTTCCAGGCCATGGACCCAAAATGTCAACGTTTTGGTCCCCGAGCCACTTAGTTATCACTTTAGCCTTATGGCACGGTGCTCCATCGTGCTGGAAAATGCATTGTTCTTCACCAAACTGTTGTTGGATTGTTGGAAGAAGTTTCTGTTGGAGGGTGTTTTGGTAGCATTCTTTATTCATGGCTGTGTTTTTGGGCAAAATTGTGAGTGAGCCCACTCCCTTGGATGAGAAGCAACCCCACACATGAATGGTCTCAGGATGCTTTACTGTTGGCATGACACAGGACTGATGGTAGCGCTCACCTTTTCTTCTCCGGACAAGCCTTTTTCCAGATGCCCCAAACAATCGGAAAGAGGCTTCATCGGAGAATATGACTTTGCCCCAGTCCTCAGCAGTCCATTCACCAAACTTTCTGCAGAAGATCAATCTGTCCCTGATGGGTTTTTTTGGAGAGAAGTGGCTTCTTTGCTGCCCTTCTTGACACCAGGCCATCTTCCAAAAGTCTTCGCCTCACTGTGCGTGCAGATGCGCTCACACCTGCCTGCTGCCATTCCTGAGCAAGCTCTGCACTGGTGGCACTCTGATCCCGCAGCTGAATCCTCTTTAGGAGACGATCCTGGCGCTTGCTGGACTTTCTTGGACGCCCTTAAGCCTTCTTAACAAGAATTGAACCTCTTTCCTTGAAGTTCTTGATGATCCTATAAATTGTTGATTGAGGTGCAATCTTAGTAGCCACAATATCCTTGCCTGTGAAGCCATTTTTATGCAATGATGGCTGCACGCGTTTCTTTGCAGGTCACCATAGTTAGCAATGGAAGAACAATGATTTCAAGCATCACCCTCCTTTTAACATGTCAAGTCTGCCATTTTAACCCAATCAGCCTGACATAATGATCTCCAGCCTTGTGCTCGTCAACATTCTCACCTGCGTTAACAAGACGATTACTGAAATGATCTCAGCAGGTCCTTTAATGACAGCAATGAAATGCAGTGGAAAGTTTTTTTTGGGATTAAGTTAATTTTCATGGCAAAGAAGGACTATGCAATTTATCTGATCACTCTTCATAACATTCTGGAGTATATGCAAATTGCTATTATAGAAACTTAAGCAGCAACTTTTCCAATTTCCAATATTTATGTAATTCTCAAAACTTTTGGCCACAACTGTACATACAGAAGAAAATTGATTATCTGTTGTTTTTTTTTGTGTAAGAAATTATTGCAAATTAAATTTATAGTTTTATCTGTTTCCTTACTTTTTCACAGGACTGTATGGAACTGACCGGTTCTATAGCAAATGTTGTGGACATATGATCCATCAGTGGCGTGCCTAGGGTATTTAACACCCGGGGCGGGTCCTATCTCTGGTCCCCCCCCCCCCCCCCTTCTAAATACTTAAAAAAAATTGTACCCCCTGACATTAGTATTGCCCTCATTCTACAACCTTCACAGTAGTTCTGTACAGATGTGTGCCCACTCACAGTAGTTATGCCCACATTGTGCCCTCTCAGAGTAGTTTTGCCCTCTCTGTGCCCCTTTCACAGTTGTAATGCCCTCTTTGTGCACCTTCACAGTAATAATTTCCATTGAGTCCCCTTCATAGTAGTAATGCCCATTGTGCCCCCTTCACAGTAATAATGCACTCTGTGCCCCCTCCATAGTAGAAATCCCCATTGTGCCCCCTTCATAGTAATAATTCCCATTGTGCCCCCTTTATAGTAGTAATGCCCACTGTGCCCCGTTCACAGTAGTAATGCCCACTGTGCCCCGTTCACAGTAATAATGCCCACTGTGCCCCCTTCACAGTAATAATGCCCACTGTGCCCCCTTCACAGTAATAATGCCCATTGTGCCCCTTCACTGTAATAATGCCTACTTTGCTAGTAATGCCCTCTGTGCCCCCTCCATAGTAGAAATCTCCATTGTGCCCCCTTCACAGTAATAATGCGCACTGTGCCCCCTTCACAGTAATAATGCGCACTGTGCCTTCATTGTAGTAATGTCCTCTGGCTCTGTGCCCCCTCCATGGTAGAAATGCCCATTGTGCCCCCTTCACATTAGTAATGCCCTCTGTGCCCCCTCCATAGTACGAATGCCCTCTGTGCCCTCTGTGCCCCCAGCTGTTTGAAGAGAGGGCAGCGCTCATATGAGAGCTGCTTTCTCTGTTCTCTTCACCTGCTCACCGTAGCATTTGCAGTGATGAGCAGGTATACAGAGCAGAGAAGGCAGCGCTCATACAAAAAAAAAGCGGACAACCCCTTTAAAGACATACTTGGAAAACATTACATACAGAGCTACAGAACATACAGGGTCATACAGTGCCACATATGTACCTCTTACATCCAGTGATGTCTCTTCTCTGATGTAGATATTCTCTTTCCTCTTCTTCTCCTGTTAGACCAGATCACCATGGTGACTTCTTTCAGCCGCACCTCGTCTCTGCAGAGTTTAACAAACAGACATCTTATTTTCCTACTTTTCCATCATCCTCCCACCTTCTCAACACCCCATCCTGCCACCCCAATACTGTGTCCACTGTGCTCCCCAATGCTTTCCTGCAGAAACAGTCCCCCTGAAAATACTGGTACCACACAGATAGTGCGTCAGTACAAAAACACTCCTTTATATTGTGCGCTAGTAATAAAAATAAAAAAAAACCTTCCTTTCAGATCAGACCCCTATATAAAACCCTAAATGAGATCCCCCCCTTCTTAGACCAAACCCCCTTTAGACCTTTGTCAGACCCCATATAAGAGCCCAGTTTTAAACTTCATTTCAGACCCCCATTAGACCTCCATTTAAGACCCTGATCCAATTTCAGACCTCAGATAAGACTCCCACTAGACCTCCAGACTTCCGCTAGACCTCCAGACTTCCGCTAGACCTCCAGACTCCCGTTAGACTTCCAGACTCCCAATCAGACCCCCATACCCCAAATCAGACCCCTACTAGACCCCCCCAGTCAGACTTCCAGACCCCCATACCCCAAATCAGACCCCTAGACCCCCCAGTCAGACTTCCAGACCCCAAATCAGACCCCTATTAGACCTCTAGACTCCCCAGTCCGACTTCCAGACCCCCATTTGACCTTCATACCCCCATTAGACCTCCAGATCCCTAATCAGACCCCCTAGTCAGACCTTCAGACCCCCATTAGACCTCTAGACCCCCCAGTCAGACCTCCAGTCCCCCATTAGACCTCTAGACCCCCCAGTCAGACCTCCAGACCCCCAGTCAGACCTCCAGTCCCCCATTAGACCTCTAGACCCCCCAGTCAGACCTTCAGACCCCCATTAGACCTCTAGACCCCCAGTCAGACCTTCAGACCCCCATTAGACCACTACAGACCCCCCAGTCAGACCTCCAGACCCCGTCCTCAGTCAGACCTCCAGACCCCCCATAGACCACTCCAGACCCCCATTAGACCTCTATATCAGACCTCAGATCAGACTGTAAAATAATAGTTACTTACCTCTCCTGCCGCCACTCTCCCTGTCCTGGCTGTCTTCTCTTCTCAGGGCCCGCGCTTCAGTCACCTCACCTCCTGCAGCGTCGGGTCAGAGTGCGCTCTGTACGTCCTATCGCTGCAGGCAGCCAGGACACAGCAGCGCGGACCTGAGAAGAGCGAGCAGGAGGAGGGGTAAGTACTGGAGCGCTTCACTCCACCACCTCCTGCAGACTAGTGAGCGCTTCCATTATGGAAGTACTCACTAGTATTCCCTTTATAAGATGCATTGCATCTTATAAAGGGAAAAGCAAGGAGCGCTTCCATCTGTATTGATGGAAGCGCTCATTGCTTCTGTTCTGGCACCCCCCTAAGAGCCGGCACCCCCCCCCCCCCCTTTTCCCCCCGGGCACGCCACTGTGATCCATCTTGAGAATATTTGTTAAATTATAGAATTTAACCCCTTCAGCCACTGTATGGAGCGGGCTGCTACGGTGAGCGCACTCCATACGCGGTGTGTGCCTGCTGTACCAAACGCGCCCGCAATGACTGGAAACAGTGATCCCGCCACACCCCGTCATTTAACCCCTCAGATGCCGTAATCTTGGCATCTTGAGGCAAGGCAGAGGAATGTGTCTCCCTCTGCCTTCCGATCAGGCCCCCATAGTGAAATTGCGGGGCTCCCATCGGTTACCATGACAGCCTGGACACTTCTGAAGCTTACCAAGGTGCAATAGTAAGCTCCCTGCTAAGCTGTGCACGAAGCATAGCTCAGCAGGAAAATCCTATTTTGCCTTAGGGCAAATAGGACAAGGGATCAAATGGTCCTAGGTTCTAGGCCCCTAAGGGGTTAAACATTATTACTGTAAAAATAACATTAAAATATTACGTTTAAATCATCCTCCTTTCCCAATTTTACATGTAAAAATATATTAACAATAAAAAAATAAACATCAGGTCCGAAAATGTCTGAACTGTTGAAATATATATATTTTTTAATAAAAATCATGATTCGCCATTTTTTTGTCACCATTTCTCCCCACAAAAATTGAATAACAGTGATCAAAAAGTCATACATACCACCAAAATGGTACCAATACAAACTATAGTTTGTTCTACAAAAAACAAGCCCTCATACAGCCCTCAATTTTACCCCACAAGGGATTTTTTTCCCATTTTCCAATAACAGACGTGGTAAATTAAATGGTGCTCTTAAAAAATACTACTTATCCCCCATTTGGCTATATGAGTGGAAAAGTAAAAAATATATGGCTAATGGAACGTAGGGGAAGGGGGGGGGGGGGGGACAAAAATGCAAACCCAAAAATGGGCATGGTACTTAAGGGGTTAATATTTTAAGCAATCCTCTGATGTCACATTATTGGGCTAATTATTCAGGGTGATACTGTTGCAGTTAATTGTCCACACTAATGCTGGGCAGAGAAGTGCGGCCCATTCTGTCAGCAATCATGAATCTTGCAATGGCTTTCCTGTGCCATGTAGAATAACATCATCTGAAACTGGATATACTTGAAGGTCCAAGGTTATTTGTTTTTGCACCATAATCAAAGGCTTGACAGAAAATGCCCTGCATCCAAAAATGGAGGATATTCTTCCTGGTGGTGTTTATCTTAATTGAAATGCTGCTACAAATTACCTGAGGCTATGCAATCTAAGAACGTCAAGTATCCCTTGAGAAAAGTACATGGAACTGGAGAAAAACATGTGCAAGTATGTGATACAAATACACATTGCTCTCATAGACAATACTTTGTGCAGAATACAGATGGCTAAGGTGGAAAACCGTAGTTCATGGTGACATAACAATGGCTCCTACAATCAGAGAAAGAAAGAAAGCCATCATACTTAATGAATATTAGAATAAAAGGTGCACGGCTGATTTCATGGCAATGTGATGAGGATCCATTGTATATCAGTTGGGTGATGTTGTTCATGACCAAGATGGTCACTTGTAGCTCATAGGTAGGGATGAGCGAACCCGAACTGTACAGTTCGGGTTCGTACCGAATTTTGGGGTGTCCGTGACACGGACCCGAACCCGAACATTTTCGTAAAAGTTCGGGTTCGGCGCTTTCTTGGCGCTTTTTGAAAGGCTGCAAAGCAGCCAATCAACAAGCGTCATACTACTTGCCCCAAGAGGCCATCACAGCCTTGCCTACTATTGGCATGGCTGTGATTGGCCAGTGCAGCATGTGACCCAGCCTCTATATAAGCTTGGGTCACGTAGCGCTGCACGTCACTCTGCTGATTCAAGCATAGGGAGAGGTTGCTGCTGCGACGTTAGGGCGAGATTAGGCAGATTAACTCCTCCAAAAGACTTAATTCAGTGATCGATCTCCAGCTGTGGATCATTGAAGTGCTAATATTGAATTGCTCACTTTTTTTAGGCTGCCCAGAGCGTTTTTATATCACTTTTTTCTGGGGTGATCGGCGGCCATTTTGTGGCTTGTGGTGCGCCAGCACAAGCTACCACCAAGTGCTTTTAACCATCAATAGTGTGGTTATTTTTTGCTATATCCTACATCAGCTGCAGGCAGGGCTGGGACAAGGCCATTTGGTGCCCAGGGCGAATGATCATCTCAGTCCAATCCCCCCCCCCCCCCCGGGGGGGGGGGGGGGATTGGACTGAGATGACCATAATTTTTTTAATAAAAAAATTAGTTTGTTATTTGTATTACATTATTTTCTTACTTTTTACAGTCTGTGTGTGAGTAGCAGCTAGTGAAGGCAGGCTCCTCGTGGCTTGTTCTTCACGCGCCGACACAGCTCCCTGTAGGCTGCGCGAGTCCTCCCTCTCTCACCTCGCCTCCGGCGTGAGCCGCGTGACGTCACACGGCGCACGCCGGTGGTATCAACCAAATGAATCCTCCATGGGGGGGGGGGCGAGGAAACGCAGAGGAGGAAAGGGAGCCCGAGCCAGGAGCGCAGTCGGCACAAAATTCATAGGGGGAGAGAAGGAGCAGCGCTGACATGGCTGGTGTGGACGGTGTAGGCGGGTGCAGGAGCGCACTCAGCACAGCAAGTGGCGCTTGGCTAATGTGGTACAGTGAAGCTGTACACTGCTGGCACTTCACCTGCGCCCCCCTCCTGTCCGCAAATGGTAGCGCCCAGGGCACCCGCTCCTTCGGCCCCTGCCTTGTACCGGCCCTGCCTGCAGGCTGAGCCTGTGTCACCGAAGTGCATTTAACCATCAACAGTGTGGTTATTTTTTGGCCATATACTACATCAGGTGCAGGCTGAGCCTGTGTCACCCAAGTGCATTTAACCATCAACAGTGTGGTTAATTTTTGGCCATATACTACATCAGGTGCAGGCTGAGCCTGTGTCACCCAAGTGCATTTAACCATCAATAGTGTGGTTATTTTTTGGCCATATACTACATCAAGGGCAAGTTGAGTCTGTCACCCAGTGCCTAATAAATAGACCTGGCATTTATATTCCTCCAAATCAGTACTGTTTTAGCTGGTCAAGTTATTTGTAGTGACCGTAAAAGCACAGTTTTTGTTCTGGGTTGAAAAACTATTCCCAAATTTGCCATTCTCAAAATTAGTAGTTTTTGCTATATCAGGCCTACTTTAAATCTATCCCAAAAAGGATATCTTAGATTCAAGGTGCTGATAGTGTCATTCAGAAAAACTTAACACGCACGCTACCGTGCAGATACAAGTCTAATTCTGTGATTAAAGGTATATCTGTCACACAGCGCAAAAAAAATAGGCCTCACATTTCTATTCAACCAACTCTGTACTGTTTTAGCTGGTCAAATTATTTGTAGTGACCGTAAAAGCACAGTTTTTGTTCTGGGTTGAAAAACTATTCCCAAATTTGCCATTTTCTAAATTGTGGTGAACGGGAACAATGAGGAAAACATCTAATAAGGGACGCGGACATGGTCGTGGTGGTGTTAGTGGACCCTCTGGTGCTGGGAGAGGACGTGCCCGTTCTGCCACAGCCACACGTCCTAGTGAACCAACTACCTCAGGTCCCAGTAGCCAGCAGAATTTACAGCGATATTTGGTGGGGCCCAATGCCGTTTTAAGGATGGTAAGGCCTGAGCAGGTACAGGCATTAGTCAATTGGGTGGCCGACAGTGCATCCAGCACGTTCACATTATCTCCCACCCAGTCTTCTGCAGAAAGCGCACAGATGGCGCATGAAAACCAAGCCCATCAGTCTGTCACATCACCCCCATGCATATCAGGGAAACTGTCTGAGCCTCAAGTTATGCAGCAGTCTCATATGCTGTTTGAAGACTCTGCTGCCAGGGTTTCCCAAGGGCATCCACCTAGCCCTTCCCCAGGGGTGGAAGAGATAGAATGCACTAACGCACAACAACTTATGTTTCCTGATGATGAGGACATGGGAATACCACCTCAGCACGTCTCTGATGATGACGAAACACAGGTGCCAACTGCTGCTTCTTTGTGCAGTGTGCAGACTGAACAGGAGGTCAGGGATCAAGACTGGGTGGAAGACTATGCAGGGGACGATGAGGTCCTAGACCCCACATGGAATGAAGGTCGTGCCACTGACTTTCACAGTTCGGAGGAAGAGGCAGTGGTGAGACCGAGCCAACAGCGTAGCAAAAGAGGGAGCAGTGGGCAAAATCAGAACACCCGCCGCCAAGAGACTCCGCCTGCTACTGACCGCCGCCATCTGGGACCGAGCACCCCAAAGGCAGCTTCAATGAGTTCCCTGGCATGGCACTTTAAACAATGTGCTGACGACAAGACCCGAGTGGTTTGCACGCTGTGCCATCAGAGCCTGAAGCGAGGCATTAACGTTCTGAACCTTAGCACAACCTGCATGACCAGGCACCTGCATGCAAAGCATGAACTGCAGTGGAGTAAACACCTTAAAAACAAAGAAGTCACTCAGGCTCCCCCTGCTACCTCTTCTGCTGCTGCCGCCTCGGCCTCTTCTGCTGCTGCCGCCGCCTCGGCCTCTTCCTCCGCCTCTGGAGGAACGTTGGCACCTGCCGCCCAGCAAACATGGGATGTACCACCAACACCACCACCTGCATCACCAAGCATCTCAACCATGTCACACGGCAGCGTTCAGCTCTCCATCTCACAAACATTTGAGAGAAAGCGTAAATTCCCACCTAGCCACCCTCGATCCCTGGCCCTTTAATGCCAGCATTTCTAAACTACTGGCCTATGAAATGCTGTCATTTAGGCTGGTGGGGACAGACAGCTTCAAACAGCTCATGTCGCTTGCTGTCCCACAGTATGTTGTTCCCAGCCGCCACTACTTCTCCAAGAGAGCCGTGCCTTCCCTGCACAACCAAGTGTCCGATAAAATCAAGTGTGCACTGCGCAACGCCATCTGTGGCAAGGTCCACCTAACCACAGATACGTGGACCAGTAAGCACGGCCAGGGACGCTATATCTCCCTAACTGCACACTGGGTAAATGTAGTGGCGGCTGGGCCCCAGGGGGAGAGCTGTTTGGCGCACGTCCTTCCGCCGCCAAGGATCGCAGGGCAACATTCTTTGCCTCCTGTCTCCTCCTCCTCCTACTCCGCTTCCTCCTCCTCTTCTTCCACCTGCTCATCCAGTCAGCCACACACCTTCACCACCAACTTCAGCACAGCCCGGGGTAAACGTCAGCAGGCCGTTCTGAAACTCATATGTTTGGGGGACAGGCCCCACACCGCACAGGAGTTGTGGCGGGGTATAGAACAACAGACCGACGAGTGGTTGCTGCCGGTGAGCCTCAAGCCCGGCCTGGTGGTGTGCGATAATGGGCGAAATCTCGTTGCAGCTCTGGGACTAGCCAGTTTGACGCACATCCCTTGCCTGGCGCATGTGCTGAATTTGGTGGTGCAGAAGTTCTTTCGCAACTACCCCGACATGTCAGAGCTGCTGCATAAAGTGCGGGCCGTCTGTTCGCGCTTCCGGCATTCACACCCTGCTGCTGCACGCCTGTCTGCGCTACAGCGTAACTTCGGCCTTCCCGCTCACCGCCTCATATGCGATGTGCCCACCAGGTGGAACTCCACCTTGCACATGCTGGACAGACTGTGCGAGCAGCAGCAGGCCATAGTGGAGTTTCAGCTGCAGCACGCACGGGTCAGTCGCACTACGGAATAGCACCACTTCACCACCAATGACTGGGCCTCCATGCGAGACCTGTGTGCCCTGTTGCGCAGTTTCGAGTACTCCACCAATATGGCCAGTGGCGATGACGCCGTTATCAGCGTTACAATACCACTTCTATGTCTCCTTGAGAAAACACTTAGGGCGATGATGGAAGAGGAGGTGGCCCAGGAGGAAGAGGGGTCATTATTAGCACTTTCAGGCCAGTCTCTTCGAAGTGACTCAGAGGGAGGTTTTTTGCAACAGCAGAGGCCAGGTACAAATGTGGCCAGACAGGGCCCACTACTGGAGGATGAGGAGGAGGTGGAGGAGGATGAGGATGAAACACAGGACGATGACGATACGCCTCCCACAGAGGACAGCTTGTCCTTACCTCTGGGCAGCCTGGCACACATGAGCGACTACATGCTGCAGTGCCTGCGCAACGACAGCAGAGTTGCCCACATTTTAACGTGTGCGGACTACTGGGTTGCCACCCTGCTGGATCCCCGGTACAAAGACAATGTGCCCACCTTACTTCCTACACTGGAGCGTGATAGGAAGATGCGCGAGTACAAGCGCACGTTGGTAGACGCGCTACTGAGAGCATTCCCAAATGTCACAGGGGAACCAGTGGAAGCCCAAGGCGAAGGCAGAGGAGGAGCAAGAGGTCGCCAACGCAGCTGTGTCACGGCCAGCTCCTCTGAGGGCAGGGTTAGCATGGCAGAGATGTGGAAAAGTTTTGTCACCACGCCACAGCTAACTGCACCACCACCTGATACGGAACGTGTTAGCAGGAGGCAACATTTCACTAACATGGTGGAACAGTACCTGTGCACACCCCTCCACGTACTGACTGATGGTTCGGCCCCATTCAACTTCTGGGTCTCCAAATTGTCCACGTGGCCAGAGCTAGCCTTTTATGCCTTGGAGGTGCTGGCCTGCCCGGCGGCCAGCGTTTTGTCTGAACGTGTATTCAGCACGGCAGGGGGCGTCATTACAGACAAACGCAGCCGCCTGTCTACAGCCAATGTGGACAAGCTGACGTTCATAAAATTGAACCAGGCATGGATCCCACAGGACCTGTCCATCACTTGTGCAGATTAGACATTAATTACCTCCCCTTAACAATATATTATTGTACTCCAGGGCACTTCCTCATTCAATCCTATTTTTATTTTCATTTTACCATTATATTGCGGGGCAACCCAAAGTTGAATGAACCTCTCCTCTGTCTGGGTGCCGGGGTCTAAATGTGTGACAGTGGCCTGTTCCAGTGGTGGGTGACGTGAAGCCTGATTCTCTGCTATGACATGAAGACTGATTCTCTGCTGACATGAAGCCTGAATCTCTGTTATGGGACCTCTCTCCTCTGTCTGGGTGCCGGGGCCTAAATATGTGACAGTGGCCTGTTCCAGTGGTGGGTGACGTGAAGCCTGATTCTCTGCTATGACATGAAGACTGATTCTCTGCTGACATGAAGCCTGAATCTCTGTTACGGGACCTCTCTCCTCTGCCTGGGTGCCTGGCCTAAATATGTGACAGTGGCTTGTTCCAGTGGTGGGTGACGTGAAGCCTGATTCTCTGCTGACATGAAGCCTGAATCTCTGTTATGGGACCTCTCTCCTCTGTCTGGGTGCCGGGGCCTAAATATGTGACAGTGGCCTGTTCCAGTGGTGGGTGACGTAAAGCCTGATTCTCTGCCATGACATGAAGACTGATTCTCTGCTGACATGAAGCCTGAATCTCTGTTATGGGACCTCTCTCCTCTGCCTGGGCCTAAATGTGCGACAGTGGCCTGTTCCAGTGGTGGGTGACGTGAAGCCTGATTCTCTGCTATGACATGAAGACTGATTCTCTGCTATGACATGAAGACTGATTCTCTGCTGACATGAAGCCTGAATCTCTGTTATGGGACCTCTCCTCTGTCTGGGTGCCGGGGCCTAAATATGTGACAGTGGCCTCTTCCAGTGGTGGGTGACGTGAAGCCTGATTCTCTGCTATGACATGAAGACTGATTCTGTGCTGACATGAAGCCTGAATCTCTGTTGCGGGACCTCTCTCCTCTGCCTGGGTGCCTGGGCCTAAATATGTGACAGTGGCCTGTTCCAGTGGTGGGTGACGTGAAGCCTGATTCTCTGCTATGAGATGAAGACTGATTCTCTGCTGACATGAAGCCTGAATCTCTGTTATGGGACCTCTCTCCTCTGTCTGGGTGCCGGGGCCTAAATATGTGACAGTGGCCTGTTCCAGTGGTGGGTGACGTGAAGCCTGATTCTCTGCTCTGACATGAAGACTGATTCTCTGCTAACATGAAGCCTGAATCTCTGTTATGGGACCTCTCTCCTCTGCCTGGGTGCCTGGGCCTAAATATGTGACAGTGGCCTGTTCCAGTGGTGGGTGACGTGAAGCCTGATTCTCTGCTATGACATGAAGACTGATTCTCTGCTGACGTGAAGCCTGAATCTCTGTTACGGGACCTCTCTCCTCTGTCTGGGTGCCGGGGCCTAAATATGTGACAGTGGCCTGTTCCAGTGGTGGGTGATGTGAAGCCTGATTCTCTGCTATGACATGAACACTGATTCTCTGCTGACATGAAGCCTGAATCTGTGTTACGGGACCTCTCTCCTCTGCCTGGGCCTAAATATGTGACAGTGGCCTGTTCCAGTGGTGGGTGACGTGAAGCCTGATTCTCTGCTGACATGAAGCCTGAATCTCTGTTATGGGACCTCTCTCCTCTGTCTGGGTGCCGGGGCCTAAATATGTGACAGTGGCCTGTTCCAGTGGTGGGTGACGTGAAGCCTGATTCTCTGCTATGACATGAAGACTGATTCTCTGCTGACATGAAGCCTGAATCTCTGTTACGGGACCTCTCTCCTTTGCCTGGGTGCCTGGGCCTAAATATGTGACAGTGGCCTGTTCCAGTGGTGGGTGACGTGAAGCCTGATTCTCTGCTATGACATGAAGACTGATTCTCTGCTGACATGAAGCCTGAATCTCTGTTACGGGACCTCTCTCTCCTCTGGGTGCCGGGGCCTAAATATGTGACAGTGGTGGGTGACGTGAAGCCTGATTCTCTGCTATGACATGAAGACTGATTCTCTGCTGACATGAAGCCTGAATCTCTGTTATGGGACCTCTCTCCTCTGTCTGGGTGCCTGGGCCTAAATATGTGACAGTGGTCTGTTCCAGTGGTGGGTGACGTGAAGCCTGATTCTCTGCTATGACATGAAGACTGATTCTCTGCTGACATGAAGCCTGATTCTCTGCTATGACATGAAGCCTGAATCTGTGTTACGGGACCTCTCTCCTCTGCCTGGGTGCCTGGGCCTAAATATGTGACAGTGGCCTGTTCCAGTGGTGGGTGACGTGAAGCCTGATTCTCTGCTGACATAAAGCCTGAATCTCTGTTATGGGACCTCTCTCCTCTGTCTGGGTGCCGGGGCCTAAATATGTGACAGTGGCCTGTTCCAGTGGTGGGTGATGTGAAGCCTGATTCTCTGCTATGACATGAAGACTGATTCTCTGCTGACATGAAGCCTGAATCTCTGTTATGGGACCTCTCTCCTCTGCCTGGGTGCCTGGGCCTAAATATGTGACAGTGGCCTGTTCCAGTGGTGGGTGACGTGAAGCCTGATTCTCTGCTATGACATGAAGACTGATTCTCTGCTATGACATGAAGACTGATTCTCTGCTGACATGAAGCCTGAATCTCTGTTATGGGACCTCTCCTCTGTCTGGGTGCCGGGGCCTAAATATGTGACAGTGGCCTCTTCCAGTGGTGGGTGACGTGAAGCCTGATTCTCTGCTATGACATGAAGACTCATTCTGTGCTGACATGAAGCCTGAATCTCTGTTACGGGACCTCTCTCCTCTGCCTGGGTGCCTGGGCCTAAATATGTGACAGTGGCCTGTTCCAGTGGTGGGTGACGTGAAGCCTGATTCTCTGCTATGACATGAAGACTGATTCTCTGCTGACATGAAGCCTGAATCTCTTTTATGGGACCTCTCTCCTCTGTCTGGGTGCCGGGGCCTAAATATGTGACAGTGGCCTGTTCCAGTGGTGGGTGACGTGAAGCCTGATTCTCTGCTATGACATGAAGACTGATTCTCTGCTGACATGAAGCCTGAATCTCTGTTATGGGACCTCTCTCCTCTGTCTGGGTGCCGGGGCCTAAATATGTGACAGTGGCCTGTTCCAGTGGTGGGTGACGTGAAGCCTGATTCTCTGCTATGACATGAAGACTGATTCTCTGCTGACATGAAGCCTGAATCTCTGTTACGGGACCTCTCTCCTCTGCCTGGGTGCCTGGGCCTAAATATGTGACAGTGGCCTGTTCCAGTGGTGGGTGACGTGAAGCCTGATTCTCTGCTATGACATGAAGACTGATTCTCTGCTGACATGAAGCCTGAATCTCTGTTACGGGACCTCTCTCTCCTTTGTCTGGATGCCGGGGCCTAAATATGTGACAGTGGTCTGTTCCAGTGGTGGGTGACGTGAAGCCTGATTCTCTGCTATGACATGAAGACTGATTCTGTGATGACATGAAGCCTGAATCTCTGTTATGGGACCTCTCTCCTCTGCCTGGGTGCCTGGGCCTAAATATGTGACAGTGGCCTGTTCCAGTGGTGGGTGACGTGAAGCCTGATTCTCTGCTATGACATGAAGACTGATTCTCTGCTGACATGAAGCCTGAATCTCTGTTACAGGACCTCTCTCCTCTGCCTGGGTGCCTGGGCCTAAATGTGTGACAGTTGTCTCTTCCAGTGGTGGGTGACGTGAAGCCTGATTCTCTGCTATGACATGAAGACTGATTCTCTGATGACATGATGCCAGATTCTCTGTTACGGGACCTCTCTCCTCTGTCTGGGTGCCGGGGCCTAAATATGTGACAGTGGCCTGTTCCAGTGGTGGGTGACGTGAAGCCCGATTCTCTGCTATGACATGAAGACTGATTCTCTGCTGACATGAAGCCAGATTCTCTGCTATGGCATGAAGAGACTGATTCTCTGCTGACATGAAGCCAGATTCTCTGCTATGGCATGAAGAGACTGATTTTCTGCTGACGTGAAGCCCGATTCTCTGCTATGGGACCTCTGTCCAATTGATATTGGTTAATTTTTTTTTATTTTTTTTTTATTTTAATTCATTTCCCTATCCACATTTGTTTGCAGGGGATTGACCTACATGTTGCTGCCTTTTGCAGCCCTCTAGCTCTTTCCTGGGCTGTTTTACAGCCTTTTTAGTGCCAAAAAGTTCGGGTCTCCATTGACTTCAATGGGGTTCGGGACGAAGTTTGGGTCGGGTTCGGATCCCGAACCCGAACATTTCCGGGAAGTTCGGCTGAACTTCTCGAACCCGAACATCCAGGTGTTCGCTCAACTCTACTCGTAGGCTTATTTTGTGAAGATTTAGACTTCCCAGCCACATGACAATCAAGAGTTCAGAAATTAGTAAGAATGTTCTGGATTCTCTTCACTGTCCTAGAATGCCACATAACTCGCACAAGAAATACATATTATAGTGCTCCTGCTTGATGGAACGCTCCAGTGCTGATGTCTGACGGTAAAGACATTGATGGCTACATGTTAGTGATTGCTCAATTGTAAGTTTCTGATAGCGTAGATTGTTGTGAAAGGCCATCATGTTGTATTCTAGGGGCATGTGACCCGAACCTTTAAAGTGACCCTCCGGTTCAAGAAACAAATAATCACATCACCTGGGGAACACAAGGAACACTTACAGTAAATGTGCCTTGGATTATCAAATGCACAGTGTTTATCAGGGGTCTGAGAAGTTACATGGTTAATACGGTTGAAAAAAGACACAAGTCCATCAAGTTCAAACAAGGGATAGGTGGAGATGCGAATCTCAGAAGGAATTAAGTGATGCAACCATCTTAGATGGCAGAAAAGGAGTCCAGGTATTGGCAGATCTGCTGCTGAAAAGATGAAAAGGAGGGCTCCATTTATTAAGTGTTCTGTTCAGTTTTTCTTGAACTGGATGGTTGCTTCAAATAGGCAATGGGAAAATCTATACACTGGGTACAGTTTAGCCTGGATGTTATCACTATGCTGTCAACACTTTATTGTCTACACTAGTGCATAGGCACTGAAAAATGGAATATGTGCAACATGGCACTGGGGTCCTAGTCTGAAGACAGTCTTCTGGGATCTCTGCACTCTGAGACTAGAACCGGGTTGTGTTTTGGGTTTGTGGACAGGGTAATAAAGAGTGCAGCTGGTATGTGTTATTACCTGACTTGAAGCAGTTGTCCTGCAGTTGATATTGATGACCTATCCTCAAGAAAGGTAATCAATATCAGATCGGGAGAGGTCTGACTCTTGGCATCCCTACTGATCAGCTGTGAGACGAGGAGGTGGCGCTCCATGCGAGCGCCGCTTCCTCATCATTACACGACGTCTCGTCTCCTGTGGAGCAGCTACATAGTGTAATTACAAGCAATCTCTCCATTCAAGAGAATGGAACGAGTGCTCAGCGTTACACTGCACTTCTGAGAGGAAGTGCAGTGTAATGAAGAGGAAGCGGTGCTCGCATGGAGTGCCGCCTCCTCCTCTTCAAATAGTTGATTGGCAGGGTTGATGGGAGTCGGACCCCTGACGATCAGATATTGATGACCTATCCTGAGATAGATGAATGAATGAATATTAATGGCTGGACAACCCTTTTACCTACACACAGTGTAGATTTATCAGTATTGTAGCAGGAAGCTTTTCTGGTGTATAGAAATGTTCATTATTTTGATTTAGGTTTACAGTATATTTAGCGAAGTCTTAGGCCTCGTTCACTCTTCAGTGTTTGGTCAGTGATTTCCATCAGTGATTTCTGAGCCAAAACCCAAAAGTGAAGCCACGGTATAATGGAAAGATCTGCACCTGTTCTGTGATTTTGACCCACACCTGGTTTTGGCTCAGAAATCACTGACCAAACACTGAAGTGTGAACGAGGCCTTACAGGGTTTGAGCTAAATGTTTAGTACCAACTCCATGTCTCTTTTACTGTTGTAAAGCAGGTGTAATATGACCAGTTTTACCAAGTTCCATTTAGATTCTCTCATTACACTGATACTTATGTAATGCCCACGTCGTCACAACCCAGAAATGCCCCGTGAGTAGCTGTGGTCCTTGGATAATTTGGACAAAGTCACACGAGATATTTTGTAGGACATCTTAACTCCAGTTTTAGCCTGATATATCTTTCTTATTCGGTTGAATTTGGGAATATTCTTCCAGCCTGTCAGTCTCATTTATCCATAAAGTTGAAATTCAACCCCGTATTCCTGCACTGGGAGGTAGCCATGTACAGTAAATGGTTGCGACATGTATGTGAAGTTGTTGGCTGAACTTCCTCAGTAAACTGAAATTCCGCAATTTACAAATATTTAGAGTGGAGCTGTAAGTTCCTATCTAGACCAAATTCTCTGGATATCATCAACCATTGTCTATAATGGACCACTGTTTAGTTTAAATTGTGTAGGGTATTTTTCTTATATTCCACCAAAAACAGTAGTTCTGGATGCGAATATTTAGCAAGAAGAAAATCAAGACCGTACTGTTGTATATGACAGTATTTTATTTCAGTCTAATATAGTCTCAGTATTGCCATCTCAATGTACTACGGAATACCCACAGTTATCTTCAAGGTTTGATTATTTTTTTTGTTATGAAACTTTCATAATTGTAATAATAAACAAAATTCTTGAAATATATTTTTTTGTGTTTAAAATAGAATAAAAAAGTCTGTGTTGAAGAAACCCTTACGGAATGTTATAGGCCAAGTCACATGCTACTGAATGACTGCATTAGAACATGATTATGTAACGTAAGCATTTTTGGCCAGGCAACGCCCCTCTAGGTTTCTGGGAAAGATATTATAATTAGCTTTACTAAACTTATCTGATGCCAGCAGATGTACAATGTCTAAATTCCATATATTTTCCCAGAATGACAGAGGATTGTCGACTGGCTTACAATACTACCAGTGTAGGACTGGGGTGCCTAGGGCCCACCAGTAAAATTCATTTTAGGGGCCCACTATAAAGCTGCATGTGAATACTAACCACCCATAATACAGTGGCAGCAGCAGAAAGTCATCTCAGCTACCCAATATGTCTATAATTATAAACTGGGTGCTTTGTTAAATAATGTGCCCAGGTTTTCATAACAACGTAGACTGGTTGAGACGCGCTATGCTGCCTATCTATATCTAGGGCTGTCTGTCTACTGTGCCACTTGTAAAAGGGGTGAGGGACCAGGAGTTTCACCTTTTCCCCTGTTCGAGCCTGAATACGTACTCTGCATACTTCATAAGGAGAAGTGGTAGAATTGATCTACTTATCCTTTAAGGGGTTGTGTCACTTCAGCAAGTGCTGTTTATTATGTAGAAAAAGATAATACAAAGCACCAACGTATTATTATTATACACTGCTTGTTTCCATGCATATGACCACCCTGCAATCCATTATGCTTACACACTATTGAAAAAAGTACCAGCCTATGCTAGCTCCTGCGGTCTCTGCCACCAAAAGACTGGGACTTTTTTCTATAGTGTGCAAGCACGGGCACCACTGCTGTATTGCAAGGTGGTTGTAACCATGTAAATGAGCAGTGTATAATGCAATGGAAAATAAATCCAGCCAGCAAAGGAGGCAATATGGATAATAAAAATACATTAGTCATAGTTGTAGCTAGGCTTTCCAGTATCCAGGGCAAGGGTTCAGCATTCTCCTGCGCCCCCTCCCCCTCTGTGGCTACTCAACTCAAGGTCAGTAGCGCGTGTAGCCCGCCGCTGCAATTTTTTTTAAATTACACTTAGCCACTCCTCTAACTCTGCCCAATGCATAACTATACTAACCCAGTCCCACTTACCTAAAAAAAAATGTATCATAGGGTACTGTCACGGTCCCTCAGGTGACTGAGGTCAGGAGATCAAGGAGATTGGTTGAGCATGGAGGAATCTAACAGCCTCCTTGAGTTCTTTTGATTCAGTGTTGCTAGGGTTAATGACTACTTCCCTTTTCTCAGTGGTTGCTCAGTGGTCATCACTTCTATCCTTTATAGTCTGACCACCCTTCTGACTATGTGGTAGATAGCTTTATTTGGGTTTGGCTAAGCTGGTTTGAGGTCGTCTCTGGTGTTCCTACTCTTCCATCTTTACAAAAGTTAAGTTTCACGTTTGTTTGTGTTTATGTTTCCTGTTTGTATCTGGGCCTGAGACAGAGACTTCCATTCGTCCATCTGGGGAGCTATGGGTTGTCTCTGGTCCTAACCTTATTCCAGGACCTTATAGGGAAATAAGGGCCCAGGTATCCTGCATATGAATATTCCTACCTTCAAGGTCTATTCATATTGATAGGTAGTTAGGACCCGTATTAGGGTTGTTTAGGAGGTGACCTGTTCCTTCCCTAGTTTCCAGGTCCAGTTACTGTTCCCCTCCCCCCCCCCCCCACACACACACACTGATCACGACAGGTACATGGCACCAATTGCCAGGTACCAATTGCAATAAATGAAAGAACCAACTGATCCTACCACAACCAGGGTGTTGCTGGAGTGTCTGTGTCATGTCTGCTGGATCCAGAACAAAGTCTCTGTGGTGATAGAGCAAAAAGAATAATCACATAAGTAAGGGATGGTTGCTGCCCCTGTGAAACTGGCCCTGTAAGACCAAGCCATCCCAATGTACAGTACAGACCAAAAGTTTGGAAACACCTTCTCATTCAAAGAGTTTTCTTTATTTTCATGACTATGAAAATTGTAGATTCACACTGAAGGCATCAAAACTATGAATTAACACATGTGGAATTATATACATAACAAACAAGTGTGAAACAACTGAAAATATGTCATATTCTAGGTTCTTCAAAGTAGCCACCTTTTGCTTTGATTACTGCTTTTCACACTCTTGGCATTCTCTTGATGAGCTTCAAGAGGTAGTCCCCTGAAATGGTTTTCACTTCACAGGTGTGCCCTGTCAGGTTTAATAAGTGGGATTTCTTGCCTTATAAATGGGGTTGGGACCATCAGTTGCGTTGAGGAGAAGTCAGGTGGATACACAGCTGATAGTCCTACTAAATAGACTGTTAGAATTTGTATTATGGCAAGAAAAAAGCAGCTAAGTAAAGAAAAACGAGTGGCCATCATTACTTTAAGAAATGAAGGTCAGTCAGTCAGCCGAAAAATTGGGAAAACTTTGAAAGTAAGGGCTATTTGACCATGAAGGAGAGTGATGGGGTGCTGCGCCAGATGACCTGGCCTCCACAGTCACTGGACCTGAACCCAATCGAGATGGTTTGGGGTGAGCTGGACCGCAGAGTGAAGGCAAAAGGGCCAACAAGTGCTAAGCATCTCTGGGAACTCCTTCAAGACTGTTGGAAGACCATTTCAGGGGACTACCTCTTGAAGCTCATCAAGAGTGTGCAAAGCAGTAATCAAAGCAAAAGGTGGCTACTTTGAAGAACCTAGAATATGACATATTTTCAGTTGTTTCACACTTGTTTGTTATGTATATAATTCCACATGTGTTAATTCATAGTTTTGATGCCTTCATAGTCATGAAAATAAAGAAAACTCTTTGAATGAGAAGGTGTGTCCAAACTTTTGGTCTGTACTGTATAACAGAGTAATCTAGTTTATTTCCTCTTAGTTCTACCATACTACTAATGCCGACATGGTGCCTCCTTCACAGTAGTTATGCCCACATTCTGTTCCTTCACCGTAGTAATATCCACATTGTGCCCCCTCACTGCAGTTTAGACAACATTATGTCTCCTCCTTGTGGCCCCTTCACAGTGGCTATGCCCAGTAGTTAACTCCTATTGTGTCCCCTTCGCAGTAGTTATGTCCTCCTTTTGGTCACTTCACAGTAGTTATGCCCCCCTTGTGGCCCCTTTACAGTAGTTTTTCCCACCTTTGTGCCTCTTCGCAGTAGTTATGCCCCCCTTTGTGTCCCTTTGCAGTAGTTATGCATACCTTTTTGCCTCTTCACAGTAGTTGTGCTCACCTTGTGGCCCCTTAACAGTAGTTATGCCCCCCTTTGTTCCCCTTCACAGTAGTTATGCCCACCTTTGTTCCCCTTCACAGTAGTTATGCCCACCTTTGTTCCCCTTCACAGTAGTTATGCCCACCTTGTGGCCCCTTTACAGTAGTTATTCCCACCTTTGTGCCTCTTCGCAGTAGTTATGCCCACCTTTGTGCCTCTTCGCAGTAGTTATGCCCACCTTTGTGTCCTTTTGCAGTAGTTATGCACACCTTTGTGCCTCTTCACAGTAGTTGTGCTCACCTTGTGGCCCCTTAACAGTAGTTATGCCCATCTTTGTTCCCCCTTTGCAGTATTTATGCCCACCTTTGTGCCCCTTTTCTGTAGTCATACCCCCCTTTGTGCCCCTTCACAGTAGTTATGCCCACCTTTGTGCCTCTCCACAGTCCGTTATGCCCCCCTTCCCCAAAAAATTAAATAAATGTTACTCAATGATGATCAGCACATCCTGCATTCCCCAGCAGCGCTGCTGGTTGTGCAGGAGGCTGCTTCCCAGGCTTTCACCACTCCTCCCACACAGCAACACGATGTGTGGCCTTCTCGGGAGCGCCAGAGACTAACAGAATGTTGAAGCAGGGAGCAGATGGCTCCCTACTGCACCATGTAAACGAACTGCCTGGTGGGTGCGTCCCCTAACCTCTGCACCCAGGGTACGTGCTGCAGTTTCCCCCATCTCGCTATGTCCTGCATTAGTAAGTGGCCTGTATTAAATTTCTCTACATGATAAATGCCACTTGCTGAAGTGACACAACCCCTTTAATTTAGACCTGGATTGAGAACCCCCCCAACACACATAACACATACAGTGCTGCCCATAATTATTTATACCCCTGGCAAATTTTGACTTAGTTACTTTTATTCAAACAGCAAGTAATTTTTTGACGGGAAATGACATAGGTGTCTCCCAAAAGATAATAGGACGATGTACAAGAGGCATTATTGTGGAATAAAAACATTTCTCAGCTTTTATTTACATTTGAGCCAAAAGTGTCCAGTCCAAAATTATTCATACCCTTCTCAATAATCAATAGAAAAGCCTTTATTGGCTATTGCAGCAATCAAACGCTTCCTATAATTGCAGACCAGCTTTTTGCATGTCTCAACAGGTATTTTTGCCCATTCATCTTTAGCAATGAGCTCCAAATTCAGGTTGGAGGGTCTTCTTGCCATCACTCTGATCTTTAGCTCCCTCCACAGATTCTCAATTGGATTCAAGTCTGGACTCTGGCTGAGCCACTCCAAAACGTTAACCATTTCTTCACCACTTTTGCTGTGTGTTTTGGGTCATTGTCATGCTGAAATGTCCACAGGCCAAGTTTCTCTGCAGAATGCCTGATGTTGTCGTTGAGAATCCTCATGTATTGCTCTTTTTTCATGGTGCCGTTTACTGTGATTAGGTTCCCTGGTCCATTGGCTGAAAAACACTCCCAAAGCATTAGGTTACCACCGCCATGTTTGACAGTGGGGATGGTGTTCTTTGGGTTGAAGGCTTCTCCTTGTTCACGCCAAATGAAAGAAACATCATTGTGACCAATTACATTTTTGTTTCATATGACCATAACACAGAAGACCAGAAGTCGTCGTCTTTGTCCAGATGAGCTTTTGCAAACCTTTGCAGACCTTTTGTGTGCCTTATCTGGAGAAGTAGCATCGTCCTTGGACTGCATTGTGCAGTGTCCGTTGGATTGTCTGTCTTGAGACATTGCCACCAGCAGAGCCCAGATTCACCAGGATGGCTTTGGTGGTGATCCTTGGATTCTTTTTCACCTCTCTAACTATCCTCCTGGCCAGCACAGGTGTCACTTTTGGCTTCCGACCACGTCCTCTGAGATTTTCCACAGTGCGGAACATCTTGTATTTTTTGCTCAAATGTAAATAAAAGCTGAGAATTTTTTTTTTCCACAATAATGCCTCTTGTACATAGTCCTATTATCTTTTGGGATACACCTATGTCATTTCCCGTCAAAAAATTACTTGCTGGTTGAATAAAAGTAACTTTAAGTCAAAATTTGCCTGGGGTATGAATACTTATGGGCAGCACTGTATATATTGCTCAGAAACAGAGAGTAACATACAAGGCTCTCTTTCTCATCCTACAGTCTTTATTTATACTTCCAGGGCAATTGAAGCATTTTTGAATCCGGAAGCAATTCGTACCTGAATCAAACTTTTTCAAAATTTTGTTAAATCGCACCAAAATTAAGTCCCTGAAAAATCGTGTAAGACACTCTGAGGTCTCCTACTAGTATATCCAACCCCTTTGAATACCAAGATAGAATTAGGGGGCTGATTCTAGCCTTTCTGCTGCTTGAGACAAAACTTAAAATGCCCCCCGCTAAATTCACAATCCAACCCTTACCCCCAGTCCAACTGTTAAAGACATATGTGGATGGACATTACATTCAGTGCTGTCACACATACAGTGTAATACAGCACTACATACCTCTTACGTCCAGTGATGTCTCCTCTAATGTACTTCTCTTTCTTCATCTTCTCCATACAGAGATGAGGCCACGTCAACAACTTCTTTCAGCTGCATCTCATCTCTGCAGGGTTTGACACATAGACATCTTTGATTTCCCAGTTTGCCATTGCCCAGTTTCTGTCATCCCAGTACTGTCATCCTAGTGCCCCCAATAGTGTGCCCACTGTGCTCACCAGTGCCCCCAAATATTATACTGTAGGAATAACAATGCTACATAGCCCCCCATAGTAATAGTGCTCTCAGACTGTACTTAATAATGATAGTGCCCCTACAGTACCCCCAATAGCAACCCTATTAGTAGTAATGCTATTTTGTGCCCAATAATGCTCCCACAGTACCCCTAATATTTATAATGACCACATAGGGCCCCTAGTAGAAATAAGACCCCTCTATAGTTTCCAAAGCAGTACCAAGGCTTCTTTATAAGACACCCCTTTAGAACCCCCAGTAATAATAAGACCAATCTATAAGGCACCCCTAAAGAGCCTAGAGTAGTATTAAAGTCGCCTATAGTGTCCATAGTAGTTATAATGCCCCCAGTAGTAGCCCCAGTATTTATGAATCCCCACTGCAGTGTCCCCTGTTGTTATAATGATCATATGTAGTGCCAGTACATATAATGCACCCACCCTGTAGTGGCCATATGTATAATGATCCCTGAATTTTAATGTCCTCCCTGTAGTTCCTCCTGTATTATAATTCCATCTGTAGTGGTCTGGCCTCTATTATAATGCCCCCATAGTGTCCCCTGTAGTATAATGGCCCTGTAATGCTAGTATGTTGTCAGAATATTTATACTGCTTTGATTAACAGTCTATATTCTTTATGTAAATAAATTAGAATCTGTAAGGGAGGAGATTCTAACTTATTATCGTAAAGACCAAGCCAATAAGAGCTTGTGATCTGCGCTAAGTTTGATGACAAAAAAAGGCAGTGGTAAATCAAAATATACAGTATATTTATTAAAATAATAATACAGTGCAAAGTAATCAAATGTAAAATCGGTGACGATAAAATTATGAAAATTAATTAATGATATGCAACCTTTTAAGATAGCCAAAATCAACCATACATGCATAGAACTGAACTCAGTTCCTTGGAGATGATACCGTGATATAAGAATAATTTTCAACAATATGTATAAATCTCCCTGGATTGGAAAAATGTTTGAATGATACTGCAGTTACAGACTAGCCTTATTCCAAAACAGATTATACACCCAAAATATGGTTAATGGAATATATATGTGCAAATATATTATTTTCGTTCTCCTATAAATATAGGAAAGTTTATACTATACCAGTGTATCGGCTAGCAGAAATCAGTTTCAAGATTCAGGACTATAGACTGGTCTGGTCCTATTTGTCCCCGGACGGGGAACTGAGTTCAATTCTATGCATATCAGATCATGCCACCTTTTTATCCCATTCAAAAATGGGATTGGTCTGGTTGGACCATTAACTAGTCACATTACAAATGTTAATTCCCCCAACTATTTTGTAATATATGTCTTAATTTTTACTCTACCACTAGATGGCACTAGGGCTCTATGTAAAAAGTTTTGACAATTATAGCTATTTTCTATATTTTCCTTTTTAATTTGAAGGGGTAATCTTTAACTGGGATTTTAGACAGAACTTCTAGAACAATAGAATGTAAATATAAAGGTGTATCCAGGATTAGACCTCTATTCTCAAGGACTTGTAGGTACACAACTCCTAGACATGACTAAACTTTCCTATTAATTGTGATAAAATAGGATTTAGGTGATACTTTGCCCTTTGTCTTGATGAAGACATTGTTTGCTTATGGACATTTATTTTCAGTGAATAGAAAAATAATATAATTTACTATTCATTGTAATGTTTAGATTTATCCTCATATGAATGGATTTGGGGTTTTTATATGATATGTTCTAAAATTGGGTGTTTTATAACTAGAAGTTTGATAAAGGGATATTCATTTAGTGCTAGAATTGAGGTGGAAATTCCAATGTAGTTTCAGAGTCCTATTTTAGAGACTGGAGTGAAGTTAATTATCTGTTTCTTAGAAGAACTCTGGAAAGGGGATTGTAAATACAATTGTACAATCCCCTTTCCAGAGTTCTTCTGAGAAACAGATAATTAACTTGACTCCAGTCTCTAAAATAGGACTCTGAAACTACTTTGGAATTTCCACCTCAATTCTAGCACTAAATGAATATCCCTTTATCAAACTTCTAGTTATAAAACACCCAATTTTAGAACATATCATATAAAAACCCCAAATCCATTCATATGAGGATAAATCTAAACATTACAATGAATAGTAAATTATATTCTATTTCTATTCACTGAAAATAAATTAAAACTCAGTATATTTGGTTACCTATCTGTGTAACTACAGTCAGCATTTTATGAATCTCTGTAAAGGCATAAAGACTTTTATGATATGTGTTAAACACCCTCCTCTCGAGAGAATACTTATACAAATATCTCTGAGTTAGGGATTCTAAGTCTAAAGGGTTTGAACTCATATTGCCCTTTTGACAAAATCAGACAAGATGGCTTATCCTAATGTTCATTTCCATATATCTGTATAGACCTTATACTATGGACTTTTTTTTATATCCAATAGTTCTGACAAATTCCCCCCCCCCCCCCTTTTTCTTACGTTAGTCAAGTGTCAACTTTAGACTTAACTGGGAAAAAGGTCAGAAGAAATATCAAGTCCATGAAAATATATATTTGTAATTTGCAGGAGGTCCTTCCCTTTCATCCATTCTGATGAATACACGGTATTGTCTTTCTTGGAACTCTGTCCATTAAATCTTCCATATTAGTCTTGTATTTATACATATTATTTAGATCCTAAAAAGGTCCACGGTTTTTATGTCCAATGGTCTTGGCATGTAAGTTTAGAGCGGAATTTGGCACAAATCACGACATTATTGTCGTGAACTCTGTTCAGCTGCACAATATACCAGTTTGGTATCTTTTCCAAGTTAAAATTGGGATATGCTGTAGTTCTGTCTAATGTATATCATTGTATCCACACTTCAGAAGAAAAAATCTGATTTACCTTCCTTCTCTGTCAATATGAATCCTGGAACATATACAGCAAGATTCCCGCTGAAGGATCCGGTTCGCTGAAAAGTACTTCCTTGAACTGGACATCAAGTATCAACACCATTCCCACGATATCTCCATCTTTGATTGTCATCATCATTTTGGCGGATCAATGTCTTGGTTCAGACCATAATTTTTCTATTAAAGAAAATTTAATTATGAATACATGCTCTTAATAATCGATATTTACGGGTTTTTGGTTAGGTTATATAGGGATGTCTGATAACTCCTCATAAAATCTGACCATCTGTAAGCTGAGAGAAGATCATAATGTCAATCATCGATCACATTTTATCAATATCCTTATTAATTCTCTTCTTCAGCATCACCCTCCAGTATTCTCAATTGTGACCTAGGATGATACACTCGCAATTGATTCACATGGACCCCTTTTTCTATGAAACCATCTTTTATATCAATTTTCACCTTGTAGACTACAGGTGATATTTTATCGATGATACCATTATGGACCTTTCCATGACTGAAGGAACTTCCTCTCTTTTAGCCGATCCCGGGCAAAATTATAAAGATACAGTGAGGAACAGAAGTATTTCTGTCAGCATTTCAAAAATCACACGCCTGTGTTGATTCGGCGCAAGCGCTCTGAGATAAGGAGGCTCGCCTCCTCAGCACTCCCTCAGTGCGCCTGCGCCGATGACGTCACCGAAAGAGAAGACGTCATCGGCGCAGGCGCACTGAGGGAGTGCTGAGGAGGCGAGCCTCCTTATCTCAGAGCGCCTGCGCCGAATCAACACAGGCACGCGATTTTTGAAATGCTGACAGGGCTGGCCGGAGGAGGAGATCGCGGCTGGCCCTTTCAATCAACAGAAGGAGGGGGCTGTTTTCTGCGGCTGCTACCAGCAAGTAGACGCCCTACTTGCTGGTAGAAAGATAATTAGCATATCATAAAAGTAATTTTTTTGCTAAATCTACTGAACGAAAATTATTAATAACAAAATGTATAGCAATATCGCAGTATAGGGATTATAAGTACACAAAAAAATTAAAATTAGTTTAGTGGGGTGACAGAAGCCCTTTATCCACCTCAGCCCCCTTAGCTTAAACACCCTTAAAGGGAACCTGTCACCAGTTGTATGGTGTCCTAAATAAGGGCAACATAAATAAGTGACTGATTCTCTTAGCACAATGCTGGGTCACTTTCTTTAATTGACCTAGTCAATCTGCCAACATCGTGTATTGAAAAGCTCCAACTGATAATGATGAGTCCTGAATATTCATGAGCTCCTGACTCTCCCCGCCTACCTGCTGCTGAATGACAGTTTTTTTCCATATGAACCAGCAGCAGGTGGGCAGGGGAGTGGCTATAGCTCTGAATTAAATATACGCTGGACTCAATGACATCACGCTGGACTCCAATCAGCTCATTAGCATGCGACATGTGGCATCTTTGTGTGTATATTAAGAGATAACCATCTGTCACACCAGTAAGTGAATACATCTAAGGCACTTTTTAGTAGTTAATAATTGTATATAATTAGTTAGATTATAATCAAATATCCACATGACAGGTTCCCTTTAATGACCAGGCCACTTTTTACACTTCTGCACTACACTACTTTCACCGTTTATTGCTCGGTCATGCAACTTACCACCCAAATGAATTTTACCTCCTTTTCTTCTCACTAATAGAGCTTTCATTTGGTGGTATTTCATTGCTGCCGACATTTTAACTTTTTTTGTTATTAATCGAAATTTACAGATTTATGGGCAAATAAATGACATTTTTCACTTTCAGTTGTAATTTTTTAAAAAAAAAACAACATCCATATATTTTGGGATCAGCGTTTACAAACTATGGTACAAAAATTTGAATTTCTGCTTTTTGAAGCAGCTCTGACTTTCTGAGGACCTGTCATGTTTCCTGAGGTTCTACAATGCCCAAACAGTAGAAAACCCCCACAAATGACCCCATTTCGGAAAGTAGACACCCTAAGGTATTCACTGATGGACATAGTGAGTTCATAGAACTTTTTATTTTTTGTCACAAGTTAGCGGAAAATAATGATTTTATTTTTTTTTTTCTTACAAAGTCACATATTCCACTAACTTGTGACAAAAAATAAAAAGTTCCATGAACTCAATATGCCCATCACGAAATACCTGGGGGTGTCTTCTTTCCAAAATGGGGTCACTTGTGGGGTAGTTACACTGCCCTGGCATTTTAGGGGCCCGAATGCGTGAGAAGTAGTTTGACATCAAAATCTGTAAAAAATGGCTGGTGAAATCCGAAAGGTGCTCTTTGGAATGTGGGCCCCTTTGCCCACCTAGGCTGCAAAAAAGTGTCACACATCTGGTATTGCCGTACTCAGGAGAAGTTGGGCAATGTATTTTGGGGTGTCATTTTACATATACCCATGCTGGGTGAGATAAATATCTCGGTCAAATGCCAACTTTGTATAAAAAAAATGGGAAAAGTTGTCTTTTGCCAAGATATTTCTCTCACCCAGCATGGGTATATGTAAAAAGACACCCCAAAACACATTGCCCGTCTTCTCCTGAGTACGGCAATACCAGATGTGTGACACTTTTTTGCAGCCTAGGTGGGCAAATGGGCCCACATTCCAAAGAGCACCTTTAAGATTTCACCGGCCATTTTTTACAGATTTTGATTTCAAACTACGTCTCACGCATCTGGGCCCCTAAACGGATATATACGTAATGAGATTTTTTTTTTGTGTTCAGCCTCTGGGCTGAAAGAAAAAATGAACGCCACAGATTTCTTCATTCGCATCGATCAATGTGGATGAAAAAATCTCTGCCAAAAAAAAAAAAGGAGGGGAAAGGCGTCTGCCAGGACATAGGAGCTCCGCCCAACATCCATACCCACTTAGCTCGTATGCCCTGGCAAACCCGATTTCTCCATTCACATCAATCGATGTGGATGAATAAATCATTGCCGGGATTTTTTTTTTTTTTATATATATACAAAGTGTTTGCCAAAGCATATGAACACCGCCGCCTCCTCAGCTCATATGCCTCGGCAAACGTATTTTTTACTGCAGAGGAGAAATCTCGTCTTGCAGCGCCGCATACACCGACTTTTGTGTAATCTGACAGCAGCGCAATGCTTCTGTCAGAATGCACATCAGTGCTGCAGCTAGTCGATCGGTTGGTCCATCTGGAAGGTAAAAAAAAAAACCAGGCCGCAACGCAATAAATTTTATTATCTTTATAATAACTTTTGAACAGAACATATAAACTTTATTTAACTTTTTGAACTGAACGTTAACTTTTTTGCTTACTGGTGTTTTTTTTAAATTTTTTTTTACCTTTTATAGGACAAACCTCTCCTTCCCCATGGGACAATGTGCAAAGCGCCCAAAGATGTGGCGAAGTACATTATGCACTTTATCCCAGGTGAAAGGAGAGGTTTGCAGCAGCTGTGAGTGAAAGGGCCCTAATAGCCCTGTGTACCTGTCCTGTGAGATGCAATCCCTATGCTAAGTGTACCTGTGTGTGGTACTTCCGGAAACACTCTCCAAAGCATAGGGCAGGGTGGTCAGGGCAGTCAGGACAGAAATAGCGCCTTATTCCACTCCTGCTACAGACACGACATCTTTTTCGGGGTGACTGTTGGGTTGAGGTACCGGCAACGACACTGGGGAAATGTCGCTCGTGTAGACGGCTAACTACACTGGTGGATGGGGCCACGGAACCTCCTGGATACAGGAGGTTCTTGATGATCTCTTCCTGAAATTTGAGGAAGGATCGTGTTCTCCCAGCCTTACTGTAGAGAACAAAACTATTATATGCAGCCAATTGAATTAAATATACAGACACCTTCTTATACCAGCGTCTGGTGCGTCGGGAAACTAAATACGGAGACAACATCTGGTCATTGAAGTCCACCCCTCCCATGAGCAAATTATAGTCGTGGACACACAGAGGGGCTTTTCAATGACACTGGTTGCTCGCTCAATTTGTATTGTCGTGTCTGCGTGAATGGAGGAGAGCATGTAAACGTCACGCTTGTCTCTCCATTTCACCGCGAGCAGTTCTTCGTTACACAAGGCAGCCTTCTCCCCCCTTGCAAGACGGGTGGTAACGAGCTGTTGGGGGAAGTTCGCGCGGTGCCACAGCAGCCAATCTGTTCTAGGAACAAATGCCTGAAGAGGGCCACACTTGTGTAGAAATTGTCCACATAAAGATGGTACCCCTTGCCAAATAAGGGTGACACCCAGTCCCAGACTGTCTTCCCACTGCTCCCCAGGTAGTCAGGGCAACCGACCGGCTCCAGGGTCTGATCTTTTCCCTCATAGATCCGAAATTTGTGAGTATAGCCTGTGGCCCTTTCACAGAGCTTATACAATTTGACCCCATACCGGGCGCGCTTGCTTGGGATGTATTGTTTGAAGCCAAGGCGCCCGGTAAAATGTATTAGGGACTCGTCTACGCAGATGTTTTGCTCAGGGGTATACAAATCTGCAAATTTCTGGTTGAAGTGGTCTATGAGGGGCCGAATTTTGTGGAGCCGGTCAAAAGCTGGGTGGCCTCTGGGACGGGAGGTGGTGTTGTCGCTAAAGTGCAGGAAACGCAGGATGGCCTCAAATCGTGCCCTGGACATAGCATCAGAGAACATGGGCATGTGATGAATCGGGTTCGTGGACCAATATGACCGCAATTCATGCTTTTTGGTTAGACCCATGTTGAGGAGGAGGCCCAGAAAATTTTTTAATTCGGAAACTTGGACTGGTTTCCACCGGAAAGGCTGGGCATAAAAGCTTCCCGGGTTGGCGGATATAAATTGAGTGGCATACCGATTTGTTTCTGCCACGACTAAGTCCAAGAGCTCCGCAGTCAAGAACAGCTCAAAAAATCCCAGGGCTGAACCGATCTGAGCTGTCTCAACCCGAACTCCAGACTGGGCGGTGAAAGGGGGAACTAATGGTGCGGCTGAAGTTGGGGACTGCCAATCAGGATTTGCCAGTACCTCAGGGACTCTAGGGGGTCTACGGGCCTGTCTGTGCGGTGGCTGCGACGGGGTAACTATTGCACGTGCCACCGTACCAGCTTCAACTGCCCTTCTGGTGCTCGCCACTTCACCATGTTGTACAACAGTGCTGGTACTAGGTCCAGGGAGGGCTGCACTGCTGGTGTATGCCTCACCACGTGATCCGACAGCGCCAGCCTCACTCTGCTGCCCTTGAAGCGGATCCTGCGCAACCTGTGGTCTAGCGACACGGGGCCGGGTACGCCTGGTGGCTGGTGCTATCAGGGACCTCAACCTCCTCGTCCGAACTTTGGGTCAGACTGCCACTGCTTTCTACAGGTTCATATTCTGACCCGCTAGATTCGTCAGATGAGGGTTCCCATTCCTCATCCGACTGGGTCAGAAGCCTGTAGGCCTCTTCAGAAGAATACCCCCTGTTTGACATTTGGACTACTAAATTTAGGGGTATTCCCTGAGACTACCCAAGAAAAAAAGCAAGCCTGTCTTACAAATGGGAGGCTAGCAAAGTACCGGAGGCCGCTGCGATTGATATCAAAACTGATTTTTTTATCGCCGCAGCGCTTGGAAAGTGATTGTGCAGTGATCAAAAAAATATATATTTTTTGTCACTGCGGCGGGGCGGTCGTGGGTGAACGCACGTGTGGGCGACCGATCAGGCCTGATCGGGCAAACACTGCGTTTTGGGTGGAGGGCGAGCTAAGGTGACACTAAAACTATTATAGATCTGACTGTGATCAGTTTTGATCACTTACAGATACTATAAAAGTACCAATGCTGATTAGCGATACGCTAATCAGCGAATCAGTGAATGTGGTGCGGTGGGCTGGGCGCTAAACAATCGCTAAACTACCTAACCAAGGGTCCTAAACTATCCTAAAACCGATCAGTCAATACCAGTGGGAAAAAAAAGTGACAGTTTACACTGATCACTTTTTTCCTTTCACTAGGTGATTGACAGGGGCGATCAAGGGGTTAATTGGGGTGATGGGGGGTGATCTTGGGCTAAGTGTAGTGTTGGTAGGTAATCACAGTGATGTCTGCTCCTCTGCTGGAACCAACCGACGAAAAGGACCAGCAGAGGAGCAGAGAAGCCATTTAACACATCATATTTACAAATATAATGTGTTAACTGGCTTCTGATTTGTTTTTTTAAAAATCATCAGCTTGCCAGCCACGATCATTCGCTGGCAAGCTGATGACGTGACCCCCCTCTAACTTTTGCCGGCCCACAATGCGCATGCGCGGGCCGGCTAAGCGCGTCATCTCGCGTCTCGCGAGATGACGCATATATGCGTGACTGTGCCTGGGACTGCCGCCTCCGGAACGCGATCCTGCGTTAGGCGGTCCGGAGGCGGTTAAGATCATAATAGGTTGTAATACTTACGGCTGTTTTCTCAATGTTCTTTTGCGCGAAAGCAAACGCTTGTTGAAGATGTTGTTGTAGATTTTCCACATACTGATGTGTTGTGGCTGCATTGATCAGGTGATGATCTGATGTGCGATACAATAGATGTTTTGGAAATACCATTTTCCTACCTGTCATCAGCTAAAAAGGCGACATCTTTGTAGCTGTACTTGGTGTGGCTCTAATAGCCATGAGCACTAACTGTAACTTCACGTCCCAGTCTTTACCTGATTCTTTAACATACTTCTTCAGGACGTTGACAATGCACTGATCATGGCGTTCAACCGATCCACTAGATGCTGGACGATAGGCAATATGCAACTTCCTTTTTACACCCAAGATCTTCCACATCTTGGACATTATCTCACTTACAAAGTGTGATCCACGGTCTGAATCGATCCTTGATGGTAACCCAAATCTGGAAAATACATGGTTAATAAGTAAAGCAGCACATGTTTTGGCAGTGTTATTATGGGCCGGTAAACACTCTACCTACTTGGTAAATACACAAGTGACTGTCAAAATGTATTTGTTTCCTCACGATGACCTGGTAACAGGACCTATAAAATCAATCTGGATATCGGACCACGGTAATGAAAAAAACGTTTTTCTGAAGTGGGGCCCGATGCATGGGACCTTGAGGTTGAAATTGAGCACACACCATACAACCTTAACAGTAAATTTGTACATCCTTCAACATATGAGGCCAATACGCATAATCACGTAGTGATTAATAAGTAATCTTTTCTCCACGATGACCAGCTGTAGGCGCATCATGGACAGGCTGTAACATCAGCCCTCTAAACATAGTGGGAATGTAACGGGGTTCCGAAGGTGCACTCGGTCCCCCATTGCCCGCAGAACTGTTGCTTAGCTTTGGGAATGAGGATCTGTTTTTGACCTCATTCCCAGGGCGGCTTTACTAGCTGGGTGGCTCCCTGCTCCTAGTCTGCCTTGAGCGCCAAGCTGATCACTCGGTGCTCGACTGGTTGGTCTGTCGGTCATGTGACGCTGGCCACGTCACATGATCCTCACTCCCCACTATAAATACAGGCAGCCTGCTGGCCACAGGTTGCCTGTTAATTTAGGTTCCACCTGTGATTTGGTCTTTCCTGGTGTACTTACCTCCTGCTGAATTCCTGACGACCCTCTGCCTGCTCCCTGTGTACTTTGCTGCTCTCCTGGTATTTATGACCCCGGCTTCTCCTGACAATTCTCTGCTTGCTCCATTTGTACTTTGTAGCTTTCCTGGTATTGACTCGGTCCGTTCACGTCCTGTTGTTTGTCTGTCTGTCATCCCTGCACTTATTCAAAGTTAGGGATTGCCGTCCAGTTGTCCCCTGTCATTAGGACTCGCGAGGCAAGTAGGCAGGGCCAGGGGTAAGGGTGGAGCGCAGTGGTCACTTCCCTCCCCCCTGTGTGTGTGTGTACGCGACCGTTACAGATTAACAGGCCCAATAACCACTGTATAATGAATTCTCTGGTGACCCTGACTGACCATGTCTCTAATCTGACACAGATGGTGCAGGAGTTAGGGGAAAAACTCAGTTCTTTTGAGTTAGGGCAAGGCTCTTCCACTCCTCAGGCCTCCAGTCCGCATTTTGAGCCCCAGATTAAGCTCCCAGAACCCTTTTCTGGAGACCGGAAGAAGTTTCTCTCTTTTAAGGAGAATTGCAAACTGTACTTCCGTTTGCGCCCCGTGTCCTCTGGCCCCGAGAGTCAATGCGTGGGCATTATCATTTCCCGATTACAGGGTGATCCCCAGGACTGGGCGTTCTCTTTACCTGCTGGCGCCAGTTGTTTATCTTCTGTGGAGGGGTTCTTTCAGGCCCTGGGTACCCTCTATGATGAACCAGACAGGGCTCTAGTAGCCGAGACGGCTCTAAAGGCACTGGTTCAGGGCAATCTACCAGCGGAGGATTATTGCACCCAATTCAGAAGGTGGTGTGTCCCCTCAGGATGGAACGAACCAGCCCTGAAGAGTCAGTTCAGGTCAGGTCTGTCTGATAAATTAAAGGATCTTCTGGTCAGTTATCAACTTCCAGAGACCTTAGAAGAGATGATGACCCTTGTTGTCCGACTTGACCGACGGGTTAGAGAGAGACGACAGGAACAACAGTTCTCTTCCCAGATGGTGGTCCAGCCAGAGCCCTATCCCAGAGACAATGCTGAGGTCTCCACCCAGGAACCCATGCAGGTTGGCATGACCCGAGGGAATCTTCGCCGCAGACGTGGAGAATGCTTTTACTGTGGAGATCCTGACCATTGGATCAACCAGTGTCCTAAGAAGGTCCTCTCTGTCAAGTCTCCAAAGGCAAGGCAACCTAAAGACCAGGTACACCCTGAATTTTCTAAGCTTTCGGTACCCATTACGATTTCTCTAGGAGTAGATAAATGGCCGGGTAAGGCCTTTATTGATTCTGGCTCAGCGGCTAGCTTTATTGACTCTGAGTATGCTGTAAGATTGGGTATTCCTATGTTTTCCTTACCAACTCCTATTCATGTCATGGCTATTGATGCTACTCCTCTTATTGGTGGTACGGTGAGCTTATGTACCTCGGAGATTTCTCTAACCGTGGGTGTGTGCCACTCAGAGAGATGTTCACTTTTAGTCCTGGAGAACCTACCGGCTGAGGTGGTACTAGGGTTGCCTTGGCTCCGACTACATAACCCCACTATAGATTGGTCCAATGGGGAGTTGGTGAGATGGGGGCCTAAGTGTGACTCGTGCTTGTCCGTGGTACAGGCTGGGGTCTCAGTAAAGTCTGATACTTTACCCTCTGTTGTTAGAGAATATTCTGATGTATTCTCATCACCAACCCCGGAGGTTCTACCCCCCCATAGACCTTATGATTGTACCATAGAGTTAGTAGAGGGGGCCAAGTTTCCTAAGGGACGAATTTATAATCTTTCTATGCCCGAACGCAAGGCCATGGAAGATTATATTAAGGAGAGCCTTGGTAAAGGGCATATTAGACCTTCTGTCTCTCCCATGGGGGCGGGGTTTTTCTTCGTTAAGAAAAAAGATGGTGGTCTTAGGCCATGTATCGATTATCGGAGATTAAATAAAATCACTGTCCAGAATAGATACTCCCTCCCATTGATTCCGGATTTATTTAACCAGTTCTGGGGGCAACCTGGTTTTCCAAAATTGACCTGAAAGGGGCATACAATCTAATCCGAATCAAGGAGGGAGACGAATGGAAGACGGCCTTCAATACCCCGGTAGGACACTTTGAATATCAGGTGATGCCTTTTGGACTCAGCAATGCCCCAGCTGTGTTCCAAAACTTCATGAATGACATTCTTAGGGAGTTCTTAGGTAAATTTGTTATTGTCTATCTTGACGACATTTTGATATTCTCTCCTGACTTCGAATCCCATGTGTCTCATGTTAAACAAGTATTAGAGGTGTTGAGGGAGAATCAGCTATCCGCTAAGCAAGAGAAATGTGTCTTTGGTGTACAGGAGATTCTGTTTCTAGGGCATGTTCTGACTCCTCACGCCTTCAAGATGGATCCTGGTAAGGTACTAGCAATTAAGGAATGGGTAAGACCTTCATCCTTAAAGGCCTTACAATGGTTCTTAGGTTTCGCCAATTACTATCGTAAATTTATTATGAATTTTTCCGTAATTGCTAAACCGTTGACCGACCTTACAAAGAAAGGGGCGGATTTGGAGAATTGGTCTACTGAGGCCATTTCTTCATTTGAAAAATTAAAAAAGGCATTCAGTAGCGCTCCCATTCTGATCCAACCTGATCAGGAGAAACCTTTTATTGTGGCGGTGGATGCGTCCGAGGACGGCGCAGGAGCAGTCCTTTCACAAGGTTCTGCTAGCCTCACTAACCTGAGACCATGTGCCTTCTTCTCCAGGAAATTCTCTCCCACGGAGAGAAACTACAACATAGGGAATAGGGAGCTGCTGGCCATTAAATGGGCATTTGAGGAGTGGAGGCATTTTCTGGAGGGGGCAAGGCATAGTGTAACTGTTGTCACTGACCATAAAAACCTTATGTTTCTCGAGTCTGCTAAGAGGTTGAATCCCCGTCAAGCCAGATGGGCTCTGTTTTTTACTCGTTTTGATTTTTCCATTACGTTCAGGCCGGGAAGTAAAAATGTGAAGGCGGACGCATTATCTCGGAGCTTCCAGGCTTTTCAACCTACTGAGATACCACCTGAATCCATCCTACCAGCAAAAATCTTCTTAGCAGCTCTTACCCAGGATATCTCGGCTCGCATTAGGTCTGAACAACATCTGGCACCGGTATCCACCCCAACAGATAAGTTGTTTGTTCCTGTACAATTTCGTCTCCAGCTGTTGGGTGAGTGTCACGATTCTGCCTTTTGTGGACATCCGGGTGTTGAGGGCACTAAGGATCTGGTTTCTAGATCTTATTGGTGGCCCACTCTAACTAGGGATGTCAAGTCCTATGTGTCAGCCTGTGAGGTTTGTGCCAGGTCCAAGACACCTAGGACTCGCCCTGCTGGTAACCTACGACCCCTACCCATTCCCAGTAGACCCTGGTCCCATATCTCGATGGAATTTATAACTGACCTACCGCCGGCGGAGGGTAAGACTGTAGTTTGGGTAGTGGTCGATAGGTTTAGCAAGATGGTCCATTTCATCCCCCTGTCTAAACTCCCGAATGCCAAAACCCTGGCGTCTATTTTTGTGAAAGAAATTGTTCGATTGCATGGTATCCCGGAAAATATTGTTTCTGACAGGGGTGTGCAATTTGTGTCCAAATTCTGGAGGGCCTTCTGTCAAAAATGTAAAATTTCATTGTCTTTTTCCTCTGCCTACCACCCTGAGAGTAATGGGCAGACTGAACGCCTTAATCAGTCTGTGGAGCAATTCTTGAGGTTGTATGTTGCTGATGACCAGCAATTATGGGTGAAATTTCTTCCATTGGCTGAATTTGCTTTGAATAACCGTGTCAATTCTTCTGCTGGGGTTTCACCTTTCTTTTGTAACCATGGTTTCCATCCCCGTTTTCATTCTGGGCCATCTGTCTCCTCCTCTAACCCTGAGGCGGATAGGTTCTCCTCTGAACTGTGCACAGTTTGGGCCCGGGTTCAATCGAACTTAGAAAAGGCTCAAAGTTCTCAGAAACTAAAGGCCGATAGGAGACGTTCAAGGGGGGGGGGGAATTTTCAGGTTGTCCTCCAAGAATCTCTCTCTTAAGGTAGATTCTAAAAAGTTTGCTCCTCGTTTTATTGGACCATATAAGATCACGGAGGTGATTAACCCGGTTTCATTTAGGTTGGAGCTGCCCGAGTCATTCCACATTCATGATGTGCTCCATAAATCTCTACTTAAAAAATATTTTGAACCGGTAGTACCATCAAAAGCCTCGCCTCCGCCAGTTCTTGTTAATGATTGTCGAGTATGTGGTGTCTAAAATAGTGGATGTCAGGAAGGTGCGTAATTCCTTGCAGTACCTGATTCACTGGAAGGGGTATGGACCTGAAGAGAGATCTTGGGTACCTGCCAGGGAGGTTCATGCTCCTAGACTTGTTCGAAAATTTCATTTAGAACACCCTGAAAAGCCATCGCCTGAAGTCTTGGGTCCGGTGGCCCCTCGTAAAAGGGGGGGGGTACTGTAACGGGGTTCCGAAGGTGCACTCGGTCCCCCATTGCCCGCAGAACTGTTGCTTAGCTTTGGGAATGAGGATCTGTGTTTGACCTCATTCCCATGGCGGCTTTACTAGCTGGGTGGCTCCCTGCTCCTAGTCTGCCTTGAGCGTCAAGCTGATCACTCGGTGCTCGACTGGTTGGTCTGTCGGTCATGTGACGCTGGCCACGTCACATGATCCTCACTCCCCACTATAAATACAGGCAGCCTGCTGGCCACAGGTTGCCTGTTAATTTAGGTTCCACCTGTGATTTGGTCTTTCCTGGCGTACATACCTCCTGCTGTATTCCTGACGATCCTCTGCCTGCTCCCTGTGTACTTTGCTGCTCTCCTGGTATTTATGACCCCGGCTTCTCCTGACAATTCTCTGCTTGCTCCATTTGTACTTTGTAGCTTTCCTGGTATTGACTCGGTCCGTTCACGTCCTGTTGTTTGTCTGTTTGTCATCCCTGCACTTATTCAAAGTTAGGGATTGCCGTCCAGTTGTCCCCTGTCATTAGGACTCGCGAGGCAAGTAGGCAGGGCCAGGGGTAAGGGTGGAGCGCAGTGGTCACTTCCCTCCCCCCTGTGTGTGTGTGTACGCGACCGTTACAGGGAACTACCCATTGTTGAATACCATTTTTAGAGGTCCTATAACAAATTGCGATTTGGCATTCATAAATAATCGGATATCTTCTTTTAAGGCATAATCATTCTTTGATATGGGATTATTATTAGGATCTTCAATATGTTTATAGAAAATTCCAATTATAGGATCTACTTTTTGGCTCTTAATCAAATCCTCACTGGTAGACTCTTGATTCCACTGAGCCCCATTATTTTCAGTTTGTGCCCTAACTTGTCGTCTAGTGACAGCTTCTATGGGTATTGTCTCTAGTAAATGATCTATGTTCACGTGGTCGCCATTTATGGCCCCTTGTTTGGCCAGTTTATCGCCTAGATCATTACCTTAACTGCATGTTCAGGGTTTTGGAATGACTTTTAGTCTTTTTCCAATAAAGGACAAGACCATTACATTGAACTAATTTATCTATGGCACAAAATAAATTGGCATTTTTCACAGGTTTGTTATTAGACCGTAACATGTTATTTATTTTCCAAGTAGGCATATATTCGACAAAACTGTTCCGTACATAATTGGAATCGGTAACTATGATGAATTTTTTGATATTATGCTCTAAAGCAATTTGAACAGTCTGGTACACAGCTGCTAATTCTGCTACTTGGCTACTCTTAGCACCAATACTGTATTCTACTGAAATATTAAGGCATTCATCTGTCCAAGTAATGCCGATACCTGCCACTAGTTTTCTTTCATCCCCTACAGTGGTGTGATAAGCACAACCATCAATATAGACACAGGGAATTAACAGACAATAATTGTTATCATACGCCTTATGTTCCTCTAGGAAATCATCTACTATCTCATCCTTCTGAGAATGAGCGGCACAGTCATGAAGTTCGGCAAGTACAGGACTTCCAATGGCCATCCTTGTAAAGACAAGGTCCAAGCAGTAATTCTGCTGTTTGATAAATTTCCATCCCTAATTTTGTCACTTTGTAAATATTGGAGGGGTTGGTGTGCTGTTCCAACTATGATTTTCTTACCCTGAATATAACTTCTGAAGTTTTGAAGTGCCCAGACTGTGGCTAATAAAGCTTTTTCACAGTCATTAAACTTTACTTCTACAGGTGACAAAGACTTACTTGCATAAGCAATAACTTTATGCAATTTATCCTGTTTCTCACATAGTACAGAACTAATACTGAGGTCTGTAAACCCAGTTTCCAGATAAAAGGGTTTACCCCCCTCTGGATAAGCTAGACATGGGGCTTGGGTGAGTTTTAATTTAAGCTCAATCATGGCTTGCTCCTGATCCTCCCCTCATGTCTATGGTACACCTTCCTTCAGTAAGGTCAACAATGGTTTACTTATTTCAGCATAGTTGTCAATAAACTTACGTGAGTAATTCATCATACCCAAAAATGACCTCAATTCACTGACATTGGTAGGCCGTTTTAAACTTCAACACAGCCTCCACTTTCTTCTTCTGGGGATTCAGGCCTTCAGAAGTAACCTTATGTCCAAGGAAGTTGACCTTGGTACGACACCATTGAGCCTTCTGTAAAGAGATTTTAACACTTGCCTCCCTCAACTGGTTAAGCACATGCCTAATCTCTTGGATATATTTTTCAAATGAGGAACTTTTCAACAAAATGTCATCCACATAGGTCACATTCCCTCTTTCAGTGGCATTAGGCATGGCTTTATGTAAGAACACAGCAAATTCGTGACCTGAGTTTATATAACCAAACGTTAGTCTGGTCCAGGCAAACTGCTCTTTACCAAAAGTAAATGCCAATTTATATTGGTCTTAATGACTTACCTTGATGGTCCCATACCCCTGAGAGCCATCTAGTGTGGTAAAGATCCTGGCGCCTTGCATTTGTACCAAGCATTGGTCGATATATGGCACGGACATATATACTCGTTTATTGAGCTGTCTGAGATCAGCACATAACCATTTGGTTTAAGGATGCCAAGAATAGGATTATTAAAAGAACTGTGCACCGTGTGTCTTATAATGCCTCTTTCCTTGAGATTCCTTATTATTTACACTAGCGAATTAGAACATGCTAGTTGAAGACGATATGGCTATCCTTGAATTCCTTGAATTCTAAGAACTTATTTTATTTGTTGGCACTCTAGGTCATTGGAGCATCCATCAGCTAACGATATTTGATGTTGTACCATATCTAGGAACCCTGGGAAAACTTTAGGTTGACCTATTTCATAGGCTTCCTGCAGCCTGTCAGTGAGGTCATGATTCGACTGACCAGCCTTTTCTGCAAACTTATGATATTCCTCAGCTTTCTGATCATTAAGGGTATGATCAAAGGTAAGGGAGGATTCTTCCACCTTGCAGGTACCTTCTTCAGGATTAAAAGGATATACTGAACTAATGGTGAACAATCCTTCAGGAGAAGAATAAAATGTTCAACTAATTGTTCCTCTGTGAGATACGATTCAGGTATTAGGCCAATAATTACATTTTGAAACCCAAAGGTATAATAATTTGAATATAATGCCATACCAATGATAGTATCTTTAGACAAATGGAGTTCATTTGGCATACCATTATTTACAATTATATGGATTTTGAAGGGTTGTAAATTCACCATAGGGGTAGGATTTAGAGAAATACCTAATTGTTGTAGTCTGTTTGAGAGGCATATTAATGCATCAGAATTCTTTAATTTTTGGCCTTTTGATGCCTGAATAGGTAACAGGAAATTATTAGTACCTGGAGGGATAACGACATCCTGTGGTACCAATACACTGACTGCATATGGCAGTGTCTGGGATGATTTGAGGGCTTCATGTTCATCCATAAAACCATCAAGATTTCCTTTTAATCTCATCCACAATGTGAAATTCACCATATCTACTTGTATTGCAAAACAATGTAATACATTGTTGCCTATGTAAACGGGATATCGGGGCTCATTGAGTACCAAGAATAAATGAGATGCCGATTTACCTACAATGGAAATGGATAACATACATTATGATTATCATAGTCCTCATCCACATCAAGTACCCTGTTATCCCGAGAATTTGGATACCTAATTACCTTGGGATTGGCTATTTGTTTTGGCAGGTCCCTACTAACATAACTGTTCTCATGGCGTAAATTCAGTTTAGCTTTTTTAGTCCTTCCCAGGTCAATAATCTTCAATGGGAAAAACACCTCATCATCCACCCTTTCAATATCCCCTGTGAATTGTTCATGATTACTGAACCCAGTAGGGTCAGTATATTCTGGATGTAGGTGAATCGTGAGAACATCACCTTCTAGGCGAACGTCTTTAACTCTCTCATGAGATACACATATAGTGTTATCCTCCTGTCCACCTACAGTGGAGTTCGGGGTTGCTTGCAGGAAAGAAACATCAGGGACTTGGCTATTCCTCAAATGTATTTCAATAGAATCCAGCCTTTATTCTATCACATTGCAATTACGCCTACTGTGATAGGATTGGGACTGCTCATAATTTATCGGCTTTCTCACCTGGACCAAAATACCTAATTAATAAAATCAACAATTTCACCTTTTGAGGAAGTTGATGCCAATAATTAAGCGATCACAGGACATGTCCACTATCAATGTGGGATGTCTGATTACTTTATTTCCTACTTTGAAATCCAGCCACGCCTTACCCAAAACCTAGAGGGCGGTACCTGAAACACTTACAAGATTTGCATTAAAACTTTTTAACTTATACCTTTCAGAAGATACATCCTGTAATTGTTGAAAATACTTTTGGGATAATAAGGTGGCTTGGCTACCTGTATCTATTAAAGCCAATATTTGCGGGAAATTCTCAAACAATTCCACCTTAATAAAATATCGATGTTCTATTTCCTGTAAGGAACACAAATATTTTGAATGACCTGTGAAATTGTTTTCCTGTTCTGCAGGCATTCTTGCCATTGACCATCCTTTCTTTTCTGTACCAGCAGGATTGCACAGCTGGAGACTTTGCAGGCTGTTAGATAGAATCACAAACACGTCGCCCCTCCCCCTTGCCATGTGGCTTTGGAAGGGTTAAATTCTCTTCAGGGATACTGACATTTGTGTTCTTTTGCTCACTTTTGCTTACATTTAGATCATCATCCTTTGCAATATTTGACAAGCTTACCTGCTTCCCCCAATTTTTAAGAGGGCTTTCTACAGGAGTAGCTGCCCCTAAAAAAGTTTTTTTGGGGTTAGCAGTGATAGCTTTTGATAATTCTTCCATCTGTTGCATCATTACTCCAAACTGGCTCTGGATTTGATCCATTCGATCATATAAATTAACTATATTTTTCCCATAACCTTTTGGAGGTTGATTTTGGAATTGGGAGGATTGAGATTTCCCAGAACCATCTGTCTCGGAACCATTTTGAACCTTTTCCGGCCCACGTTGGGATCTCCTAAGATAACCTCTCTGGTATCTTTGGAAAGGAGGGAACCGCCTATTTCTAAACTGATTCTTTTTATCAAGATTTTCTGCTACATTGGGCACCTTATTATTATCTGGCCTAGGTTTCACTTCATCTGCCTGGGGAGTCCCGGAGCTCTTTACAACCTCAGTATAACTTCTTCTGGAAGATTCAAACTGTCCCTGTTTTTTTTTTTATGTGAGTCTCAGCTATTTCTTCATTTGTTTTTTTTTTTATCTCCTATCTGGAGCCTCATTGCTATTTTGTAACGCGGCATACAGAGTTGTACTCTCTGTTAACAACCAATCCAGAGTTTTTCTGGGATGCTAATCCCTGGCCAAAGAATTTTTTATTTTATTAGGCGCAAAGCGTCATAAAACAACTGGATGAATTCACAGCTTTCAAAATTGGGATCTTTTTTCAGCTAAGCTATAAGCGTGTTTAAGGACAGACAAAAATTCCCTGGGACCTTGATTTGGCCTAAATTTCAGTGTAAACATGGCCCTCCTTGCAGCAGTAAATGACTTATAGGGAACAAACTCTGTCTTAATCTCTGACACTACCTCTGACCAAGTATCTTTGCCCGTATCTCTGAGGGAATTAAAGAAATACTGTTGCTTTGGCTTAAATACCCAGGCAATAAATTCAATTTTCTGCTTGTCACATTCTAAATGTAATGTTTTCATTGCCTCTTCATAGGTTTCTACATGATTGCTTATAGAGGGTGATCCCTTTTTGGTGAATTGACCAACAGTTTCTTTTAGAAACTTGATTACTTTGGTGGTATCTATCATAGGCTGATAGGTTTTCTGTGACAAACTTTTAGAAGACCTAGGGGTTGAGATAGGTTTTAACTTAGGAAGATAACGTTCTCTCAGAGATATTAGCACCTCTCCTTCAGAGGGGCTAACATATTCACTTTCTGCCTCTGATTTCCATATTGAATGTTTAACCTTCACTTTACTAGCAGACTTTACTTGACACCCTGCCAATTCTCTAGAGACTTGATCATTTCCTTGTTATGAATATCTCTATTGTCATATTCTGATAATCTAGCAGACAATTGTGCTAATTTACCAGAAACCGTGGCGGCCTTAATTTCAATCTTATTTCTTTCTGTAACTGACCTATTTTTATATTTTGCCTTTTCTAACCATTTTGATAATTCAGAAATTACAAGCATAAATTCCGGCTAAGATTGAAGGATCATCAAATCCTTGTCCTTTTTGTGTTTAGCTTGAGCAATGCTACAAATATAATCAACAAACCTGGATTCCTTAGCCCACACATCATCAGGATATCCTGCAACTGTCTTTTCTAGAATAGCTCCCCAGACTCTCCTCTTTGATCTCTAATCTATCTTGAATATGCAATAACACATGATCTTTCATTGCTGCTTGCCTTTCTTTATTATGCATATCAGGCTTTGCTTCAGCACCAGCCTGCAAAGCCTTGCTTGCCTCACCATTGCGTTCAGACATTTTCCACTTTTCACAAGTACCATACTGACCTTATCAAATATATATTTTGCACCCCAAATCTTTGTGTCAACTAGGCAGATCTCAGCAGTGCCTCCAATTATGTCAGAATATTTATACTGCTCTGATGGACAGTCTATATTCTTTATTTAAATAAATTATAATCTGTAAGGTAGGAGATTCTAACTTATTACCATAAAGACCAAGCCAATAAGAGCTCGTGATCTGTGCTAAGTTTCATGACAAAAAGAAGGCAGTAGTAAATCAAAATATATTTTTATTAAAATAATAATAATACAGTGCAAATTAATAAAATATAAAATCGATGACAATAAAATTATACAAATTAATTAATGATTTGCAACCTTTTAAGAAAGCCAAATTAACCTATAGGATATACGTATATTTCTTACAATTCTTTATTGTGATAATACCCTCCAATACATTTTAAATTACTTTGATACCTGATTTTTCTCAGCCGACAGATGTCTCAGATTAAACTCAAGTAAGATTTATATCATTATATATATATATATATATATATAGATACAGTACAGACCAAAAGTTTGGACACACCTTCTCATTCAAAGAGTTTTCTTTATTTTCATGACTATGAAAATTGTAGATTAACACTGAAGGCATCAAAACTATGAATTAACACATGTGGAATTATATACATAACAAACAAGTGTGAAACAACTGAAAATGTCATATTCTAGGTTCTTCAAAGTAGCCACCTTTTGCTTGGATTACTGCTTTGCACACTCTTGGCATTCTCTTGATGAGCTTCAAGAGGTAGTCCCCTGAAATGGTTTTCACTTCACAGGTGTGCCCTGTCAGGTTTAATAAGTGGGATTTCTTGCCTTATAAATGGGGTTGGGACCATCAGTTGCGTTGAGGAGAAGTCAGGTGGATACACAGCTGATAGTCCTACTGAATAGACTGTTAGAATTTGTATTATGGCAAGAAAAAAGCAGCTAAGTAAAGAAAAACGAGTGGCCATCATTACTTTAAGAAATGAAGGTCAGTCAGTCAGCCGAAAAATTGGGAAAACTTTGAAAGTAAGGGCTATTTGACCATGAAGGAGAGTGATGGGGTGCTGCGCCAGATGACCTGGCCTCCACAGTCACCGGACCTGAACCCAATCGAGATGGTTTGGGGTGAGCTGGACCGCAGAGTGAAGGCAAAAGGGCCAACAAGTGCTAAGCATCTCTGGGAACTCCTTCAAGACTGTTGGAAGACCATTTCAGGGGACTACCTCTTGAAGCTCATCAAGAGAATGCCAAGAGTGTGCAAAGCAGTTATCAAAGCAAAAGGTGGCTACTTTGAAGAACCTAGAATATGACATATTTTCAGTTGTTTCACACTTGTTTGTTATGTATATAATTCCACATGTGCTAATTCATAGTTTTGATGCCTTCATAGTCATGAAAATAAAGAAAACTCTTTGAATGAGAAGGTGTGTCCAAACTTTTGGTCTGTACTGTATATATATATATATATATATATTATCAACCATACATGCATAGAACGGAACTCAGTTCCTTGGAGATGATACCGTGATATAGGAATAATTTTCAACAGTAAGTATAAATCTCCCTGGATTGGAAAAAGATTAGCCTTATTCCAAAACAGATTTTACACCCAAAATATGTTTAATTGAATATATATACATATATATATCTATCTATATATATATATATATATATATATATATATATATATATGTGTGAAAATATATTATTTTCGTTCTATAAATATAGGAAAATTTACACTGTACCAGCTAGCAGAAATCCGTTTTAAGATTCGGGACTATAGACAGGTCTGGTCCTATTTGTCCATGGACTGTTGTGTCCTCCTCAATAAGATTGATGAATGGAATGGTGTTCTCAAGGAATGGGTGGATCCCCCTGGATGACTGGACAGGTGACCCTAGTTCATTGGATGTTTTTGATGACTTCCTCAGGTAGGTGTATCAGATGGCCTCCCCTCTGTCAGCTCATGCCACCTTTTTATCCCATAAAAAAATGGGATTGGTCTGTTTTGACCATTAACTAGTGACATCACAAATGTTAATTCCCCCAACTATCTTGTAGTACATGTCTTAATTTTTACTCTAACTCTAGATGGCACTAGCGCTCTATGTAAAAAGTTTTGACAATTATAGCTATTTTCTATATTTTCCTTTTTAATTTGAAGAAGGGGTAATCTTTAACTGGGATTTTAGACAGAACTTCTAGAACAATAGAATGTAAATATAAAGGTGTATACAGGATTAGACCTCTATTCTCAAGGACTTGTAGGTACACAACTCCTAGACATGATTAAACTTTCCTATTCATTGTGATAAAACAGGATTCAGGTAATACTTTGCCCTATGTCTTGATGAAGACATTGTCTGCTTAATGACATCTGTATTTACAATTCCCTTTCCAGAGATCTTCTGAGAAACAGATAATTAAAGGGCTTCTGTCACCCCACTAAAGTCTTTTTTTTTTTTTTTGGGCTAGTTAAATTACTTATATTGCGATATATGAAAATATAATGGTCTTACTTACTTTGATTCAGCAGTTTCTTCTAAAAACGAAGTTTTATAATATGTAAATTAGGTCTCTACCAGCAAGTAGGGCGGCTACTTGCTGGTAGCAGTTGCAGAAAACCGCCCCCTTCTCCTGTTGATTGACAGGGCCAGCCGGGATCTCCTCCTCCGGCCAGCCCTGTCGGCATTTCAAAAATCGCGCGCCTGTGTTCATTCGGCGCAGGTGCTCTGAGATGAGGAGGCTCGCCTCCTCAGCACTCCCTCAGTGCGCCTGCGCCGATGACATCACCAAAATAGAAGACGTCATCGGCTGAATCAAAGTAAGTAAGACCATTATATTTGCATATATCGCAATATAAGTAATTTAACTAGCCCAAAAAAAAAAATGACTTTAGTGGGGTGACAGAAGCCCTTTAACTTCACACCAGTCTCTAAAATAGGACTCTGAAACTACATTGGAATTTCCACCTCAATTCTAGCACTAAATGAATATCCCTTTATCAAACTTCTAGTTATATAAAACACCCAATTTTAGAACATATCATATAAAAAAAAACAATCCATTCATATGAGGATTAATATAAACATTACAATGAATACTAAATTATATTCTATTTCTATTCCCTGAAAATAAACTAAAACTCAGCATATTTGGTTACCTATCTGTGTAACTACAGACAGCATTTTATGATACGTCTCTGTAAAGGCATAAAGACTTTTATGATATGTGTTAAACATCCTCCTCTCAAGAGAATACTTATACAAACATTTCTGCACAAATCCTTTATCTCGGAGTTAGGGATTCTAAGTCCAAAAGGTTTGAACTCATATTGCCCTTTTGACAAAATCAGACAAGATGGCTTCTCCTAATGTTCATTTCCATATATCTGTATAGCCCTTATACTGTGGACTCTTTTTATATCCAATAGTTTTGACAATGTATAATGCTCTCATCCCTATCCTTAGTGTCCCCGTATTATATTCTTGGAAGCCTTAGTCATACTATTCCAACCAATGTCAGACATTTCTAGCAATGTGACATGTTACATTGGCTTGCTGGAAGATTCCATTTTCCCTAGGGAAGACAATCAGCATGTATGTGTGTACATAATCTGGATTCATACCCAAGTCAGTTGACAGTGCTTTCCACATGGATGAGTGGGCTCAGAGAATGCCACAAAATCCTTCCCTAGACCATAACGCTGCCACCACCAGCTTGTGTTCTTCCAGCAATGGTTGCAGGGTGTTTGTTCTCTAATGTTTCTCGCCCGACATGCCAAAGTCTGTTTGATGAAACAGAAAACATGACTCATTGAAGAAGGCAATCAGCGGAGGTCCAATTCCAGTACTGCTGCCAAAACGGAAGCTTTTTCTGCCGATGCAACTTCGTTAGCATTAGTGCAGTGACCATCCGTCTGCTTTAGAGCCCAATACGTGGTAGGGTTCACTGAAATGTTGTTTTAGGCACACATCTTGTAGCCCCCTGGTTCATTTTGGTAGTGAGCTGCCCCACTGCAGCATGTTGGTCCACCTTCGTAGGCAACAGTCACCTCTAACATCAGTGGCACATAGTGCTCTGCAGTTTCCACGTTGCTTATTTGCAGTGGTGCCATTTGTCCTCTCACAATGCACTTTCAACACAGCAACACATGAACAGTTCACTTACTGCACAGTTTCAGAAATACTGACACCTTTGGCCCGAAAGCCAATTATCATCCCTTTTTGCAACTCGCCCCTTTTACCCATGACAGCTATGAGGGATATGTGGCAGACAGCCTACCACACCTTATATACACACCACAACATGTGACTTCCTTCATGAGCTACGCTCTGCTGACTAGGAAGTGGTTATAATAATGTGACTAGACTGTAAAATAGCCGCTCTTTAGGGGTAGTATACTGTATATACAATGGCCCTGCTGTATTGATAGTATATATCCTGGGGTTACTGCCCTCCTCATAGTAACTCCAATAGTGCCAGCATATATACTTTAAAAAATAAACAAAATATTCACCTGTGTTCTGCTCTTCTGTAGTTTGTGATGTAGGCCACAGGCCTCTTCCTGTTTGTGGCCTGAGCTGCCGCTTCCCCGTACAGGTGGTCACTTTGGCGTCACTGTGCCCTCCTTCTCCAGGTCTCCCAAAATGAAGTGATCACAAACACCTCATCACATCATCCCCCATGACCTAATGCAGGAGTTTGCAGTGATGTCATTGCAATCTACTGAGCAGTTCTACTGCCTCATAGGCATCAGGCCTGAGGCCTATGAGGGAGAATTGGAACCATAGGCTCCCGTGCTCAGGCGTAAACTGCCACCCCCCTCAGAGGCAGGTCGACCACCTCCTGAGGTGAGATACTCATCTTGCCTTATGGAAAAAGTGGCTCTGGTTTTCACTTCGTTTTTTCTGATGTTTTTCTGCACATTTGCATTTTTTTGTGCCAGCATAATAAGGAGTGTTTTTGCTGTAAGCACGCTAACTCCAGATGTTAGCTAAAGAGGTCTATGGGTTTAGAATTTTTTTTTTGGCCCTGGCATTTTTGTTCATTAAGTGTTGTTTTTTGTCTTGTTGGTTTTCAAAACGCAGGGTGCTGGAGCTTTTGTAATTTTTTCAGCCATCTTTTAAGCGGAATAATGCCATTTAGAGAATGCAGGTGTTAAGACTCTGGGAGCAAAAAAAAAAAAACATATAAAAATATAAGTGCTTATCTTGGCATGTTTTACTAGTAAAAAAAAGAGCCAGAGACAATTTCATAAGGACCCTTAGTAAAGTCAAAGTTACAGCAACATATGTCTATGGGTAAATGGGTGGTGCTTAGTATTAAAAAAAAAAAAACTGTTTAAAAATGCTGTGCAATAATTAAAAATTAATGGCCAATTGGACAGAGTCCAGTACAGTATTTGCGAAATGTGACACAGACCAAGCCAGCACCCTAGTCTGTGACCAACTGAATTTTTTAAAGAAACTTTGCAATATTTAAAAATAATGGTCAATTGGATGGCGTCCAGTACAATACATGGCAACCGTGACACAGAAAAATGTGTCTGACAGTAGTTGATTAGTGATGTAAAAAATTTGTGTCTGTGGTTGTGAATTATGTAATGTACATTGGGGTGATACACATTAATAAGTGGTGTAGCTTGAAACTGTCTGACAGTCTGACTAACTTGTGGCGGGTTTACATGGCCCGATTGTCGAGCAGGTTATCAGGGACGAATATTCCTGCAGACGTTCTAACACTCACTCCTAACAATCTGCCCGTGTAAAGGTGCAGCCGATTATCCGATGAGTGAAACGCTCGTTCATCGGGTAAAACAGTTATTCCTGTGGACAAGTAAACTAAGTCTCTGGGCAGTAGATTGTGCTTTCTAACCAGCGATCTGCTTCCCAGAAACAATACAGCTGTATGAGGACGAGTGATCGCAATAGCGATCCCTCGTCCTCAAGCTGGATTTAGATGCACCAATAATCATCCAGATTATCGGGAACGACCATTCCTGCGAACGTTGTTCCCAATCATCTGGCCGCACCCGATGAACAAGCAAAACTCTTGTTCATTGGCTGATCCTGTCGTTCATGCAGGCACCACCAATCATGGCCTAAACGTGGGAGGAGATCACTGTTTTTTCATTTTCCTCCACAGCATGGGGAGCAGTGATAGCTAATGCCATTGCTCGTCTCCATACAGACTCGTTGTTTGAGGCCAGTAGAAGCTGTTCAGACAGCACAATCTGCTGCTGACCAGCAATTATTTAGTTGACCGCATGAAAGATTCACTTACCTGATGAATGAGCATTCATTTATTTCTTGGGATATTGCCAGGATCTTTACACCCCCAGATTATCACTAATGAGCGTTTCTACGAACGCCTGTTAGCATTGATCTGTCCTAAGTCTGGGAAGTGTAAAGTAGCCTTATGACACATGTTGTAGTCCCTCATGATTGGCTGAAGCTGCCTGCAAGGCATTATGGGCAAGCCTGCCATCCGGGGTTGTATGAGTCTCCTTCATCTTCCCTGCCCTGCTGTTCTGTTTTTGATCTTTGTCATCTGAAACTAACACTAAACGTTTTTAGATTTTAGAAATTTGGTTTGTTTAGAATCAATTTTCTCATCTCTAATTGTTGTTTTATTACAGTTCGGCTACATTCACACGAACGTATGAATGAGTCTGCATCCGTTCCCATTCTTTTTTTTCCATAAAAATAAAAGAACATGTCCTATTCTTGTCCGCAATTGCGGACAAGAATAGGCATTTTCTATGATAGCCGTGGCATGTGCGGTCCACACACGTTCGTGTGAATGTAGCCTTACAAGTAGATTATGTAGAACGCTTTTTACTCAGACTTGTAAGTTAATGTCATATCTTATTAGGTTACTGGTTGCACAACCTGCAGTCATAGTGGAGGCACCTATTCTGAATGTAGGCAGATGTGGGGTTGGGTGTATGCACAATTTCAATCAGTGCTCCACTTACTGGAATTAAACCATTTCCTCTTACCATGAAAAGCAGACTCTACTAATTATGTTTGGAAATGAAATCCGGGTGCTACACTGTAATCATCAAACTCATCTGTATGTGACTGGACAAATTATCATATATAATTTATTACCTAGCGTTCAAGATTTACCATATATAATGACATGTGAAAACTGTACTACATACAATTTATATACAAACAGCATCGCAAATGTATTTTATTCTCACATGTATGACTATCTGGTCAGTTTTAGGATAAACATAGACAGAATGCAGCCTGCAAATGTCAATGCGCCCATAATCCAGATTATAGCAGATTACATATTTAATAAACATTAACAAGGAAGGTGCACTACTGTGGATGCAAACAAATAAGTCTGACTAAACCCTTGAACTCGTGTTAAAATTGAGAATTTAGCCAATATATCCTTACATGAAGGACATATCTGAGCCCGAGCACCGCGCCAAGGTATCTCAAGTAGCTCGGCACCTAACCCTAACCTACCTGTGCCATATCGGCAATACCAGGAGTCAGTTGGCAAATTGCAGGAGCGTAAGGTCCGACTCACAGCAAACTCCCAGTTACCTCCAGCATGCAGCCATGCTTACAATGGGAGGAGGGAGCAGGCTGTGAGTCCCACCCAAGACTGGCTGATAAGGCCCAGGCCAGATTACATATTTACCACAATGGGGATGTTTATAGGTTTTTCCAGGAAATTGTTAGAATGAGGATCGTAATTGGAGAACATAATATTCTGCATATTTATCAGCATTACTATGTATCGTGTTTTTATGACATTATTTCTAATATAACAAAATGGGGTTATTTTTTGAGAAATAAAGATGAAATCGCCCTAAATCAGTGTCCATGTGTGAATAAGACTTGATAAAGAGAAGCTGCTCAGATTTAGTGGTGTGATAATTGATTGCCAAAGGTAAACTGACCATGCACACTGGATAAAAGTCAAAGAACCTGCTAGTTTCAGTGGGATCAGCTGACTAATGTGTATCAGGTATCCCATCTCTCCCCACATTTTAAGTCTAGCCTGAAAATGGAATAGGCATCCTACATTTCAGTGTGCCTCATAATTTTTTTCTGTAGGAGGTAACCTGTATTCAGAGGTGTCTGGCAGCTGCTTATATCATTCTACCCACTGAAGAAAGACAAGCATGCATGTTTATGATAGTCCTTAAATTTGGACAAGTTTGGAATCTGTGTGGTGAGGGTAGAACACCATTTTCAAGAGAGCACAGGAACCAATTCCTTGAAACAGGTGGTAATGGGAGGCCTTTACTTTGTCATTACATAAAAGGCAGCATAACTTTCAGACTTACGGTCTCTAATAAAGACTAGATACTAACTTTTAGACTTTACAGCCTGTTTAGTAGTCTAGAGCTTTATTCATAATTCTGCTAGTTTCTACTTGAGATGATGGATGCATCACTACCAGTATGTTCCTTGTACTTCAGATTACTTTACAGTGTCTGCTGTAAATACAGTACTACACTTCCCAGAAATCAAGTACTTAGAGCAAGCTTTATTCTGAAATTAGGACAGCTAGAAACATTGAGAGATTACAGCTCTGAAGCCAGCAGAACTGTAAATGCAGATCTGGACCAAATACTGCATAAATTATATATTATATACATATAATATATTATATACAGTACAGACCAAAAGTTTGGACACACCTTCTCATTCAAAGTTTTCTTTATTTTCATGACTATGAAAATTGTAAATTCACACTGAAGGCATCAAAACTATGAATTAACACATGTGGAATTATATACATAACAAACAAGTGTGAAACAACTGAAAATATGTCATATTCTAGGTTCTTCAAAGTAGCCACCTTTTGCTTTGATTACTGCTTTGCACACTCTTGGCATTCTCTTGATGAGCTTCAAGAGGTAGTCCCCTGAAATGGTTTTCACTTCACAGGTGTGCCCTATCAGGTTTAATAAGTGGGATTTCTTGCCTTATAGGGTTGGGACCATCAGTGGCGTTGAGGAGAAGTCAGGTGGATACACAGCTGATAGTCCTACTGAATAGACTGTTAGAATTTGTATTATGGCAAGAAAAAAGCAGCTAAGTAAAGAAAAACGAGTGGTCATCATTTCTTTTCTGAAATGAAGGTCAGTCAGTCAGCCGAAAAATTGGGAAAACTTTGAAAGTAAGGGCTATTTGACCATGAAGGAGAGTGATGGGGTGCTGCGACAGATGACCTGGCCTCCAAAGTCACCGGACCTGAACCCAATCGAGATGGTTTGGGGTGAGCTGGACCGCAGAGTGAAGGCAAAAGGGTCAACAAGTGCTAAGCATCTCTGGGAACTCCTTCAAGACTGTTGGAAGACCATTTCAGGTGACTACCTCTTGAAGCTCATCAAGAGAATGCCAAGAGTGTGCAAAGCAGTAATCAAAGCAAAAGGTGGCTACTTTGAAGAACCTAGCATATGACATATTTTCAGTTGTTTCACACTTGTTTGTTATGTATATAATTCCACATGTGTTAATTCATAGTTTTGATGCCTTCATAGTCATGAAAATAAAGAAAACTCTTTGAATGAGAAGGTGTGTCCAAACTTTTGGTTTGTACTGTATATATAAGATACTCAATTCTTAGGGCTGTTTCACACGAGCGGATGCCGTGCGTGGCATCCGCTCCGTGAAAGAGTGCCAAGACCCGATGCAGACTGCAGAGGCACGGAGCATTAACATGACTGATAATGCTCCGTGCCTCTCTGTGATCTCTTTACTACGAAATCACAGTTGTCACTGTGATTTCGTAGTAAAGAGATCACAAAGAGGCACGGAGCATTATCAGTCATGTTAATGCTCCGTGCCTCTGCAGTCTGCATCGGGTCTTGGCACTCTTTCACGGAGCGGATGCCACGCACGGCATCCGCTCGTGTGAAACAGCCCTTAATGTAGAGTAATCGTAACCTGAGCCTATGGTTTGCAAATTAGGGGTAGGGGTGATTTCAAAGGGGGTATATGTGACAGGGTAAACCATATGCATTAGGATTTGATGCAATCGACCATATATGTGAATGTATAAAGTAAGATGAATGGCATACATACATTTAATGGATAGACAGATGTTTCCTTGTTCAACTTTGCCTCCAACATACGGTTATTTCTTTGGGTAATTACAACCATGGTGTCAATGTATAAAACAATTCCATGACGATAATCAAAGTCTTCTATAGGTATGCCAACATAACAGACTACAGCTGCCCCCTCACATTACCCAGGTTGTAACATGATACAATTTGGTAGTTTTCCTTTTTTCTATTCAATCTATGTTGACCTGAACTTTCCATCCTGCTAGAAACGGCCAGTAAGATTAGGAAAGGTACAAATTAGAAGAGACACTGATTTCTAAAATGACTGCTGTAATCATGGGGACTTCATGGATGTTAAATTACGGAATGTTTTTCATGATGGAGGAACGCTGATCAGGAACAGAGATTACGCGTCTAGTCCTCATGCTTGACTCTACTTCCTCTGCACATATCACATGTGGCTATTTGAGGGCACGGACACAGAATGGTTTATACCAGGAGTCAGTGGGTTGTGCATGAGATTATAGAAACATTGTCATACAATAGTTTGTGAATAAATACAGTCCTGATTTTATTACATATACACTCATTGACATAAAATAATGCACCAAGAAGGATTTGTTGGAATCAAATGAAACTTTATATATGTGATTGTAATGATGATGAATGGATTACAATGTTAGGGGGAAAGAATAAAATTATTGGGGAAAACTCTGCAATTGAAAAGAGGTTGTGGTGCCCTGTTAAGCCACCTCTAGCCTGGATACAAGATGGGATATGGTTGGACATGGAGGCATACAGGTTCTGTATGGTATCCTGTAGCACATTTGCCTACAGATGTTTCAGCTGGGTCTGTAGATCCTCGTAGGTTGCTGAAGCTGGTGTCCCAGCTGGTCTCATACATGCTTGAATGGCGATAAATCTGGCAACCAGGCAGGTTAAGGAAGTGTTGCATTCTGGCGAAGACGTAGCCACAGGATGTCCCTGTTATCACCACTAGGGGTGACTGACTGTCGTATGCGATGGCTCCCCCAGATCATTATATCAGCAGTTGGGGCAATGTGTTGCAAAGACTGAAGCACTCACCACGAGTCTATACTTGAACTCGATTGTCATGGGATCCGAAACAGAACTTAGATTCATCCATACTCAAACCTGATTGTCATGGGGTCCCAGACAGAACATGGATTCGTCCATACTCAAACCTGATTGTCATGGGATCCCAGACAGAACCTGGATTCGTCTGTACTCAAACCTGATTGTCATGGGATCCCAAACAGAACCTGGATTCGTCCCTAAGGACAATATGGTTCCAGCCCATAGCAGTCCAGTATTCTCATTCACGAAGGTATTGGTGGCTGACTGTCAATGGCAGGACACATGATGGGCACCATGACACCAAATGTTTTTCTGCTAGGCGCCTGGAAATGGTCTGGGCCGTAATATGAAGCTTCTAACAGGAACCCTTAACTTGTATTATTAAAATAAATATGCTAAAACATATTATATAAAAAAATATTATGTTATATTATTATTAGTGTTGATTGAGCATGCTTGGCCGAACACCAGTTCGGCTCGAGCATCTCGATGCTCGGCACAAGGCGGTATTTGGCCAAATACCGCATGTGCTCAAGCACAATGCTTAAGTCTCCTCCACGCATGTTTCTTGGCTGCTACGCAGCCAATAAACGTGCTGGTGAGTACTGCCCTCACTGTAATGCCGTAGCCATGTTGGTTACTGGCATTACAGTGATTGGCTAGCCGGAACGTGTCATCGGGTGCTATATAGCACCCGATGACGCGTGTTCGGCTCGTTCTTAGTCAGGTAGAGCTGTGCTGAGGAAGGGACAGACAGTGTAGGGAGTGATATAGGAATAATTTTATTAGAAAAACTTTTCAGAGACCCAAAAGTCCTTTTAAGGACTGTTGTCGTGTGTGGCAGCAGCAATATATATATTTAGCGCAACCTGCGCTAAATAACGTGCAATAGTTAGGCCGCTGCAGACAGTGACATTAGCTGCGCCACATCTCCTGTGTAAAGTGTGCACATCCAAAAATATCTGTGACATCCAGTGTACTTTTTCGGTAGACTGTGTCCGCTGTGGACAGTGACATTAGCTGCGTCATATCTCCAGTGTAAAGTATGTGCATCCAAAAATATCTGTGACATCCAGTGTACTTTTTCAATAGACCGTGTCCGCTTCTGACAGTCAGGGCCGGCCTTTGGGGTGTGCGGGCTGTGCGGCCGCACAGGGCACCTTAGCAACAATGTAATATGCGGCAGGCGAGGCGGCACTTGTGTTCTCCCTCGGGGCGGGCCCCCCGCCCCCTCCATCTCCCCCTCCCCTGTATTAAGCAGGGGGCGCCCGGCGCCCGTTGCAGTTTAAAAAAAAAAAGAAAAAAAGTTGCTTATATAAGTTCGGGCGGCCGGCGGCGTCCCTCATGCTGCGCCGCCTGAGCGGCTGAGGCTGAGCGCTTGCCGCTCTAAAGAATCCTGCCTGCGCCTGCTGTGTGCTGTTAATGTAGCGTGGCCGAGCTCTGTTCGATACGCGGTACAGGAGCTTTTGTTTCCTGTACCCGGCCGGACTGACAGGAAATGCTCACTTAGTGTGCACTTCCTGTCAGTCCGGCCGGGTACAGGAAACAAATGCTCCTGTACCGCGGATCGAACAGAGCTCGGCCACGCTACACTAGAGGTGGAGGTGGGAGTAGAATGAGAGTGACAAGGGGGGAGGGGGGAGGAAATAATGAGAGTGAAAAGGGGGGAGGGGGGAGAAAATAATGAGAGTGACAGGGGGGGGAATAATGAGAGTGACAAGGGGGGGGGAAATAATGAGAGTGACAAGGGGGGAGGGAGGGGGGGAAATAATGAGAGTGACAAGGGGGGAGGGAGGGGGGGAAATAATGAGAGTGACAAGGGGGGAGGGAGGGGAAATAATGAGAGTGACAAGGGGGGGGGAATAATGAGAGTGACAAGGGAGAGGGGGCGAATAATGAGAGTGACAAGGGAGAGGGGTGGAATAATGAGAGTGACAAGGGAGGGGGGTGGAATAATGAGAGTGACAAGGGAGAGGGGGGGAATAATGAGAGTGACAAGGGAGAGGGGGGGGATAATGAGAGTGACAAGGGAGAGGGGGGGAATAATGAGAGTGACAAGGGAGGGGGGTGGAATAATGAGAGTGACAAGGGAGAGGGGGGGGGATAATGAGAGTGACAAGGGGGGGGGGGTGGAATAATGAGAGTGACAAGGGAGAGGGGGGGGGGGGAATAATGAGAGTGACAAGGGAGAGGGGGGGAGAAGAGAGTGACAATGGAGTCCCCAGAGCCAGACTGCAGCCAGAGTCCAGATCATCTTATTGTCCTGGTGGTAAGTAGACAATGCAATATGTTTATTATTTAATTGTTTAGTTATTAATACTACATTGGAAACTAATTTTCTCAGCTTGACACCGGCCGACACTGCGCATGCGCTGGGAGCGAGCCTCACCAGCGGTTAGGGTAGGGAAAAAGCACTGGCCCGTACGTAATTTTTCCCTTCCCTAACCGCTGGTGAGGCTCCCGGTGCATGCGCAGTGTCGGCCGGTGTTCAGCTGAGAACATCCATCCGATCACTGCGCCTGTGCATTGGCCCATAGTTTTTCCCTACCCTAACCGCCGGCGAGGCTCCTGGCGCATGCGCACTCTACTGTGAAATTTCCCTAACCTGTCGTTGTGCGCCTGCGCGGCGCTGCACACCTCCTCACGTCATGTCCGGTGCGACCGGAAGTGACGAGGGTAGGGAAATCTCACGAAGTAGGGAAGTATAACATTACAGCGGCCTTTGGGGTGTGTGGGCTGGTAACTACTTGGTTGGATAATCAGCCAGCCTATGCCATGATGCCAGCAACAAGCAGTGTTTTTTTTTTTTTGGTGGGAGGGGGGGGCGCCACAAGGTTAGCTCGCACAGGGCGCCTGAACACCTAAGGCCGGCCCTGCTGACAGTGACATTACCAGTGCCACACCTGGAGTGTAACGTGTGCGCTGAAAAAATGTATCTGTGACATACAGTGTACTTTTTCAATAGACGGTGTCCGCTTCTGACAGTGACATTACCAGTGCCACATCTGAAGTGTAAAGTGTGCGCATCCAAAAAATATCTGTGACATACAGTGTACTTTTTCAATATACTGTGTCCGCTTCTGACAGTGACATTCATTTCCAGCAGAATCGATATACATAAATATTGTTGGGTATATAATTGTAAACAGTTCCAGCATAGAGAATAACCCCTAAAATAACAATTTTATTGATATACCTTAAAAGGGTTCCCGATTGGGTCCACTCGTTATGACATAAATAATATACAACCAGAGTAGTGTATCCTATAGTCACATCCAGTATAATTGGTAACCTGGGGTACGGGGATATTTGTCCCTATATCTACCCCTATCCTATAACCTCAGCCCAGGGAGGGCTCCTAATGGTGGAGGCCCCCTGTCCACGTACCTAAACTCCTACCCCTCACAGATCCCTATAGGGGTGCAACGGGGATGTTTCTAGATTATCTCAGGTATGGGGTGAGGATAATAATTAATCATAGATATATATATATATCAACTGGATGCAAGAAGAAAAAAAACAATAACATAGTACAGACATATACAAAAAATACGATTGGTCAGGGTTGACTGGATAGTCATACACCTTAACTACCTCATTACCAGTGCCACATCTGCAGTGTAACGTGTGCGCTTAAAAAATGTATCTGTGACATACAGTGTACTTTTTCCGTAGACGCTGCGGACAGTGACATTACCGGTGGTACCACTCCTATATAACATTTCCTCATGCCAAATACCTGTGACATTCCCTGTAATTTTTTATTAGCTGCTGGTGACAGCATTAACATTATCTGCGGTATATCTCCTGTGTGAGGTTTCCACATCCCAAATACCTTTTTGAATTTGTTTGCGCATACACTTCCAAATCCTACGCTACTGTACGTGTGACAGACCTTCAAGCATACAGTCAGGTCCATAAATATTGGGACATCGACACAATTCTAACATTTTTGGCTCTATACACCACCACAATGGATTTGAAATGAAACGAACAAGATGTGCTTTACCTGCAGACTGTTAGCTTTAACCACCTCCCGACCTCCTAACGCAGGGATGTGTCCTGCGGGCGGCCGGGTTATTCCTCCTGGACGCATATACGCGTCATCTTGCGAGACGCGAGATGACGCGCATATGCGGCCCCCACATGTGCAGTGCGGGTCGGCAAAATGCGCACAAGGAGTTGGTCACCAGCCTGCCAGCCAATGATCAGCGATGGCAGGTTGGTGACTTTTAAAATAACGAACCACCAGCCATATAACACATTATATTTATAAATATAATGTGTTAAATGGCTTCTGTGCTCTCCGCTGGGTCCTTTTCGTCGGTTGGTCCCAGCAGAGAGCACAGATCACAGAGAGTACACCAAGCACTACATATTTAGCCCCAGATCACCACAATTAACCTCTTGATCACCCCTGTCAATCACTAGTGAAAGGGAAAAAAGTCACTTTTTTTTTTCCCCACCAGTATTGACTGTTAGGTTTAGGTTAGTTTAGGCCCCTTTGGTAGGTAGTTAGCTTCAGTTAGCGCCCAGCCCACAGCACCACAGTCACTGATTCGCTGATTAGCGTATCGCTAATCAGCATTGGTACTTTATAGTATCTGTAAGTGATCAGAACTGATCACATTCAGATCTATAATAGTATTAGTGTCACCTTAGCTCGCCCTCCACCCAAAACGCAGTGTTTGCCCGATCAGGCCTGATCGGTCGCCCACACGTGCGTTCACCCACGCCCGCCCCGCCGCAGTGACAACATTTTTTATTTTTTTTTATCACTGCACAATCACTACACAAGCGCTGCGGCGATAAAAAAAAAATCAGTTTTGAAATTTTTTATCAATTGCAGCGGCTTCCTGTACTTCGCTACCCTCCCATTTGTAAGACAGGCTTGCTTTTTTTCTTGGGTAGTCTCAGGGAATACCCCCTAAATTTAGTTGACCAAATGGCAAGGAAGGGGTATTCTTCTGAAGAGGCCTACAGGCTTCTGAACCACTCGGATGAGGAATGGAAACCCTAATCTGACGAATCCAGCGGGTCAGAATACGAACCTGTAGAAAGCAGTGGCAGTCTGACCCAAAGTTCGGACGATGAGGTTGAGGTCCCGGATACCACCAGGCGTACCCGGCCCCGTGTTGCTAGACCACAAGTTGCGCAGGATCCGCTTCAAGGGCAGTAGAGTGGGGCTGGCACTGTCGGATTACGTGGTGAGGCATACACCAGCAGCGCAGCCCATCCTGGACCTAGAACCAGCACTGCCGTAGAACATGGTGAAGTGGCGAGCACCAGAAGGGCAGTTGAAGCTGGTACGATGGCACGTGCAGTAGTTCCCCCGTCGCTGCCACCGCACAGACAGGCCCGTAGAGCCCCTAGAGTCCCTGAGGTGCTGGCAAACCCTGATTGGCAGCCCCCATCTTCAGCCGCACCAGTAGTTCCCCCTTTCACCGCCCAGTCTGGAGTTCGGGTTGAGACAGCTCATATCGGATCGGCACTGGGGTTTTTTGAGCTGTTCTTCACTGCGGAGCTCTTTGACTTAGTCGTGGCAGAAACAAACCGGTATGCCACTCAATTTATAGCCGCCAACCCGGGAAGCTTTTATGCCCAGTCTTTCTGGTGGAAACCTGTCCAAGTTTCCGAACTTAAGACTTTTCTGGGCCTTCTCCTCAACATGGGCCTGACAAAAAAAGCATGAATTGCGGTCATATTGGTCCATGAACCCAATTCATCACATGCCCATGTTCTCTGCTGCCATGTCCAGGACACGATTTGAGACCATCCTGCGTTTCCTACACATTAGTGATAACAGCACCTCTCGTCCCAGAGGCCACCCAGCTTTTGACCGGCTCCACAAAATTCGGCCTTTCATAGACCACTTTAACACCAAATTTGCAGATTTCTATACCCCTGAGCAAAGCATCTGCATAGACGAGTCCCTGATACATTTTACCGGGCGCCTTGGCTTCAAACAATACATCCCAAATTGTATAAGCTCTGTGAAAGGGCCACAGGCTATACGCACAAATTTCGTGTCTATGAGGGTAAAGATTAGACCCTGGAGCCGGTCGGTTGCCCTGACTACCTGGGGAGCAGTGGGAAGACAGTCTGGGACTTGGTGTCACCCTTATTTGGTAAGGGGTACCACCTTTATGTGGACAATTTCTACACAAGTGTGCCCCTCTTCAGGCATTTGTTTCTAGATCAGATTGGCTGCTGTGGCACCGCGCGACCTAGTCGCCGGGGCTTCCCCCAATGCCTCGTTACCACCCGTCTTGCAAGGGGGGAGAGGGCTGCCTTGTGTAACGAAGAACTGCTTGCGGTGAAATGGAGAGACAAGCGTGACGTTTACATGCTCTCCTCCATTCACGCAGACACGACAATCCAAATTGAACGGGCAACCAGTGTCATTGAAAAGCCCCTCTTGGTCCATGACTATAATTTGCTCATGGGAGGGGTGGACTTTAATGACCAGATGTTGGCTCCTTATTTACTCTCCCGCAGGACCAGACGCTGGTATAAGAAGGTGTCTGTATACCTAATTCAATTGGCTATGTACAATAGTTTTGTTCTCTACAGTAAGGCTGGGAGAACAGGATCCTTCCTCAAATTTCAGGAAGAGATCATCGAGAACCTCCTGTATCCAGGAGGTTCCGTGGCCCCAACCACCAGTGTAGTGAGCCGTCAACACGAGCGACATTTCCTCAATGTCGTTCCTGGTACCTCAAACCAAGCGTCACCCCGAAAAATATGTCGTGTCTGTAGCAGGAGTGGAATAAGGCGTGACACCCGCTATTTCTGTCCTGACTGCCCTGACCACCTTGCCCTATGCTTAGGGGAGTGTTTCCGGAAGTACCACACACAGGTACACTTAGTATAGGGATTGCGTGACACAGGACAGGCACACAGGAGTCTTAGGGCCCTTTCACACAGAGCTGCTGCAAACCTCTCCTTTCACCTGGGACAAAGTGCATAATGTACTTCGCCACATCTCTATGCGATTTGCGCTTTGCACATTGTCCCATGGGGAAGGAGAGGTTTGTCCTCTAAAGGTTAAAAAAAATATAAAAAATCACAGGTAAGCAAAAAAGTTAATGTTCCAAAAGTTCAATAAAGTTTATAAAAGTTAATGTTCTGTTTCAAATGTTATATAAAGTTAATGTTAATAAATTTATTGCGTTGCTGCCTGTTTTTTTTTTTTTTTACCTTCTAGGTGGACCAAGCGATCAACCAGCTGCAGCACTGATGTGCATTCTGACAGAAGCATTGCGCTGCTGTCAGATTACGATTACACATAAGTCGGTGTATGCGGCGCTGCAAGACGAGATTTCTCCTCTGCAGTAAAAAAGATACGTTTGCCGAGGCTTATGAGCTGAGGGGCGGTGTTCATATGCTTTGGCAAACACTTTGTATATAAAAAAATAAAAATAAAAATTCCGGCAATGATTTATTCATCCACATCGATTGATGTGAATGGAGAAATTGGGTTTGCCAGGGCATACGGGTTGAGTGGGTTTGGATGTTGGGAGGAGCTCCTATGTCCTGGCAAACGCCTTTCCCCTCTTTTTTTTTTTTTTGCACATTTTTTGGCAGAGATTCTTTCATCCACATTGATCGATGCGAATGAAGAAATCTGTGCCGTTCATTTTTTCTTTCAGCCCAGAGGCTGAACGAAAAAAAAAAATCTCATTACCCGTATGTTCAGCAGAAACTCCTAATGCTGGCCATACATGTAATGATTGCGGAGACCCTCAAATGCCAGGGCAGTACAAACACCCTACAAATGACCCCATTTTGGAAAGAAGACACCCCAAGGTATTCGCTGATGGGCATATTGAGTCCATGAAAGATTGAACTGCAAAAAAGTGTCACACATGTAGTATCGCCGTACTCAGGAGAAGTAGGGCAATGTGGTTTGGAGTGTATTTTTACATATACCCATGCTGGGTGAGAGAAATATCTCTGTAAATTGACAACTTTGTATAAAAAAAATGTAAAAAGTTGTCATTTACAGAGATATTTCTCACACACAGTATGGGTATATGTAAAAATACAGCCCAAAACACATTGCCCTACTTCTCCTGAGTACGGCCATACCACATGAGTGACACTTTTTTGCAGCCAAGATGCGCAAAGGGGCCCAAATTCCAATGAGTACCTTTAGGATTTCACAGGGCATTTTAACGCATTTGGATTCCAAACTACTTCTCACGCTTTAGGGCCCCTAAAATGCCAGGGCAGTATAAATACCCCACAAGTGACCCCATTTTAGAAAGAAGACACCCCAAGGTATTCCGTGAGGGGCATGGCGAGTTCATAGAAGATTTTTTTTTTTTGGCACAAGTTAGCGGAAATTGATTTCTTTTTTTATAAAGTCTCATATTCAGCTAACTTGTGACAAAAAATATAAATTTTCATGAACTCACCATGCCCCTCACGGAATACCTTGGGGTGTCTTCTTTCTAAAATGGGGTCACTTGTGGGGTATTTATACTGCCCTGGCATTTTAGGGGCCCTAAAGCGTGAGAAGAAGTCTGGAATCCAAATGCCTAAAAATGCCCTCCTAAAAGGTACTCATTGGAATTTGGGCCCCTTTGCGCATCTTCGCTGCAAAAAAGTGTCACTCATGTGGTATCGCCGTACTCAGAAGAAGTAGGGCAATGTGTTTTGGGGTGTATTTTTACATATACCCATGCTGGGTGAGAGAAATATCTCTGTAAATTGACAACATAAAAAAATGTAAAAAGTTGTCATTTACAGAGATATTTTTCACACACAGTATGGATATATGTAAAAATACACCCCAAAACACATTGCCCTACTTCTTCTGAGTACGGTGATACCACATGTTTGACACTTTTTTGCAGTCTAGGTGCGCAAAGGGGCCCAAATTCCAATGAGTACTTTTAGGATTTCACAGGGCATTTTAACGCATTTGGATTCCAAACTACTTCTCACGCTTTAGGGCTCCTAAAATGCAAGGGCAGTATAAATACCCCACAAGTGACCCCATTTTAGAAAGAAGACACCCCAAGGTATTCCGTGAGGGGTATGGTGAGTTCATGTAAAATTTTATTTTTTGTCACAAGTTAGTGGAATATGAGACTTTGTAAGAAAAAAATAAAAATAATTCCATTTCCGCTAACTTGTGACAAAAAAATAAAAACTTCCATGAACTCACTATGCCCATCAGTGAATACCTTAGGGTGTCTACTTTCCGAAATGGGGTCATTTGTGGGGTGTTTCTACTGTCTGGGCATTGTAGAACCTCAGGAAACATGACAGGTGCTCAGAAAGTCAAAGTGCGTAAATTAATTTTTTTGCACCATAGTTTGTAAACGCTATAACTTTTACCCAAACCAATAAATATACACTTATTGCATTTTTTTTTTTTATCAAAGACATGTAGAACAATAAATTTAGAGAAAAATTTATATAGAAATGTAGTTTTATTTGAAAAATTTTAAAACAGAAAGTGAAAAATGTCATTTGTTTGCAAAAATTTCGGTCATTTTTGATTAATATCAAAAAAAGTAAAAATGTCAGCAGCAATGAAATACCACCAAATGAAAGCTCTATTAGTGAGAAGAAAAGGAGGTAAAATTCATTTGAGTGGTAAGTTGTATGACCGAGCAATAAACCGTGAAAGTAGTGTAGTGCAGAATTGTAAAAAGTGGTCTGGTCCTTAAGGGGGTTTAAGCTAGGGGGGCTGAGGTGGTTAATTTGAGGGTATTTACATCCAAATCAGGTGAAGGGTGTAGGAATTACAACAGTTTGCATATTTGCCTCCCACTTGTTAGGGGACCAAAAGTAATGGGACAATTGGCTTCTCAGCTGTTCCATGGCCAGGTGTGTGTTATTCCATCATTATCCCAATTACAATGAGCAGATAAAAGGTCCAGAGTTCATTTGAAATGTGCTATTTGCATTTGGAATCTGTTGCTGTCAACTCTCAAGATGAGATCCAAAGAGCTGTCACTATCAGTGAAGCAAGCCATCATTAGGTTGAAAAAAAAAAAAAAAAAACCCATCAGAGAGATAGCAAAAATATTAGGCGTGGCCAAAACAACTGTTTGGAAAATTCTTAAAAAGAAGGAACGCACCGGTGAGCTCAGCAACACCAAAAGACCCCGAAGACCATGGAAAACAACTGTGGTGGATGACCGAAGAATTCTTTCCCTGGTGAAGAAAACACCCTTTACAACAGTTGGCCAGATCAAGAGCACTCTCCAGGAGGTAAGTGTATGTGTGTCAAATTCAACAATCAAGAGAAGACTTCACCAGAGTGAATACAGAGGGTTCACCACAAGATGTAAACCATTGGTGAGCCTCAAAAACAGGAAGACCAGATTAGAGTTTGCCAAACAACATCTAAAAAAGCCTTCACAGTTCTGGAACAACATCCTATGGACAGATGAGACCAAGATCAACTTGTACCAGAGTGATGGGAAGAGAAGAGTATAGAGAAGGAAAGGAACTGCTCATGATCCTAAGCATACCACCTCATCAGTGAAGCATGGTGGTGGTAGTGTCATGGCGTGGGCATGTATGGCTGCCAATGGAACTGGTTCTCTTGTATTTATTGATGATGTGACTGCTGACAAAAGCAGCAGGATGAATTCTGAAGTGTTTCAGGCAATATTATCTGCTCATATTCAGCCAAATGCTTCAGAACTCATTGGATGGCGCTTCACAGTGCAGATGGACAATGACCCAAAGCATACTGCAAAAGCAACCAAAGAGTTTTTTAAGGGAAATGAATGGAATGTTATGCAATGGCCAAGTCAATCACCTGACCTGAATCCGATTGAGCATGCATTTCACTTTCTGAAGACAAAACTGAAGGGAAAATGCCTGAAGAACAAGCAGGAACTGAAGACAGTTGCAGTAGAGGCCTGGCAGAGCATCACCAGGGATGAAACCCAGCATCTGGTGATGTCTATGCGTTCCAGACTTCAGGCTGTAATTGACTGCAAAGGATTTGCAACCAAGTATTAAAAAGTGAAAGTTTTATTTATGATTATTATTATGTCCCATTACTTTTGGTCCCTTAACAAGTGGGAGGCACATAAGCAAACTGTTGTAATTCCTACACCGTTGTAAATACCCTCAAATTAAAGCTGACAGTCTGCAGTTAAAGCACATCTTGTTCGTTTCATTTCAAATCCATTGTGGTGGTGTATAGAGCCAAAAATGTTAGAATTGTGTTGATGTCCTAATATTTATGGACCTGACTGTATATAACATTTAATATGAAGAAGGCGAGCAGTAAGGGACGGGGCAGTGGCCGTGATGCTGATTGTGCATGCAGAGGCCGTGGCCCTGGGCGCAGTGGAACTGTGCCTGCTGCCAGAGCACAAAAAAACAATCATCCACGATACCTAGCTTCATGTCCCAGTTTGCAGGGCGGCTCAGGACACAACTCTTGAAGTCAGACCAATACGACCAGGTGGTCGGTTGGATTGCAGCAGATAATGCTTCCAGTCGGTTAAGCATCACCCTGTCTTCCACCAAGTCCAGTCTCAGTAGCCAAGAGTCTGCTCAACACAGTCCTCACCCTGATCCTCCTTCCTCCCACCATGGAGAGTCTGGGCAAACAAGTGATCCCACACTCGGATATACCGAGGAGCTCTTTTCTACGTCATTCTTTGATTTGGCCCTCTTACCAAGCACGCTTGAAGAGGGACAGATCTTTTGCCCTGATTCCCAAACTTTTGAGCATCCACAGTCACAAGAAGATGACGGTGGGGAACGGCAATTACTGTTTAATGAGGTGGATGACGATGAGACACAGTTGCCAATAAGTCAACGGCAATTACTGTCTCAAGAGGTTGATGAAGAGGATGAGTTGCCAATCACTGAGGTTGTGGTTAGGTCAACAGTAAGGAGGATGAGCAGAGTGAGGAAGTGGAAGAGGAGGTAGTGGACGATGAAGTCATTGACTCAACCTGGGAAGGTGGAAAGCCGAGCGAGGACAGCAGTACAGAGGGGGAGGGCTCTGCTGCACCACAACAGGCTGAAAGAGGCAGTGGGGTAGCAAAAGGGAGAAGGCAGGCCACACAAAACAGGCCCGCAACTGTTCCACTGAGCACCCCCTTACAGAAATCTCCCTTGCCAAGGGGTAGGTGTTCCGCAGTATGGCGCTTTTTTGAGGAAAGTGCGGATGACAAAAGAATAGTAGTTTGCAACCTGTGCCGTACCAAAATGAGTCGGGGTGTGAACACTAGCAAGCTTACCACCACCAGCATGATCCGCCACATGGCATCCAAGCACCGTAATAAGTGGGCTGAATGCCTGGGTCCACAATATGTGTCTGCGGGTCACACCACTGCCTCCTCTTCCCCTGTGTTACCTGCTGACCAATCCCCTGTCAAAGGTGCAGGCCCGGTTACCTCCCGCCCTGCACCTGGACCTTCGCAAGTACCATCAGTGACCACATCCACTTCCGTGTCCCAGCGCAGCGTACAAATGTCCTTACCCCAGGCATTTGAACGCAAGTGCAAATACGCAGCCACCCACCCACAGGCCATAGCACTAAATGTGCAAATTTCCAAATTACTGGCCCTGGAAATGTTGCCAATTAAGCTTGTGGACACTGAGGCCTTCCGCAGCCTGATGTCGGCGGCCGTCCCGCGTTACACAGTCCCCAGCTGCCACTATCTTTCAAGGTGTGGCGTGCCTGCCTTACACCAACATGTGTCCCGTAACATCACACGTGCCCTGACCAACGCAGGGAAGGTCCACTTAATCATGGACAAATGGACAAGTGTATTCGGCTAGGGATGCTACATTTCCCTGACAGCACACTGGGTGAACATTGTGGAGGCCAGGAGCGAGTCGTACCCTAGGATGGTACAGGAGCTACCGACGCCAAGGATTGCGGGCCCTACTTTGATCAGGGTTTCCGCCAGCGCCTACTTTAGTGGCTCCAACCCCCACTTCTCCTCCTCCGCCTCCTCTTCCACTTCCGAATTATCCGCATGCAGCACCAGTCAGCCATCAGTTGGTAGCTGGAAGCAGTGTAGCACTGCAGTGGGGAAGCGGCAACAGACCGAGCTGAAGCTGATATGCTTAGGGGACAAACAGCACACCGCCGCAGAGCTGTGGCAGGGGATAAGAGACCAGACTGAGCTGTGGCTCTCGCCACTCAACCTAGAACCAGGCATGGTTGTGTCTGATAATGGCCGTAACTTGGTGGCGGCTTTGGAGCTTGGCAAGCTCAGACACATCCCATGCCTAGTCCACGTCTTAAACTTAGTGGTTCAGCGGTTTCTCAAAACCTATCCCAATTTGCCTGAGCTACTGGTGAAAGTGCGCCGTGTGTGTGCACATTTCCGCAAGTCATCGACAGCTTCAGCTGGTCTGTCAACGCTGCAGTAGCGCTGGAAATTGCCAGCTCACAGGCTGTTGTGTGACGTGTGCACGCGATGGAACTCGACATTCCACATGTTGGCCAGGCTTTGTGAGCAGCAGAGGGCAGTCGTGGAATACCAGCTGCAACATGGTTGTCGCCTTTCCAGTCAGCATCCTTTATTCACAAGCGACGAGTGGGCATGGATGTCTGACCTCTGTTAGGTTTTAAGAAACTTTGAGGAATCAATACAGATTGTGAGCGGCGATAATGCTATTATCCCCCTTCTGTGTCTACTCAAACGCTCGCTGCTCACAATTAAGGACGACGCTTTGCATGTGGAAGAGGTGGAAATTGGGGAAGACATTACACAGAGTGATAGCCAGACCAACCTCAGTTCGTCTTCTCAGCGCGAATTGGACGATGGAGAGGAGGAGGAGCAGGAGACGGTTGCCTCTGCTACAGGGGGTAGTACCCATGGAAGTTTAATTCCATCTGTTCTGCATGGGTGGGCAGAAGAGGAGGAAGAGGATGAGGAGAATGAGTGTCATTCTCCTGATGACGACAGCGAAGTCTTGCCTGTTGGTACTCTGGCACACATGGCTGACTTCATGTTAGGCTGCCTTTCCAGCGACCCGTGCGTTATACGCATTTTAGACAATACGGATTACTGGTTGTTCACCCTTCTCGACCCCCGCTACAAAGAGACCTTCTAATCTCTCATTCCTCTGGTGGAGAGGAAGAGCAAAATGGTGCAATACCAGAAGGTACTTGTTAAAAAATTGCTCCAAAAAAACGCTGGCGGCAGAGTCCGTAGTTCCTTGGGCAACTGAGGAGGGGAGACAAGGGAAACACACAGCAGTTCCAACAGAGGCAGGGCAACACTCTCCAAAGCCTGGGACAGTTTCATGACTCCCTGCCAGCACCTTCACCCTGATGCGCGGCCTACTGTGGCAAGGAGGGAAAAATTTTGGAAGATAGTGAAGGAGTACATAGCAGACTGTGTAAGCGTCCTCAATGATCCCTCAGTGCCTTACAACTACTGGGTGTCCAAGCTGAACACGTGGCACGAACTGGCGCTCTACACCTTGGGGATGCTGGCCTGCCCTGCCATCAGCGTTTTGTCTGAGCGGGTATTTAGTGCTGCTGGTGGCATTATAACAGATAAGCGTATCCGCCTGTAAACTGAAAATGCTGACAAGTTGACTCTTATAAAAATTAACAAGGCCTGGATTGACCATGACTTCTCGACTCCACCAGAGGAAAGCTGATGAACATAAAGGTACTTTAAATGTGTTGTTTATAATGTACTGAATACACTGTATTCCCATGCACTCCTTCCACCACAAACAAGTGTATATGGTTGAATCTTCCTTTTCTCATCCTCCTCCTCCTCTTCCATCATATAAACATGCTTATTCGTCGCATATAATACCCTCGCATATAATGTTTTGCAGGGTCAGCTCACCAGCAGGCCCTCGCATATAATTTTTTAGAGGGTCAGCTCACCAGCAGGCCCTCGCATATAATTTTTTAGAGGGTCAGCTCACCAGCAGGCCCTCGCATATAATTTTTTAGAGGGTCAGCTCACCAGCAGGCCCTCGCATATAATTTTTTAGAGGGTCAGCTCACCAGCAGGCCCTCGCATATAATTTTTTAGAGGGTCAGCTCACCAGCAGGCCCTCAACTACAATCTTTTACAGGGTCAGCTCACCTGCAGGCCCTCACATATAATGTTTTACAGGGTCAGCTCACCTGCAGGCCCTTGCATATAATTTTTTAGAGGGTCAGCTCACCTGTAGGCCCTCGCATATAATTTTTTAGAGGTTCAGCTCATCAGCAGGCCCTTGCTTACAATTTTTTACAGGGTCAGCTCACCTGTAGGCCCTCACATATAATGTTTTATAGGGTAAGCTCACCTGCAGGCCCCCGCATATAATGTTTTACAGGTCAGCTCACCAGCAGATCCTCACCTATAATCTTATACAGGGTCAGCTCACCTGCAGGCCCTCGCATATAATTTTTTAGATGGTCCATTTACCTGCAGGCCCTCGCATATAATATTTTACAGGGTCAGCTCACCTGCAGGCCCTCACCTTCAATCTTTTACAGGGTCAGCTCACCTGCAGGCCCTCGCATATAATTTTTTAGATGGTCAGCTGACCAGCAGGCCATCAGTCGTAATTTTTCAAGGGTGTATGATGCCCTCCTTTATGTGTAATAAAGGGTGTATTGGAGTGATGGTTCCTTGTCTTTTTTGGCAGCCCTTTCACTTAGTGCATAGGCTTTATGAGTGTAGGAGTCCCTCTACCTGAACAATTGTACTACAATGTGAATGAGGCCCTCCTTTATGTGATATACAGGTTGTATCAGAGTGCCTTCTGTAATTTTTGGCAGCACTTGCACTTTAATACAAGTAAATATACAGGAAAGAATGTTTCCTAACCATTTTTCCTCTAAAATCGATTTTATCTTCATTTTGGTGTGCATTATTGTCAGTCTGTAAAAGTGGCGTACTACTCGGACAACATCGTTCCCAGCAGCGACCTGGGAGTCCAAGATGCATCCAGACATCCACCCCATGCTGTTCCCGAACCATTTCAGTGGTGTTTCCATCAATTTCGGACCTTTTCATATGAACCAGACACCCTTCCCAGGGGGTGCCTGGTTTAATGCTCAGGTTCTCCCATTGACTTACGTTGAGCATCCCGAGGTGTTTGGCCGAGCACCCAAGCACTTTGGTGCTCGATCAACACTAATTATTATAAATATTAATTATGTGACTTTTCTATGTTATTTTTCACCAGTTTTTCCCCTCTTCAGAGTTAATCTCCAGTTGCCAGTTTTCCTTGAGCTAGTAAATGGAGACTGCCTGTTATGATGTCTCCCATACACATGACACAGACAGAAGATGAGTTCCTGCTTCCCCCCCCCCCCTCTCTCTCTCTCTCTCTCTCTCTCTCAGATGCAGAAGCGTGGAGGTCATCATATAGCAGTACTGAGCAAAGTAGCTGAGAAGCACAGGTTTAAAGTAAACAGCTTGCCATATGCAACTGCCGCCTCTCTGTGTGTCCCTCTGCCTCTCTCTCCACCAGCAGCTCCTCCCTCCTCCTATTTCCCCCTCCATAGATTTTTTTTGGGCAGCAGCTGTAACCTGATCTCTCATTGAACTGTTAACCAGTATTAATTAGCAGTAAACTGAGAGTGAGTGCTCAGTGCAAGCGAGGCAGGCGGGGGCATGAAAGGAGTCTGATAAGTGAAGAGTGAGGCATTTTTATGCATTGAAATAAATTGCGCTTTCTTATATTTGCTTATACTATTGATTTATGAAAAAAAGTTGAAACAACAGCTAATCTTTAAGTTGCATATTTATGGAAAGGGAACTGCTTGTATTTGGCTTTAGTTAGCTGTCACTTAACTATCCAATCACCTGCCATTACCATATGTACTTTATACCCTGCAAATATTTGATGTCAAATTTTGAATTCAAAGTTAAATCATCTCTGAAGACACCGTTATAAGTGTTATCGATATGATGTCATTTGATATTCTCATCTAAAGCATACTTGTGGAACATTCATTGAAATGGTAGCTGAGCCAACTGCACTAAAACATTGTAGCAAATCATCAGGACAGGAAAGATATTTCAGCTGCTGTTGTATTTAGCCTACAGAGGACAACCAGAACTGGATACAATTATATACATCAGTTAGATGTGATTAGGCTCTATTGACTCCACATTTTGTGCACGCTGGATGTATCCATAGCATTCTTTTGGTAGACTTCAGTATAACTACTTTTTTTCACGGTATGAAATAGTGTAACCAATTGCACTGTTCCATACAAATGCATCCAGGGAACAAATGTATACCTCGTGGTATACTCTTTATTTTCAACATGCGTGTTGTCCAAGTTAGCCCTGTCTAACTAATAGTAAATCTGGGCCAGTGGGGGTGATTTAAACCAGTGCAAAGAAAAACTGACTTAGTTGCCCATAGTAACCAATCAGATTCCACCTTTCATTTTTCGGAGCTTATTTGGAAAATAAAAGGTGGAATGTGGTTGGTTGTTATGGGCAACTAAGCCAGTTTTCATCTCCACCAGTTTTGACAAATCTCTCCCTTTAACTTCTAAGACTTCAATGGAGAAAGCTGCATAACCATTTTACCATTAAAACTTGGTTTGGTCGGTGTCAGGAGTGCATGTCTGCCTGAAAATCTGCTTCTGACTGTAACATTTGGTGTTTGAGTAATAGTGGTCTGGACTCTGGAGCTAAGTATTAGCATTAGTTTGGACTATTACTCAATGGATATATTGCTACAGTGATAGTGACGTTCCACAAAGCAGATAGCAAGGCCCATAAAAATCCTTTGCTGAGGCTGAATTTGTGTTAAAGAACTCGACATAGAACTCTTAATGTTTTTCAACTTGGAGCCTTTGAACTTGATGGTGTCTTTTTTTCAGTGCGAGCAGCTATGTAATTAGAATTCCAACCGTGAAACAAGGTCTTATTGCCACCAGTGTTCAGCCTCATTAATGGACATAAATCCTCACAGCTAGGATCTAAAACCTGCCCAGATGAGGTGAGGCTGTGTTAGGCCGCCTTCACATGCGGCAGATTTTGTGGAAGACAATTCAGCGGCTGAAAATCAGTTCTATTTATTTGAATGGGGAAGCAAGCACATGGATTTCTGCAAGCCTCATTAAGGTGAATGGAACTGATTTTCAGTCGCAGAATTTTTGGCCACAAAATCTGCCGCATGTGAAGGCACCCTTAGATTGCGTTCACATCTCCATTTCGGAGATCCACCTGCTTGATCCGATGTACATGCTAGAAATCAGCCGGATCACCGCCAGGCCCAACCCCCCTGAGTGGAGTAGTTTTTTGCCAACATTTACACCTGGAAACAGGCGTAAATGCTAATAAATTTGCCAGGTTCCAGGTCTCAGCTCTGACCCAGTCCCTGCCACTCCCAAGTGGCGAACACGATGCAAACACACCCATGTGACGAAATATTATCACACAGGAAAATTTGCAAAAAGGGGATATGCGACTTTTGTTCACCAAAAATTGGTGAGATGCGTTTAGTAAATGACCCCATTATGTCTCATAGATCTTTAATCCATGCTGTTTATTAATGTAAATCTTGAAAGAAATTTTAACATTTGACAAACACCTTTATACTGTTTAGGCGTCATGCACGTGACCCGTTTTGCAGTCCACAAATCGCGAATCTTTGTTGTCCGTGTTGCATCTGCATTTTTTGCGGACTCGTTCACCCACTTCAATAGATCCGTTGTCCGCATTTTGTGGACAAGTATAGAACATGTTTACCTTTTTTCGGAACAGACATATGGATGCAGAAAGCACACGGATCATCTGTGTGGTTATTGCATCTGTATGTCCGTTCCGCAAAAAAGATTGTATATGTCTGCAAAATGTGAGCCACGGACCCATTGAAAACAATAAAATGCGGAAGACACACGGACCGCATCCGTATTTTGCAGATCCATGATTTGCGGATCACATTATGGATATGGTTGTGTGCAGGAGGCCTTAATCTTATATAATCTAATATACAGTAAAACGACAAGACTGAGATACACTGAGGTAATTACATAGAAACCTAACCCAGAGACAACAAGTCATATTTGCTGATACAGTCATTTTATGCAGCGGCGGGTGGTAAGCTGAACATGAAAGCGAACACTTTCGGATGAATTCCCATTGTACAGTAATTAGATGTGTGGCATCATTAATATTTGAATATGTTTTAACTATCATCCTTGGTTTTGCCTGCATTATTAATAATGGTCTATTGCCTGCATTTATCAGCGCGGTCATGTACAATATCACTCCATGCTGTGTGACTCTCTGGGGTAGATTTATTCAAATTCTAGGAATAACAACATGGAAACATTTATTCAAGTACAGAAGGGATACCGTTCTGTTAATTCTGTATCATCTTTCAGGTGACTGATAATTCACATTTATATCTGTGCACAATCTCACTGATTTCTGATGATAAAAGAGCACAATGCAGTCTTCTTAATAACACCACACTTATTTATATGGTAAAGAGGAGCTGTCACCTCTCCTGACATCCTTCAGAGAACAAAAAGAGCGGAGACAGCACGTCCATTCTTTGTGATTTATTCCAAATGGACCAAATCACATCTCTGGCCACATGGAATGCTGCAACCATGCGCTGGCCTCAGTGGTGACATACCTTTTAGCATCCATGGACTCAGGTGACCTAACGTTCAGAAGAATCAAAAGAGGCATAGATGCTCATGACAAGACACATAGGGGATCATTTATGACCAGATATACCCCACTTTTGTGGCATATATCAGGCACAGATTCTGTTGCATGCCATGGTCTAACATGCCGGTCTTAATAAATGTGCCCCATAGTTTTACCTCTAGAAATCACTACTCAGGCCACATAAGGAATAGTGTTGGGAAGCAGGGTTTGAGAATACATCTGAACAGAGATAGGGCGACCAAGGTAATTAAGGGAATGGGTGGAATGGTTCATTGCTAAGACAGGGTAACCAACATGGTGTAATTCAGTTTAGAAAAAAATACAAACGTTCAAATACATGAATGGACAGTATAGAGATCTTACAAATTATCTTTACTACACCTAGATTTGCAATCAAGGCAAGGGGGCATCTTCTACGTCTAGAGCAGTGTTCCTCAACGCCAGTCCTCAGGGCCCACCTACCAGTCATGATTTGAGAATATCCCACAGAGTGAATACCTATGGTAAGTCCTGATGACACTAATTATATCACCTGCTCAGTACTAAGGAAATCCTGAAAACATGGCTGGCAGGTGGGCCCTGAGGACCGGAATTGAGGAAAACTGGTCTGGAGGAAAGAAAGTTTTGCCATCAGGATAGGAGTTCTTTACTGTGAGAGCAGTGATACTATGGAACTCCCTACCCCTCTCGGATTCCTTTCTTGAATGTAATATCACAAGTTATGATTTCTAGATTTCTGGAGATGGGACCTTGATGCAGGTATCTATTCTGATTTGGGAAATAATTATTTCCTTAATATGGGTTTTCTTATTACCACCTTATAAGGGTTTTTACATTCTGGATGAACCTGTTTTTTTTTGTCAACTATGTAATTGTTGTGGCCCCAAATACAAAATCTGTAACATGGCCCCACCTATCATGTGTAATTTATATTACTGGTGTTATTTTATGTGGTAGAGGGACCTTTGGGCCCATTAGGCATCAAGACTAGAGTGTGACTTTTACTTCTATACTCCCTGTAGGTCCACCCTCCGTTCTTATGTAGCTGGATATTCAACACTACTGAGACCTAATGAGATATAACAGGTCTAAAATCTTGGATTGGTGACTGCAGAAGAGTGACATATATATCAGCCAGAAGTTTGTCACTGTAAGAGCTCTTTCACACGAGCGGATCCCGTGCGTGGAATCCACTGTGTGAAAGAGAGCCAAGCCCCGTTCTGGACAGCAGAGACACGGAGCATTAACATGATTGATAATGCTCTTTGCCTCTCTGTGACCTTTTTACTACAAAATCACGGTGACAACTTTATCTCACTTTGATTTTGTAGTAAAAAGGTCACAGAGAGGCATGAAGCATTATTAATCATGTTAATGCTCCGTGTCTCTGCTGTATGGAACGGGGCTTGGCTCTCTTTCACGCAGCAGATAAACTGCACGGCATCCACTGACGTGAAAGAGCCCTAAAGCTGACACTGGTTGATTGGCTGATGGGTATGAGAGGGGTCTCTTAGTATCAACAAGCTGCTGTGAATTACAGGTACACCTGTTATCGGTTGAGGGCCCCTGAAGTGAAGCTGTAAAGAATCATAAACTGTAAAGTGAGGAAGCAATTTCTATAATATTATCTAAGAAATTACTAGTTATGCAAATTCCTAATTTAGTTGTTAAAGCACATCAAATCCAAAACTGTATTCCACATATAGGGCTGTATCAAAAAATAAGACAAAATTAAGTCTAATGCTTTCATGTCAAGTGATGTGTAAAATATTCCATATTGTCTATGCAGTAAACAGCTTGCTTTAGCACTGAACGTACAGTGGATATACAAAGTCTACACACCCCTGTTAAAATGTCAGGTTTCTGTGATGTAAAAAAATGAGACAGAGATAAATCATTTCAGAACTTTTTCCACCTTTAATGTGACCTATAAACTGTACAACTCAATTGAAAAACAAACTGAAATCTTTTAGGTGGAGGGAAGAAAAAATAAACTAAAATAATGTGGTTGCATAAGTGTGCACACCCTCTTATAACTGGGGATGTAGCTGTGTTCAGAATTAAGCAATCACATTCAAAATGATGTTAAATAGGAGTCAGCATACACCTGCCATCATTTAAAAAGCCTCTGATTAACCCCAAATAAAGTTCAGCTGCTCTAGTTGGTCTTTCCTGAAATTTTCTTAGTCTCATCCAACAGCAAAAGCCATGGTCCACAGAGAGCTTCCAAAACATCAGAGGGATCTCATTGTTAAAAGGTATCAGTCAGGAGAAGGGTACAAAAGAATTTCCAAGGCATTAGATATACCATGGAACACAGTGAAGACAGTCATCATCAAGTGGAGAAAATATAGCACAACAGTGACATTACCAAGAACTGGAGGTCCCTTCAAAATTGATGAAAAGACGAGAAGAAAACTGGCCTGGGATGCTACCAAGAGGCCTACAGCAACATTAAAGGAGCTGCAGGAATATCTGGCAAGTACTGGCTGTGTGGTACATGTGACAACAATCTCCCGTATTCTTCATACGTCTAGGCTATGGGGTAGAGTGGCAAGACGAAAGCCTTTTCTTACAAAGAAAAACATCCAAGCCAGGCTACATTTTGCAAAAATACATCTGAAGTCTCCCAAAAGCATGTGGGAAAAGGTGTTATGGTCAGATGAAACCAAGGTTGAACTTTTTTGCCATAATTCCAAAAGATATGTTTGGCGCAAAAACAACACTGCACATCACCAAAAGAACAGCATACCCACAGTGAAGCATGGTGGTGGCAGTATCATGCTTTGGGGCTATTTTTCTTCAGCTGGAACTGGGGCCTTAGTTAAGCTAGAGGGAATTATAAACCGTTCCAAATACCAGTCAATATTGGCATAAAACCTTCAGGCTTCTGCTAGAAAGCTGAACATGAAGAGGAACTTCATCTTTCAGCATGACAACGACCCAAAGCATACATCCAAATCAACAAAGAAATGGCTTCACCAGAAGAAGATTCAAGTTTTGGAATGGCCCAGCCAGAGCCCAGACCTAAATCCTATTGAAAATATGTGGGGTAACCTGAATAGGGCTGTGCACAGGAGATGCCCTCGCAATCTGACAGATTTGGAGTGTTTTTGCAAAGAAGAGTGGGCAAATCTTGGCAAGTCAAAATGTTCCATGACTCATACCCAAAAAGACTGAGTGCTGTAATAAAATCAAAAGGTGCTTCAACAAAGCATTAGTTTAAGGGTGTGCACACTTATGCAACCATATTATTTTATTTTTATATTTTTTCTTCCCTCTACCTAAAAGATTTCAGTTTGTTTTTCAATTGAGTTGTACAGTTTATAGTTCACATTAAAGGTGGAAAAAGTTCTGAAATGATTTATCTTTGTCTTATTTGTTTACTGTATGTCACTTTTGTACTGTATGTCACTTTTCTGGGGTTAATAATCATTGCCATTTGTCAATAGCCATGCTATTTATCAGTATGCTTCTGTATAGTCTTAGCACTCATGCACATAAAAGATTTTTATGTGCTGGAGTTTAATCCCTTCCCGACTGCCACGCGGCTATATACGTCCTATCTGCACATACCCCGTGCAGCTAGCACGTGTATAGACGTCATGGCAGCTCTTTAATCCAAGCGCTGCAAAACGCTTGGATTAAAGCTTCTGCCCCTGCCCTGCTGCTGTCACGGACAGCATACAGTCCAGTAATGCCGGCAAGGGACCAATCAGAGTGGTCCATTGCCGGCAATTGATCCGATTGGTTAGTCTGTGGCAGACTAACCAATCGGATCGCGGCAGTGTAAAAGTGCCTGTTCCAGGCTCTGATCTGCACTCTGCAGATTAGAGCCTGAAATCAGGTAATGTGTCCTCGTGCCCCCCGATCTGTGGGCCCCATCTGTGCCCCCCATGTGCGCCTCCAAGCCCCCCTCTGAGCCCTGCCTCTTTGCCGGGCAGGCGCTCTACCGTTTGGCCATCTGTCCCCACTTGCCCCTGATGTGGTCCTCCCCCATCCATGTATTCTGCCCCCAACTGTGCCCCTGATGCGGTCCCCCCCATCCATGTATCCTGCCTCCATCTGTGCCCCCCGCCCCCGATGCAGTCCACTTGCTGTATTTAATGGCGGCGGCTTAGTTCCTGAGCCACCGCCATCAGCAGCGAGTGTCAGCTGTATGCTGACATTCTGCTGTAACCCCTTAGATGCCGAAGCAGCGGCATCCATGGGCTTAATAGAGGGAGGGGGCTCCCACTCTCAACCATCAGGGCTGCCGCGCTGCGACGGCAGCGCCCAATGGTTGCCATGGCAACCGGACGCTTTGCAAAGGAGTCAGGTGTTGCCATCTACAGGAAATCTAATAGTACTATACTTTGCAATGCAAGAGCATTGCAAAGTATAGTACAGCCATCAGCCCCACTGAATCTTCAAGATCCAAGTGAAAATCAGGAAAAAAAAAAAAAAATGTAAATTAAAAATAAAATGAACGACCAACTCTGTAAATATATCACATGATCCACCCCGTCCGATAAACACCATAATTTTTTTTTTTAACTGTCAAAAAAAGCCATTTTTGTCACCTTACATCACAAAAAGTGCAACACTGAGCGATCAAAAAGGCGTATGTCAAACAAAATGGTACCAATAAAACCGTCACCTTATCCTGCAAAAAATGAGACCCTACATAAAAAAATCGCTCAAATAATTAAAAAAAACTATAGCTCTCAGAACATGGAGACACAAAAACTTTTTTTTTTATTTCAAATATGCTATTATTGTGTTAAAGTGAAATAAAAAAAAAGTGTACATATTAGGTATTGCCGCGTCCGTAACATGCTCCATAAAAATATCACATGACCTAACCCCTCAGGTGAACACCGTAAAAAAAAAAAAAAAACTGTGCCAAGAAAGCCATTTTTGTCACCTTACATCACAAAAAGAGCAACACCAAGCGATCAAAAAGGCATATGCCCCCAAAATAGTACCAAACGGTCACCTCATCTTGCAAAAAATGATACCCTACTTAAGACAATCGCCCAAAAATAAAAAAAGCTATGGCTCTCAGACTAAAACATAATTTTTTTCATTTCAAAAATGCTATTATTGTGTAAAAAATAAATAAGAAAAGTATACATAGTAGGTATTTTCCACATCCGTAACGATCTTCTCTATAAAACTGTCACATGACCTAACCCCTCAGATGAACGCTGTAAAAATAAATAAATAAAAACTTTTCCAAAACAACCAATTTTTTGGTCACCTTGTCCTATAAAGTGTAATAATGAATAATCAAAAAATCCTATGTACCCAAAAATGGTACCAATAAAAACCTCAACTCTTTCTGCAAAAAATGAGCCCCTGAACAAGACGATCGGCAGAAAAAAAAAAAATAAATGGCATTCAGAAAATGGACACACAAAAACATAATTTCTTTTTCAAAAATGCTTTATTATCTAAACCTGAAACAAAGAAAGTAGACATATTTGATATCACCGCGTCCGTAACAACCTGCTCTATAAAAATAGCACATGATCTACCCTGTCAGAGGAATCTTGTAAAAAAATAATTTAAAAAAAACGGTGCGGGGGGCGGAGCTTGCCAATGGCGGAGTGAGCAGCACACTGCCTGAGCTCCTGAGCACCGCCGGCATTTACAGCCCCATATAGCATCCAGAAGCCCACAGATTTTTCATGGGTCGCAAGAGGGGCACAGCTAACACCCCGGCACCCGCATCACGAGAATCGGGGGACATCACAAAGTTCCTGTGCCCGTCCAGCCAGCCTGAAAGCCTGAGATCCGGCGCCACAACCTCCAAGATGGCGGAGCAGGCGCGGGAAACGAGCGCCTCTACTCCTCTGACTAGAGGGAAAACTGCGGCCCTCACCTCCAGGAACCAGGGGGAACATAGCACCGGAGGACCTCCGGTTTCATATGCAGCAGTGGCAGCAGCGGTGAGTCCTACCTTGGGGTCCGTCCCTTCATCGCCAGCCTCCAGGGGTTCAGAGGCCTATTCAGGCCCACAGCTCTCCCACCACAGCTCCCCTGCCTTGTCGGCTGCCTCCAGTAGATCGCCCACTGCCCTCTCCCATGAGGATGACTGGGACTGGAAGCTCCATTTAAAATCCCTTCCCACTACTGCTGAGGTAGATGCTTTGCTCAGCAGGATGGAAGCTTCCCACAAGCAAGATATTGCGGCCTTGCATCAGGATATCAGGCATGTGGGGCAGAGGGTAGAGGAGGTGGAGAACAAACAGGAGCAGATCTTTAATACTCTGGATTGTCACCGTGCAGTCATTAATGAGCACGCTGCTCAAATGCAGGACATTCTAACCCACATGGACGATATTGAAAACCGCAATAGGAGAAACAACCTCCGAATAAGGGGGGTCCCTGAATCTGTAGAAGATCTGCCATCCTGGGCGCAACGCCATTTTGCCTCACTTTTGGAAATTAATCCGGACAGGATCATTGAGATAGATCGGATCCATCGGGCGCTGGGCCCAAAATCAACGGACCTGAAACGTCCCAGGGACATTATTTGCCGTATTCACTTTTACAAGGAGAAGGAGTCCATCCTCAAAGCTGCTCGAGCTGCGGCTGGCCCTGAATCGGGCCCGAATACCATCCAGATCCTCCCGGACCTAGCACGCCGCACCTTACAACTTAGGAAGGCCTTGAAACCGCTTCTATCCACACTCAGGGACAATGAGATCCTGTATAGATGGGGGTATCCCTTCCAGCTCTCGGCCAAGAGAAACGGGAAGTCTGCTACGTTCAAATCTCTTGAAGACCTCCCCAGATTTCTGGCTACACTAGATCTCCCCGCGGTGGAGCTGCCTGACTGGCCCAGACCCCTCATGGTGCCGCCCGTTAGTGATCGTGAAGAATGGCAAGAGGCGATCCCGAAACCGCAGAGGCATCCCAGACGCCATTCCAGACCACCTGTTTGAGCCTAATTGGCTTTCGTGGGACTTCACATATTATCCCAATGCGCTGGTTCAGTGTATAGTATTCATGTTCTAATGTTTTATGCTATATGTTATATATCTTTGATATTCCTTTTTATATGCCGGGGGTCAGTGGGGCTGCTGCCTTGCCCTTGACCTCTCCTCCCCTCGTTAGGGGTATCGACACCTGGTGTCGAACGTGACTATAGTCACTTACTAGTCTACCTCGGAGCCATAGTTTTTGGCTCTCTCTTATAGGAGGTTTTTCTTTTGTTTTGTTTTTTTTCTTTTCTTTTTCTTTGTTGTTTTATCTGCGTGTTGCTTGTTAGTCCTTGTCTCTTTCCTTTTGTTTGGATCCTCGTGTTCCCTCCCCCACTTAATCCAGTTTCCTCTCAGAGGTCGGTAAGATGTCCCCTCTCTCTTTTTGTACGTATAATGCCAGGGGCCTAAATAAACCAGAAAAACGTAGCCAGATTCTATATCGCTTTCACCGGAAGCGGGTCATGCTTATTATGTTCCAGGAGACCCACTTTAAGCTTGCCTCGGTTCCCAGGTGTGACCGTGGGTATTACACGACTTGGTTCCATAGTCCCAACCCCGTCAAAAAAGCAGGAGGTGTATCTATTGCATTCCATAAATCTTTTCGGCCTACGATTTTGGCTACAGATATTGATAGTAGGGGGCGCTATGTATTCCTCAAGCTGTCTGATGGTCCACGTGTATACACGGTTGCTAATGTCTATTTTCCCAACCAGGGGCAGATTCCATATGGCTCCAAGATTCTCAGGAAACTGGCTCGCTTTGCAGATGGATCCTCTATCATCCTGGGCGGTGATCTGAATATGGTGATGGACCCGGATCTGGATTCTTCGTCTGGTAGGTCAGCTATCTCTCCGACATCCCAGCGTTCCTTTAGGGAAATCCTGTCCTCTCTCCGCCTTGTAGATCTCTGGAGGGTGCTGCATCCGGGAGTCAGAGATTTCAGTTTTCATTCTTTAGCCCACAATAGCTATGCCAGACTAGACCATTTATTTATTTCACAATCTTTGCTTGAGGAGGATCCACTTAGCTCAATGGATGGCTTCCTTTGGTCTGACCACACTCCAGTGTATGGCCTACTGAGATTTCAGCAGACGCCTTCCCGTCCCTTCACGTGGAGATTGAATGACAATCTTCTTAACGACCTGGTGTGCATGTCAGACATTAGGAAGGCCATCTCTGAGTTTACAGTTAACCACCAAACAGACCCCTCTCCCCCGCCGATTAAATGGGAAGCCCTTAAGTGTGTGCTCAGGGGGATTTTCATATCTCATGGCGCTAGACTCAAAAAGGAGAAGTCCGCTAAACTCTCCTCCCTACTTTCACAACTCGACGGGAAAGAGACCTCAAATAAATTGACCCCCTCTGATCAGTTGAAAGCTGATATCTCGCTGCTCCGCCAACAAGTAATTCAAATTCTAGACCAAAGATCACTATGTTTGCGTGATAAGGTAAAATTTGGATTTTTTGAATATGGCGATAAAAGTGGGAAGTGGCTTGCCAGAGCTCTACATCCTAGGTTACCCCAGACCCAGATATCCTCACTTAACACATCCGACAAGGGAATTGTTTATGCTCCATCCGAAATCTCATCAGAATTCCGCACCTATTATAGCTCTCTTTATGACTTGAACACAGGGAGGGACTCAGCGTCTGCTTCCTTTACACAGGATACTAAAGATTATCTAGACCAATTCGGCCCTGAAAAGATTCCTAGCGTAGATTCTTTGGCGCTGGAAGATGACTTTTCATCCCCAGAAATTGCGGGAGTTATAAGAGATCTCAAAAATGGGAAAAGCCCAGGCCCAGATGGCCTTACCCCACGCTTTTATAAGCTTCTTATAGATGAGCTATCCCCCTTATTACTCGAATCTTTTAATTCCATAGCAGTGGGAACCCCCTTCCCTCCCCAAACTTTACAGGCCCATATAACGGTTATACCTAAACCTGATAAAGATCCCTCTTATTGCTCCAATTATAGGCCTATTTCTCTTTTAAACGTGGACCTAAAGGTGTACGCTAAATTACTAGCCTTACGATTACACCCCCTCATCCCGAAGTATATCCATCAGGAACAGGTGGGCTTTGTCCCGGGCAGGGAAGCTCGAGATAGTACCTTGAAGACCTTGGGCATCATAGCTAGAGCTAGGAATACTAGGTCTCCTCTGTGTTTACTTTCAGTGGATGCAGAGAAGGCCTTTGACAGGGTCAATTGGGGCTTCTTAACCTTAACCCTGGAGCATTTAGGACTCGGTTCTAAAATGATTAAACGTATTATGGCTCTCTACTCTTCTCCCTCAGCTCAGGTAAGGGCTAATGGCCTTTTATCCACACCTTTTGCTATCAAGAATGGTACACGCCAGGGTTGCCCCTTATCCCCCTTCCTATATATTCTGACCATGGAATCCTTAGCTAATGCGCTGCGCAATAATCAAGATATAAAGGGGGTGAGAGTTGGAACTAAGGAGCATAAACTTTCCCTTTTTGCCGATGATTTGCTTCTCTATCTCTCGGACCCCAGAATAGGCCTTCCTTCGGTCCTGCGGGAATTTGAGAGATTTGGGAGGCTTAGTAACTTCAAAGTTAATATCCAGAAATCTGAAATCTTGAATATTTCGTTACCACGCAGGGAAATTTCTCATGTTAAAGAAAGCTTCTCGTTTAAAGTAGCCTCGGACTCGATTCGCCACTTAGGCATTAACCTCCCAGCAAACCCCAATCTCCTCTTTCAAATGAACTACAAACCCTTATTTAGGAAGGTAGAGGCTTCTCTCCAGAAGTGGTCCCCCCTGCAGATTTCTTGGTTTGGTAGAATAAATGCCCTAAAGATGGATATCTTACCCAAATTCCTCTACCTGTTCCAGACTGCCCCGTGTATTATACCAAATAGTTTTTTTGCCCAATTGCGGTCATTAGCTTCTAGGTTTATCTGGAATGGCACTAAGGCCAGGGTGAGTTACAGAGTTTTATCCAGAGCGAAGAGTGTGGGGGGAGCTGGCCTTCCTGACTTCCAGGCATATTTTAGAGCTTCCATTTCTAATTGTGTTCTAGACCTTATACACAAACGATCTCTGAAACTTTGGGTAGACATAGAACACACCCTCGAGCCCCATATGGTACCTGGGATATTTTGGCTCCCTATAGCAACACTAAATAGCCTTCTACATACTCTTTGTTCTCCCCTACTTCAGATCCTGATCAAACTATGGAGTAGATTTGCCTCCAAAATCAAGTTAATCTCCGCACCGGGTCCTTTGACGCATATTGTGGCTCATCCTGGCCTCCCCTCACAGATCAAGAATCTCCCCTTCTTCCGCACAATTCCCCCGCCCCGGATCCTAATTAGGGACATCTTTAACAGCTCAGGGCTCCTACCTCTCGTGGATCTATCACACATATTCCAAAACTCCCCGAGCCGCTGGTTCCACTACTTTCAACTTCGTAGCTTCTTGGGCTCTCTGGCTCCCGGATCGCAGCTGTCTGCCCCTCTGACAAATTTTGAAAAGCTCTGTGTTGCCAACACAGGCCCAGATCATGGTATTTCTTTGATATATGGCTTGCTGGGTGCCGGTGGAGATGGGGACCTATCACTCGTTGAACAGATGAGAGGTGTTGGGTTTGCCTCTGGTTGGGAGAGTGAACTGACGTTCTCCCTGTCCTCTGAGCAATGGAATCGTTCCCTCTTATTTACGCATAAATCATCCAGGTCCTGTCGTTTACAGGAGTTGAACTATAAGATCCTTACTCGTTGGTATAGGACGCCGGTTAAGTTGCATCATTTTTATCCATCGGTCCCCAACACCTGTTGGCGGTGCCATTCAGAGGTTGGTTCCATGCTACATATCTGGTGGGACTGCCCTGGGGTCGCCCCTTTGTGGCAAGATGTTTTTTCTCTGTATAATGCACTTTACCGGTCTACTATATCTCCCTCCCCTTTGATTGCCCTGCTCTCTATATTCCCGGGTAGGATCAAACATGTCAAAAAGGGAGTACTTAAAACATTTGTCCTGTCTATGAGACAGATCATACCACGCCAGTGGAGATCCTCAGACAGTTTGCAGAGAATTACGTGGATACGTGCCCTGGATGCCTTATTCAGGATGGAAGAAATGGAAGCTGAGGCCTGTAACCAAGTCCAAACATTTGCACTAACCTGGGAACCTTGGAATCAATTTAGGAGCTCCTCTCGTTTTCAAACCTGGTTGGTCTCAGGTGACTGTACCTGGGATACGTGATATGATGTCTTGTCCTTTCCCCTTCCCCCCCGCCCCCCCTACTTTCCACCCCCCCTCCCTCCCCTGTCTTTTGTTTCGTCGTGTTTTGTTCTTGTCTGTCCCCCTGTCTCTCCTAGGTTAACGATTTAATCTGTTTCACTTAAGAGTTACATATTAGTAGCCCTTTGTTCAAAACGCCATCACTGAGTATCTCAGGATTGTGTCCTAAGTTCCTTTTGCCTTCCCTTTCAGTAGTCAAGGTTCTTCATATCGTACTGTATGTATCTAATATTGCTGAACCTCTCCTTTAGCATTTATTTGATGGCATTTGTTTTCTCTGGTCTTCATGGTTGCGTCCCAGAGAAATATGGTGGTCTCTGAATCCATCTGTGCACTTTATTTTATGTTTTACATGGTCTTGGAAATGGAATTGGAGATATACTTTTCATACAATGTCTTGGTTGCTATGTATGATTGTTGTGTTCTTTTTCTATTCAATAAAAATAGATTCAACACTAAAAAAAACGGTGCCAAAACAGCCATTTTTTGGTTACCTTGCCTCACAAAAAACGTAATATAGAGCACTTAAAAATCATATGTACCCCAAAATAGTACCAATAAAACTGGCACCTTATCTAGTTTCCAAAATGGGGTCACTTTTTGAGATTTTCTACTCTAAGGTGCATCAGGGGGGCTTCAAATGGGACATGGCATCTAAAAACCAGTCCAGCAAAATCTGCCTTCCAAAAACCATATGGTGTTCCTTCTGCTCCCTGCCGTGTGCCCTTACATCAGTTTACGACCACATGTGTGGTGTTTATGTAAACCGCAGAATCTAATAAATATTGAGTTTTGTTTAGCTGTTAACCCTCTATGTGTTAAAGAAAAAAAATTATTAGAATTGAAAATCCGCCAAAAAAGTGACATTTTGAAATTTCATCTCCATTTTCCTTTAATTCTTGTGGAACACCTAAAGGGTTAACAAAGTTTGTAAAATAAATATTGAGTAACTTGAGGTGTGTAGTTTCTACAATGGGGTCATTTATGGGGGGTTTCCACTATGTAAGCCCCACAAAGTGACTTCAGATCTGAACTGGTACTTAAAAAGTGGGTTTTGTATATATATTATATATATATTTTTTTATTGCTTCTAAACTTCTAAGCCTTCTAACGTCCTAAAAAAATAAAATGACATTTACAAAATGATGCTAACATGAAGTAGACATACGGGAAATGTTAAGTAATAAATATTTTATAAGGTATTCATTTCTGTTTGAAAAAAAGAAATAGAAATTTTGAAAATTGCAAAGTTTTCAAACTTTTTGGTAAATTTAGAATTTTTTCATAAATAAAGGTGAAATATATTGACTTAAATTTATGACTGTCATGAAGTACAATGTGTCACGAGAAAACAGTCTCAGAATGGCTTGGATAAATAAAAGTGTTCCAAAGCTATTACCACATAAAGTGCCGCATGTCAGATTTGTAAATTTTGACGTGGACACTGGGGCATCAATGACCCTTGGTCATGAAAGGGTTAAAATAGACAGCACCCAAGGTGAAAAATTACCCACTAAAGTCAGTGGGTGTTTTTTCTCATGTATGATCACCATGTGTGAAAAAATAAAATCGGCAAGTGCTGTATTTTGCATTTTTTCAACAGTAATTCCCCATTTAGGTCAATGGGTCAGTGAAAAAACTGAACCACCCTAATGGACTGTCTGTTTTTACTGTCTATGGATTTCCCATAAAAATGAATGGAGCAGCTGCGCTCATGCCCAACCAGCCGATCTGTTCGTTTCTGGGGACTCCATGGGTACAGGGTCCCCCTTCTAGTGACTGGTGGGAGTCCCTGTGGCAGGACTACCACTGATCTAATAACTGGAATACCCCTTTAATATCTCCTCCTATTGTCTTCCATTATTATCTTCCTTTACGTAAAGTGATGAAATAACTACTTAGTAAGCAAAAATTCTATAAACTATAAATCTTTCATTTGTATTATACACTTTCTTCCAAATGTATGAAGCAATAGGAGCAGCTCATGCCTGAATAAACTAGCAGCGCACTACACAGATGGATTTTTAAGTAAAGAGTGACATCTAATGGTCACTGGTGTAATTGCCAAAAGGTTATCTCATCAGTGCCACCAACAGATTAGGTACCCTGGAGATCATCATATATAACCCCATACATCTCACAGAGAAGGTAGGGGAAATCAAGTTTTCATTTAAAAGATGACAAAACAAATTAAAGATGCAAAACCGGTATTTAAATGCAGTGTTGGATTGGGATGCCTAGGGCCCACCATTAATATTTATTTTGGGGGCCCACTGTACAGACACATTCAAATATTACATGCTCACAAAGCAGCAAGATAATACTAGATGATTGATGGGGGTCCCTGCAGCATCTTTGAGAAGGTAGGTCCTGGGGAAAAGAGGATACTAGCTAGCTTTCCTCTATACCTAGAAGTCATCTCAGCTCTGATCGTGTCTATAATTAGGGATGAGCGAATTGACTTCGGATGAAACATCCAAAGTCGATTTGCATAAAACTTCGTTCTAATACTGTATTAGAATGTATTGGCTTCGATGAGCCAAAACCATTTCCCGAACTCGGGTTCGGTTCCAAGGTACCACTTTCGGGAAATGTTTTTTTACAGTACAAATTAATGAAGTTATTGGGAGAGACTTCCCGAAGCAATAACTTTGGCTCATCAGAGCCAATACATTCTAATACTGTACGGAGCTCCTGCTCCGCACAGTATTAGAACAAAGTTTTATGCAAATCCACTTTGGATGTTTCATTTGAAGTCAATTCGCTCATCCCTATCTATAATAATAAACTGGGGAGTTTCTTAAATATTCTACCCAGTTTTTTATATGAACAGAGGCTCGTTGAGGTGCTGTACACTGCATATCTATATGTATTGCACTTTTTTTATGGGGTAGGAGACTAGGCGCCCACCGGGGGATTCAGCTGTACCCCTGTGGATCAATCTGAGCTTGCATAAATGAAGGGAAGCAGATGTGTTGTAGAAGTGGGAGTTCTGCCCTGGACAATTACTGGTTAAAAAGTGTAAATCATACATTTAAATGCTTCACACTGGTTGCTGTTTATGTGCATTTGCTAAAGCATGCAGTACTTATGAGTTGAAGGAGGATGTAAGTGTTTCCCAGCTATGGCTCTGTACCAACTTTATTTAGGCCTCTTTCACACTTGCGTTGTCCGGATCCGGCATGTACTCCACTTGCCGGAATTACACTCCGGATCCGGAAAAACGCAAGTGTACTGAAAGCATTTGAAGACGGAACCGTCTTCAAAATGCTTTCAGTGTTACTATAGCACCCAGGACGCTATTAAAGTCCTGGTTGCCATAGTAGGAGCGGGGAGCGGGGGATCGGTATACTTACAGTCCGTGCGGCTCCCGGGGCTCTCCAGAATGACGTCAGAGCGCCCCATGCGCATGGATGACGTGTCCAATGCGATCACGTGATCCATGCGCTTGGGGCGCCCTGACGTCACTCTGGAGCGCCTCGGGAGCCGCACGGACGGTAAGTATGCTGCTTCCCGCTACACTTTACCATGGCTGCCAGGACTTTAGCGTCCCGGCAGCCATGGTAACCATTCAGAAAAAGCTAAATGTCGGCTCCGGCAATGCGCCGAAACGACGTTTAGCTTAAGTCCGGATCCGGATAAATGCCTTTCAATGGGCATTAATTCCGGATGCGGCCTTGCGGCAAGTCTTCAGGATTTTTGGCCGGAGCAAAAAGCGCAGCATGCTGCAGTATTTTCTCCGGCCAAAAAACGTTCCGTTCCGGAACTGAAGACATCCTGATGCATCCTGAACGGATTTCTCTCCATTCAGAATGCATTAGGATAATCCTGATCAGGATTCTTCCGGCATAGAGCCCCGACGACGGAACTCTATGCCGGAAGAAAAGAATGCAGGTGTGAAAGAGCCCTTATTCAATTATTTTACATTACTTTAAAATATTATATCATTGTAATTCATAAATGTATCCCTTTGGTTAGATTCCTATAGAGTGTTTTATTTTCTGCTCTGTCCAGTTGAATACATCAGACATGGCTGCTATTAAAATTAAATTACACTAAAAATTGTTGGAAATGGAGTAAACAGAGTGTGCTCTGCTGCCTCCTGCTGGAGAATTTTAAAGATGCAGGAGATGTATAAGAAACAACATTTCCGAGGTATAAAGGTGAAATGCTGCCAGTAAAAAGTATAACTCTTCCCATAAAAAATGGAATAATAGCAATATTATGGGCCTTGGAAGGTGAGGATTAAAAATCAAAAATGTAGTTTTCAAAATTGTTCTGGTCCTAAAGGGGTTAAAAGCTGCATGCCACTACGGTTTTCAGTCGCATTGTGGGATGGAGTGTCCCTGTCACCCTGGTTGATCTCACTCTACTACTTTACTGATATATTAAATACTTGGTAAGGACATTATTGGGGCTTACTTCCAACGTTGGACGAAGTCCATTGGGCCCATCAGAGGAAATGATTCTGAGGGCCCACCCTCTGTGCATACAGGACCTTAAGAACCCTTCTTTATTATAGGTCCATTAATGTCAGAGTTTGGGCCCAATGGAGGATACTCTGGTGCGTCAGTCCGACCCTGCTTACTTCTGTGGATATGAACGTGTTTCATTGTACCCAGCAGCTCCATTGTGATTTACAGTGTGATTTATGTACAGTATTCATACCTATTGAACACATTTTTTCACGTTACACCCACAAACTTAAATGTATTTTATTGGGATTTTATGTGATAGAGCAACACAAACTAGCAAGTATGTCTAAAGTGAAAAGAAAATGGTACATGGTTTTCAATCAATAAAAATCTGAAAAGTGTGGAGAGCATTTATATTCAGCCCCCTGTACTCTAATACCCCTAAATAAAATCCAGGGTGACCAATTGCCTGCGGAAGTCACATAATTAGTAAATATAGTCCACCTGTGTGTAATTTATTCTCAGTATAACTGCAACTGTTCTGTGAAGGCCTCAGAGGTTTGTTAGAGGACATTAGTGACCAAACAGCATCATGAAAATAAGGGAACGCACCAGATAGTTCAGGGATAAAGTTGTGGAGAAGTGTAAAGCAGGTTTAGGTCATAAAAAATATATATTCTATCGCTATGAACATCTCACGGAGCACTGTTCTATCCATAATCCGAAAATGGAAGAGGTATGGCACAACTTCAAACCTACTAAGAGATGGCCGTGCACCTAAACTGACAGCCCAGGCAAGGAGAGGACTACAAATCAGATCAACAAAAGGCGACGGCAGCATCTCCAGTTCTTTCTTTATTGATCATACTTCAAAGAGAGTGTATATAAAATGCCAGACAGCAACGTTTCAGCTACATAGTAGCCTTTATCAAGCTAAATAACAAGTGATATCTCCAACCATATTATAGTGTCTAAAGCCCCTCCCATTTAGATTGGGAGCCAATCAAATGGGTGTCACAACCCCCACTTTGTAAAAATCGCCAATCCAAAGTGAACCCTCATAAAATATTGTATCCATCACAGTTGTGTATAATTAAAACAGTTGTGCATAATTAAAACACGTGTTTACCTTATCAGAGGCGGTAGTCATCAGTGGTACGCATGTCAAGAGAGGTTTTTGATATAGATCAGTCTTGAGCATGCCCTCCTCCACATATACTCTTACATCGAGGAACTGAAGTTCCTCCTGAGAAGCAGTTACAGTAAATTGTAAACCTGGTACTCCCCTGTTCAAATGCTGATGAAAGTCATCCAATGCCTCTTTAGTACCACTCCAAATCATGAAAATGTTGTCGATTTAACGCCACCAGCACAGGACTCTCTCCATATGTAACGTGCGGTAAACCAGTCTGTCCTCCACATACTACATAAAGATGTTAGCGTACGTGGGGGCCACGTTTGATCCCATGGCCACACCCCGTTTTTGTTGATAAAAGGTGTCTCCAAAAAGGAAATAATTCCTCAAGACCACCTCCAAAAGTTGGAGGACAAACCGGCGTGCACCAGTAGAGAGCCCTGTGCCAGTTAGCGCCATATCAGCGACATTTAGCCCATATTTATGTTCAATTGATGTATATAGTGATGTTACATCAAAACTCACCAGATAGAAATGAGTAGGCAAATTAATCTCCCATAACCTCATCAGGAAGTGGCCTGTGTCCCTGACATAGGAGAGAGCGCTGACCGCATGGACCCGAAGCAACTTATCCATAAACATTGCAATAGTGCCAAAAATAGATCCCCTTCCAGACACAATCGGTCTGCTAGCGGGATCCTCTAGCCTCTTGTGAATCTTGGGAAGGACATACAGCAGCGGGGTGATGGGGTGTAGCACTGTCAAGTATTCACTCAAATCTCTATCGATGAATCCCTTATCGAAGGCCCCATTGATGATATGCTTCAACTCATTCATAATGTCCCACTTGGGATCACCACCCAGTGCTTCATACACCTCCCCATCACCCAGCTGTCTGCGCACCTCCCCAACATATTTGCACATGTCCATCACGACCACCACTCCCCCCTTATCAGCCGGTTTAATCGTCATTTCTTTATTCTGTTCCAATGACCTGTCATGCCCCACTCTGACGGTGTGATGTGCGGAGGTCGGCCAGGATTGCAGCACGAGTTTAGTGTTTGTTTTGGAGTCGTGCTGGATCCGCCCCTCATCAGGTGCACTGGGTGGAGTCATTAGTTTAAATAGCTCCTCAGCCCAGTGCCCTGAGCGGATTATACTCATCATTGTGATCTTGGAAGCTAGGAAGGAAGGTTGGCTGTCTGTTCCAGCTCAGGAAGATAAGTGTTGCTTCTAGTTGGTTGTTTTGTGTCATCTATCCCATCCAGGTTCTGTGCGAGCAGGCTGTTCCTATTTCCCACTTCACCATCTCAGGGAATTCAGGGTTTTGTCAGCCCAGGCACGGGGACATCTCAGATCTACCTTCAAGGTCTGTAGGTGGGCTGAGCAGTGCAGAGAAAGAGGTCAGGGATTAGCTAGGAGGTGACCCTTCCCCTGTCTCTCGCCCAGAGCCTGGTTGGTTCGTTATCTGTTATACTGAGTGCACGCCCGCCGTGACATGACCTCAATGCATGTGTCATGTTATACCTTGATGTCACATTATTCTGTTCCCTCAAATCTTTAATCCGTTTTGTCACTATTTCAATATATTATTCAATGATATGATTATTCTGTGGAGGTGCAAAATAACTCTTTTTCTTCAACTCTAAATCTTTCAGTGACAATTCAACTGTCTCACTATTTAACACTTTAGTATCCCCCACTGTGGAAAAAAAGCCTTTTAATCCTAACCTCCTAAAAAAACGCTGTAAGTCCACTTCAATGTCAAACCAGTCCACGTCCCAGTACCCTAATCTGATCAGTATTAAGTTCCATGGAGGAGATATTAACAACTAATTGATTTATTTCTTCTGATTGCATCTTGTCGGTGTCACTTGGGTCTCCTTGCCGTAGCCCAGATACATAGGAGGGGGCAGATTTCTTCTGGGACCTGTGGTACCTCCTTCCGCCCCGTCGACATTTCCTTCTATTATGTGTTTTGATCGTCCTAAAAAAATGATTTCACTGATTCGTCGGTGGACTTAAAGTCACAAGTGGTGAATCCAAACTGCCCCTGTTCAAACTTCTTCCCCTTTCTTCTCCTAGGCCTATTTTGACCCTGTTGAGTTTGCTAATTATATACACGTCCAGATTGGTAATCCTCCAGATCTCTATGCCACTTATCACGTTTTGTTTTCTCAACCTCGGTTCTGTATCGTTGTACATGTTGAGCCGTCTTTTCTTTATGTGTGGCAAAATCCTCAGCCCCCAGCAGACTGTGTTTGTGTGTCTAATGTTACCAAGGTTTTCTTAATGGTGTCCACCTCTTTATGTAAATACTCAATATTCAACAACATCAGTTCAAATGAGTGTTGTTCAGCAACTCAAATTTCTTACAAAACTCCTCATTATTAGGGAAGAGACTGGGACGTAAGTGGGACCTCAATCCCCATGGAATTCTCTGTGTTTTATAATATTCTCTCAATATATTAAGGTGTAGTTCATTGGTAGTGAGTCTTTTCGTTTCTTGTTCATATTTCCTTTTTAACAGATCGATTGGTGTACTGAGGAAAGAGACATCACTCGTATCCTCGTTAATCAATCTGTGTATGTCCTCTTCTGTATATAGATACACACTCCCAAGTGGGACATTATGAATGAGTTGAAGCATATCATCGATGGGGCCTTCGTTAAGGGATTTATCGATAGAGATTTGAGTGAATATTTGACAGTGCTGCACCCCATCACCCCGCTGCTGTATGTCCTTTGCAAGATTCACAAGAGGCTAGAGCAGGGATGGGCAAACTCGGCCCTCCAGCTGTTTTAAGACTAAAAATCCCATCATTCCCAGTCTGCCTACAGCTATCAGCCTACAGCAGGGCATGATGGGATTATATTTTAAAACAGCTGGAGGTTCGAGTTTGCCCATCCCTGGGCTAGAGGATCCCCCTTGCAAACCGATTGTGTCTGGCAGGGGATCTATTTTTGGCACTATTGCAATGTTAGATCCCCTAACATTGAGGGTGAATTTAATAACCCACCATTAATGGAATACAAGAGGAATACCAATTTATGTGATAATTGGTTAAAACGGATATAGGGGCTACGGGTAGAGATGGACAGAGTTACTTGGCACCAAGAAAAATTGGTAATTTTCACTGTCTGGGTTGCTGCAACTGTGGAAATATGATAAAAGGAAATACCTTTGTCTATCCCTACAGTGGCAAATTTTACAGCATTAGGGATTTCTATACACGTAGATCAAGATATGTTGTGTACATGATTCAATGTCTCTGTAGCCTAATTTATGTGGAAATTAGAGAAAGAATGGACAAACATAAGAGCACAATCAGGAAAAAAATGTTGGATTAACCGGTGGCTAAGCATTTTGTGGTGTGTGGCCACTCTGTCATCCAGCTGAGATTCCGTGTGATAGACTTGGTGGGCATATTGAGAAGAGGGGGTGACAGAACAAATCCGTAGGAAAAAGGAATTAAAGTGGATATTTACCTTGAAAGCCTTACAACCTTATGGGCTTAATATTGAGTTCAATGTGAGTGGTATGGAGTAATATACATATTATATATGTCCAATTCAGTATGGGGTCTTTTATTTTAACTGTTTAATTGATTTTAACTTGTCACTTTTTTATGTCATTGTCTATAGGTGATTTGCGGAGTCCAGTGGGCTAATCGAGACACCCGGATTCTACTTACGTCTGTAATAGGAGAACATATATCCCTCCGGCAGTAGTTTATCCTTTTTATCCCTGTGCTCGTGCGCAGGATCCCCTATTAGATGGATTTCCATTGGGTGTTTTTTTTGCGCACGCGCATAGTGATTCATTCTGCTATATGAATGCGTCTCCATGGCGAGTAAGACGCTTTTTAGCTGAGTATATTGGCATAGATAGACACAAGTTGAATAGTGATCATACGATTATCACATGATCGATTTGATGACGTGATACTGCACGCCGCTGGTTGAGGCGTGCGCTGACATGCGCAGTTGAGATGTAGAGATGCGTATGTGGAACCCAGGTCTCTCAACATGCGTACCACTGATGACTACTGCGTCTGATAAGGTAAACACATGTGTTTTAATTATGCACAACTGTGATGGATACAATACTTTATGAGGGTTCACTTTAGATTGGCGATTTTTACAAAGTGGGGGTTGTGACACCCATTTGATTGGCTCCCCATCTAAATGGGAGGGGCATTAGACACTATAATATAGTTGGAGATATCACTTGTTATTTAGATTGATAAAGGCTACTATGTAGCTGAAATTTTGCTGTCTGGCTTTTTGGATACACTCTCTTTAAAGTACGATCAATAAAGAAAGAACTGGAGATGCTGCCGTCGCCTTTTTTTGATTACTGATCTGATGACTGCTGAGGATCTGCGGTCTTGGCTTGGCTGATGCATTCAGGTGTGGTCGATGAGGTCCGTGAGTGCTGCTCTGCAATTTGTGTCTGTACTTTTGGGGAGCTGCAGAGATCCACAGGACAACTATTACTTGTGTACTCCACAAATCTGGCCTTTCTGGACGAGTGGCAAGAAGAAAGCCATGTTTGCCAAGTTGGGGACACAGCAAACGTGGAAGAATGTGCTATTGTCACATGAGATCAAAGTTTAACTTTTTGGCCTAAATTCAAAATGCTATGTGTGGCGGAAAACCTAACATGGCACATCACCTTAAACACACCATCCCCACTTTGAAACATGGTGGTGGCAGCATTATGCTGTGGGGATCTTCAGCAGGGACAGGGAAGCTGGTTAGCGTTGATGAGAAGATGGAAGGAGCTAAACACAGGGCAATACCCGAGGAAAGCCTGGTAAAGTCTGCAAACGACTTAACACTGGGGCGGAGGTTTACCTTCCAGCAGGACAATGACCCTAAAAACAGCCAGAGCTACAATGGAATGGTTTAGATCAAAGAATATCAATGTGTTAGAATGGCCCAGTCAAAGTCCAGACCTAAATCCCATTGAGAATCTGTGGCAAAACTTGAACATTGCTGTTCACAGACGCTCTCCATCCAATCTGACTGAGCTTGGGCTATTTTGTAAAGAAGAATGGGCAAAAATGTCAGCTTCTAGATGTGCAAAGCTGGTAGAGATATACCCAAAATGACTTGCAGCTGTAATTGCCTCTAAGTCTACAAAGTCTTGACTCAGGGTGGCTGAATACAAATGCACGCCATACTTTACAGATTTTTATTTATTAAACGTTTTGAAAACCATGTATCATTTTCTTTTCACTTCACATATACTTGCTACTTTGTGTTGGTCTATCACATAAAATCCCAATAAAATACATTTAAGTTTGTGGGTGTAATGTGAAAAAATGTGGAAAAGTTCAATGGGTATGAATACTTTTTCAAGGCACTATAAATCACAATGGGGCTGATGGGTACTATACCCGTTCATATTCTCTACTAGAATCCACAGAAGTAATCAGGGTTAATCAGAGTATCCTCCGTTGGGCCCAAACTCTGACAATAATGCACCTATAATAAAGCAGGGTCCTTAAGGTCCTGTATGCACAGAGGGTGGGCCCTCAGAATCATTTCCTCCGATGGGCCCAATGGACTTCCATCCAATGCTCTGTGTGACCATGTGTTACACTATGGCTTGCAATTAATGTGCTGTGGTTATGCATATCGGATTTTGATATCAGGTTTGTGCCAATTTTTTTGGGAAAGGAAAATATTTTCTGCTGTGATATAAGCAGCACTGGTACTTTTTATCTCAGGCTGGGTTTACACCTGAGCGTTTTACAGCGGTTTCCTACTCGCTGAAAAACGCTCAACAGGCAAAAACCAATGATCCCCTATAGGCATGGTTCTCACCTGAGCGTTTTACAGCACGTACGAACGCGCTGTAAAACGCCCTACGCCCCAAGAAGTATAGGAGCTTCTTTGGGACGTATGGTCGCACGTTCCCACACATAGACTTCCGGGAACGCGCGACAATGGGCATATGCTTGTTTCCCTCCCACGTATGTAAACGCCCGATAAAATCGCGTATACAGAGTACGCTCAGGTCTGAACCCAGCGTCAAGATTACCCCGTCTTGTATGCTAAGTCTTTTTAACATTGAATTCTCTTTTTGGTATATTTGGTATATTTTTGATAGGTTTGCATTTTGTTGGTGAAGTTTTATCTCGCTTTCCCTAGAATATAATTTTGAGGCTATGTTTTGGATGAATATTCTTATTCACATGCAATTTTTTTGCCGCAGGTTTGCAGAAATTGGGATTTTAGTTTTTTATAATATTTAAAGCATTGTTCCACAACTCCAGTCCTCAGAGCCACCTGCCACTCATGATTTGAGCATATCCCACAGAATGAATACTTGTGGTAAATCCTGATGCATTGACACTAATTATATCATCTGAAGGGCTAGGCAGGAGTGATCATGTTTTTACTGCTTGGCCCGGTCAAAGAGGAAAGGGCACGTCAGTTAGAGCATATGAGAGAGCATACGAACATGGGACCAACACAGATGCCTTCAGCTGCCATGTAACAGGTCAGCCAGTAATCAGGGGCGGACACAGATAGCAGAGGGCCCCTGTGCAAAGAATGTGCCTGGGCCCCTCCACCCCCATGCTAAATTCTCAACCGAACCTATTCCCTCCTAATATTACATACAGCAATACAAAACATACATGGTAAGGCTACTTTCACACCCGTGGCACTACAATCCGTCCGGACACAAACCACAGCATGCAGCGGTTTATGTTCCGCTGATTCTCTGCATTTTTGCCAGATTGTGGTCGGATCTCTACCGTACCCCATTATAGTTAATAGGGCCGGTGGGCATTCCGTCTGCATCCAGCACTGCCGGATCCAGTGAATTCCGTCAGGCTGTTCTTAGCTGGAACAGCCTGCCAGAATCATTAACGCAGATGTGAAAGTAGCCTAATACAGCACCACATACCTTGTACATCCAGTGACGTCTTCTTAGATCTTATCTTTCCTCATCTTCTCCTTTCAGACCAGACCATGATGATTCCTTTCAGCCGTCTCTTCTCCCTGCAGAGTTTGACAGACATCTTAGTTTCCTACTTTTCCAACATCCTCCAACCTTCTGAACACCCCATCCTGTCCCTGCTGTGCTCCCCAATACTATACTGCAGAAACAGATAAACCCCCTGAAAATACTAGTACCAGATAGTGCCCCTTCAATAATTATTGGCACATGTGTCCTAAAAAATAACTGCGCCCAGCAAATAGTGTCCCTGACACTAATAAACATAATGTCCCCCAAAATGATACCAAAAATGCCCTGTTGTGTGGCAGTAAAATAAATACCTCCTGTTAGTGCCCCTAGTAGACCCAATGTCCCTATAGTGCCCTCATAATGTGCCAATGACCCCTACTGTGTGCCCCCAAAAAAGCCTCTTAGTGCCCCCAGTGGAGCTAAAGTCCCCATAGTGCCCCATAATTTTGCACCAATATAAAATACTCCTATATAGTGCCCCCAGTAGATGCACCCATAGTGCTCCTCCCCCCGTTCCATGGTGCCTGACATAATGTGCCAGTATAAAATGCCCCTATAATGTTCCTCTTCCCCCTTCCCCATAGTGCCCATATAATGTATGCAAGTATAAAATGCCACTATGGTACTCATCCCCACCCCCATATTGCACATATAGTTTGTGCCAGTATAAAATGCCCCTATATAATGCCCCCATAGTGCTCCTCTCCCCCACTTCTCCATAGTGCTCCCATGCGTGACAGTATATAATGCCAATATATAGGGCCCCCAGTAGATGCCCTCATATGGCTCCTCTCCCTCCATAGTGCCAGTATAATTTTAATATATAGGGCTCCCAGTAGATGCCCACATAGTGCTCCTCTCCCCCATGTGTGCCAGTAAATAATGCCCCCTAGAAGATGCCCCCATAGTGCTCCACCCTCCCATGTGCCAGTAAATAATGCCCTCTTGTAGATGCCCCCATAGTGCTCCCTCCCATCTGTGCCAGTAAACAATGCCCCCTAGTAGATGCCTCCATAATGCTCCTATCCCCCCCATGTGTGCCAGTAAATAATGCCCCCTAGTAGATGCCTCCATAGTGCTCCTCTTCCCCATGTGTGCCAGTATAATGCCCCCTAGTAGATGTCCCCATAGTGCTCCTTTCCCCCCATGTGTGCTAGTATAATTCCCCTTAGTAGATGCCCCCATAGTGCTCCTCTCCCCCCTTCTGGGCAATGGTGTTGTATGGTTCAGGCGGCGCGATGATGTCAATGCGCTGCCTGCACCGTCCTCTGATAGGCTGCAGGCACTAGGCCTGCAGCCTATCAGAGGAATGGGTAAAGGAAACACTTCTCCCCTGCCCCGCTGCAGCATCCATCTGTATCGCTGTCCTGAGGACGGCGATACAGATGAATATAGAGATGAACACTTCCACAATGCAAGCGCTCATCCTTCCCTGCCCTGCCACAGAACCTCTCATGGGCCCCCCTACCGCACTGGGCCCCTGTGCAGCCAAACCGGCTGCACAGGCGGTATGTCCGCACCTGAGCCAGTTTGATAGGTACAAATTTGTTGACAGATGCCCCTTTGTTCCTCAACTCCAACGCTCAGGGCCCACTTGCCAATCCTGATTTGAGAGTATCCCACAGAATGCATACCTGTGGTACGTCCTGACCGACAGGTGAACCCTGAGTACTGGAGATGAGGAGCACTTAAAGGGCATCTGTTAACATATTTGTACCTATGGAACTGGCTGACCTGTTGCATGTGAGCTTGGCAGCTTAAGGCATCTGTTTTGGACCCATGTTCATATGTACCCACATTGCTGAGAAAAATGAAGTTTAAATATATGCAAATGAGACTTTAGGGGCAATGGGGGTGTTGTCATTACTCCTAGATGCTGTGCTCCCTCTGCAACTGCCATTCCTTCTCCCATTTGATTGACAGGGCAAGGCAGGAGTGATCATGTTTACACTGGATATAAGTATAGGCTATCAATATCAAAGTTCCAGGAAACCCCAGACTGGGTATCACCACATCACAGATGGAGCCATATGGGGCAGTTACAAATCACTTGCCCTTTAAATTGAACGCAGGAACCCACAGCTGTAAGACAGTTATGTGGTTGAACCTGCTATAGAGGATGGCCAATATAGGAAGCATGGTGTGCCCATGGTTCCATAATGTGTAATGTTGTCCAAATTCAATGTAATGAAAAGTGTTTAAAAAAAAATAAAGAAAAAAAAAATCACCTTTTAAAGGCTTGCAGTTCCAATACCACAGCTCCCATCTCTATTGTTTCTAGTCCCTCTATGGTTTCTAGTCCCTATAGCATTATCTGCTCACATGACCCCTACAGCCAATCAATAGCAGAAATGCCACATTACCACAGAGGCTGAGTGGTTATGTGCCGTTCGAGTTCTTTTCGGATCTTTCGGTTCTTCCTGGATTTTTTATGTGACCATAAAAATGCTCACTGCACAGGGAGATGCTCTGCCGATGAAACAGAGAATGTACTGCCAACAACGTAATGTGTGCATGGGATGAACAATCACAGTAATGATAATTCATCCCCCACATAGTTTTGAATACCCATATAAAGGCTGTTTAAATGAACACTTATCAACTTTTTTATCATCAGTTGGTGCCTGCTATGGCCCCATAACAGGCTGTCTAAAAAGACACTACAAGGGTAGGTTCAAATGTCAATTCCAGCAGGAAGCAGACAAACCACAATGAGGGTTGTGATGCTTAGAATTTGAACTGCACACAGATAAGGCTTCTATAATGTGCAAATCACACTGTTACTGTATGTAATGTAGTGCACCATGCTGGCTTACAGTCTATTAGCCATGCCCACGCTGGCCAGTCATTGTAATAGAAGTTTAGCCAGCCTGATTTATTAGTAAAAGTGTGACCAATAGGCTGCTTTCTGGGCTCGGAGGAGGTGTTAACACCAGCAGATTCTACTGTATGATGTGTGTGCGTGTAAAAAAAAAAAATATATATATATATATATATATATATATATATATATACACTGCTCAAAAAAATAAAGGGAACACTTAAACACTTCTGTGAAATCAAACTGTCCACTTAGGAAGCAACACTGAGTGACAATCAATTTCACATGCTGTTGTGCAAATGGGATAGACAACAGGTGGAAATTATAGGCAATTAGCAAGACACCCCCAATAAAGGAGTGGTTGTGCAGGTGGTGATCACAGACCACTTCTCAGTTCCTATGCTTCCTGGCTGATGTTTTGGTCACTTTTGAATGCTGGCGGTGCTTTCACTCTAGTGGTAGCATGAGACGGAGTCTACAACCCACACAAGTGGCTCAGGTAGTGCAGCTTATCCAGGATGGCACATCAATGCGAGCTGTGGCAAGAAGGTTTGCTGTGTCTGTCAGCGTAGTGTCCAGAGCATGGAGGCTCTACCAGGAGACAGGCCAGTACATCAGGAGACGTGGAGGAGGCCGTAGGAGGGCAACAACCCAGCAGCAGGACCGCTACCTCCGCCTTTGTGCAAGGAGGAACAGGAGGAGCACTGCCAGAGCCCTGCAAAATGACCTCCAGCAGGCCACAAATGTGCATGTGTCTGCTCAAACGGTCAGAAACAGACTCCATGAGGGTGATATGATGGCCCGACGTCCACAGGTGGGGGTTGTGCTTACAGCCCAACACCGTGCAGGACGTTTGGCATTTGCCAGAGAACACCAAGATTGGCAAATTTGCCACTGGCGCTCTGTGCTCTTCACAGATGAAAGCAGGTTCACACTGAGCATATGTGACAGACGTGACAGAGTCTGGAGATGCCGTGGAGAACGTTCTGCTGCCTGCAACATCCTCCAGCATGACCGGTTTGGCATTGGCTCATTAATGGTGTGGGGTGGCATTTCTTTGGAGTGCCGCACAGCCCTCCATGTGCTAGCCAGAGGTAGCCTGACTGCCATTAGGTACCGAGATGAGATCCTCAGACCCCTTGTGAGACCATATGCTGGTGTGGTTGGCCCTGGGTTCCTCCTAATGCAAGACAATGCTAGACCTCATGTGGCTGGAGTGTGTCAGCAGTTCCTGCAAGACGAAGGCATTGATGCTATGGACTGGCCCGCCCGTTCCCCAGACCTGAATCCAATTGAGCACATCTGGGACATCATGTCTCGCTCTATCCACCAACGTCACATTGCACCCCAGACTGTCCAGGAGTTGGCAGATGCTTTAGTCCAAGTCTGGAAGGAGATCCCTCAGGAGACCGTCCGCCACCTCATCAGGAGCATGCACAGGCGTTGTAGGGAGGTCATACAGGCACGTGGAGGCCACACACACTACTGAGCCTCATTTTGACTTGTTTTAAGGACATTACATCAAAGTTGGATGAGCCTGTAGTGTGTTTTTCCACTTTAATTTTGAGTGTGACTCCAAATCCAGACCTCCATGGGTTGAAAAATTAGATTTCCATTTTTTTTTTATTTTTGTGTGATTTTGTTGTCAGCACATTCAACTATGTAAAGAACAAAGTATTTCAGAAGAATATTTAAATAATTCAGATCTAGGATGTGTTATTTTTGTGTTCCCTTTATTTTTTTGAGCAGTGTATATACATACATATACACACACACAAAACTAAACATATAGAAAAACTAAACAAAAACAAAAAACAACACAAAACAGTATTTAAAAGATGTTTGGGTACTAACTCCACCCTATAAAAATATCCAAGTTACTTGGAAGGTCCACTATATTCATCCACTTTCAGATCCTAAATGTCCAATTGGTGAATCACCACATATGCATATACAGTCAGGGTATACGTATAAAGAGAAATGGTACTTGTCTGTATCCGATGTAATTCACATTTAGGCATTAGTCCCTCTGTATAAGTCATAGTTGTTAGTATAATCAGTATCCCTTATTGTAAAGCCAGTGGACAGTTGTTAGTTGTCTAGTTACCAGACTTGCAATAGTGGCAGTAACTAAGCGTTGCCAGTATAGTTATACTGCCCAGCATATAATTGCTCAGTTAGTCACTTAGCATTCCCATTAAGGATATCTTACAACATCCATATTAGAATTATTATGCCGTACTTTTCAGATCCTGTGCCCGTCTCTATACCCCGTTTCTGTCCGCACTGCTGGATGGACGTGCATATGTTGTCTAGCTTACCGATCTTCACAGGCTGCGTACCACGTGTTCTCGGCGTAGCATGTGGCGTCCCATGTGGTTCACTTTCTTCAGCGCTATTGGTCCTGTAGTAGAATGTTGCGGTGGTATTTATTAGAATGGTAGAGTGGGTAGGAACGGTTGAGTCTATATGCATAGATGATAATAAGACTTAAAAATCTCTCCAAAAGATCTCCTTATATCATCGATGTATACCAAACGTGTTTCGGAACTAAAATGTTCCTTCTTCAGTAGCTAACAGCGATTACTTAGGATTTTTCCTTTTTTATAGTGTATCTACTTAATACGAAGGAGGTGTCTTTATGTATTATCTAAAAGATGGACCGGATCCGTGGGCTATATATTCTGTCCAAATATCTGATACAGTGCGAAATTGTATAGGCTCCTTTCACTTGGGGTACAATATACACAATAAAATCACTAAAAAGGTGCTCTTTTGTGATGGTTCTACTTATAATAAGTTCTATACATTAAAAACATCTGATTTGCAAAAAATGGAGAGACTGGAAGATGCACAGAAAGGCATAGAAGTGGACATCCTTTGGCCCATCCCACACTGATGACCGCTTCATTGTAAACAATGCCCTGTGGAACTGGATGATAAATGCTACACAACTCCTGCTAGACAACCTGCAAGGGTACCTGACCACAGACGTCATCGTCTTGCATGGGCCAGGGAGCTTTAACACTGGATGAGTGACCAGTGGGCCTCAGTGCTATTTACTGATGAAAGTCGATTTAGGCTACGCAAAAATGATGGCCACCAACGATGTTGGAGACGTCAAGGCTATGCATCAGCCACTGCTGAGCCTTTGGTGGTGATGGTGGTTACAGTGTTGGCAGGTGTGTCTAGTCAATACAGAACTGCCCTTCTGTCACGATGGACGTGCACAGTATAAAAGATAACACACCAACCAGGCTCTGGACGAGAGACAGGGGAAGGGTCACCTCCTAGTTTATCCCTGACCTCTTTCCCTGCACTGCTCAGCCCACAGGCAGACCTTGAAGGTAGGTGTGCTGTGTCCTCCAGCCTGAACTGACAAAAACCCTGAACTCCCTGAGATGGTGAAGTGGGGAGATAGGAGCAGCCTGCTTGCACAGAACCTGGATGGGATAGATGACAACAACAACCAAACAAGAAATGACACTTATCTTCTGAGAGCAGGAACTGACAGCCAACCTTCCCAGACCAAAATGATCAGTATAATCCGCTCAGAGCACTTAGCTGGAGACCATTTAAACTAATGACTCCACCCAGTGCACCTGATGAGAGGCGGATCCAGCACGGCACCAAAACAAATACTAAACTCGTGCTGCTATCCTGGCCGACCTCCGCACATCGTCAGAGTGGGGCATGACAGTACCCCCCCTTCTACGGGTGACCTCCGGACACCCTGGACCAACCTTATCCGGGTGGGACCTATGAAAGGCCCTCACCAGTCGGCTGGCATTGACATCTGATGCCGGAACCCACATCCTCTCCTCAGGACCCTATCCCCTCCAGTGCACCAGGTACTGGAGGGAACCCCGCAGAACTCTCGAGTCGAGAATCCTGGAGATCTCGAACTCCAAGTTTCCCTCGACTAGAACAGGAGGAGGAGGCAATGGCGATGGTACCACCGGTTTAACATATTTTTTTAGTAAAGACTTGTGGAAGACATCATGGATCCTCCAAGTCTGCGGCAGATCCAGTCGAAACGCCACAGGATTGATCACCGCAGAAATTTTATACGGACCAACAAATCTTGTACCCAGTTTCCAAGATGGCACTCTCAACTTGATATTCTTAGTGGACAACCACACCAGATCACCCACAGACAGGTCCGGACCAGTCACACGTCTCCTGTCAGCCATTCGTTTATACCTCTCACCCATCCTCTCCAGATTCCCTTGAATCCTCCGCCAGATAGAGGATAAAGAATCTCTCCTCCTCTGGCATCCCGGAGGAACCAGACCCAGAAAAGGTACCAAACTGAGGATGGAAACCGTATGCGCCAAAAAATGGCGACTTACCCGTGGACTCCTGCCTACGGTTATTCAATGCAAATTCTGCTAAGGACAAGAATGAGGACCAGTCCTCCTGATTCTCAGCCACAAAGCACCTCAAGTAGGTCTCCAGGTTTTGATTGGTACGCTCCGTCTGACCATTCGACTGTGGATGAAAAGCCGACCAGAAAGAAAGTTGAATGCCAAGTCGAGAGCAGAACGCCCTCCAAAACCTGGAGACAAACTGCGTGCCCCTATCAGAGACCACATCCGAAGGAATACCGTGCAATTTCACAATATTATCCACAAAAATCTGCGCAAGAGTCTTAGCGTTAGGCAGACTTGTTAGTGGTATAAAGTGAGCCATTTTACTGAAACGGTCGACTACCACCAAAATCACTGTTCTCCCGGAGGAACTCGGCAGGTCCGTAATAAAGTCCATGGACAAATGCGTCAAAGGACGAGATGGAATAGACAATGGAAGAAGTGAACCAGGTGGTCGAGTATGAGCAACCTTTGACCGAGTGCAGGTTTCACAAGCTGTCACGTAATTCTCAATACTCTTACGCAACCCTGGCCACCAGAACCTCCGGGACACCAGATCACAGGTGGACTTACCACCAGGATGTCCAGCGAGAACAGTATCGTGATGTTCCTTGAACACCTTGTATCGTAGGCCCTCAGGAACAAACAACCTCCCTGGGGGACACGAACCAGGAGCCCTCTCCTGAGCTCCTAATACCTCCATCTCTAATTCAGGGTACAGAGCGGAGACCACGACTCCATCCGCCAAAATCGGCGCTGGATCTTCTGAATCACCTCCCCCAGGGAAGCTGCGAGACAAGGCATCTGCCTTGACGTTCTTGACCCCTGAAATTGAACCTGGTAAAAAACAGTGACCATCTGGCCTGTCTAGGGTTCAGACGCTTGGCAGATTGCAAGTAAGCCAAATTCTTATGGTCTGTATATACAGTAACGGGGTGAGAAGCCCCCTCTAACCAGTGACGCCATTCTTCAAAGGCCAACTTGATAGCCAACAACTCCCTATCTCCAACATCATAATTCCTCTCGGCGACCGAGAGCTTCCTGGAGAAGAAGGCACACGGAACCCACTTGCCAGGAGAAGGACCCTGCGAAAGCACCGCCCCAACCCCCACCTCTGATGCATCAACCTCGACCAGGAATGGCTGAGATACATCCAGCTGCACGAGAATGGGAGCAGACGCAAAACGCTCTTTAATAGCCGAAAAGGCCTGCAATGCCTCATCCGACCAGACAGAGACATCAGCTCCCTTCTTGGTCATATCAGTAAGAGGTTTGACTAGCGTGGAACAATTCGAAATAAATTTTCTAGAATAATTCGTGAAACCCAAAAACCGCATCAAAGCTTTCGGATTCTCCGGTCGGTCCCACTCCAGAACCGCCCGGACCTTTTCGGGGTCCATACGAAAACCGGAATCAGAAAGCATGTATCCTAAGAATTGAAGCTCTTGCACCGCAAACAAACATTTCTCCAATTTGGCGTATAACTTATTCTCCCGAAGGATCGTCAAAACCTGTCTCACATGATCCTGATGGGTCTTCAGATCAGGAGAATAAATTAAAATGTCATCTAGGTAGACTACTACGAACCTCCCCACCAAGTGATGAAAAATATCATTGACGAATCGCTGAAATACCGCTGGCACATTCGTCAACCCAAAAGGCATTACCAGGTTCTCAAAATGACCCTCGTGCGTATTGAAGGCCGTTTTCCACTCATCCCCTTCCTTGATCCTTATCAGATTGTATGCTCCTCTCAAATCCAACTTGGAGAACACTTTGGCTCCAACAATCTGATCAAAAAGATCAGAGATCAAAGGCAGGGGATATGGATCCCGGACTGTAATACGGTTCAGCTCCTGGAAATCCAAGCACGGTCTCAGTGATCCATCTTTCTTCTTCACGAAGAACAAACCTACAGCCACTGGAGACTTAGATGGTCTAATATGACCCTTTGCCAAACTCTCGGCGACATACTTTCGCATGACCTCTCTCTCGGGTTGAGAGAGGTTGTAGAGCCGAGACTTAGGCAATTTAGCCCCCGGAATGAGATTCACTGGACAATCATAGTCACGATGAGGGGGCAATTCCTGAGCCCCACCCTCCGAAAAGACGTCCGAAAAATCCGAGAGATACTGAGGCAAGGCCGTAACGGACACTTCAAAAATAGATGTGACAAGACAATTATCCGAACAAAACTTGCTCCAACCAATGATTTGTCTCGCTTGCCAGTCTATAATTGGGTTATGTCTAGACAACCATGGCAACCCCAAAACTATTGGAGCTGGCAAATCCATTATGACGAAACAGGAAATAATCTCAGCATGTGAATCACACACCCTTAAATGAATACCATGAAAACCGTGAGTAAGGCTTCCTTGAGAAAGAGGGGAAGAATCAATAGCAAAAACACGAATCTCGTTCTCTAACGTGCAAGTACTTAGTCCCAAACCCTCAAGAAACAGAAAGTCAATTAAATTTACCCCAGCACCACAATCAAGAAAAACATCAACAAACACATTTCTAGACTCTAGCGCCACCATAGCTGAAAGGAGAAAACGGGAACTGCAGGGAACTTGCATACCAGTCTGCTCCACCACACCATTCATACTACCAAGTGTGAGGGGAGTTTTTTTTTTCTCTCTTTTTTCTTTATCTCTTCCCCCTGTGGTTCAATATACGGACAAGAAAAAACAAAATGACCCCTCTTCCCACAATAGAAACATAGATTGTGCACTTTTCGAAAGTCTCTACTATCCGAATGGCAAGATATCTGACCTAACTGCATGAGTTCCTCCCCTACCCCAGAGTAACAAGCAATATCACCCTGAGCAGCTGGTGAAACAAAACCACACGCGGGAGGAATCCCCTGCACGGAGGGACCCTTACACCTCTCTCTGATACGTCTATCTAAACGTATAGCCGAAGACATTGCGTTCTCCAAAGTATCTGGGTATTCATGAAAAGCCAGAGCATCTTTCAACCTTTCAGATAACCCCTGACAAAACTGGCTACGTAACGCGGGGTCGTTCCACCCCGACTCAGTAGCCCACCTCCTAAACTCTGTGCAGTAAACCTCAGCAGTATGTTTACCCTGTAGTAAGTTACGTAATTTTGATTCTGCCATCGAAACTCGATCTGGGTCATCGTAAATCAATCCCAGGGCTTTAAGGGCTTTAAAAAATTCCTCCACCGACCGGAGGGCCAGAGAACCGGGCGGCAGAGAAAAAGCCCAGGATTGCGCGTCCCCTTTAAGCAAAGACATGATGATACCCACCCTCTGATCCTCATTACCTGATGAAAATGGGCACAATCGAAAGTACAAATTACATGACTCTTTGAAACGGAAAAAATCATCAGTACCCCCTGCAAATTTCTCAGGAAGAGCGACTTTAGGCTCCCCAACAATTTGACCTGTACCTGAAGCCAACACCCTCTGACACTGTGTGACAGTACTACGCAGATCCGCAACCTCCAGGGACAAACCCTGCATGCGGTCAACCAATGCATCAATTGACGCCATCACATAAATGCTGAGCAATGGCAGTCACAGTATGGCGGATTATAATGTCATGATGGACGTGCACAGTATAAAAGATAACACACCAACCAGGCTCTGGACGAGAGACAGGGGAAGGGTCACCTCCTAGTTTATCCCTGACCTCTTTCCCTGCACTGCTCAGCCCACAGGCAGACCTTGAAGGTAGGTGTGCTGTGTCCTCCAGCCTGAACTGACAAAACCCTGAACTCCCTGAGATGGTGAAGTGGGGAGATAGGAGCAGCCTGCTCGCACAGAACCTGGATGGGATAGATGACAACAACAACCAAACAAGAAATGACACTTATCTTCTGAGAGCAGGAACTGACAGCCAACCTTCCCTCCAAACTTCCCAGACCAAAATGATCAGTATAATCCGCTCAGAGCACTTAGCTGGAGACCATTTAAACTAATGACTCCACCCAGTGCACCTGATGAGAGGCGGATCCAGCACGGCACCAAAACAAATACTAAACTCGTGCTGCTATCCTGGCCTACCTCCGCACATTGTCAGAGTGGGGCATGACACCTACAAAGTAGTTATGAATACTCAAACTTTGATTCCCCACCATACTTAATGGCTGTAGACATGGTTCTAAAGGTCACCAAACATATGAGATAAATATTCTTAGACAGGTGGACCACCTATCCATTTGTACTGCAGGCCAACTGTATCAGTGTTAGATACATACCTGTATATGAAGCAGGGAGTTAAAAAGATAAATTACTGAAAAAAACTGTTAATAGATAAATCATTTGAAATGTTCAAAATTAGGATTTCGGACGATTTTTTGTTCAAATCTTATGTGAATAGAGTCCCTTAAAGTTCCTTTGTGCTTTCACTGCCTTCACAAGGCCTTCAATCACTCTACGGTTTAGAATCATCAGTCCATGTACCTTACCCCACATCTATGGCTATGGAGTCATAGTGGAGTCTACCATCTGTGGAGCTTGTTTTAGTATTGGGTATTTGGAGCTGGAGTCAGAATGTAGAAAAATACAGTCAAAAGTTTGTCTTACTGGGGGGGCGTGTCTGGATGTCAACTAAGATGGCCGCTTGAGTGATCGGCTCCTGCCTGCACCGGCGCACTCTGGCCAGCGACACCCGAAATCTTAGCCAAATGGGGGGAAAAAATGCTCCCCGAAGGTCCTCTCCTCCTCCCCGATCTCCCTCGTAGCCCAGGACGTGGGCTCCCAGGACAGCGCTCCACGCTGCAAGGAGTCTCCCACCATTGCTCCCTCCCACAACCTCGACAAAGCGCTCGAGCGGGAGCACGGGAAGAGCCACAGGAGCGGAGGGACGAACCACCCACCATCATGGAGGCGGCTTCACCACCTGGAGAATCTGCACCCCCAAAGACCGGACCGGAGCTCTCTTCTGCAGCGAGGGACTTGTTGCCTGCCACATCCAGGAGGTCAGGAGTTAACATGGCGGCCCCAGAAGACAGCGCACAACAGGGGTCTGCGGATACAGGTACTGTGCCCTTACCCGCCCTACAGAACGCAGCTCCCTCATCCTCCTCACAAAGACCACCCATTGCCCTTTCTGGGAACCCCTGGTCTGCCCCTCCAGAGGGTACCCCACCTTCCCTGGCTAATGAAAACAGCAGCTCCCCATTCCCCACAGATGCCTGGGCAAGCTCACCAAGCCCTCCCCCACTGGCTGCTATGTCTCCTCGTGCTGCTCCTGAGCCCCCACAATCCTGGGCAGTTTACCTCAGCCAATTCCCTACAAAAGATCGGATGCTCATATCTTAGTTAAGTGAGCCTGCAGGGCAGAGATTGCTGCTGCCCGCACCGATATTAAGCATATTGTCGATCGAGTGGACTCATTAGAAAATGCACACGATGACACCAGACAGCACATATTCGCGAGTCTGTAACATCTCAAACAGCGGCTCTTAGGGAAATGGGTTGGCACTTGGAGGATCTGGACAATAGGTGCCGCAGAAATAACATCAGAGTCAGAGGTCTCCCGGAGGCAACTGGAAACGAAGACTTTTTGGTCACTTTGGAGGCTATATTTAAAATAATTCTTAGAGAGCCACCCTCGCACAAGATCAAACTGGACAGGGCCCATAGGGCACTGAAACCCAAGGGCATCTCCACTCGTCCCAGTAACATAATTTGTCGTGTCAATGATTGCACTCTCAAAGACCATTATGGCGAAGGCTCGGACTCTACGCAACTTTGAATTTGATGGGGCCCCCGTGCAGCTCTTCCCTGACCTCTCCTAGATTACCTTGCAAAAAAAGGAGACACCTACAGCCTCTCCTCACATTGCTGCGAGACCGTCAAATAGCCTACCGCTGTGGATTTCAGTTTGCTCTGCCAGCACGCCAGCAGGGAAAGACAGCAACCCTTTGATCCTTCTCAGACATACTGTACACCCTTTCTGCGAGATGCTGGGACTTCCTGTACCTGCAATGACGGACTGGGAGATTGAACCTCCTGTGCCACCACCACCCCGTGTCTGGTCCTAGGTGACAAGGAAGAGAAGAGCAGGTCTGAACGCAGACCCCTCTATCTCCAGGACATTGATCGCCCTATTGATCCCTCTTTAATTTAGGTAGAGTGTTACAACCCCGATTCTGCCCCTGAGCTACCTACACAGGTAGGAGTCCCCTATCACTGCGGACATTATGCTGCTATTTGTCATATCTATTTGCTTTTTAGCCTGTTACTTACATAATGTTATTTTGTTTTTGCTTTCATGTTGCAGGCCCCCCTGAGCACCGGTTGACCTTAGAAGGTCTTGTTAGTCAGTATTTGCTCCACAAGGAGCCTCGGTCAGTTGACCTCTGACACTGCAATCCCAGAAGAGGCCCCGATAGTTGCCTCTAGCAGGGATATACATCCCTGGAAATTGTTATTCACTGTTAGTTATATTTTTTTGAGTTCTGTCTTTTCTTGTCCTCCCCCCCCCCCCCTTGTTTCCATATCCCTTTCTAGCTGCCTCACATTCCTCGATCAAGGCCCCTACACTGACCTCGGCATTAGACGAGAATTCATCAGACGTGAAGTTCTTCAACTAACGAACAAGGAACACGTAGAATTAATTTCTGTGAATATTGGTAAGCTGTATTCTCCCTGCACTTCACTCCCTCCTACATTACCATGGTGCAGTGTATGACCTTAAATATCAAGGGACTCAACTCCAACGCCAAGAGGAGACTTTTGCTCTTGGAGTTGAAATCCCTCAAAGCGGACATAGTGTTTCTTCAGGAAACCCACTTTGACGAAAACTTCTCCTTTCGCTTTGCATCTCACCTATATCCCACTGCATACTCTCCCACCCATTCTCGCCGGAAGGCGGGAGTCGCCATTCTCATATCAGCCCACTACTCCATCAGAATTGAATCTTCAATATTAGATCCGCAGGGGCGCTATATCATTCTGAGAGGTAAACTTGCAGGACAGTCAATCACACTTTGTAATTTGTATGCCCCGAACACGTCCCAGATTCATTTTCTTAGCAGGGTGTGTTCCACAAGGTTTTCGGATTTCCCGATTCATTGGTCCTACTGGGAGGGGACTTTAACACTATTTTCTCTGACCCTATGGACAGGCTGGCTTTGCCAGGCAGGCCCTTACACTTAACACAACAGCGATTAACTAGGGACTTTCGCAAATTAATCTGGCGATACTCCTTACTCCTTATACGAGCTTTGGCAATTTAATTATTAATTACTGATAGGTCTTTCTCCTTTTACTCTGCCCCACATGGTACCCACACCTGAATTGATTTCTTTTTTGGAACCATCTCCACTCTCCATGTTAAAGGGGGCTAATATGGGTCAAATCACCTGGTCCGACCATGCCCCAGTAATGGTTGGAATAGACCTCAGGTCTGGTCACACTCGCCAATGTCATTAGAGTCTTAATGACACCCTGCTTAAAAGACCACTATTACGGGATGAACTACGCGGTCACCTACAATCCTATTTTGACCTTAATGAAGGGTTGTGGGGATGTACGTTCCCTATGGGAGACCCATAAGGTGGTAATGAGAGGGCACTGTATCACCCTGGGCACAAGACTAAAAAAAGGACTCAATAGCTACAGTATGGTCTCTGAAATCCCGTTTGCATAACCTGGAGGAGACTATCATGCCCTGCTCAGGTTATGTGCGGAGGTCTGCCAGGCTAGCAGCACATGTGTAGTTTGTTTTGTTTTGGGTTTGGATTTGAGCTGTATCCGCCTCCTTCCAGGTGCACTGGGTGGGGTCGTTTGTATGAGTTTAAATTACTCCCTTTCCCAGTGTCCTGTGCGGGTTATAGCTTCTATCTTGCTCTGTGGAAGGAAGGAAGGAATTGCTGTTTCTGCTCAGATACAGATAACTTGGTTTTGTTTCTCTCTTGTGTTCTTTCTAGGCTGTTAGGGAGACACCTGCTCCCTCCTTGCTTGAGGAAGCAGGCTGTCTCTTTTCCCCTTTTCCACTATCTTAGGGATCTTAGGGTTTCTTCAGTCTTAGGCACGGGGGCACGTTTATTCCCACCTTCAGGGTCTGAACGTGGGCACAGAAGTCCAGGGAGAGTTGGTAAGGATTTGCTAGGAGGTGACCTTTATCCACAGCTTCTGGCCTAGACACTTGTTTCATGGTTTTCTGTGTTTGTATTGTATCTTGTATCCTACCCAGCGTGACAGAGACCATGTCTGCCCATCCTACCCACCGCACACTAAAGCATATAGTTGAAGTTAGAGCCCATCTACATAGGATAGCCCTGGGCAAGGTCGACAAGCTAATGTTATACACCCAAAAAACAATATTATGTATGGAGGAATAAGCCCCACAGGCTGTTGGCGAGACAACTTAGGAATCGCCCCTAACAAACAGGCCCATGTGCAGTTAAGGGAACGGATTGGACAGTTCACTATGACCCCAGGGAAGTTGTGGAGCGATTCTCGATCTACTATACCACCTCTATAATCTGCCTAGTGACCTCTCCACAAACAAAGGGACCAGAGAGCGTCTATTGCAGTTATATTTGGCCTTATGTAACCTCCCCACCCTTTCGACTGCAGATACTACTGCCGTTAATAAACCTGTGATTGTGAAAGAGATAGAGAATGTAATTGACCACCTACCGGAGGGCAAGTCCCCGGGCCCTAACGGCTACTCCTATAAATATTAGAAGATCTTTAAGACAGAACTGATCCCCCATGTGGCAAATCTTTTTAATCAATTCCGATCAGGTAATGCCTACTCCCATGTCCCACTCATATCTTACGTTGATCCCGAAACCCGGAAAGGACTCTCTCGATTGCCAAAATTATAGGCCCATTGCACTACTTAATTCAAGCCTCAAAATTTTTACTAAAATACTGGCCTCCCGCTTAAACGCCTTTCTCCCCTCATTGATTTATAAAGACCAGGTAGGTTTTGTCCCATGTTAACAGTGACAACACGAGATGGAACATCGACTTCATGGAGGTGGTTGACTGGTCGGGGGAGGAGGCATTGCTTCTTAGTTTAGACGCTGAAAAAGCATTTGACCGCTTAAGATGGCCGTTTCTGTTCGCGACCTTGAAGGCATATGGTCTTTCAGGCCATCCGAGGCTTATACTACTCCCCACGGCAACAATCAAGCTTCCACACGCTGAGTCTCGACCAATACACATTGCAAATAATAAGGGGGATAAGGGACATCCCTGTCTTGTACCATTGGCTATGTGTATTGAACCCCTAGCGGCTAAAATCAGGGATTACCCAGATGTCAGGGGTATCATGGTCAGGGATAAAGAGTTTAAGCTGTCACTATATGCGGATGATGTCCTCCTCACCCTCACTAAACTTCATGTCTCCCTCCCAAACCTCCACTCCATTTTACAGGAATTTCGATCACTGTCAGGGTATAAGGTCAACACCCATAAAACTGAGGCTCCCCCGCCTCAATATACCTTGGGGGACCCAAGGCTTCCTCCGGGCAAACTTTCCTTTCCATTAGAAAATCCTGTACCTGTATGAGACCTTACCCATTCCGGTCCCCCTCAAAGATTTGAGATCTGTTCAGTCCCAGCTCCTCTGATTTATATTTGCCGAGAGACGCCATAGGATCCCTAGGTCTGTACTTCTGTCAAGCAAGTCACAGGGTGGTCTGGGAGTACCTCACCTGATCAAATATTATTGGGCAACTCAGTTAAACTGCATCACAGCTTGGGCATCTCTGCAACCTTATTCTATCTGGATGAAGATAATTCCCTGCTATGGTCTAGCCCATATAGTACGTCATCAACAAGGGAACTTTTGGGGGGCATGGCCTCCACTAAATCCATTTGGCGGACCTGTAGTAGTAGGCTTCCTCTGGTCTCTCGACACTCTTCCATGACTCTTCTATATCCGCCTCTACTCCCAGCGAGTCTCACAACTTCAGCGACGAGACTATGGTTTCAACGCGGCGTCTTTCAATATACGGACATTGTAGATCCATTCACAAGGGACCTTTTACCCTTCTCAGCTATTCAGAAAAAATATGGCCTTCCCCCTTCGACCAACTATTTCTACATTCAGATTAGACACTTTGCCCAATCTATCTTCTCGGGGTTCAATGTTTCCCTCCTGACGACATTTGAACGCCTGTGTAGAAGAGGGGTGCATATAAAGGGGCTAATATCTGACCTGTACTCCATTTTGTTGACCCCTTCCCGGAACGGATTCAAAGACACTCTTACATGGTCCGTTGGTAGGAATACTTGGGGTGAGTTCTGCCAGATGCACTGTGGCGCCTTATATGATATTACTGTAGGGGAAAGCTTGAGATCTAGTGATCACCAGTCAGTGTGGTTTACTATAAGTACAGTGACTGAGTCACACCACACAAAAACAAAAGTTTTAGATTTTAGAAAAACTGACTTTTCTAAAATTAGATTAGTGGTATACGAGTCCCTATCAGATTGGAACAATTTCATTGGAGTCCAGGAGAAATGGGACTACTTAAAAGTGGCACTATTGAAGGCAACAGAAAATTGCATTAGGCTTGTCAGTAAAAGCAAAAAAAGGAAAAGACCACTGTGGTACTCAGCAGAAGTGGCCAAAATCATTAAAAACAAAAAGATAGCATATAGGAATTATAAAAAAAAAAAAACGAGGATGACAGGCTAATTTACAAGATTAGCCAGAGAGAGGCCAAACAAGTTATAAGAGCTTCTAAAGCACAGGCAGAAGAGAAATTAGCTCAGTCAGGAAAAAAAGGCGATAAGGCATTCTTCAGATACATAAATGAAAAAAGGGAACTAAAACAAGGAATTACAAAATTAAAAACAAAAGAAAGAAGGTATATGGAAGAAGATAAAGAACTAGCTGACTGCCTCAATGAATACTTCTGTTCAGTCTTTACGAAGGAAAATGAAGGAAAAGGACCTCAGTTAGGAAAGAAGACTAATGAATCTTTTGATGCATGTGTCTTTACAGAGGAAGAGGTTCTAAGTCAGCTGTCTAAAATCAATACAAATAAGTCACCGGGGCCTGATGGGATACACCCAAAGCTATTAAAAGAGCTCAGCGGTGAACTAGCAAAACCATTAACAGATTTATTTAACCAATCACTGGCAACAGGAGTCGTCCCAGAAGATTGGAAATTAGCAAATGTTGTGCCGATTCACAAGAAAGGTAGTAGGGAGGAATCGGGCAACTATGGCCTGACATCAATAGTGGGGAAATTAGGGGGCGGAGCTAGCGCCAGACGGAGATGGTGGTGTGTGTCTGAGCTCCGGCTAGCCTGCATTCTATACCTCAGCTAACGTTAGCCCTAAAGACCTGAGAATGGTGAAAATAGGCAACCCGAAACAGGGGGAACCTTCACATCACCCGAAATCATCTGTCGCAACGGGCGACATGGACAAATTCATTAAAAAAGCGGCGGCTATACATGTCACTAAAGAGGCTAAAATGGCGCCGGCAGCCATTCAGGATGATGAAATCCAAGACTCCGCTGAAAGAGATAGCGACTCGGAGGACACTGGAGGTCGATCAAATCTCCCTATATCTAGGAAATACCTCAAGTCTGTCCTAACTAAAGCCCTGGATCCGCTGGTAAGCGAAGTTTTTTCCCTGCGTCAGGATATTAGGCACATCGGGGGAAGGGTGGAAGATTTGGAAACCGCACAGACCGCTATGCTCGATTTTCAAGCTGCGGCCTCCAACAACTTACATGCGGTACAGTCCCACTTAAACTCTGTTTATGCGGCCTTAGAAGATCAGGAGAATCGGGGCAGGAGAAACAATTTGAGATTTCGAGGCCTGCCTGAATCGATTATTAATTCAGAAGTACCGGAAGCTATAATGGCTCTCTGTGAACAGCTCCTGGGTCCGGATCACCCCAGCCCGATCATAGAAAGGGCTCACAGGGCCCTCCGCCCTAAACCTAAACCTGCTGAACCACCTAGAGACATAATATGTCGTCTGATAAATTTCCAAGACAAGGAAGCCATTTTGAAAAGTGCAAGGAAGAAATCGGAAGTCATGTTTAGAGAACAACGCATCCATGTATATCAGGACTTAGCTCCGATTACCTTGAAGAAGCGCAAGACACTTAAACCCCTGACTGAGTGGCTTATACAGCGGAAAATCATCTATCGGTGGACTTTCCCTTTCGGCATATCATTCCTTTACAAGGGGAGTAGGATCACGATCAGAACATACGCCGACCTACAGCACGCGTTACAGCATCTAGAGATCCCTGATATGGAGATCGAAAACTGGGACTTCATCCAAGATGTCGCCTCCTTACCTGAAGTCCCTAAACCGCAACCCTTTGAACCCAGGAGGACCCCCAAAGCCCATCGTCAAAGGAAGAAAGCCAACTTGATCTCTCCTAGACGTCTTTCCACGGACTCTTTTTGAACCTTTCTCCTGGTTCTTTATTAAGTTGCCGGAGAGGAAACCTCATTGGGATAAGGTGGAAATAATCGGGTTTCTATTCCCTTCCGTCCATATGTAACTATTGTTATGGTTTTCTGGTTCCTTACCCTCTCCCTCCTTCCACCCCTTTCCTCCCATCCCTCCCCCCCTCTCCCCCCCTCTCCCCCCCCCCCTCCCTAGCCTTTCCCTCATTGTATTGTATTTTCCTTTCTTCTTCACTTTCTATGTATTTCTTTAAGGGAGCGTTTTTCTATCCAATTTGGATTTAGATGCCTCTCCTCTGGTATGATCTCCTTTGTTTCACTACTCCCCTTCTGGTTCTGTCCATTAACCCAGAGCTAGAGGGAATTTTTTGGCTCACCCTTAGGTTTGGGAAATATATCATTTGCTTTCTCGGTATTAGAATGCAAGTATAAGGGTCATTACCCATACTTCCCCCTATGTACATGATTTTGCAGATATACTGCTTATGTTTCTTGTTTTCTTTTCATTATTTTAGTTATTTGGTTCGTTACGTTACCTCGTCACCAGAAAATTCCGGAAGGATGGTAATGGTGTGGGATGCACGATTAAGGTTTGACCTGACTATACTGCCTATAGATCACTACACTCCTTCATCTATCAGAGTAAAGCTCCCTTCCCCTCACGTTCAAGATGGCTGACCTCAATTAGCATCTTACAACGTCAGGGGCTTTAACTCCCCTTCCAAAAGAAGGCAAGTGTTCGGAATGCTGAAGAAGGAGCGAGCCACAATAGTGTTCCTTCAGGAAACGCACTTAAAGATAGGTCATTTCCCTAACCTTACCTATTCCTACTTTTCTCATTGGTTCCACAGTGGTTCTAATTCTTCCAACTCTAGAGGTGTGAGTATAGGGATGCATAAAGGAGTTCAGTTTCATCTTCTGGACCAATGTTTGGATCCAGAAGGAAGATACATAATGTTGAAGGGGACAATCCTTCAAAACTTATATACGTTTGTTAATGTATACGTCCCTAATAAGAAACAAATTCCATGGTTGAAAAATATTCTGGACAAAATTAACAGTTTTAGGGAAGGCACATTAATACTAGGGGGAGATTTTAACTTGGTTTTAAACCCTCTTTTAGACTCCTCATCAGGAAAGTCTCCTCACTCTCAGTTAGCAATTCGCTCCTTAACCTCTAAACTCTGGAAAGCCCAAATCATTGATATTTGGCGTACCTTCCACCCAGATACTAAGGATTACTCCTACTACTCAAATGTCCACGGCTCTTATCAGCGTCTGGACTATTTCTTTATCTCTAAAAATAACCTCCAGTATTGTAAGGAACCATCCATAGGTAATATTCTCCTTTCCGACCACTCCCCTATTTATATTTCTATCAACTTGCCAAAGAAAAGTAGAACCTATACATCTTGGAGATTGAATGAGCAAATTCTTGGAAACACTGAGTCTATTGCAAAAATCCAAAAAACTCTGACTGAGTATTTCCATCTTAACTCCACCTCAGAAATTTCTCCCCAGACACTATGGGACGCCCACAAAGCTGTGGTGAGAGGACAGTGCATTAGCATTGGTGCCCATCTCAAAAAAACTAGAAATAAAAAAATAAACGATCTCCATGAAAAAATTTCTCTCTTAGAAAAATCCCATAAAGTGTCTCTACTAAAAGCTCATTTGGAGGAGTTAAATAGTTATAGACGTTCCCTTAGAGACCTTTTAAATACTCTCTCAGCAAAATATTACTTGAATTCGCAATATAAGATCTACGCGCATGGAAACAAAGCCTCTAGGTTTGTTATTAATAGGGTTAAACAGAGGAAATCAAACAACTTCGTACATAAACTAACTAATGCCTCAGGTTCACACATTTTTGATTCAGATCAAATTGCAAAGCAATTTAGGAATTATTATGAATCCCTATATAACCTGGAGGGACTTACCCCCTCTCCTCCATCTCCTGAGCTATTATCATCCTTTTCCGAGTTCTTGGGGAAATTACATCTCCCCTCCTTGTCGGAAGAGAATAAATCACTGTTGGCTTCCCCCTTCTCTCCTACTGAACTCCTAGAGGTTATCCATAATTCTCCTAAAGGGAAAAGCCCAGGCCCGGACGGCCTTCCTATTTCTTATTACTCTACATTCCAGGATATTCTTATTCCCCATCTCATTCCGCTTTTTAACCTTACCCTAACCAGTATTCCCTTATCCAAAGATATGACCAAAGCCCATATTGTCCTAATTCCCAAGGAGGGTAAGGATCCCTTATTATGCCCTAGTTATAGGCCCATCTCTCTCCTTAACATCGACCTCAAATTACTAGCGAAAATGCTGGCGAATCGACTAGCTTCTATACTACCTTCTTTGATCCACAGAGATCAAACTGGCTTTGTTAAGGGGAGAGAGGGTAAGGACAATACTGCTAGGGTCCTTAATATCCTCTTTCACGCCAAAAAAAAAGCTGTTCCATTGGTCCTTCTCAGCACAGATGCTGAGAAGGCATTTGATAGGGTTAAATGGTCCTTTATGAAATATGTCCTCTCCTCTCAAAAATTCCCCTTACCTTTCCTATCAGCCATAGATGCCATGTACTCAAATGCCTCTGCCTCAATCTCCATTAATAATACCTTATCATCCCCATTCATGATATCTAATGGTACCCGTCAGGGTTGCCCCCTCTCCCCTCTCCTCTTTGTATTGATTATGGAACCCCTATTGCAGTCTATTTGATCTGACAAGGATATCAAGGGGATACGCCTTGGGGACCAGGAACATAAGACAGCGGCCTTTGCTGATGATCTGTTGATCATGATCAGTAACCCAAATGTTGCTCTCCCCAGAGTTTATCATCACTTAGAAAATTTTAGTAAACTTTCCAACTTTAAAATTAACCACAGCAAATCCTTAATCATTCATTCTGGCCTTTCTAACTCCTTGAAAAATCGTCTAAAACTGAACTCACCCTTTAACTGGACGGCCCCGCATTTAACCTATCTTGGCATTAAAATAAGTAATGATCCCTCCCAACTTTTTGCCTTAAATTATACCCCCCTTTTGAGTCACATATCCACCACTTTGAAAAACCTAGACCTGCCAATATTTTCTTGGTTTGGTAGGAAAAACCTTCTTATGTCTTTAGTATTACCCAAACTGTCTTACTTACTTCAGGTCCTCCCTATTCCCATTCCCTCTTCCTATTATGCTTCGCTTAGATCACTTTTTAGCTCATTCATCTGGAACAGAGGGAAGGCCCGACTCTCATACAAATCCCTAAACAGACCCAAAGCTCTTGGTGGTATTGCGCTACCGGATCCTGAATTGTATGGAAAGGCCATCCTCCTCTCCAGAATTGTGGACTGGTTGAGATCTCCCCCCCATAAATCCTGGGTCCAAATGGAACAATCTTTAGCCAAAACATCCTTTAAAACTCTCCTACTGGGCCATAAATGCCCTCCCCCTGTGTCACCAGACGTAACCCCTTTAATTAAAGCTACTTACAATACTTGGAAATGGCTTCAAGCCACTCATCTTCATATCCCCTTCCCTTCTCCACTTCTCCAAATAAGAGATATCTTACAAATTGCTCCCAAGGTTTTCCAAGAGTGCTTACCCACTAACCTGAAAGAGTCTGAGGTTAAGCTGAGAGATTTATACCAAGATAACAAGCCCATATCTCTAAATAGTTTAAAAGAAAGCCTCTTAATCCCATCATCTCTCCCACTCAGGAATCCCATATATTTTATTAAGGCTTACTTATCTCAACATGTCTCTTACAGTGACCTGATAAGACCTCTGAACTGGTTTGAGAGCTTGGTAGAGAGTTCGCAAGACCCTATAAAAATGATATCACAATTTTACAGCAGAATAAGATCCCAAACAACTTCTATTTTACCCTCCTTTATCGGTTTATGGGAGAAGGACTTAAAACATACTTTTTCAGCTAAAGAAATTCATATTATTTTGAACTCTCCTCACAAAGCATCTAGATGTGTACGCATTCAAGAAAATGGGTTCAAGATAATCACTAGGTGGTATAAAACCCCGGACGTGGTCTCTCGATACTCATCATCTGGTTGTGACAAATGTTGGAGATGTCTTGCTGATAGAGGTTCTTACTTACATATTTGGTGGGAGTGTCCGAAATTACTATCTTGGTGGAACAAAATATTCCAAATTAGCAATCACATCTGTGGTGGGGATCTCTCCCCCTCCCCCGAGATAGCTCTCCTGAACATTTTCCCTCTTAACCATAAAATCCCAAACCTAGGTCTTTTTAAACATCTGATTGCAGCAGCCAAACTGCTTATCCCTAGACTTTGGCTCTCCACAGAAATCCCTCCTATTAAGCAATGGCTTTCGAAGGTTGACCAGATGCACAGATTTGAGGAACTTTCCTCCTGGGAGCTGAGAAACTTCCAAAAGTTTTCAAAAACGTGGGAGGCATGGAAAACATTGAGGAACTCCAACGACTTGCCAACAGTATAAGCTGAACTCAGTGGGGACTATTGCATCCTCTGAACAGGTCTTAACCTGAGGGTTTTCACCCTCCATTATCACATCTCATTATCAATGTGTCTTTGCACCCATACCTTACCATCTCTTTCTTGTATGCCGGATCCCTGGAAAGGCAGGCTTTATTATACAATGATATCCTCGCACTTATATATGTCTAAGTTATGTGACGTTAAAGTTGTATGTTATTTGACGCTACAGACAGGAGGTTACCCCTCCTTATTGTATGGAATGCTGAAGTTTCTTAATAAAAAATTTATAAACAAAAAAAAATAAAAAAAAAATTGTGGGGAAATTAATGGAAACCATATTTAACCACTTTCCATCCGCCCATAGGATATAAACGTCCTATGGGTGGATCTCTATTTCTGAACGGACGTTCCAGAACGTCCGTTCAGAAAGTGCAGCTGCACGCTAATCGTGCAGCTGCTGATCGGGTTGCCCGCTGTCAGTGACAGCAGGGCAACCCAGAGAGAAGGCAGGGACAGTGCCCAGGTGTCCCTGCCTTCTAGATCGCTGCATACACAGCGCTCACCGACCGCTGTGTATGCAGAGCAGGAAGCGCTATGCGCTTCCTGTTCCGGCCCGGCGGTCATGTGACCGCCGGGACCGGAGAGTGCAGGAGCTGTGTGAGGTCTTTCACAGACCTCGATCAGCCCTGCACTGAGGCTGTACAGCGCAGAATTATGCTGTACAGCTTCTCTGGGGGGTGTATTTGTCCTGTAACTGGGGCTACTATGTCAGCCCCAGTTACAGGAGAAATCAACAGTGAAAAAAAAAAGAAAAAGTGAAGTAAATGTCCCCCAGAGGTCTTGTATGACCTTATGGGGGATGAAAAGTGTAAAAAAATAAAAATAAAAATAAAAATAAAGGGTTGAAAAAATAAAATAAAAAAAAGTTTCACATGTGAAAGGGATTTTCATAATCTTACTTTTGATACATCACAGATTAGACATATATTATACAAGCCTCATCTCTTGTGGCATACAGCACATCAAATTAGCACATATCACACCCTGCCAGTGCTGGACACAATAGCAGCATCCCTGAACAAAGGAGCTATTTAACATCTCACCTCACATACAATGAAATGAACTGAGATACCCTATTCAACTTATTAGCATATAGAGGAAAACCTGTTCAATGTAAAATAGCTCTTTTGCAAGTATTGTATATAGCAGATACCAGCATTGTTTAACAAAGTTTCAACTGTATTTTGACAACACATGTTTCCCAAGGCCTGCTGAGAACTACCAGGATTGTTCCAATTGGATCTTGAGAGACAATATGCGCCCACCCCCAAAAAGCCCTATAAGTATGTGCTGAAAAATAAAGATGTCAGATATTTAACAACCTAAGTTCAGTCTGGGCTGGTTATTTACCTCCTGATCAGAAGCAAACCGGATATTCGTTGCACAGGGAAATATTCATGGGTTGGAGGTTTGATGCCTCATTTTATAACCATCATAAACCTGCCTGAAGAAAACCGCTAACAGTTTGGTGTCAGAAGGTGGGATCCACCAAAATACAGTATCGGGTAAGTGATTCTATATTTAAGATATATATTATTACTGCCCTATACTGTAAGAGTGGATTATTTGAACCCGGTAAGCGCTTCTGATAAGCGTCTCCCAGGAATCTGATATTCCTAAAGAAATAGAGGGATCTGAAGTCCCAGAGGAATCTGATATTCAAGAAAAAAATGGGGTCTGTAGTCCCCTAATCTGAAAAACAGTATTGTGTGCAACGAATATCCTTTGCTAAAACCTGTATATTGCTGTATAGTTGCTTAATCATTTTTAGTCGTTATATATATATATATATATATATATAAGGTTGAATTTTACTGTATAGACTGTGTATAGATTATGTATAGATTGTATGTGAGTTCATGCTGAAATTGAAGGTATAAAATTGGCCATCAATAGTTTAAAATCTGCCATAAATTCAGGAGTAATATGAGCCTGAATTAGAAGTAATACCATCCAGAATAGTTTAAAATCTGCCAAAAATTTCTGGAGTAGTTATGAACCTGAATTAGAAGAAATAGGAAAAAAAACCCACATAAACTGATAAGCATAAGGTTTATCAGTAAGTATTTTTGCACTGAACACAAACATAATCATCCTTTGATAAACCTCCAAATTCAGCTGATCTCACTGTATATTTTAGCTAAGTAAAAATGGGCAATTCTTATGGTAAGGAGGATCCCAAAAATAAACTGAATTTTTTAATTTAGAACTGAAAATCATGTTCTGAAAATCTGCTGCGAATCACTCTATGGTGAAACTGTCTCCTAAAAATGAATTGGGGGAAAGTCCAAAAATGTTTAAAAAAAAAAGTCCCCAAGTAAGGAATAAAAAAAAAAAATGTTAAAAATAGAAAAAATAAAATAGAATAGACATATTTAGTATTGCCGTGTCCATCTCTATAAAAATATCACATGACCTAACCCCTCGGGGGAACACCGTAAAAAAAAAAAAAAGATGTCAAAACAAGCAATTTTTGTCACCTTACATCACAAAAGGTGCAACACCAAGTGATCAAAAACGCGTATGTCCCACAAAATGGTACTAATAAAACCGTCACCTCATCCCGAAAAAAATGAGCCCCTACATAAGAAAATCTCTCAAAAAATAAAAAAACTATAGCTCTCAGAACATGGACACATTAAAACATAATTTTTTTGTTTCAAAAATTCTATTATTGTGTAAAACTTTAATAAATGAGAAAAAGTATACATATCAGGTATCGCCACGTCCGTAACAATCTGCTCTATAAAAATGTCACTTGACTGAACCCCTCAGGTGAACGCTGTAAAAATAAATAAATAGAAACTGTGCTAAAACAACCAATTTTTTGGTCACCTTGCCCCATAAAGTGTTATAATGAATGATCAAAAAATCATATGTACCCAAAAATAGTACTAATAAAACTGGCACCTTATCCCCTAGTTTCAAAAATGGGGTCACTTCCTGGGAGTTTCTACTGTAAGGGTGCATCAGGGGGCTTCAAATGGGACATGGCATCTAAAAACCATGTGGCGTTCCTTTGCTTCTGCGCCCTGCCGTGTGCCCATACAGCAGTTTATGACCACATGTGGGGTGTTTCTGTAAACCGCAGAATCTGGGTAATAAATATTGAGTTTTGCTTGGCTGTTAACCATCGATGTGTTAAAGAATTTTTTTTTATTAAAATGGAAAATCTGCAAAAAAAGTGAAATTTAAAAATTTGATCTCCATTTTCCTTTAATTCTTGTGGAACGCCTAAAGGGTTAACAAAGTTTGTAAAATCGGTTTTGAATACCTTGAGGGGTGTAGTTTCTACAATGGGGTCATTTATGGGGGTATCCACTATGTAGGCCCCACAAAGTGACTTCAGACCTGAACTGGTCCTTAAAAAGTGGGTTTTGGCAATTTTCTTAAAAATTTGAAGAATTGCTTCTAAACTTCTAAGCCTTATATCGTCCTAAAAAAATAAAATGACATTTCCAAAATGATGCCAACATAAAGTAGACATATGGGGAATGTTAGGTAATAAATATTTTATGAGGTATCACTTTCTGTTTTAAAAGCAGAGAAATTGAAATTTAGAAAATTGTGAATTTTTCTAATTTTTTGGTAAATTTGGGATTTTTTCATAAATAAAGGTGAAATATTTTGACTCAAATTTATGACTATCATGAAGTACAATGTGTCACGAGAAAACAATCTCTGAATGACTTGGATAAATAAAGGCGTTCCAAAGTTATTACCACATAAAGTGAGATATGTCAGTTTTGCAAAATTAGGCCTGGTCAGGAAGGGGGCAAATGGCCCAGATGGGAAGTGGTTAAGGAGAGGATTGTGGAACATCTAAAATCCCATGGATTGAAAGATGAAAAACAGCATGGGTTTACTTCAGGGAGATCATGTCAAACTAATCTTATTGATTTTTTTGATTGGGTGACTAAAACAATAGATGGCGGAGGTGCAGTAGACATCGCTTATCTAGACTTCAGTAAGGCTTTCGATACTGTCCCATATAGAAGGCTTATCAATAAATTGCAGTCTTTGGGCTTGGACTCCCATATTGTTGAATGGATTAGGCAGTGGCTGAGGGACAGGCAACAGAGGGTTGTAGTCAATGGAGTATATTCAGACCAAGGTCTTATTACCAGTGGGGTACCTCAGGGATCTGTTCTGGGATCCATATTGTTTAATATCTTTATCAGCGAAATTGCAGAAGGCCTCGATGGTAAGGTGTGTCTTTTTGCTGATGACTCAAAGATTTGTAACAGGGTTGATGTTCCTGGAGGGATACACCAAATGGAAAAGGATTTCGGAAAACTAGAGGAATGGTCAAAAATCTGGCAACTAAAATTTAATGTGGATAAGTGCAAAATAATGCACCTGGGGCGTAAAAACCCAAGAGCAGAATATAAAATCAGTGATACAGTCCTAACCTCAGTATCTGAGGAAAGGGATTTAGGGGTCATTATTTCATAAGACTTAAAGGTAGGCAGACAATGTCATAGAGCAGCAGGAAATGCTAGCAGAATGATTGGGTGTATAGGGAGAGGCATTACTAGTAGAAAGAGGGAGGTGCTCATGCCGCTCTACAGAGCACTAGTGAGACCTCATTTGGAGTATTGTGCTCAGTACTGGAGACCATATCTCCAGAAGGATATTGATACTTTGGAGAGAGTTCAGAGAAGAGCTACTAAACTGGTACATGGATTGAAGGATAAAACTTACCAGGAAAGATTAAAGGACCTTAACATGTATAGCTTGGAAGAAAGACGAGACAGAGGGGATATGATAGAAACTTTTAAATACATAAAGGGAATCAACAAGGTAAAAGAGGAGAGAATATTTAAAAGAAGAAAAACTGCTACAAGAGGACATAGTTTTAAATTAGAGGGGCAAAGGTTTAAAAGTAATATCAGGAAGTATTACTTTACTGAGAGAGTAGTGGATGCATGGAATAGCCTTCCTGCAGAAGTGGTAGCTGCAAATACAGTGAAGGAGTTTAAGCATGCATGGGATAGGCATAAGGCCATCCTTCATATAAGATAGGGCCAGGGGCTATCCATAGTACTCAGTATATTGGGCAGACTAGATGGGCCAAATGGTTCTTATCTGCCGACACATTCTATGTTTCTATGTTATATGGAGGAAAGCAGCGAAATCCTCAATGTCAGTTCTCTGCCAAGAGAACCAGTATAAGATCCTGATGTACTGGTACCATACTCTTGATCTCCTCCATAGATTGAACCCAGCAGTTGTGAGGGTCTGTTGGAGATGCGGGACACATGGGGGTACGCTACACCATATCTACTTGGACTGCCCTCTAATATGTCCCTTCTGGACCAGAGTCAGCACTCTCTTGAGTGACATTTTTGCCTGCAGTATACCACCTGACCCCATATCCTTCTTACTCAATATCACTCCAGCACATATAAGGAAACATTCACTTAAACTGTTCATACAAGTACTGAATGCAGCCCGCTGCCTTATTTCCTGCTTCTGGAAACGCCCAAAGGTCTCATACCTATATGCCATGGTGACGGAAATCCGGCCCTGGAACATATGACTGCAATGTTCCAGGACAAAACAGATCTATTTCATGCTATTTGGGATGCTTGGGACAATTACTGGGCTACTAGGCTACCCTGAGAAGAGCCCAAGATAATAATAATGTAATCCTCCCCCCCTCCCCTTGATGTGTCACTGTCTGTATTGTCTACGTCTCTGTTGTTATAGTGTTTTTCAAAATAGGTTTCACCCTAATATTAGATTAATGTAGCTACTCCCTCGTGAGAGTTCCTTATACGATGGGACGCCATTGATAATTGTCTCTTTTTTCACTTATCATTTTTCTTCTTTTTCAATATCAATTTTTATTAAAGAAATGAGTACAAGATGCAGGAATCTCATGTAACCTTTATTGACTCTTGTCTGATTTACATTGCACATAATATGTGAAGTTATAGTATATGCTCATTTGTTGAATATGTTGCTTTGTTCACTTTACCTTGTACAATTGTGCATACAGTTGAAACAGAATTGTTTTGTTGTATTTCAATAAAAATAAAATTATTTAAAAAAACGTTTGTCTTACTGATTACACAGCCCTGCCCAGCGTCTTATCCAATTCCCTTTTCTAGTACAATTTTTTAAGGAGCAGTTATTGGACAACCATCCATATTTCCAGACCTATGAGCTTTCTTCCTTCAATGTGGTGGTGTTCAAATCTGAAGGAAAAGTGGGGCCCTTTTCATTCCTTAAGCACATGAATTACAGTATATATAATCTCCTTCTTTAGCTATTTTTGAAGCACATGAGAAGGACAGTTACAATGGTGGTGGAGGTGTGTTAAGTAGTTACTTGTGTGAATATCCATCTCTGAACGGTAATAAAATATGACATTTGTTGGGGAGCCTTTTGGTCAGTGGACACAGCTGCAACTTTTTGGTTTTTACAGTTTGTGAACATGCAACTGAAACCATGCAAATTTTCCACTGTGGATCTGCATGTAGCAAATCCAGTGTTTTCCAGTGCCAGAAAAGTGGATGATAGTTTAAGACAGTGATGCCCAACCTACGGCCCGCGAAGCCGTGTCATGGACTTTATCAGCGCAGGGAGCACTGCGAACGGCACAGGCAGCAAAGCAATGCTGCCTGTGCCTGCAATCTCCCCGCCCAGCGCCGGCTCCTAGCTAATTTATTCACTGCACTTGCCTCTGTGAAATTGAAGAGAAGCGCCGTAAGCTCACACAGGCGCACTGGCAGAGGCATCGAAGTGCCCATGCACCGTCTTCCCGGCCTCTGCCAGTGCGCCTGTGCGAGATTACGGCGCTTCTCTTTAATTTCACAGAGGCAAGTGCAGTGAATAAATTAGCTAGGAAGCGGCTCTGGGTGGTGGGGGGGATATCTGTGGACGACACTGAAGGGGGGATATCTGTGGACGACACTGAAGGGGGGATATCTGTGGACAACACTGAAGGGGGGGATATCTGTGGACGACACTGAAGGGAGATATCTGTGGACGACACTAAAGGGGGGATATCTGTGGACGACACTGAAGGGGGGATATCATAATTTTTTTTGCTATGGAGCCCAGTCATTTCTAGCTACGCCCCTGATTGGTAAGATTGGGCAGGCACTGGAGCGATAAAGCGCCCTGCTGTAGGAGAAGCCGGCGGGAGATGAAAGGAGGAGGGGCCAGCTCCTGGTGGTGTCGGGCACACGGCGCAAGCATGGCGGTGGAGGATCTGACTGAAGCCTAAAGACCAGACATCAAGGTAGACCTACAGAAGAAGGTGACAGCGCAGTATGTAATGTATACATGTGTGCAATGTATGTAGTGCAGTGTGTGATCATCAAATACTGCACTACATACATTACACACATGTATACATCACATGCCCCCTCACAGTAATAATGCCAAGATATGTGCCCTCTTCACAGACGTAATGCTCACACATGCCCCCTCACAGTAGTTTATGCCCAGATATGTGCCCCCTCACAGTAATAATGCCAAGATATGTGCCCTCTTCACAGACGTAATGCTTACACATGCCCCCTTACAGTAGTTATGCCCAGATATGTGCCCCCTCACAGTAGTTATGCCCAGATATGTACCCCCTCACAGTAGTTATGCCCAGATATGTGCCCTCTTCACAGTAGTAATGCTCACTCATGCCCCCTCACAGTAGTTATGCCCAGATATGTGCCCCCTCACAGTAGTTATGCCCAGATATGTGCCCCCTCACAGTAGTTATGCCCAGATATGTGCCCTCTTCACAGTAGTAATGCTCACTCGTGCCCCCTCACAGTAGTTATGCCCTGATATGTGCCCTCCTCACAGTAGTTATGCCCAGATATGTGCCCTCCTCACAGTAGTTATGCTCAGATATGTGCCCCCTCACAGTAGTTATGCCCAGATATGTGCCCTCTTCACAGTAGTAATGCCCACTCGTGCCCCCTCACAGTAGTTATACCCTGATATGTCCCCTCCTCACAGTAGTTATGCCCAGATATGTGCCCTCCTCACAGTAGTTATGCCCAGATATGTGCCCCCTCACAGTAGTTATGCCCATATATGTGCCCTCTTCACAGTAGTAATGCCCACTCGTGCCCCCTCACAGTAGTTATGCCCTGATATGTGCCCTCCTCACAGTAGTTATGCCCAGATATGTGCCCTCCTCACAGTAGTTATGCCCAGATATGTGCCACTCACAGTAGTTATGCCAGATATGTGCCCTCTTCACAGTAGTAATGCTCACACATGCCCCCTCACAGCGTTTGCATTTCTTTCTGGCAAAGCTACCTGGTTCCGGCCTGCGAAATTTATACCAAGTCTAGTGTGCCCCTCAGACGGAAAATGGTTGGGCACCACTGGTTTAAGAGATCTCATTCACATGATGCAGAAAACATCTTTGGTGTAAATTGACCTGCGGTGTACATTTTAAATTCGCAATGTCAGTTAATGCTGTGGATTTACACGGCAGATTATACTCTCTTAAAATCCTCAATGTCACAGCTTTAGATCTGTATGTTCCCTGAAGGCCTCATGCACATGACTGTATTTTTTATTCACATAAAATCCAGATTTTTTGCAAATAGCACACTGAGCCATTCTATGGGGCCACGCACACATTAGTATTTTTGGCAGATCCGTGTGACCGTTCTGCAAATTACAGAACATTAGTACTATTCTTGTCCATATTTTGGGGAGGTTGATGGGAGTAAGAAAAATGCAGAATGCATTCCATATTTCGTGGATCTGCTGGTTTTTCAGACCGAGGAACACAAGTTAGGCTACTTTCACACTAGCATTTTATATTAGAATAGTGGCTCACCCTTTAATTGTATCGGACCAGGTGCTCTATCCGTATGATTTCACCCTATCACAATGTAGCTACAGTTGTGTTCAAAATAATAGCAGTGTGTTTAAAAAAGTGAATAAAGCTCAAAATCCTTCTAATAGCTTTTATTGCCATACACACAAATGCATTGGGAACACTGCACATTCTATTCCAAATCAAAACATGAAGAAAAATATATCAAAAGTGAAGAAAAGTGAATATTAGCATATATTATAAAAAAATAATAGCAGTGTTTGTATTCTTCTTTACAAACTCAAACATTCACTATATAAACTGAAAATTTTTATAAGTTTTTGCTTTCCTTTGAATCGCTTAACTAATATTTAGTTGTATAACCACTGTTTCTGAGAACAGCTGTACATCTGTGTTGTATGGAGTCAACCAACTTCTGGCACCTGTGAACAGGTATTCCAGCCCAGGATGATTGGACTACAATCCACATTTCTTCTCCATTTCTTGGTTTTGCCTCAGAAACTGCATTTTTTATGTCACCTCACAAGTTTTCTATTGGATTAAGATCCAGGGAATGGGCTGACCACTCCATAACGTCAATCTTGTTGGTCTGGAACCAAGATGTTGCACGTTTACTGTTGTGTTTGGGGTCGTTGTCTTGTTGGAAAACCCATTTCAAGGCCATTTCCTCTTCAGCATAAGGCAGCATGACCTCTTCAAGTATTCTGATGTATTCAAACTGATCCATGATCCCTGGTAAGCGATAAATAGGCCCAACACCGTAGTATGAAAAACATCCCCATATCATGATGCTTGGGCCACCATGCTTCACTGTCTTCACAGTGTTCTGTGGCTTGAATTCAGTGTTGGGGGTCATCTGACAAACTGTCTCCAGCCACTAGACCCAAAAAGAACAATCTTACTTTAATCAGTCCACAAAAAGTTGCGACATTTCTCTTTAGGCCAGTCAATGTGCTCTTTGGCAAATTATAACCTCTTCAGCACGTCTTTTTTTCAATAGTGGGACTTTGCGGGGGCTTCTTGCAGATAGCTTGGCTTCACGTTTTCTAATTGTAACAGTACTCACAGGTAACTTTAGACCTTCTTTGATCTTCCTGGAGCTGACTGAGTCCTTGTCACGATCAGTGTGGGGGGAATCTATCTATCTATCTATCTATCTATCTATCTATCTATCTAAATAGACCTGGAAGGTAGGAATATTTATATGCAGTATACCTAGGCCTTTATATCCCTATAAGGCCCTGGAAAAAGTTAGGACCAGAGACAACCCATTCCTCCCCAGATGGACGAATGGAAGTCTCTGTCTCAGGCCTAGATACAAACAGAGAATATAACAAACAAATGTGAGGCTTCCGGTTCCGGCGCTGGTATGAGGAGACGCGCTTAGCGGAGCTCCGCCACCTTCCCGGACAACTTCACCCTCCGATCACCGCCTACGGGCTCAATTAACCAAGTGTCGGAAAGTGTCGGAAGCCGGAGGACGGAGACGAGCCGCGGCCGGAGCGGCTGCATAAAGAGGCCAAGATGGCGGCCGAGATTGAGGCCACGCCGCGGGCTGTTGATTTGAATCAGCCTCTACTATCCTCACAGGAGGACTTGTTCCAGCATACCCCGTTACCAGCTGCGGATCTCAAGAGGCTGGCAATAGAGGTTGTGGCCCACTTGGCACCTGATCTCAAATGCACGCTAGCAGCGACGATACAGGAATCCCTTACAGAGCTGCAGGAAGCCTACAGCCAGCAGGGGTACCGCATAGACAAACTTGAACAGAGGACGTCCTGCGTGGAAGAAGATATGCAAGGCACACAATCGCGAATGAAAACGCTGCTACAGACGGTGAATGAATTAAAAGATAAAGTAGATGACCTTGAAAATCGCTCACGCCGTAGTAACCTCAGGTTAGTGGGTCTCCCAGAGGAAATACCGGGCTCAGAACTTAAACATATATGCGAGTCAGAACTTCCCAGAGCGCTGGGACTATCTATTCCCCGCAAAGTGTAAAGAGCGCATAGATTGGGGTCATTGCAAAGCCCTCCTGGGGGATCCAAGGAGGTATCAAATCGTCCGCAGAGGGGCAGACAGGTCATAATGAAATACCTTGATTTCTCTGACAAGGAGGACATTATACGCGCTTTTAGGGCGCGAAAAGAACCTCTGACCTATAGGGGGCAAAAAAAATCATGCTCTTCAATGATTACTCGGCAGTGATCACAAAGAAAAGGAGAGGTTTCAGTGAAATATGCACGTCATTGTTCCAGAGGAAAATCCGTTTCCAATTACTGTATCCGGCAGTTTTAAAAGTGAAGTGCGCAGACGGAGTCTATAGGAACTTTAATAATGCATCGGATGCTACAGCTTTTTTTTCACAAGGCCCATATATCCCCGAACCCGAGGATCCGGCGGAAAAGGGGAGAAAAGGATCACAGAGTCCACAATTTGGTTCGCAAGGGACTTCTCGTGACAAGTCGCAACGGAAGGAAGAGGTCCTGCATTTTTCGTCCAGTAACCAGCGGAAGTAGCGAAAGTGAGAGACGTTATACATCATATATAAACACCTCCATAAAGGGGGGCGAAAGAAATTAATGAGGGGGCTGATTGATCTGGTAGTTTTAATCCTCCGATGTCAGCTATCCAGGGGGAAGTTTGTGGTAATGTAAGATGGTACCAGAAAAAAGTGAAGCCCAGGATGTGATGTTTTGTTCACTTGCATTCACAGGCTACTCAGGGATGTTTTTTTATGTTCTTTTTTCATGTTTCAGTTATGTTAGAATTGTCCTGCCAATCTTCAAGGTTTATACATGTGACAGCGGGGGGAAGAACCTACTAAAAATGTGGGGTAATGATTAAGATTCTAACTTGGCACATCAAGGTCTTGCGCTCCCCGCAGAAACGCATAATGGTGCTGTGCCATCTGAAGCACTTGGGGGCAGATATTGCGTTTCTGCAGGAAACGCATCTCCTAGAGGCAGATTTTATGAGAATGTCAAGGCTATGGGTAGGAAAGGTCTATGGGTCTCCAGCAGTGCAGGGCAAAGCGGGTGTAGTCACTCTGGTACATAAGAATTTAGTGCATAGGATCCAAGGATATGCTGCAGATGATGAAGGCAGGGTGTTGGTATTAGCAATGAAAGATGGGAGCAGGAATCTCAACATGTATAATATATATGCCCCCAACGTAATGCAAGGTCGTTTTTTTGCCTCCCTGAGAGACAAGCTCTTGGCGGATCCCGTGGGTAACATACTGGTGGGAGGGGACTTTAATGCCACAATGGTGGAAAGCGAGGACCGTAAACAGTCAGATCTGGTGAGGAAAAAAGTCCATGGGAGAAGTGGGGTTTTGTATTCTCTTATAGAGGACATTGCTATGGTGGATACCTGGCGGATCTCACATCCGGATGAACGAGATTTCCCCCACTTCTCCCATGCACAAAATTCATGGTCTCACATAGACTACTGGTTTGCTAAACCAGAACTTCTTTCCAGAGTTAGTGAGGTAGTTATTGAAAATTTGGTGATCTCCGACCATTCGCCAGTGGTTTTGACATTGGCGGATATGGAACCGAGAGGGGCAGAACATATCTGGAAATTCCCGTCTTTCCTAGCTGATGATGAGACCTTTGTAGAATTACTACGGTGTTAGTGGCTGGAATACAGCACTCTCAACCAGGAGCATGAATCTGACCCTCTACTTTTTTGGGAAGCAGGCAAGTCCGTTCTAAGAGGCAGATTGATAGCATATATAACAGGTCTGAAGAGAGCTACGAAGGCACAATTCATTAAGTGTAGTCAAGAAGTCCAGAGTTGCTACAGGGTTTTTGTGCAATCTCCAACATTACAGAACAAAGACAAATGGATTGCAGCTAGGGGGGATTTTGAGCTCTGGGCAACGAGAAAGGAGTTTTTTCATAAAGCTAGGTGGGAATTGGAGCTGCACAAGTTTGGCAATAAGGCTGGTAGACTCCTGGCCAATTTGGCTAAGGGGCGTAGACAAACAACCCCAATTACCCATTTACGGGACTCCGCAGGAAATTTGAGGTCCCAGCCCCCCGACATCTTGAAAATCTTTAGAAGTTACTACTCTGACCTGTATAGTAGACCACCTGATAATGTAGTGACAGACCCCAGTTTATTAGATGGCTTAAATCTCCCAATGGTCACACAGGAGGATCTGGCCCAGCCTAATATGCCCATCACGGAAGAGGAAATTCTGAATACGATATCACAATTACCTGGGAATAAGGCACCGGGACTTGACGGTTATTCGGGTGACTTCTATAAAGCCCTAAAAGTACAAATATCACCAGTACTATCTAGTTTGGGTAATGTCCTTTTACAGGGGGGAAGGCTATCCGCTCAAATGAACATGGCACATATACGCATGCTCCCTAAGGAGGGTAAACCAACAGAGGACCCCGCGTCGTACAGACCGATATCTCTCATCAATCAGGATGTTAAAATCCTACCGAAGCTTATGGCCAACAGATTAGCACGCATCCACCTGAGTCTGATCAGCCCACTACAGGTTGGTTTCATAAGAAATCGATCAGCGGTCACCAACATACGTCGAGTCTTGGCGGTCTTAGACTACAGTAGGTGGGACGGAGAAAGGGAGATCGACACCCTCTATAGTCACCCTGGACGCTGAGAAAGCTTTTGATAAAATACACTGGGAGTGGCTATGGAGGGTGTTGGACAAATTTGGGGTAAGGGGCTCTTTCAGGGAGTACCTTTCTCAGCTATACACAACTCCTATGGCCAGGATAGGCATGCAGGGCTTTCTTTCTGACCCTTTTAGCTTACATAGGGGAACCAGACAGGGCTGTCCCTTATCCCCTTTGCTGTTCGACCTGGCTGTGGAGCCACTGGTTCGTCTCCTAAATTTGGGTGGGATTTTTGAGGGTATTAGAATAGGGAATTCTGAACTGAAAGCAATTTTTTTCGCTGATGACATACTCTTATTTATGAAAAACCCCATTTCAGATCTACAGGCGGTATTGAACAGCATAGCAGAATTTGGTCAGTTCTCTGGTTTTAAGATAAATACATCCAAGTGTGCTCTTTTACAACTGGGGAGGGGGGGGGACAAGATTGAACTCGAGGAGTGATATAGGTGGGATACCGGTGGCTAAAGACCACATTACATATTTAGGAATCAAGATAGGTCCCAGAGCAGAATCCTTGTATGGTCTAAACTACACCCCTCTACTTAACAAGGTGACTTCTGAGTTGCGTAAGTGGCAGAATCTGCCTCTACCCCTACTGGGCAGAATTCATTTAGTCAAAATGATCAGCTTCTCCAGACTTCTTTATCCTCTCCAAACGTTGCCCTTGCTGATTAAACATGTGGACGTCAGCAGACTTCATGGTGAGGTGGCATGTTTTATCTGGAAGGGAAAGAGACCAAGAATAAGTCTGAGAAAGCTGATGGCCCTTAAAATTAAAGGGGGAATGAATATGCCTGACGTTATAATATACAATCATGTGTGTCTTCTCAGACACATTATTGACTGGCTACGTCACACAAGTTTTCACTCTGACTATGCTTTAGAGAAGGAACTTTGCGCACCTTGGGATCCTTGCACCCTGTTACACACGGCTTTGAGAGCCCTCACCATGCACCTGCGGAACTCAACTATTTTCCGTCACACTTGGGCAGCGTGGCGAAGTATTAGGAAGAATTTGCGACTCTGTCAGAGGGTTTCAAAATTTTTGCCTTTGTGGGGACATCCGGAATTCGAGCAGGGAAGGAGTAATTTCTTGTTTAAGGAATGGAAACAGAAGGGAATACTAACGGCCCAGCAGTTGTTGCATAAGACCGAGAATAGATGGCTGTCATGTCAGGAAGTTAGGGACATTTTTCACCTGAGTCCTTTTCAAGCTATTCAATACACCCAAGTCAGTAAATTCCTGACCGATAGGTTGAGAGATGTTTCTAAGGAAATAACGAAAAATGAGTTTGACAAGATAGTATTGAAGGGCACAGGCCCACAATCCATATCTCTCTTATACACCCAGTTACGGGAGACTTTGGGGGACGGTCTGCCACACATGGCTTTTCGCCCATGGGCCCGTATCTTAAAGGACGATGAGGCAGGGGAGAAGATCTTGAAAGGATGGTGGGCTTTGAGGAACTCAGTCATAAATGAAACTTGGAGGGACACGCATTTCAGGATAATGCATAATGCCATCTATGCTTTCAATCTCCCGACAGCTCCTAATAGGCCGGACAGGATCACTAGTTGCCCAAAATGTAAGGTAATGCACACCGACCTATTTCATGGTCTATGGTCCTGTCCTCAAATACAAAGCCTATGGATCCAGGTAGCCCAGATTTCAAAGGATAGTTGGAATCTGACGGTCCCGTTGAATCCTGTGATCTTCTTGTTTAATTACTGGGAGGAACTGAAGGATGGGGTCCCTATGGAACGTAGATTGCCGACCCTCTTCCATGCACTTTGTATGGTAGCCAAAAGGAGCATATTGCAACACTGGCTTCAGCCTTCAGTCCCCTCTAGGGATGACATTCTAGCCTGTCTCAAAGAGTTACTGACCTTGGAGCGAGGAGATGTAATAAAACATAAGGAAGGGAAGGGAGGCAAATTTCTCAAGAAATAAAGAGGCTTCCTGGCACAGTTCTTCTCTGATTATTTTGTGTTTCCTTTGAAAAATAAAAAAAAATTCTTAAAAAAAAACAAATCAAATGCGGCACTTAACTTCTGTAGAGACGGACGAGCAGGAATACCAGAGAAACTCACACCAGCTCAGCCAAACCCAAATTAAGCTATCTACCGCATAGTCAGAAGGGAGGGGTCAGACTATAAAGGGTAGAAGTGATGACTACTGAGCAACAGCTGAGAAAAGGAAAGTGGTCATTAATCCTATCAACACTGAATCAAGAGAAATCAAGGAGGCTGTTAGATTCCTCCACATTCAGCCAATCGCCTTGATTTCCTGACATCACCCCCCTTCTAAGGGTGACCTCTGGGCAGCCAGGACCGACCTTATCAGGATGGGCTCTGTGAAAGGCCTTCACCAGACGATTCGCATTAACATCGGCCACTGGAACCCACATCTTCTCCTCTGGTCCGTAACCCTTCCAGTGGACGAGAAACTGGGGGGATCTACGGAGAACCTGGGAGTCCACAATCCTGCTGATTTGAAATTCTAAATTACCGTCCACCATGACAGGAGCAGGAGGCAAGGAGGACGGCTCAATAGGTTCGACACATTTCTTCAACAACGACTTATGAAAAACGTTATGAATTTTCAAAGCCTGAGGAAGTTCAAGACAGAAGGCTACAGGGTTAACAATGGAAGTGATCTTATATGCCAAACCCAAATGAAGCTATCTACCGCATAGTCAGAAGGGAGGGGTCAGACTATAAAGGGTAGAAGTGATGACCATTGAGCAACAGCTGAGAAAAGGGAAGTGGTCATTAACCCTATCAACACTGAATCAAGAGAAATCAAGGAGGCTGTTCGATTCCTCCACGCTCAGCCAATCTCCTTGATTTCCTGACATCAGTCACCTGAGGGACTGTGAAAGTCCTTGCCATTTTGGCTATTTTTCTATCCATTCAAATGGTAGTTTTTAGCTTTCTTCCACGTCTTAGGTTTTGGTTGCCATTTTAAAGCATTTGCGATCATTTTAGCTGTGTAGCCTACCATTTTCTGCACTTCTTTATATGTTTTCCCCTCTCCAATCAACTTTTTAATCAAGGTACGCTGTTCTTCTGAACAATGTCTGGAACGACCCATTTCCTCAGAATTTCAGAGAGAAATGCACTGTAACCAGCATGTACAACATTTGCTGCCTTCCTTCCTTAAATAAGAGCAATAATTGGCACCTGTTTTTCAAAGAATGAATGTCCTCACTAATTGAACTCCACACTGCTACTATTTTGAACATGCCCCTTTCAATTAGTGATTCAATTACACAGAATCAGCAGCATGCATGTCATGACTGTTGGATTTCTATTACTATACTACACCTGCTAGTAAATGATCTGCCATGTAGAAATATAATTTCTACCAAAAACAGTGATTGATCAGGTTAGTGATGTCTGACTACTATTATTTTGAACACAACTGTATATATATATATTTATATGGTTAGAGAGGCACACTTCATCTGGGATTGCTTAGAGACTTTTGAATTCTACAAGTCGTTTATTATAACACCCTATATATGTGCCGTAGCACAGCTCAGTACATACAGGTGAAACTCGAAAAATTAGAATATTGTGCAAAGTTCATTTATTTCAGTAATGCAACCTAAAAGGTGAAACTAATATATGAGATAGACTCATTACATGCAAAGTGAGATATTTCAAGCCTGTATTTGTTATAATTTGGATGATTATGGCTTACAGCTTATGAAACCCCAAAGTCTCAATTTTGAGGTATCTTTTGCTCAGGGAGTATGGATTAATTAGCTGACTAGAGTGTGACACTTTGAGCCTAGAATAGTGAACCTTTTCACAAAATTTTAATTTTAAGTTGCATTAATCCAATTCCTTTTCATTTGCATTACTGAAATAAAAATGGACTTTTGCACGATATTCTAATTTTTCGAGTTTCACCTGTAGGTCTTAAAATTCCAGAAAATACTTGACCAAAAATTGCAGCTATAAACAGTAAAACATAATAAATATATTAAAACATATTGCAGTTAAAAACAGTTAAAGGGTGTTATTATAAACGACTTGTAGAATTCAAAAGCCTCTGAGCAATCCCAGATGATGTGTGCCTATCTAATGATATAATTATATACTGTCACACTAGCATTTTCAATTCCGCTATTGAGATCCGTCATAGGATTCATTGTCAATGGGGAGAAAACTGAACTGAACTAAACTGAATGCTTCAAAATGCATTCCGTTCCGTTTGCAAGCAGCGTTTTTCTGTCCGCGATGTGGTGCGGAGGAAGACGAATCCGTCCTGGCACACAATGTAAGTCAATGGGGACGGATCCGTTTTCTCTGACACAATAGAAAAAGGATCCCTCCCCCATTGACTTTCAATGGTGTTCGTGAAGGATCCATCACGGCTATTTAAGACATAATACAACTGGATCCGTTCATGACGGATCCGCAAACAACGCTAGTGTGCCTTAATGAATTAAAATATCAGTGGGGTGTACAACAGTATATAGTGGGGGAAAAAGTACGGAATTTGGTAATGTTCTGATAAAGACTTAGGTAACTTATTGTTGAGGGACGTGTTGGATTTAAATATAGATGTATATATGCCCTTACATATATGCATGTATATTGGCCCTTTTGCATGGGCCGGTCCAGGTGGTATGGGTGTATACATGGAGATGTATGTATGCCCCCTTGTCAGCATACATCTCTATGTATAATATATCCATATGCAGGTGGGCTTATTACTGCCCATTTATGATATTGTGTATATGGACATGCATGTAGATGTGCCCCAAACATCTATATGGATGTATATACCTAAGTGCTCCCAGGTTGGGTAGTATGTATATGTGTACATCTATATATATATATATATATATATATATATATATATATATATTGATCAGCCTGGTTCGTTTATGACGTGGGAGTGTGTGATGTTATGTAGCAGCTGGGGGCTTACAGCTTGTGCAGAAAGTCCTTTGTTTCAGCTCTAGCATTCCGTCAAACGACCCCACGATGATGTCATCACCCTCCTGTTGAAGAAGGAGGAGGGGGCTGCTTTTGTGCTATAAAACCCCAAACCGGACAGAGTTGCGGTCTCTTGGATACCTGGACACATGGGAGCTGCACCCTGAAGGAAGAGAGGCCACATGGCCCTGAGAATGGCTGAGTAACCCTTTCCCTCCAGACCCCCAATACACCTGCCCTGATTCACCCCTTCCCTGCCACCAACTCATACCCCTGTAGCTGCCCTGTAATCTGCCTGCATACCCCAGTAGTAACTGAGTGTGTGCTGCTAAGGAATGTATGTATGTGTATTGTACAGCTAGAGTGTGGGGTGGAATTGTCTAGTGTAGTGAGGTTTGTATTGTGGTGTGTGCATCTATATGTATATATATTTATAACCATTGATCTATCAATATATATAGATATAGCGTATAATTAGACTTGTATTGTTGTAAGTGACCCCCCCCTGGTTAACCCCTATTCCCCCCCCCCCTGGTTATCCAAACCCCTACTTTGCTTTATCCAAACCCCTGCATTGCTGAATCTCCTTATACTTGCAAGGCATTAACCCTTGCCTTGTTTGTGTCCCTGATGTGCACCCTGGGCCCTGATTAACCCTTGCCTTGTTTGTGTCCCTGGTACTGGGCACCCTGGTCCCCCAAACCCCTGCCCTGATTTCCCTGATCCTGTGCCCCTGATATACCCTTGCCCCGATTACCCTTCCATTGTCACGGTACCTTACCCCATTATTTGTGGTTTACTTACACCCCTGTAAGACCACCGTTAACCCTCGTCGTACCCCATAGGGATAGTAAATAGAGACAGGTGGGGTGGGCTGCTAATACGTGTGTGTATGTGTATTGCATAGTTAGTTTGTGGGTGGAACTTGGGAACTGTGTAGTGTAGTTTAGTGCTGTATTTATAGTACTGTATTGTTAGTGTATTGCGTGCTTAGTGTATTGTTGGTAATAATAAATACTGTGTTTTATATATAACTATCTGTGTAATGTGTGGTTATTAGCGATAGTTAGTTTAGTAAGGCGCATGCAACTAGCTTAGTGATTAGCGTAAGGTAAAGTATAGTGAAAGTATTGTAATATTATTGTATAAATGGGCGGAGTCATCAATAGACGGCTCCTCCCATTTATGATTATTGATATTTGCATAAATATTAGTGATTAATATTCCCCCTTTACACTTATCTTTTACATGATTTTACTAGAAATCTAAAACTGCATTTACTGTTATTTATGCTACAGCAATGACCATCACTGACAGCTAATCAAATAATCTACGCAAACGAATCAATAAAGAAATACAGCAGTCTTCCATGAAGAGGATGTTTATTGGAAATATTTTACATCTCTAATACAAAATGAAAGCCATATACTGAGAGGTTCTAAAACATGATGTCTGGAAAAATGAGTAGCAAATACATGAATAGATAATACCTTGTGAAAATGTACCTGTGCACCTGAAAAGTGCAATACTGCCTAAAATAAGCAACCAAATGACTAAACTCTAACATTCATATGGAGAACCTTTAGGCGATATTACTGCTCTCTGCCGTCTTACAAGGACTCGAGAGTTAATGCCTTTGAACAGGCTTGACTTAACTCATTGGGCTATTGTCCCTGATAGGTCCATTCCAGGATAAAGATGCTCAAATAATCAGTACTTTCATTTCTTGCTTATTGTCATGGTTTTGTTGTTTAGCAGGATGAGGTTGCAGGAAGTCCACATTGACCATTACAGTCATTCTACCTGGGCATATGTGATAATGATATTGGGTGCAGGACAAACAATTTTTCTGGGAATCTTGTTATATAGACTAAAGGCTATTGGATAAAAAATTTTAACTCGACTCGACCAACTTCTTTCCAGACAATGAGGTTTTGGTAGAAATCGTCCATTCTCTTCAATTATTGCATATAGGCCCTTTTGAGTAGGCCCCATAAATGGAACTTAACAACCTCGTCATCTATAGGGATGTACAAGGAAACATTTCATTTATATCTCTTTTTTTGGATGTTACATGACTATAAATTACCAGTTTAGGTCACATTTCAACTGGCCTGTGGAAATTTTAGTTCACTGTTAGAGTTAGTCTCTAAACTTTTTTCTTTAATTCTGTATACGAAATACACCAGAAAAAAAAAAGTACTATACACTTAAATGGATTATCGAACCCCTATAATGCCCCCCAAAATGCCTGGGCACCTCATACAGGTTATACTTACCCCACTCCTCGACAGATCATAACATCCAGCGATGGGGGAGCAGCCGATAGCAGGCCGCAATGGTGACAAACCTCCCTAGCATTGCAGGTCCCGGTAGAGAGGCTCGTTCCAGTCATGGTCCGCTATTACCTGCCCCCTTCCCCTGTCTGTTTTGATCCGCGCGATGGAGAGATGCGTTGGCGGCTGTGCTGGGGAGCGTGGTAAATATAACCTGTATGAGGTGCCTGGCCATTTTGGGTGGCATTATAGGGGTTGGATAGTATAATGAATAAATGAAACATTTAAAAGCTATGGACACCTTTGGGCATTTTTTTTTTATTGTATTCTACTCATTTTGGGCTAAAAATAATTTTTTCGGTGGTTCTCTTGTAAAAATGTTCACTTTTTTTTCTCTACAGCTTTCACTCATTTAGCCCAAAATAAGTGGAAAGCAATAATAAAATAAATTGTCCTCAAGTGTGTCCATAACCTTTAATTACATATAGCAGGGATAGGCTCATTTTTAATAAATATATGTATTCATTTAGACTTTATTCAAATTGCTTAATTAGGCCATTTTGGATAGTATTCATGCAGTTGTGTTTATTTAGCTTGATGTCCACATTTTCAGTTTCCAGGCCCCTCTGTTGAACGTATCTTCTTCTGCTCTTGCCATATAAAAGAACAGCATAGAACACTCTTATTCTACTGCCAGATTTAATATATAAAAGTTAACCCTTGGTGTACTATTTTCTGTTTGAAAGAGTCCTAACCAGACAGCTATATCCATACCTTTGGCTACTATCCAAAAATATAAATTTCATTAGGCATGTTCTGTTTGTCTTGGGAGATTCTTAAACTTGAAGGTCTACAGGCAGGTGATCTATAGAGGAGAGGGCAACCCTTACCAAAGGTCAAATTACCCTATTAAGGTTTCACACATTACCAATTCTTCGTCCCCTTGGTTGCTTACAATGCAGTTGTACAAGCAGATAAGAGTCCTGCACAAAGACATAAGACCAACCAAGGCAGGATCCCATCCTTCCAAAAGCCCCATAGCAGCTGCAGTGTCTACCTCGGTGGTAGGTACGCCTTTGCCAATAGGGTCTATGAAGTTCCCATCACATTTAACAATATTACCAATAATAGTCTTGTCCATTTCGAGGTGATTTTTACAGAAAATTAGAAAATATATTTACTCTATAATATCAAACCAATTGCTTAACCTTTTCAGGCCACTGTAGAATGAGTAGGCCCATTAACCATGATTGTCTTTACCTCTTTAGAGATAGGTGGATTCCTGTGATAATTTGTGATAACAGAAGGCCCTATGTAAGTAGCATAACAAGTAGAAACCATGCAGGATAGCAGCTTCTAACCAGGTATGGACCTGATGAGCAATCTTTGCTGCAAGTTGGTTGTTTGAGCAATGAGCGCACAATATGGAAGGGTTATTAAAAAGCATATCTATATGCTTGTGTATGTTTAATGCTAGAATGGTCTATCCAGTATGACCATGACACATTTTAGATTAGCCCCTAAATTACATATTCCCGCTGCTTATATGGATATGGAGCAGTAATTTTTTCTTAGAAAATGTTTTAAAATATTTAATTGCACCACTTCTGTTGAGATGTGACATGCAGCAACCTCTACATTCCATTCTGTAACAGAATTATTAGCAAGTTCGTTTTACATAAATAGTCGTAGATCCAAAAAAAGTAGTCACACATCAGTCAATGGAAGAACATGTCTTCAAATAAATACCCACGTGTTGAAACCATGTACCCTTTTCACCAAAGGTCTGAAATACTGCAGAATTTTTAAACTTGGCCCATTACATTGTAGGATTCTAGAATCCAATTTTAGGATTTCTTAAAAAACTAAAAACTATAGAGAAAATGAGAATCCTCTGTACCCCCCACCTAAAAAAAGGAACTACCATGATCAAAGCTGAAATTAGGACGTGCCATAGAGATTTTCTTCTTAAAATCTTAGTAGTGTTAACAAATCAGTAGCCATCGGACCAGTACTTCTTCTTCAGGAACTAACCAATACAGAAACATATGGAAACATAACTATACCTGTCAGAAACTAATTCAAAGTCCAAATCTAACACTCTAGTATAGTCCTTTACTGATTGTAATGAAAACTGGTGGAAGTCAGTAAGTGTTCCTGAAAAATAAAAACAAGTTGTAATAAGAACAGATATCACCCGCTGGATATGGTCATTAGTTATCCTCAAGGTTAGTGATCACGCTGCCCAGTAGACATTAATCTGCTCCAGGCTTGTATCCATCACATCAATTTGGTAGACCCCAAATCCAGGTGACGGTCATCAGCCAACGCTGTCACGGTGCTGGTGTTCTCCGGGTCAGTGGTACCATTGTTGTCACAGCGTTTGCAAGAAACAATCTGCCCTTGTTTATCAAGAGCTGTGTTCTGTAGAAGGATATGGATCATATGTTAGAAAACCTGAGACATTTCATACAGTAATTGGTGACATTGATTATAGGCATGCAAGGAAAAGGAGAAATAATAATGTGAACTTCCACCAAGATCATTGCTGTGGTTGGTAACCTCTTTAGATGACCCTGGTTGCACTCTGATCATCTAGTGTGGTATTACTGCTTGGACAACATTAGCTTCATGAGTTACCGTCTCTGTAGCCAATCCTAGTATTAGACATATTCCCAAATTATAATAAAAATATAAAAAATTATCCAGAGTGTTAGATCTACGTAAACTGTGAGTCATTTTTTCAACTGTTTGATGCTGTATATTATCATTATTATAGTTGGATTATGACACTAATAGTACACGATAACAAAGAACACGCCAATAGACATTGTGTATGGGAAACAAGTTTTCATGAAACAAAGTGACACTGAACTGTTTTAATGGAAGGCACATAAAACTGGTTGAACTGACTAACAAAATTGCTGCACAGTTCCATGCAACACAGTATTGAAAGGAGTCTTCCAGCCTCAGCAAATAAGGCTTATTCATGGTACGGTGAAAAAATATCCACTTTTTATAGGACTTGTTCACATCTGTGTTGTAGTCTCCATCAAAAAGACTGGCCAAAAAAAGTTCTGAATGCATGACTTTTTTGTATGGTAAAAAACAGGATCCTAAACACATATTGATCAGACTCCATTGTAGTCGTTGGAGTCTGTACAATCCATTCACCTATGTGCCCAATCCGGTACTTCTGTTATTTTTGTTGTTCTGCCCTTTAAACAGGGTGGAATGGAAATATATAGCAATGATGTGAACTTACCCTTATGTGTGTGTGTATCATTTCCTCACAGTTTTCAAGATTTGCCTTATGTTAGTGAATGTAATATCTACATTTTTCTTCCAGAGGGTCACCATGAACAAGCACAGATCATGAAAACTGATGAACTGATACACACCACATAGCATGGTGCATATTTTTTTCCCTTTATACAATGAATGATCTTTATTTGCTGAAATCTAGACAATCCCTTTAACACAAACACTACATCTAATCGACAATAAATAATGGCTACTTACATAAGTGCCATGCAGAGGGTACTATTAGAAGGAGAGCCAACAAGCCACTTTTCAAGGGAAAAGTCACATATATGGTATGTGGCCTGCAATTACTGTTTTATCCACATGGCGGAAAGCCATGCCCACTGCAATGCATAGGGTCTGCAACCAGGGCTGAGAGTCACTTGATCATACTGATAATCTCTAGCTACATGTTTTTTATATTTTACATTAATAATTTGAGGGGAAATCTTACATGCTTGGACAGTTTGACTTTTCCCCCCTCCGTAATAATGATCTCACAGTTTATATATACAGGCATTATTATATCTCCTTCTCTTTAATGGAACAGGGTACTATGTTATGCATTTATGCAGCAGATAAAGCATTGCAGATGCAGTTATACATACCATTGTCCTCGACCTATGCAGAGGGGAAGCAAGGCAGGCGTTTGGAAACAGGAGGGATGGAGGAAAGAAGCAAGGGATAGAAACTAGACTTACTAGAAGCAAAGTCAACAACACTGAATACAATAGAAACAACAATGTATGTACAGCACTACCGATGCACCATGGCAATCCTCGAGGAACGATATAGCCCACAGTTTAGGTGTTCTTAAAATAATACATAGGGGGGAATTTATCATGAGGGGAATAGTTGAAGTCAGTCTTGCTTGAGTCTATGTTGGAGTATTTTATGCCACATTTATTAAATGTCACATGTTTAATAAATTTGTCTTATCCTTAAACCTAACACTTTTCTAGAAAAGCTACTCCAATTTTCTTACTTCACCCTCCTACTGGAGTGAGGCTGAGTGATAAATCTGGAGTGAAAGTCATTAACACGTCGCAAAAAAAAATCAACAAAAAAAACTCATTTGCGACTTTCTGTATTCAGGAGTGAAGAGGAGATAAATCAGGGCCATAGTGTCTATATTGTACTTTAAGGTGGATTTAGACGGCCAGATAAATCGGGAACGAACGTAGTTCCTGCGAACACTCAATTCTAACAATCTGCCCGTCTAAAGGTGCAGCTGATCACAAGTGAACAACGAAATGCTCGTTCATTGGGTGAAACAGTCGTTCAGGCAGGCACCTAAATTATCGTTTGAGGGCAGCAGATCGTGCCGTCTAAACAGTGATCTGATGCCCCAAAACAAGGCAGCAGATGTGGTAATCATTCGTTCTTATACTGTAGAGGTGATCACTGCATGTAAACGCTTCCTTCCTGACAATCTGCTGCTCATCGGCCCGTCTAAATCCACCTTTAATAATACAGGACTAAGTGCTGACCGGTGTCTGGCCTGTTTATTGCTAGCAGTAAGTTAAAAACATAAATGGCTTCAGTATCCTCTTGTAACTATAATTTCAACAAGTGACAAAAAAGGAAACAAAAAACGTGAACCGTTATGTAACTTTAGATAATAATTTGACATGGAGAGATTTTGGACATTTTCCTCTAGGTTAAATGTTCTTATGGTTGTTCTTTGGTTTGGCCATTCCATAAAAGTCACCATCTCACCTTGCTATTTAGCTGCTGTTATACTTTTTCACTCTACTACAATTCTATTATGCAGAAAACTGCATTCACTATAAAAGGGGCTTTTACACTGTGCCAACTAGCAAACAATTATCGGGAAGAAAGCGTTGCTTCCTGACCTGCTGGTCAGAGGAGGTGAAGAGCTGTATTTACATGCAGCGATCTCCTCCATTGTATAGGGACAAGCTATTGCTACTGCTGCCGTTTGACCTCATACAAATTAAATTGTTTCTGGGCAGCAGATCATGGTTTACACTGCGCAATCTCCTGCCCAGAAACAAGGATTGAGGTATCAGCGCGAACAATTATTCCACCTGATGCTTGTTTTGATCTGCGGCACCTTTACATGGGCAGATTATCATGAATGAGCATTTGTACCAAACAATCGCCAGTGTAAGTGAAGCATTATAATGGCATACTATGTATCCTGTAATCCTTGGGCATTTACAGTATACAACTATCTTCCAATTCAATTATATTAAGCAGAAGGCCTGAGATTAGAGTGATAGGTCTCCATTTTTGAAACACTTGAAACAGATATCTTTAAAAAATTCTTAAAGAACATAAAAGACTGGGTATGTCCAAATGACTAATAATGCTGTTGTGCAAAAATGGGGAGGTTTTGCCCCCCCCCCCCTTCCCATTCTGCTGCACATGCAAAAGGGAAGACTACTTACCTGCTTCCTGGCGCTGGCTCCCCACCACTTCTACTGCAGGCCTGTGATGGGCTCTAGCGAGGTCAACATCTGATTTGACATTGCCACAGCCACTGATTGGCCGCTGTGTTGTCCGTCTCCCATGGTGTCATGTGACCATTTGTCATGATGCAAGGGGAGCCGGACACTGTTGTGATGTCAAAGCAGATGTTGACATAGCTGGAGCCTAGCCCTGCAGGAGAAGAAGCAGGAACCAGCACTGAGAAGCAGGTAAGTCACCTTCTCTTTGGGTGTTTGGCAGAATGGAGGGGGGGGGGGGAGATGGGGGTTTCTAACCACCCCCATTCTTCCACAAACCCTTTAAAGAATACAAGAGAACATACTAGAGACATTTATAACAATGAAATCTCTTCAGTATTCATGTGCAATTTGAGAAGTCTGTTAGGTTAGCAGAAATTATTTTCAGAGACTTTTGTGAAGAAAGCAGTGCTGGAAGTCAATTTTAACTTTCCCCAGCAAGAATTGAAGAACAACGTGAAAGAAGAAAGCCAAGATAAGTGGCATGCAGAAGATTTCTTATTAAAGTGTAGCACAGTATATTTGTATACCAAGCCTCTGCTGCCTTCTCATCGTCACTGGCCCAATACTAACGCAAGATTTGGCGGTCAGAAGTGTCTTGTTACAAGTCAAACTCAAACTGTGAAATGAAATGTAGACAGCATCATCTGAAAGCTTTTCAGAAGTACAATTCTGGTTTATGGGGTTTAAAGCTTTAAACTACATTAACTGTAATCATTGTATTAGGAAATGCAAGTTTCAATTTGTCACTGTAAGATCTCTGCTGTCAGTGGATGAGAATATTCTTTTAGGTAATCCTATATGAACTAAAGTGTAAAGGTGGATTTACACCACACAATTGTTAGGCCGATTATTGGGAACGAACCTTACTATGAATGGTCATTCCCAATAATAGGCCCTTATAAGTGTGCTGCCGATCAACTAATGAACAAGCATAATGCTAAAATGATCTTTCATACAGCACATTAAATAATAATTTCTAGACAGCAGTTCATGTAGTCTTAACTGTGATCTACTGCCCGTAAACAATGAATCTGTATGAGGACGAGCGATTGCAGTAGCAATTAGTCATCCCTATACAGTGAAGGTAATCGCTCCACGTAAATGTAGCTTTTTACCCCGACTGATGAGCAGGCAATTATTGAGAAGGAACAGTCCCTTCCCGATAATTGCCTGAACAGTTGGGCAGTCCATTTGGTCATTTTCTTGCGGACAAATCTATTGCTCTGTCTTATTGGCTCTGTCTTATTGGCTGATCCTCTTTCACTTCTCGATAACGACATCACGGAGCTGGTGGATGTTAGAGACATTCACCAGTTGTCCCATGAAAAGATACAATAAAATATTTACAAAAATGTGAGGAGTGTATTTTTTGCGTCTCGGATGCAGACCCATTGACTTCAATGGGGCTGCAAAAGATGCGGACAGTACTCCACGTGCTATCCGCATCCGTTTCTCCGTTCCATGGCCCAGCAAAAAATTAAATAAACATGTCCTATTCTTGTCCATTTTGCTGTGTGGTACGCATACGGCTGGCATCCGTGTTTTGCGGATCAGCAATTTGCGACTGCAAAACATCACAAGGTCATGTGCATGAGCCCTAAGGGAGAGTTCAAATCACAGTTTTTTTTCCCCCTTTCTTCTGATCCGTCAGAAGAGCAGAAAAATAAAGAAAAAAAAATGATCCTGTAAAAAACCTGAACTTGTGCATCAGTTATGCACATTTGGCATCCGTAAGAGCCATTTCCATCTGAAATCCATTTTTTAGACAGAAAAAAAAAGCACAAAAGACTTTTTCTGTCTAAATTAACGGATTTCAGAAATGGCTCAAACTGATGCAAAATGTGCATAACTTACACAGGATCCATTTTTTTCCTTTATTTTCTGATCTTCTGACGGATCAGAAGAATAAAAAAAAATAACAGTCATGTGAACTCTGCCTAAGGAAGTCAACAAGAGGAGTGGGACTGTGATATTCTGAAGGAAAAAAAATTATGCATTTTGATGGTAGTTTACAGGATAGATGGTGAATTTGAGAGGGCACTAAAAAGAAAATGTACTTTTATATTTGGACATTCATGAAAAAATTAAATACATAAATCAACAATATTATTTACTGACTCCCATATGAAATTTAAAGACTATTAATACCTTATTATTTTAATTGAATCTAAATATTTTTAGAATTTGTTTTAATAAAAAATTCTCAACTATTGTCTTTTGCCACCTGTACGTGTTCACATACATTGCAGACTGCTCAGTCCCATCAGATGATCTTTCGTATGGCCCATTCTGCAGCCCTTATCTCTGCTCTCCTTAAAGGGGTTGTCTCATCATGGACAATGGGGGCATAATGCTAGGATATGCCCCCATTGTCTTATAGGTGCGGATCCCACCGCTGGAACCAGCACCTATATCGAGAATGGAGCCCCGCAAGGTGGCGGCTGGAGGACTCCGGTCCGGCAACCAACAAGCCGACTCCCCAAATAAGTGAATGGGAGCGTACCAGGCATGCGCGACCTCCACTCCCATTCATTTGTATGGGGCCGACGGAAATAGCCAGCGCTCGGCTATTTTTGCCGGCCCCACAGAAAATGAATGGAGGGCGGCTGCGCATGCGCAGTGCGCCCTCCTTCACTTGCGGGGCTCCGTTCTCGATATAGGTGTGGGACCCGCACCTATAAGACAATGGCGGCATATCCTAGCGATATACCCCCATTGTCCATGATGAGACAATCCCTTTAATGATCTTTATAAGCTGACATCTTTGGAGCCCAAAAAAATAAACTTAAATCACAACAATTTCAGCTTGAAAGATCCTTCAAGAGAACAGAAATAAGAGCTACAGAGTGAGCCATAAGAGAGCTCATCTGATGGATTTTTACTCTGAATGGAACCGAGCTGCCTGCAATGTATGTGAACACATTGAGACATTGAAAGACAAATGATTGAGAATATTTCATTTTAAACAATTAGAAAATATTTTTTTTATCACATAACATGCAATTCAGTAAAACATATATTTGAATGTGTCCATAGCCTTCAAGCCATACAGTTATTAAGAAGGTATATTGGTATATTCCATATGTGGGTTGCTACTAAACACAAAGCATATAAGTTTCCACTCAAATGCTATATATTTTAAGGTTTTCACTGATTTTCAAGCTATGCTATTTAGGTTATATTTATACCCTCTCTGCTTATTCTTAGATCCACTTCTAGTTAGTATAATTTTTTTTTTAAACATACACAGTGAGGGTTGTTTAAAAGTGGACTTGATTCATGACATTCCAGTTCTCACAGGCATGTAGTAGTATAATAACACTGATATACACAATGGACAGTGTCTAAAATTTACTAATTGAACTACCTAGAAAAAGCAGATATAGTGAAGACATTTTAGTGGAGACCCATTTCCACTCTTTTAAATATCTGTACCTTGTGTAATTCATCTGAATACCTTTAGGGTACATGCACACTTTCAGGATTCATGTGCTGAGAATCCGCACTGAAATCCGCAGGTGTTCGCAGGCAAATCTGTGCGGTCAATCCGCATCAATTGGTGCGGATTTGTGTGCGGATTTTCCTAAATTAATGAAGAAAATCCGGTCAGGAAAAAAATAATTAAAATCCGCACCGCAGGTCAAAATCTGCATCGTGTGCATTGAGAATTTCAAATTCTCATAGAATACAATGTACATGACCTGCACGCAATCCTGATCGTGTGCATTTAGCCTTAGACTCCTTCTAATTGATTTTGATGTTAAGGCTACTTCATAAATGCTCTATAGGTAGAAACACTTGGATGTAAAGTGTGCAGACTAGTGTGGGCCCCATACCATACATAAAAGGGTGGCTGGTTTATTCCAACACAACCTACCATTCCAGAACAGAAGAGCTCAGTTCTTGATACCTTCCCCCACCCTTAACCCATCCCTTGCATAAGAGAAGACTGGCATGGCAGTGGTTTTGACTGCTATCTTTGTTTTAATTGTGAATAGAAGCCCTGAATAGGTTCACACAGCAAATAGGAAAGGTGCACCGTCTATTTGGTGTATTTCAATAGGATGGCTCTGATATAAAGTGGGTAATTAGGTCAGGACTCACTCTCTAAATTACTAAAAAGGTCATAAACACTTATTTAAGCCACATTCTTATCAGTAAGATAATTGAGCCATAATGAGTATCTAGAGAACTAGTGTACTAGAGAATCTCAAGACTGTACAGAGAAAAGGGCTCAAAGTCTTTAATAAAGACCAATTGAAAAAAAATATTTTGAGCTCAAAATAAGTACAATGCACTATTAAAAGCTGTACATAGCCTTTAAAATGTTTAAGGTTATGTTTTATTGTTACAGAGAAAACTATCACAGAAAACATACATTATGGTACATGCATCATCAAGCAAGCCTTTAACACTGCAGAGAGTAAACCATACTTACCATGATCACAGACACTGCAGCTGTAGTGTTATTATCCTTAGGTAATGAGTTAAAATGCTGTTTTAATTTACCTGTGACTTCAACCTGCATATTATTCCCCAGTGAGGCATCGTCCTGTATTAAAAAAAAAAAAAAAAAAAAAAAAAATTGCACTTATTAATTGCCATTGTAACAAAATAAATTTCGGCTGACCTCCCTGGTGCAATCAGCTGTTTGCTAGGGGTGTCTGGTGCTGGTCTGTTTGCGATCAACTGATTGCAATAGCGGCTTGAATATGAAGGGGGTTGTCTCTGATTAGGCTACTTTCCCACTGGCGTTTCTGGGTCCGCTTGTGAGATCCGTTTCAGGGCTCTCACAAGCGGCCCAAAACAGATCAGTTTAGCCCCAATGCATTCTGAATGGATAAGGATCCGTTTAGAATGCATCAGTTTGCCTCCGTTCAGCCTCCATTCCGCTCTGGAGGCGGACACCAAAATGCTACTTGCAGCGTTTTGATGTCCGTCTGACGAAACTGAGCGAAACGGATCCGTCCCGACTTACAATGTAAGTCAATGGGGACGGATCTGTTTTCACTGACACAATATGGTGCAATTAAAAACGGATCCGCCTCCCATTGACTTTCAATGTAAGTCAAAACGGATCCGTTTGCATTATCTTGCATTTTTTTGTTCATGGTAATGCAAACGTATCCGTTCTGAACGGATACAAGCGTTTGCATTATAGATGCGGATCCGTCTGTGCTGATAACAGACGGATCCGCACCTAACGCAGGTGTGAAAGTAGCCTTAGACAACGGCTTTAAGGGCAGCATATTATTATGACAGGTGGGGCTAGCAATTATACCAAAAGGCACAAACAATAGTGTGCTGATTAGATAATAGCCAAGAAGATACAATACAGAGGACTCCCTTCGCCTCCAGCCTCCAATGACTAACAGCCAAAGACTCTGCTAAAACACTGCTAAAATAAGCGGTCAGCCATTCATGAAATGGTGAGGGAGTGCAGAGATCATGAATACAGCAGCGTCATTTCTATAATGCATTTTTTCTTAACTATAAGAGCGCCATAACACTTTTCTTTTTCTAATTGGACCACGCTTCCATAGTAATTGCTGAAAGCGTGGATACATTTAATATAGGATTGGACATCCTCCTTGTAAAACCCAATATGCAGGGTTAGGGCTCATTCAGACGACCATATGTGTTTTGTGGTCTGCAAAACACGAATACCGGCTGTGTGCATTCTGCATTTTGTGGAACGGAACATATTCAGCTCTATCTTTTTTGCAGGGCAACGGAATGGAAGTGTAGATGTGAAGAACATCACATCTTTTGCGGCCCCATTGAGGTAAATAGATCCGCAAAATTGTGAATCGGATGCGGAAAGAAAAATATGGTCATGTGAATGGGCCGTTAATGGTATTAAAGGGATTCCGTCACCACAAAATGCTGTCTAATTTGCAGGCAGCAGATCATAAAGCAGAAGGAACTGAGCAGATTGATATATAGTTTTGTGGGAAAAGATTCATTATAATGTGTTTATTCATCTAAATCGTTCCTCATTCTGAGCCAAGGAGTCCTGTGGGCAGTCCAAATCAATTTAGATTAATAAAAGTCTCTGCCTCTTTTAATCTGGCAGAGAAGTGGCAGCTTTCCTCGGCAGATGTCAGTGGAAAGAAGGGTCAGGCATGTTGTATTTGTCACGGTGCGGTTCACTGTGAGAGTTGTGCCGTGTAGGCTGGCTGCATGCCCTCTCGCGTACTGGTTGCAGGCCGACTCCTGTGTATGCTGGTTGCTTGGGGCTGCATGCTGGCTGCGGTGTCTTGTGTGAACTGCTGCCTGTGAATGTGTGCACTCCCCGTGTCTGCTTCTCAGTGCAGTCACTGTTGCCGTGCAGGCTGGCTGCAGGCTCCCTTGCGTACTGGCTGCAGGCCATTACCTGTGTATGCTGGTTGCTTGGTACTGCGTGCTGGCTGCAGTGTTGTGTGTGAACATGACCTGAGTATGCATGTCTATTTGTATCACAGTGCAGGTGTGTTACTCGTTGTTGTGTAGGCTGGCTGCCTGTAACCTCGCACTGGCTACAATTGTCCTGTGTATGCTGGTTGGCGTTCGGGCGTGCTAGCTGCAGCATTCTGTGTTAAATCTCTTTATTATTCAATTATATTCTGCAGGTCATAGAATACAAAGAAAGTATTTTTCTCACAATAAACAGCACAATCTTTTAGAGGTTTAAATATGAGCCATGACAAATTGTTCTAATGCAAACAGACTCTTCTTTAACTGACTGCATTTTGATGTCTACCTCTACAGTGCTAGTGAGATGTGGATCAACAAATTTGAAAAAAAAAAACAGAACAAAATTAGAAGGGTAAAAAGCGAAAAAGAGAGTAAAAAAAATAAAGAAAAAAGGTAAAAGGTTTGGGAGGTAAGGGGCAGTGATGGCCAGTTCGCAGTGTTCGCCAGCGAACACATGCGGGCAGCCATCTTAACTCACAAGTCCGGCGATGCACAGTTAAGCCCTTACCTGTGCCGCGCGCCGGTCTGAAATAAAATACGGTCACGGGGAGCAGGCAGTTCCAAGAACAGCCCCCGGGGCCTTTTACGGGCTGTTCTCGGAACTGCCTGCTCCCGGTGACCACATTTGATTTCAGACCGGCTCACGGCACAGGCAAGAGCTTACCGGTGCATCGCCGGACTTGTGAGTCAAGATGGCAGCCCGCATGTGTTCGCTGGCGAACACTGCGAACTGGCCATCACTGGTAAGGGGGGGTTTAAAGGTTATGGGTTGCACTAGTTCATCGTAGGGTGCAAGTAGTAAACTATAGGTAATATAAAATTCAAGGCTGTGTAGGAGCCAGGTGGGATGTGTCCATGTATTTGGGATCCCAGATTTTGAGGAAGGACGTTCTGGTCATAGCTTCCCAGTGAGCTAGGTCCTCTAGTCGAAGCATTTGATTGACCTTATTGGCCCAGTCTTGTAGGTTTGGAGGCCTTGGGTTCCGCCAGAATGTTGGGATTAACAATTTAGCTGCAGATAGTAAGTGGGTATATTGTGTTTCCGCGGCATAAAAGAGGAGGTTGGGAACCACACAAGAATCAACTGAGGGGTAGTTGCAGCATTCTGTCTGGTGTGAACTAACACTTGTAATTGTAGGTTCTTTGGTTCTGAAGGGGTTAACTTCTCCTGGTCTGTTCCTGGGTGTGGCTTATCAGGTGCCCTGTTAGCAGCTATAACTATCTGTGTGCTGCTCACCCAGGAGGTCAGTCTATCGTCTGCCTTGCTGGGTGTTACACCTTGCTGCTCACGCAGGGGGTCAGTTCTGTCCTGTGCCTTGCTGAGTGTTGCCCCTTGCTGCTGACCCAGGTTTTTTTTGCCATCTGCCCTTTTGTGTAGTGTCGTCAGGTAAAGTGTTGTTGTTGCCGCCTAGTCTGATCTTCTGTGCCTGTTCTGTAATGTTGTTTCCTTGTCCATGCCTTGCCTGTTCTTCTATTCCTGTTCTCTGTCTGGATCCACTCTGTTCCATGTCTAGCCTAGCAGTGTTCTAACTGCGTCTGATAGCCTGGCAGTGCTAAACTGCTTCTGATCCTGTCCTATGTCCAGCCTGGCAGTGCCTACTGCTTCTGATCTAGTCTGTTCCTTGTCTGTCCTGCAGCGCCTTACTGCTTCTGTTCCTGTGTTTGTCCTGCCTTTGTGAGAGGGTCCCTGGATTCTCCAGAGGGAGGATCTCTAGTCTGTGTACAGCTCTGCCTGAGACGACCATGCTTCCATTCCACTTGGGGTCCAGGCACCTGCTTCTGTGCTGGTTCCTGTTTGTCTTGTTGTCTGATCCATGTCCTGTGTTTGGTTGGGTTCCAGTCCTGTGTCAGTGGTTCTCCGCAGGTAGCAGCCAAGTGTACCGGGACCTTCCTGGAGGTGCGACCAGTGAGCCCTCGGTCCAGTTCATCCCCACCACCAGGAGCTATGTTAAGAACAGGGCCCACTGGCTCTCTGGTAGTGCTACCACTATAGCCTAAACTGCATATGTTACTGTCGAGTTTATTTATTACATGTGAAATAAAGTATTCTGTTGGTCCCTGGTCTGAATCTTGCCTGTGTCCTGTTTGCAAGATGTCCCGGAGGTCATCTTGCAACATGTCCGGTCACCTGGTTCCACTGACAGAGAGCCACTGCCACTGAGAACACCATCTACTGGGGACAACAGAAGGACTGTTAGGGAGCCGTCGCACGCGACAGATTTTGTTGCAAAAAATTTCTGCGACTATGAAAAATATTGAGTAAACATCTCAGAAAACCCCTTTAAATGAATACTAAACAAACAAAATGTAGAAAAAAAATTCTTAGCAATTTCTCCCTTAATCTTCTCCTGTCCTTTGATTGTATTCTGTGTTATATTACAATTAAAACTGAGAAATAATCTTTTGTCTCAGGTGATCAGCCATTACCTCTTCCTGTTCCTTGTGTATGACTATGTGACAACTGGCTTCAGCAGGAGCATCCTCCCTCTGCAGCAGGTAACCAAGATTGATAAGCCCCACCCGTAGCTAAGCCTCACCCCCTGGTTGGTCACCAGCCAAAACTGGAAGAGACCAGCAGGAAATTAACCCCTGTGTTCTCTGCATAATTTCTACAAGACTGCTTGTTGCAAGAACAAGTGTGAGTTATAGTATCTCTTGGTATCATTCATATCTAGTGATCCATCAATTCTATTTGTTCTGCAAACATGACCTATAGTCAGTGACTTCTTACGCCTACTAGGTGCTCTCCACAAGGAATAATAGTACTCCCGCATCCTGAAAAAGGCCTTTCACCCAGTTTTCTCTGTTCTGCGCTGATGAGGGGCAATCAACCCAAAACAACTGTCTGCAGATGAGTTGCTGGCTTAATTATTATCCAAGTTATGTCTCAAGGCCTGTTTAAAGAGTCAAACATTGACTTATGGGAAAGCTACCTTACATCTGGTGACACTAGAGATGCAGCTTTAGCTTCTTTTTTTTTGAAGGAGTGCTAATTTGTATGCTCTAAGGCTGTGATGGCTAACCTCCAGCACTCCAGCTGTGGTAAAACTACAACTCCCAAGATGCACACTTGCTCGGCTGTTCTCAGAACTCCACAGAAATGAATGGAGCATGCTGGGAGTTGTAGTTTCACCACAGCTGGAGTGCCTGAGGTTAGCCATCAGTGATCTAAGGTGTTAGGGAAAAAGAGAACAAACCCAGATAATTCTTCCTGCTTTGTTTTCTTCCTTATGTACTGTTAAAATATGTATTGATGCACAAATGACTGTACATGTGTCTTATTTTCTTTATTTTTACAAAACAGATTTTTGCTGAAGGCCTTTTTTTTTTTTTCTCTGAAGATCACATTTTTATAAAACATACAGAGGAACATTTATTAAATCCCTTACGCCACTATTGTGGCAAAAGTCACACGTTATGGCACACACCCCTGGCTGGCGTAGACTTCAGTTTCTGGCGCACAGCAGGGCACAGATGCGACTAATTTATTAGTGACTATCTTTTATTGTCTTACTGCCCCCGATTCTCCGCTGTCAGTGCTCATAGCTGCACTGAAATACAAAGTCCTGAGAGAACATAATGGAGAGGACTTGTGCGCATGCACAGCAGTCCTGACAATGTATTTCAATGTAGCTCTGAGCGCCGACAACTGGGAAACGAGGGGGAGTAGGAAATAAAAAAATAGTGATCTGGGCTCCATATCAGCAGTACTACTCGTGTATTACTGCAGATAATGGTCCAAAATCAGGGTGACAGATTCCCTTTAAGAGACATCTGCCTCTTAATTAGATGCATCTCAAGCCAGTGCAGGGAGATCAAGACTGGCATGTGGGTACACCAGTCTTGATTAATCTCCGATATGTTGTCAAATGTCTAAACTACTGATGAACATCACTTTATTGAAAGAAACTCTGCAAACCACTCTATTCTGTTTCTTTATCTGATGGATGCAGTGTTTCCGGCTGTACACCCGTATGAACAATACTTTAGTAAAACATTTCATTAAATGAGAAAGGAAAGGATGGTCAAAGGACACAAGCAGCAGGGTGATAACTTTTTAAGTAGCACATTCACACTACAGGATGGATATTGGGATTGTACTTACAGACACCCAGGGGTGAGACAGGATCTGATCTGCTGTGAACCTGTCATCTACATTTACTTGTAACATACAACTGATCAGCTCCTAGAGAGAAAATGTCTCCATTACTTTTTACAATACTGATTTCAGTGTTTGAGAAATGCAGAGCCCTACGTTAATACACCGTAAATGTAGACGAAAAGACATGGGGAGATTTATCAAAACTGGTGTAAAGGAAAACTGGCTTAGTTGCCCACAGCAACCAATCAGACTCTAATTTACAGTTTTCAGAGCTCCTTTGGAAAATAAAGGCGGAATCTGATTGGTTGCTATGGGCAACTAAGCCAGTTCTACTTTACACCAGTTTTGATAAATCTCCCCCATGGATCGCACAGCCACATGTTATGCATTTGCCAAGCAAAATTTAGTACATGCGGTTCTTAGTCCATATTTTGACCAAACTGTATAGGGCAACTTGCCAACTTCACAATGACCTCTTTCAAGTTGGGCCCTAAATGAACATCTGGCAGCCACATGGGTGACAGTGGGTATCATCCCATGCAAACAGAGTACCACAAATGAACATCTGGCAGCCACATGGGTGACAATGGGTATCATCCCATGCAAATAACCACTGTAAACCCAACTGGCCAGTCCTGTACTTCATATTTACTGCTTCATGTTATATGCCCTGGTTATAAAAATGTTTCATCATTACTGCATATTTATATATTATAAATATTTTACATAATAGCATATTATATTACAGTACAATATCCCTTATTACATAATTAGCTTTCAAAATAAATATGATGGGGGGGGGGGGGGTCAAGTCAATCATATTTTACATATCAGGTCCAGGTACTGAGTACAGAGCCCTTAAAATGGATTGGTTGAAAATTATTTCACCAAGATTCAAACTTGTCTGTTTTGTTTCCAGTCAATAAAAAAATAGTTGTAACTATACCAATATCTAAAAGATAAGGGTAAAGCTTTACATATTGATAAAAATGAAATCTATTGACCTAGAGGTAACTGTCCAATAAAATAATAGATTTAACTGGATTTCTCTGCTGGCACTGAAATAACAAAAAACATCCAAAAAAACTACACTAATAATGAAGGCTCATAAAAAATATATGTTTAAATGGGCATTCCCTGGCATCCCTTGAAGTTAAATAATGCCAAATAATTATTACTTAATGCTGATTTTGCACACAATGCAATCCCATGATGGCACATTTCAAAAGCTCATTACTACGGTAAATTACTGATGACAAACCAGCGGTCATTACCCATTCCAGTCTCCTTAGGCTGCCTCATACACATTAGACATCCAGTTGCTGGGGGTCATGGATGTCACATCATATCTCCAGACAGCCATCATATAAGTCTTGCACACACTAAACAGTGACTTATAAGGCCATATGAGTATGTATAAAAAGTGCGTCTTTGGACAAAAGCAAACTATTATCCCCTGCTTAAAAGCAGTTGTTATATTACTAGATATTACTAAAACAGTAATGCATCCACTGGATCGAGCATTATAAAGCTCCATCTATAATTATTTTATGATACAATGCCATTCATATTTTAAACTCAAACCTTTGCAGAGTCTGTAATGTTATCCCAGTATGGAGAAGGGAATTCCAGCTTCCCAATCAGAATCTGATCAAAAAGATCTTCCTGAAGATTATTCTCACTGTGAAGAAAAGAAATGACCCAAAATTCTGAGGTTAGAACATTTCCATCTGTCTGCACAGGACTGCTTCCATCAAGTTGTCCTTTGATGTCATCTGTGAGATGGAGGCTGTTAGTTCTGTCTATATACCAGGGCAGTTCATTGATTCCAAGTGATGCATCTAATCAGCTCTGAAATGGTTCCAGGCTGATATGCTCAGACACGTCTGATGAAATATGACAACTGAGCTTATCTGCCCCTAATTACTGCTTTACGGTATACTGGGTGTACATATACACACACACAGGTATGCATACCTCGAGCTGTACACTGGATGCAGAACGGTTCTAATAAATAATCTCGACAGACAGATTAGCACACCAGGGTGGTCTATTTGAAATGAATGGGAGCTCAGCTGCAGTACCCCGACACGGACAGTTGAACTATCGGCTCCTTTCAAAATGCTAGCTCTGGCAGGGCTCCCAAGTTAGAATAGTGGTACGAGGAGACTGCAGTGACCCAATGTTTGGAGAAGCTTGTAGAGTTTAATCCAATCATAACTCCTCTCTGGCCTCCTACTTGTACAGGCAATTTAGATTTTTTTGTTCCCGTCCCTTTCGTATTGCAGCACCAAAACCAAAAGTCCTTTCCTTTTGCACGACTGACACTTTATGAGGTCATCTTTGTCCCCCACAGCTTCTTTTTGCTCTCCGTCATCCACCCTCATCCTCTCTATATCCCCCTTTTCCCTTATTTCTTTCTTCTTTCCATTTGTTATTTCTTCCACGTTTCTATTATTGATTATAGTGATGTATCTAATTATATTTAACATTTTTTGGTTATAGTTATAAGTGATTCTGCTTTCTTCATTTGCCTCATTTATTTACCAAGGGCTCATGGATATTGCCATTGCCGTATACCTACATGTCATGTGTTGTATTAGGTTTGCTTTCTTCACATCTTATAATCTTATAAAACAATAAACCACTCAAATAAGTTAAAAACATATACAATGTAGTAAATTTATTATTTTTACAATAAGAGATGAAGGCAGACCGCAATCTGTAAAGGCTAAACCAGCAGAAACAGAGGCAGCACTTCAAGACTATCAACGTTGGAGGTTTCTCAAACTACAAAACTTCACTTCACTTGCTGCAGTCCAAATTAATGGTCTTGGTACTCAGATACACCAGGCCTTAAGTGAAGCAGAATTACTTAACATCCAGGACATTCGCTAGAGAAGATATATGCATAATAAGGTTACAGATGAAGCTGGATAAGAATGACAACGGATGAGGGAGATGGAGTCCAGCAATGGAGCAGTTTACAATGGCATACAGGTGGAGAGTGATTAATGTAGCCGAAGAATGAACTGACAAAGACCAACAAGACAGCAAACAAAATCACACAATCACAAAACCCACAAAAAAACTAAGTGGACAAGGATTTTAGACACTGGCAATAATTGCGCAAAGCTTGCACTATACTCAAAGACTATGAAAAACTTTAACACTTAACAATCAAAAAGCCCCTTACAGCAAACACTAGACTAAGCAAGTTTATAACAGAACCAGATTCAAAGTTAGTAAAAAAAAAAAAACAGGCAAGAGATTGCTCATAACAAAGAATTCCAAAAGGATGTGTATATTTACTCATCCATGGTTGAGACAACGGCTCCATGAAAATAGATCCATGGAGGAGATGAAACGGTGCATTTTCTCAACCATGGGTAAGTACATTTACAAGTCTAGGAGTGCTGCCTCTATTTCTGCTGGTTTGGTTTGACTTTGAGGACATGTGGTTGAGTCTTAGGATGTCTGGCACCCGTTGCCAGGAGCATAATTGTCACAGAGCTGCTTAAACCTATACCTGTTGTGTCCAGGCTATACATCCTTATCATATAGATTGTGTAAAGAGAGCTCAAAGCTCTAAAAGGTTTCATTATTCAAACAAGTTACAAATTAGCTATATTGTGTCTTCATAGTGAAAAAATAAAATACATGTTACCTTCTGAAAGGCGGGAATCCACAGAGTAAGATGTATGTGATCACACCAGCTGCCCATATATCAACCTTTAAACCATACCTAAGATAAAACAATGCACGCACGTTGATTTCAATAGGAACATGTCTGCAGTCTATAGCATATTAACATGGTGGCATTCTGATAAGTTACGTAAACTCTTGCGGCATCTCCATTGTTGCAATTTATATTCAAGGTAGGCCAGAGGTACAGCCTCATAGCAAAATGTGGAATGGGACCAAGGCCCACCAAAACCACCTTCGACAGCAAAGTCTAATGTTTCTTTTCCTCATCTCCTTGGTCTACAAGTTTATTTCCCTTCCACAATGATCACAGGGTTCCCTTCACCTCTGAGTGGAACAAGGTCTCCTAGGCTTGCAGCTTTTATATCTGCCACTCTAGTTGTTATACCCATGGTATGGTCAGACTCTCATACTCAAAAACATGCAGTCATCCCAGTAAAATAATACTTGGGTCACGTAGCAAATATGTGACACATTATGGAACTTACCCAGTCTCTGCAATTATTTCTGGAGCAACATAGGTTGGTGTACCGCAGACCGTGTACAGTGGTCCATCCACTATTGTGGCCAGTCCAAAGTCTCCGAGCTTTAGAGATTTAGTTTTATCTGGATATTCACAAACCTTAATGAGATCGAACACATTAAGAAACAGAAAATATTTTGTCACAACCAGTCACTTTTTGGGTCTTCTTTTGATTACAATAAAAGACTTAAGAGGAGATTTATCAAAACTGGTGTAAAATTGGCTAAAGCAACCAATCAGCTAAAGCATCCAATCAGCTTCCATCTTCCAGCTTGACAACTTTATCTCACTGTGATTTCGTAGTAAAGAGATCACAGAGAGGCACGTAGAATTATCAATCATGTTAATGCTCCGTGCTTCTGCTGTCTGCATCGGGTCTTGGCACTCTTTCACGGAGCGGATGCCACGCACGGCATCCGCTCGTGTGAACTCAGCCTAACTCTGAGCATACACTTAGGAAACTGTCTAAAACAGAAAAGCGAAGATTTATCAAAACTGGTGAAAAGGAAAGCTGGCTTAGTTGCCCACAGCAAATATTCAAATTCCACCCTTCATTTTCCAAAGGAGCTCTAAAAAATAAAAATAAAATTGGTTGCTACTATGGACAACTAAGCCAGTTTTACTTTATACTAGTTTTGATAAATCTTCCCCAAACGGTCTTTGATGCTCACAGCAGCCAACCACAGCGCAGTTTTCATTTCTTAATGCACCCTTGAAAAATGAAATCTGCACTCTGACTGGACAACAAAACAGTGTTTCTTCTTGACAAATTTCATTAATTTGCCCTTTTGGGCTTAACCTACACAACGTAACAGTTTAATTAGCTTAGAAGAGTGGATCTGGAGATCGTCCTAAGAAGACTATTTGAAGAGATCAGTGCTGGACAATGGTGCATCATTAAAAAGATGCTTAGAAAATCCCTTCTATATCCCCCTCAAACTGCCAATCACAGGGTATAAATCCAGGTTTGTTCTCTCTACGTTATCCATTTAGGCTTTATCTATAAAATGGAATTAGCTATTTTAAACTAATACCAGTTATCTTCTTATAGACCATCACTTTAATTTAGTCCTTAATACAGCCAATGCTTGTCTAGATTAAGGCACGCAAATTCCAGAGAAACAACGCACTGAAGGAATGTGAAAAAATGTAAGCCCATCATATTTGTACAGATCTGTAAAAAAAAAAAAAAACACTGCCAGGAATGTGCCATTCACTGATTATTAGGTTAAAGGCAATCTGTCCACACTGTCCAATACCAGCAGGGCACAAGTCGCCAGATAGGCTGGACAGACAGCAGGACCATTACAAATAAAATGTTTTTCTATTTTTCTATTAGAAAACTGCCGAGCCACATACTATACTAATAACCTGACCTCTTTGTCAAGTGCTGCTCTGTGGTACTAAATATTCATGTCTGCTGAAGTGTTCACTGAGAACAGCAGTAATAATAAATGCTCAAACAGAAAGGAGAAATTCTACTGCAACACATGGCGGCACGAATGCTGCGAGAGGTTTACAGACTGTAATTAGATCTTGTAAAACTAGGACTGTTAATATGACAGGCAGTTTGTTTTCCTTTGGAAAAATGGGCCCAAAAAAAAAAAAAAAAAAAAAAAAAAAAAAAGACTCTGAAAAGTCAAAAATTGTTAAGTCTTTCAGAGGGATGTAGCACCCTTGAAATTGCTAAGATATTGAAAGGGAGTGTGCCAGTAATTGGCATTTGCCCCTCATGGTGTCATTGAGACATATAAAATGTATTGTTGGTGGCCATGTCTCTCTACCCCCTCTGCCCCCTTCTTTCTCTCCTTTTCCCGACATTTATTTATCCTCAGGTAAATCTGTGGCTAGCCGGCAGCTGAATTAAAGGTGATTGGCAGAAAAGGGTTGCTGACCAGTTGCTGGGCAAAGGGCTATTTTTAGCTGGAACAATGGATTGGTCAAGGGCAGTTTTCGGCAGGAATGAAGTAGTATTTATAGAAGACACTCACCATTGGAAGCTCTGTCAGCGGCTGAAGAGTGAAGAAAGAAGATAGTGTCCCGCCCGCCCTCCCAAGGGTTTAGTCGCGGTCTTTTGAAAAAGGGGGAGGTAGGGGGGGTTAGTCGCTCAGCCTTAGGCTCCATTCACACGTCCGTTTTGGTGTTCCGCATCCGTTCCGATTAAAAACGGAACGTTATGCGGATCCATTCATTTTCAATGGAATCCACAAATAATCGGAGAGCACTCATGGTGCTCTCCGATTCCGTGATTCCGTTCCGTGGGATCCTGGAAAAAAAATATACCCTGTCCTACTATTTGTCCGATTTTGCGTTCAGTCATTACATTCTAGTCAATGGATCCGTCAAAAAATCGGATGACATGCTAAAAGCATCCTCATGTCATCCAGATTTTCGGATCCGCAAAAACCAGGAACGTTTATCTGGAACGGTAAAAATACTGACGTGTGAATGCACCCTTACTGGGTGGACTCTTGAGTAGTGCACTAATGGACTTGAGTTAATATTGGTGGGAATTTCAATGGTTGAATAATTTATGGAATTTTATTATTTATGGTTACCCACTCCCCCCCCAGTTTAAAGGGCTTCTGTCACCCCACTAAACCCATTTTTTATTTATTTGCGTACTTATAATCCCTATCCTGCGATATATACTTTTATAATATGCTAATTACCGGTCTACCAGCAAGTAGGGCGTCTACTTCCTGGTAGCAGCCGCAAAAAACTGCCCCCTCCTCCTGTTGATTGACAGGGCCAGCCGCGATCTCCTCCTCCGACTGGCCCTGTCAGCTTTTCAAAAATCGTGCGCCTGTGTTGATTCGGCGCAGGCGCTCTGAGATAAGGAGGCTCGCCTCCTCAGCACTCCCTCAGTGCGCCTGCGCCGATGACGTCACCGAAAGAGAAGACGTCATCGGCGCAGGTGCACTGAGGGAGTGCTGAGGAGGCGAGCCTCCTTATCTCAGAGCGCCTGCGCCGAATCAACACAGGCACGCGATTTTTGAAATGCTGACAGGGCCAGTCGGAGGAGGAGATCGCGGCTGGCCCTGTCAATCAACAGGAGGAGGGGGCGGTTTTTTGCGGCCTACTTGCTGGTAGACAGGTAATTAGCATATTATAAAAGTACGTTTTTTTACATATCTACTGAACTAAAATGATTAATAACATAATGTATAGATATATCGCAGGATAGGGATTATAAGTACACAAAAAATAAATAAATGAGTTTAGTGGGGTGACAGAAGCCCTTTAATAAAGACCGCGGCCATTTTTATCCACAATGGTAGTCTTGTGTATTTATTATAATGGTAAGGTTAAAGTGTCGAGTATGGCACCATGGGGTGTGATCACAGAGCCATTAAACGTTTTGTTGCAAATAGTCAACAGGGTCGAATGAAAAAAAATACACAAATAAACTGCCAAACTGATGAGAAGAATCAAACGTGAATTGACCATGAACCCATTATCCTCCAGTGCTGTCATATTCCTTAAGTGCAACCTCCCTTGAGTGCCCAGAAGTATGAGGTTCAGTGCTCAGAGACATGGACAAGGTAAGGAAGCCTGACCCCCACTGAACAAGGTACATAAGTTTAAATGTCAAGACTGGGCCCAAAAATATCTGAAGACAGATTTTCCTTTGAATCCAAAGGAAAAAAAGCAGTCTGGTTTTAGAGATGCACGTATACAAGCAGTCAAACATTGCGAGTTTGTGAGCGTTCGAGTGTTTGATTTCAAGTGTGCGTTTATATTAAGTGTGTTACATTAGATTACATGACTTGAGATTCAGGGACTTTTGGAGGCGACTACAGCAAGTTAGATTCTTATCACTGCACTATATTGTATTTTTTCTCTTTTCCTGGGTAATCCCCATTGGTATGTGTTCAATTATTGACAGTGCAGTTCAGTGCACATCTTGTCTAATGTATGCAGTCCTGGAACAGCCGTTTGAGGGTGCATATCTTTGTTCAAAATGTGAGCACATTGCCCTTTTGGAATCGCACATAGTGTGTCTAACCGGGAAAGTTTCAACACTGAGAAGCGTTGACAATTTGGAAAAGAGTTTGCTGCTCACTGAGCAACTACTATGGGGTAGATGTGGGAAAGGGTGGTCGCGAAGAAGCTCAGGAAAGTGAGGTAGGTAGCTGGATAACAGTTAGAAAGTGGGGTAGAGGGAAGAGTGCCAGGGAGGCTAGCCCTGATCTGACACAACCCAACAAGTTAGCAAGGTTGGCAGATTAGGGGGATGTCAGTTCAGGGAGAGCACTGCTGCAGCCGGACACTTCCTCTGCCAGTCAGGGGAATGTCAGCTCCAGTAAGCAGGGGACCAGGAGAGCAGGGCAGGCCAGACAGGTGCTGGTAGTGGGAGACTCAATTGTTAGGGGTACAGACCGGGATCGCTGAACGGTGTGTTGTCCTCCTGGCGCTCGAGTTCAACACATCGCGGATCGGGTTGACAGATTACTGGGAGGGGCTGGAGAAGATCATGCAGTCATGGTCTATATCAGAACCAATGACAAAGTTAGAGGTAGGTGGAGCGTCCTTAAAGATGATTTTAGGGATTTAGGTCAAAAGCTTAGGGCAAGGACCTCAAAGGTAGTGTTTTCCAAAATACTACCTGTACCACGAGCCACACAAGAAAGGCAGTGGGAGATTAGAGAGGTTAACAAGTGGCTCAAAAACTGGTGTAGGAAGGAGGGGTTTGGGTTCCTGGAGAACTGGGCCGACTTCTCTGTCGGCTACAAGCTCAATCGTAGGGTTGGGCTGCATCTCAATGGGGAAGGGGCAGATATGTTGGGAGAGAAGATGGCTAGAAGGTTGGAGGAGTGTTTAAACTAGGGACTGGTGGGGGGGGGGGGGGGCTTGTGTGTAATAACATTATAGTATCAGATAGTGCAGATAGAGACCGGGGGACGAGGTAATGGAACTGGGGGAAGAATGGAAGGAGGGACTAGAACAGTTCAGAAGGAAAGGTATAGGGTAAAAAATATACATAAACCTCTTAATTGTATGTATACTAATGCCAGAAGCCTGACTAATTAAACTGGTGAACTGGAATTAGTGATGTCCGAGGCGGACTATGACATAGTGGGAATAACTTAGACATGGCTGTATAATAGCTATGACTGGGCAGTTAATGTACAGGGTTACAGTCTGTTTAGAAAGGATCGCCAAAACCGGAGAGTGGGAGGCGTCTGCCTTTATGTAAAGTCCTGTCTAAAGCCCACAGTCCGAGAAGATATAAATGAGGGACATGAACAAGTCACGGAGTAGAAATATATGGCAAAAACAATAATAAAATACTAATAGGAGTTTATTATAAATCACCTAATATACAAGAGTCCACAGAAAATCTACTACTAAACGAGATAGACGAGGCGGCAGATCATAATGAGGTCGTTATTATGGCGGACTTCAACTACCCAGATATAGACTGGGAAACTGTGGGCCATCCACTTAGCCCTGCCCCAGAAGTGGAAGAGATTGAGTGCACTGATGCCCAACCACTTATGTTTCTGCATGTGGACATGGGAGGACCACAGCAGCACTGTCACGGCTGTATGTGAGCAACAATAGTAATTCACAGTACAGAGCAACTGACTGGACCCAGAACTAGGGAGGATAAAGGGTGACCCCTGTCCGACCCTCAACGCTTTCCCTATTCTGCTAAAGCACATGCCCGGATCCAAATGGCGGAACGAGGCATGCCCACGTGCCTAAGACTAATGACCACTGTAACCCCTACAATAGTGGAAGGGGCACGGCCACCAGTGCCCTACTCAGTATATGGAGGGAACCGTGGCCACCTCAGATCCAGTCAGAAAACAAACAGGAATACAACAATGTCTGCAGACTTAGCTGAAGGTGTTATAGCCGCAGAGAAGATGGATCCAAGGACAGGCTGGCAATATCCGGAGTGCTAGCTGCAGCAGAACACCGGTCCAGTGAACTGATAGCTACAAGTGAAGAAACTAAAGCAAGAGCTACAACTGAAGTGAGAACTATAATCCACATCCTATCATAGGAGGAGGGGTGATATAAGGAGAGGGAAATCAAACACATGAAGAACAGCTGTGGTGAAAGAAACCAAAAGTAAACAGAGTAGTGAGAACTCCTCCCAGCTCTAGTAGTGACATCATCACAGGGGTGGAGAAACAGAGCTGTGAGAACGTCCCAAAGCTCTGGTAGTGACAGTACCCCCCCCTCTACGGGTGGACTCCGGACACCCAGGACCCACCTTCTCAGGATGAGCCCTATGAAATGCCCTTTAATGTCCGACACCGGAACCCACATCCTCTCCTCAGGACCATAACCCTTCCAATGAACGAGGTACTGAAGAGAACCGCGGACAATGCGAGAGTCCACAATTCTGGAAACCTCAAACTCCAGATTGCCATCAACTAAAATCGGAGGAGGAGGCAAAGAGGAGGGTACCGTGGGCTGGACATATGGTTTTAAGAGAGATCTGTGAAATACATTATGTATCTTCCAAACCCGTGGAAGATCAAGACGGAAGGCAACAGGATTGATGACTGACAAGATTTTATAAGGCCCAATAAACTTGGGACCCAATTTCCAGGAGGGAACCTTCAACTTAATGTTTCTAGTAGACAACCACACCAGATCACCCACATTCAGGTCCGGACCAGGCACACGTCTCTTATCAGCCACACGCTTATACTTCTCACTCATTTTTTTAAGATTACTCTGAATCTTTTGCCAAATGGTAGACAAAGACGAGGAAAATCTCTCCTCCTCAGGTAAACCAGAAAGAGCCCCTCCCGAGAATGTCCCAAACTGCGGATGGAACCCATATGCACCAAAGAATGGTGACTTATCAGAAGATTCCTGACGACGGTTGTTCAGAGCAAACTCAGCAAGAGGGAGAAATGAACACCAATCCTCCTGGTTCTCTGCCACAAAACAGCGCAAATATGTCTCCAGATTCTGATTGAGGCGCTCAGTCTGACCATTCGACTGCGGATGAAAAGCAGAAGAGAAGGACAGCCGAACCCCCAGGCGAGAACAGAAAGCCTTCCAGAACCTGGACACAAACTGCGTGCCTCTATCGGAAACAATATCAGAGGGAATGCCGTGCAATTTAACAATATGGTCGACAAAAGCTTGCGCCAACGTTTTAGCATTGGGTAAACCAGGGAAAGGTACGAAATGAGCCATCTTGCTAAAACGGTCCACCACCACCAGGATCACCGACTTCCCCGAGGAACGAGGAAGATCCGTGATAAAGTCCATGGACAGGTGTGTCCAAGGACGGGAAGGAATGGGTAACGGGAGAAGGGAACCTGAAGGCCGTGAACGAGGGACCTTAGCTCGAGCGCACGTCTCACAAGCAGCCACAAAACCCTCCACCGACTTACGAAGAGCCGGCCACCAAAATCTCCGAGCAATGAGATCTACCGTGGCTCTACTCCCGGGGTGACCAGCAAGAACCGTATCATGATGCTCCTTAAAGAGTTTGTGACGTAGCTCAGGAGGCACGAACAACTTCCCAGAAGGACAACGGGCAGGTGTCTCAGTCTGGGCAGCCTGGACCTCGGCCTCCAAATCGGAATATAGAGCAGAAACAACTACCCCCTCCGCCAAAATGGGACCCGGGTCCTCTGAGTTTCCTCCTCCCGGAAAACTGCGAGAGAGAGCATCAGCCTTCACATTTTTTATCCCAGGTCGGAATGTAACAACAAAATTGAATCTGGAGAAGAACAGAGACCATCTGGCCTGTCTCGGATTCATACGCTTGGCCGACTCCAAGTATGCCAGATTCTTATGGTCGGTAAAAACGGTGATAGGGTGCCTGGCCCCCTCCAACCAATGGCGCCATTCCTCGAAAGCCAACTTGATGGCCAACAACTCCCTATCTCCCACATCATAGTTTCTCTCTGCCGGGGAGAGTTTTTTTAGAGAAAAAGGCACAGGGTCGCCACTTGGCAGGGGAAGGGCCCTGGGACAAAACCGCACCCACACCCACCTCGGAAGCATCCACCTCAACAATAAAAGGTAAGGAAACATCGGGATGCACCAAGACGGGAGCAGACGCAAAATTCTCTTTAATCTTAGAAAAGGCTGTAAGCGCCTCCTCCGACCAAGAGGAAAAATCCGCCCCCTTTTTTGTCATGTCAGTGAGGGGTTTGACAACAGAGGAATAATTCAAAATGAACTTTCTGTAATAGTTCGCAAAACCCAGAAAGCGCATCAATGCCTTCTGATTCTCAGGAAGCTCCCACTCAAGTACAGCACGGACCTTCTCGGGATCCATGCGAAAACCAGAAGCAGAGAGGAGAAAACCCAGAAATTGAATCTCCGATACCATAAAAAGACATTTCTCCAGCTTGGCGTACAATTTATTTTCCCGCAGAATCTGCAGAACCTGAAAAAGATGATCCTGATGGGTCTGAACATCAGGGGAAAAAATCAAAATATCATCAAGATACACCAATACAAATTTCCCCATTAAATGATAGAAAATACTATTAACAAAATGCTGAAAGACGGCCGGAGCATTCATCAGGCCGAAAGGCATAACGAGATTCTCGAAATGCCCGTCAGGGGTATTAAAGGCCGTTTTCCATTCATCCCCCTCTCTGACCCTGACCAGGTTGTACGCGCCTCTCAAATCCAATTTGGAAAACACCTTGGCCCCAACAATTTGATTGAAGAGGTCCGGGATCAGAGGAAGGGGATAGGGATCGCAAATCGTGATACGGTTCAGCTCCCTAAAATCTAGGCAAGGTCTCAGAGAGCCATCTTTCTTTTTAACAAAAAAAAAACCCGCGGCCACAGGTGACTTTGAGGGACGAATATGCCCCTTTTCGAGACTCTCGGAGATGTAAGTTCGCATAGCGATTCTTTCCGGTTGTGAGAGATTGTAGAGGCGTGCTTTTGGCAGCTTGGCGCCGGGAATGAGGTTAATGGGACAGTCAAACTCCCGGTGAGGAGGTAGCTCCTGAACACCGCTCTCGGAAAACAGGTCCGAGAAATCAGAGAGAAATGATGGCACCGTTTTAGTAGACACCTCTGCAAAAGTCGCTGTGAGACAATTCTCTCTACAAAAATCACTCCACTCATTTATTTGCCTTCCTTGCCAATCAATAGTGGGGTTATGTCTAGTGAGCCAGGGTAACCCCAAAACTAGAGGAGACGGCAATCCGTTAAGGACAAAACAAGATATATCCTCCACATGAGTGTCACCTACAGCTAGCCGGATATTGTGAACAATGCCCTTCAGAGATCTCTGTGAGAGTGGAGCAGAGTCAATAGCAAAAACAGGTATATCTTTATCTAATGTGCAAACCTGAAAACCATGCATGGCTACAAATTGAGTGTCAATAAGATTGACGGCCGCTCCACTATAGACAAAAATCTCACAAGAAATGACTTTGCTCTCTAGCGCCACCCTGGCAGACAGGAGAAAACGGGAACTGCAGGTCAGAGGAAAAGCATCAAATCCTACATCAACTTTGCCCAAAGTAGCAGATGAAGCAGAACCTGATGATTTACCTTTTGAGATTTTTCTCTTATTATCGCTCTTAGTACGGTTCAAGAATCTCCTAGACGGACAAACATTTGCCAAATGACCTATGCCCCCACAACAAAAACAGACCATACTCTGACGACTAAATCCTCTTTTATCAGGGGCAAGTCGAGCTAGCTGCATGGGCTCCTCCTCAGAGGGGAGCGAGACAGGATGAGGCCCCTGCACACTGAATGAGTCCGCACCACTGCCCCTAGACTGACAATGGTTGGACAGAGAGGTCTCGTTTCTTTCTCTTAGACGCCTGTCAAGGCGTACCGCCAATGACATGGCAGACTCTAAGGACGTTGGTCTCTCATGGAAAGCAAACGCATCTTTTAATCTCTCCGAGAGACCATGACAGAACTGACTCCGGAGTGCAGCATCATTCCAACCCGAATCAGCTGCCCATCTCCGAAATTCAGAACAATAAAGCTCCGCAGACCGTTTGTTCTGGCATAAAACACGTAGGTTAGATTCGGCCAGAGCAACACGATCCGGGTCATCATAAATCTGCCCCAGGGCCACAAAAAATCCCTCCACGGATCGAAGGGAGGGATCCCCTGATGGCAGCGAAAAAGCCCAAGTGTGAGCATTACCCCTGAGCAGGGAAATGACAATCCTCACCCTCTGCTCCTGATTACCAGAAGAGTGAGAACACAAGCAAAAATGGAGTTTGCATGCCTCTCTGAAACGAACAAAATTCTCACTGCCCCCGGAGAACGTCTCCGGAAGTGAGACCTTTGGCTCGCAACAGACTCCATGAGCCGGAGCAGGGCCCAATGCTTGAAGCTGGGTCATAGATTGACGGAGATCCGCTACTTCCAAAGAAAGACCCTGCATGCGGTCAACCAGGTCAGAAAGCGGATCCATGTCAAAAAAGGACGGTTTTGGTGGATTATAATGTCACGGCTGTATGTGAGCAACAATAGTAATTCACAGTACAGAGCAACTGACTGGACCCAGAACTAGGGAGGATAAAGGGTGACCCCTGTCCGACCCTCAACGCTTTCCCTATTCTGCTAAAGCACATGCCCGGATCCAAATGGCGGAACGAGGCATGCCCACGTGCCTAAGACTAATGACCACTGTAACCCCTACAATAGTGGAAGGGGCACGGCCACCAGTGCCCTACTCAGTATATGGAGGGAACCGTGGCCACCTCAGATCCAGTCAGAAAACAAACAGGAATACAACAATGTCTGCAGACTTAGCTGAAGGTGTTATAGCCGCAGAGAAGATGGATCCAAGGACAGGCTGGCAATATCCGGAGTGCTAGCTGCAGCAGAACACCGGTCCAGTGAACTGATAGCTACAAGTGAAGAAACTAAAGCAAGAGCTACAACTGAAGTGAGAACTATAATCCACATCCTATCATAGGAGGAGGGGTGATATAAGGAGAGGGAAATCAAACACATGAAGAACAGCTGTGGTGAAAGAAACCAAAAGTAAACAGAGTAGTGAGAACTTCTCCCAGCTCTAGTAGTGACATCATCACAGGGGTGGAGAAACAGAGCTGTGAGAACGTCCCAAAGCTCTGGTAGTGACAAGCACGTCTCTGATGATGACGAAACACAGGTGCCAACTGCTGCGCCTTTCTGCAGTGTGCAGACCGGCAAGGAGGTCAGGGATGAAGAGTGGGTGGAAGATGATGTGGAGGATGAGGAGGTCCTAGACCCCACATGGAATCGAGGTCATGTGAGTGACGTGTGCAGTTCGGAGGAAGAGGTGGTGGTCACAGTGCCAGCCACACAGCAAAAGAGGAAGCAGGGTGCAAAAGCAGAGTGACCGTCCCCTAGCCAGTACGCCTGCTACTGCCCACCGCACCCAGGAATTGAGCACACCAAAGCCAGCTCCAAGGAGTTCCCTGGTGTGGCAGTTCTTCAGACAATGTGCTGATGACAAGACGCGAGTGGTTTGCACGCTGTGCAATCATAGCCTGAAGCGAGGCATAAATGTTCTAAACTTGAGCACCACCTGCATGACCAGGCATCTAATTGCAAAGCACGAACTGCAGTGGAGTACACACCACAAAAATCACGAAGGATCTCAGGCTCCTCCTGGTCCCTCTTCTGCTGCAGCCTCGGCCTCTTCCTCCCCCTCTGGAGTGACATTGGCACCTGCCACCCCGCAAACAGAGGATGTGGCAGCAACACCACCACCTCCACCAAGCATCTCCACACTGTCCCATGGAAGCGTTCAGCTGTCCATCCCCCAAACACTGGAGAGAAAGAGGAAGTACCCCACTACCCACCAGCGATCCCTGGCCCTGAATGCCAGCATTTTCAAAATTCCTGGCCTTTGAAATACTGTCATCCCGTCTGGTAGAGACAGAGACTTAAAAAACCTTATGGCAGTGACTGTCCCACAGTACGTGATTCCCAGCCGCCACAACTTTTTTAGGCGGGCCATCCCTGCCCTGCACAAAAATCAGGTGTGCACTGCGCAACGCCATCTGTGGCAAAGTCCACATAACCACCGATACGAGGACCAGTAAGCATGGGCAGGGCCGTTATATCTCCCTAACTGCACACTGGGTAAATGCAGTGGCGGCTGGGCCTTAGGTGGATAGCAGTTTGGCGCATGTTCTTCCGCCACCAAGGATTGCAGGACGTTTCTCGTTGCCTCCTCCTCCTCATCCGGTCAGAGTAACACCTGCACCACTAACTTCAGCACAGCCAGGGGGAAACGACAGCAGGCTGTTTTGAAATTCATCTGTTTGGGGTAAAAAACCCACACCGCACAGGAGCTGTGGACGGGTATTGAACAACAGACCGATGAGTGGCCCGGCCTGGTGGTGTGCGCGAACGGGCACAAGCTCGTAGCAGCTCTGGGCCTAGCCGATTTGAGGCACATCCCGTGCGCATGTGCTGAATTTGGTGGTGCAGAGGTTCCTAAAAAAGTACCACGATATGTCAGAGCTGCTGCAGAAAGTGCGGGCCGTCTGTGCGCACTTTCAGCGTTCTCACCCTTCTGCTGCTCGCCTGTCTACACTGCAGCGTAACTTTGGCCTTCCCGCTCACTGCCTCATATGCAACGTACCCACAAGGTGGAACTACACCTTGCACATGCTGGAGAGACTGTGTGAGCAGCAGAAGGCGATAGTGGAGTTTCAGCTGCAGCACACACGGGTGAGTCGCTCTGTGGAACAGCACCACTTCACCACCAACGAGTGGGCCTCCATGCGGGACGTGTGTGTCGTGTTGCGCTGTTTCGAGTACTCCAACTACCAAAATGGCCAGTGCTGATGACGCCGTCCTCAGCATTACTATCCCACTTCTATGTCTCCTTGAAAAAACGCTTTGGGCGATGATGGAAGAGGATGTGGCACAGGAGGAAGAGGGATCATTTCCACGGTTATCAGACCAGTCATTCACAAGTGGCTCGGAGGGTGGGTTCCTGCACCAACAGAGGCCAGGTACACAACTGTCCAGCCAGGACACAGTTCTGGAGGATGATGAGGAGGAGGAACCGTATTCACAGCAGGGTGGCACCCAAAGCAGCTCATGGGCATCAGTGGAGCGTGGTTGGGGAATACAGAGGGCACAGACGATATACCTCCTACAGAGGACAGCTTGTCGTTGTCTCTGGGCAGCCTGGCACACATGAGCATTTACATGCCGTAGTGCCTGCGCAATGACCGTTGAGTTGCCCACATTCTAACCAGTGCTGATTACTGGGTGGCCACCCTGTTGGATCCCCGCTACAAGGACAACGTGCCGTCCTTAATTCAGTCACTGGAGCGTGATAAGAAGATGCGCTGCTGATGGCATTCACACCTGACAGCGGGGACTCAGTGGAAGCACAAGGCGAAGGCAGAGGAGGAAGTCGAAAGTCGCCAACGCAGCTGGGGCACCACCAGCACCTCAGAAGGGAGGGTTAGCATGGCTGAAATGTGGAAAAGCTTTGTCAGCATGCCACAACAACCAACTCATATGGAACGTCTTAGCAGGAGGCAGCATTTCGGCAACATGGTGGTACAGTACGTGTGCACATGCCTACACGTACTGACTGATGGGTCTGCCCCATTCAACTTCTGGGTCTCCAAATTAGGCACATGGCCTGGGCTTGCCCTTTACGCCTTGGAGGTGCTGGCCTGCCGTGCGGCCAGTGTATTGTTCGAACGTGTGTTTAGCATGGCAGGAAAGAGGGGGGGTGATCACAGACAAGTGCAGCCGCCTGTCCACAGCCAACGTAGACAAGCTCACATTCATTAAAATGAACCAGGCATGGATCCCACAGGACTTGTCCGTACCTTGTGCTGAATAGACAAGTATAATGGCCGCACCCAGGTATTGTTATATTCCAGCGCACTTTCTCTTTGCGTTCTCTTTTCCATTTCCCAATCTTTTGGGGCCTTCCCAAATTTATAAAAATTAAATAAACCAAAAAACAAACAAACAAACAGTCTTGGCTATCTCCTTCTCCTCCACCGCTGCTTCCACCTACATCACCACATCTTCCGCCTCCTCAACATCCTACTCCACTTTGACCTCCGCCTCCTAACTCAAGATTATTATTTTTCATTTTTTTTCCATTCTATGTTATTTTAAGTCATTTCCCTATTCACATTTGTTTGCAGGGCAATTGTCATGCTCTTACCCCCATTTTGCTTCCTTTTGCAGCCCTCTAGCCCTTACTATTACTATTTTACAGCCATTTTAGTGCACTAAAGTTCGGGTCCCAATTGACTTCAATGGGGTTCTGGTTCAGGTCCTGAACCCGAACTTTGACCCGAAGTTCGGCCGAACCCGAACATCCAGCGGTCTGCTCATCCCTACTTGTGGGCACTTCTTAAACGGGAGATTTACGGTAAGGGAAGAGTCCACCTTTCTGAACTGTGTCTGGGAGGTAAATCTTTTGTGGTTTGTTTATTATTCCCACTTTAACAGAAGAAAATAAGGCAAATTTATTTTTTATTAAATTACACAATAAGCACACAGATATTCCAAAGCCAAAACCTCCCTTTTATTTTCTTAAATATTCAGGTTTGATTAAAATTTTGGATTGACAGACAGCACTGTTCAAAATTAATCCTGAAAAATACAGCTTGCCTAAAAGTTGTATACACAGTGGACAACTAGTGAAAAAGGCTTTCAACCAAACCATGCAAAATATGTGGACACTGAAAATATTTCTGCTAGTATAAATCAGCTTGTAAGTTTTCTTATCATCTATATAGGAAAATGAATCAAGTATCAGACAAAACCCATCAATTCCAACTTACCAGAAGGTTTTCAGGTTTGATGTCTCTATGAACTATATGAAGGCTGTGAAGATACTTCATAGCACTAGCAAGATTGTATATCATTGCACTGGCATCTCGTTCTGTGTACTTTGTTGAAGATGTGATTGCATCAAATAAGTCTCCTCCCTAGTCATATAGAAAATGGGATTGTAAAACATAATAGTCATTCAGAATAAGTGTTCTCACAAGCAGAGACATCTCAGAAGTAGTGACTGGTGGAGTTCTGGGTGCTGGGAACCCCACCTATTGCTAACGACAAGGGGTGCAATCACTCTGTTAAGTGCTGTATCCCTTTAGCTCCCATCAATCTTCCCTGCGGGCATCCTGCTGCATGCTGAGAGTCAAAGAGAACCTGTCACCACGAAACGCCGTACAATCTGCAGGCACCATGTTATAGAGCAGGAGAAACTGAGCAGATTGATAAACCGTTTTATGGAAAAAAAGTCAATAAAACTTGTAATTTATACTTTTAAATCTCTGCTATTTCTGACTTCAGTTGTACACAGAGGGCATTTTATCAGGGATTGATAGCATTCTCTGTGTAAGTGTGTATACATAGCTGTCAGTCACTGATAGTTGTACAGGTGGGAGGTGTTATCAGTGATTGATAGCATTCTCTATGTAAGTGTGTATACATACGGCATACAGGTGAAACTCGAAAAATTGGAATATCGTGCAAAGTTCATTTATTTCAGTAATGCAATTTAAAAGGTGAAACTAATATATGAGATAGACTCATTACATGCAAAGCGAGATATTCCAAGCCTTTATTTGTTATAATTTGGATGATTATGGCTTACAGCTTATGAAAACCCCAAAGTCACAATCTCAGGTACCCTTTGCTCAGGGGGTATGGATTAATTAGCGGACTAGAGGGTGACACTTTGAGCCTAGAATATTGAACCTTTTCACAATATTCTAATTTTAAGTTGCATTACTGAAATAAATAAACTTTTGCACGATATTCAAATTCTTTGAGTTTCACCTGTATAGCGGTCAGTAACTGATAATTGTACATAGGGAGGTGTTATCAGTAATTTATAGCATTCTCTGTGTAAGTGTGTATACATAGATAGCTGTCAGTCACTGATAGCAGTACAGGAGGGAGGTGTTATCAGTGATTGATAGCATTCTCTCTAAGTGTGTATACATATATAGCTGTCGGTCACTGATAATTGTACACAGGGGAGGTGTTATCAATAATGGATAGCATTCTCTGTGTAAGTGTGTATACATAGATAGTTGTCACTGATCGTTCTACATGGGGAGGTGTTATCAGTGATTGATAGCATTCTGTGTAAGTACTCAGTCACTGGTAGCTGTACACAGGAGTCATGTGACCATTTGTCATGATTTAAGGGGAGCTGGTCACCTTTGCGGCCAGTGATTGGCTGCAGGCAATGTTTAAACTCCATTCTTGCACAGCCCCTTTAAGTTCAGAAATAGCAAAGATTTAAATGTATAAATTACAAGTTTTGTGGAATCTCACTCAATAAACCTATATATCAATCCCCTCAGCTTCTACTGCTCTATAATATGTTGTCTGCAGATTGCACTGCATTTTGTGGTGACAGGTTCTCCATGAAGATGGGCCAAGGACACTGAGATATTTGTTTAAATGATAAGTAACGAAAACCTGATGGACCCATTACATGTCAGATCTGACATGGATCCTGTAAAAATGGACGCCATGAACACAGCCTTGGCTGGTCTTCAAAACGGCTTACTGTTTCCACTAGGTGTATGTTACATTGCTCCAACAAATGCTAAATAGTAGCAGCAAACTGATTTTTCTTTGGTGCTCTTTTAAGGACCATGCGTCATGTGAGAGCTTCAATCGTTCTTCACTCATTATAATGTCAGAAGTTAATTGAGCGACATCCTCTGCGTCTGGAGGAAAGAAGGTTTGTACACAAACATAGAAAAGGATTCTTTACGGTAAGAGCAGTGAGACTATGGAACTCTCTGCCTGAGGAGGTGGTGATGGCGAGTTCACTAAAAGAGTTCAAGAGGGGCCTGGTTGTATTTCTGGAGTGTAATAATATTACAGGCTATAACTTTTAAGGACGCTATTTGGTTTGCTAGGAACCGGCTCATTCTCAGGAGGGAGAACAAGTCCGTCCAGGACTGCCGCAGACTTATCCATAGTATGCTGCAGGACTACAACATCTCGGACGTCGACGAAGAAGAAGAGGACTAAACCCCTCTCCTTCCCCTTCTCCCCCCGTTTGTATTTGTCTTCTCAATAAAGATAAGGACATGTGATTCCCCCTCCCTATCCCCTCCTTCCCACCTCCCCTTCCCCTCATCACTGTCTAAATGCTTTGTTGGAAGGTTTTGTGATTGAATAGGTATGCTAGTGTAGCATTCATTGCGATGTATAGTGTGGGTTAGCCCGTGCTTTACATAACAATACCATGCTCGCAAAGACGACTGTAAGTAATTTATTATGTACTGTTTCATGGCCTGTGCTGCGTCACAGTACTAATGTATGTAAGTATGATGACTGATTGTAATAAAGACGTTTCAATCAAAAAAATATTACAGGCTATAACTACTAGAGAGGGGTAGCAATATTACTGAATAAAGGCAGCTACACTAAATTCGAAGCATAGCATTTTTGTGGGATATTTCCAATAATTAATTTGAAGATAATAGTAAAGGGTGGCCCATGAAAAAGTAGCCTGCCTTCAATATCTCCAAATCAAAGTGCCTAATAGTAAATCTGTATTAGTTGCCCATAGCAACCAATCAGCTTTTAATTCCTACCGGGCCCTGAAAAAATTAGAGATATTGGAGGTGGGCTACCCTGTATATGCTTCTTATCATCAAGCTGTACAACTTGCCATACATATTAGATACATTTCGGCCAAACACACCAGTTTTGGTAGGCTCAGCTGACCATCTCGTGTGTATGGAGGCCTCCTGATGCTCTCCAAAAGATAGATTTTGGGGAAGATAAGGATAGAGTATTCAGCCAAAAACTACCCAAAGCTGGAAGGAAGAGTTTTTTTTCCTTTTTAGTACAATAAAATAACAGAATGTACGAGTATCTGCACATTGCTTGGCCTTATGATCCTATCATAGCAATTAGAGATGAGGACTCCCCTGCATAACGGAAATGGGACGGATCCGTAATGCAGGCCATAGACTTCTATTATGACGGAATGAATAACAGAACTCCTGTAAAGGCATTCCGTCATAGAATTGCGTTATTGTCAGTGGTAACGGAATCCATAATGCAATTCTGCTTTTACCACCAAACGAAGCGTGAATGAATTTCTAAATATGAAATTCGCTAATCTCTAATAGCAACCTTTAAGTAACTGTTCCATTTAGTGGTTTTCTTAAGTTACTGGATCTACTTTATCATCCTAATTACAATCATGTAATCTTATTAATGCCTCTGTAGAATGCCCACTTATGATTAATGAAATTGGGATAATCCTCTTACCTTGACTAATTCCATCACCAGATACAGCTCTGTTGTAGTGTCCATCTCCTCTATGAGCATTATAATATTGGGGTGTTTCACTTGGCGCAATATTGACACCTCATTCTCAATCAGATGCTCCTGTAAAGTGGGGAGACATCTTGAATTAGAAGTAATATAACTGGTTAAAGGGAACCTGTCACCTGAAAAACACATATTAAACCGACCACAGTACCTTACAGTATCCCCCAGTGTGTTGCTAATCATGTTTTTCTTGCCTCTTTGTGTTTCTTCATACTTGTTAAAAATTATGCTTTAATGTCGGTTGGAGCTGTCTCCGAGTCAGGCTTGGAGTCAAGGGGGGCGGCGGCCTAGGCGTCTCCAATCCTGCTCTCCCCGCCTCCCGCCGCATCTCAGTGCCGGGACCGCGCTCTCAGCCCGCATGCGCAGTAAAGGTGCTGTAGCGCGATCCCGGCTCCGTCTCGTACACTCAGCCGGCTTCCGTCTCGCTACAGCGCATGCGCCCGCCAGCCTTACATACTCGCGGGCTGAGAGCGCGGTCCCGGCACTGAGATACGGCGTGTCAATCAAGGCGGCGGGAGGCGGGGAGAGCAGGATTGGAGACGCCTAGGCCGCTGCCCCCCTTGACTCCAAGCCTGACTCAGACACAGCGCCAACCGACATTAAAACATCGTTTTTAACAAGTATGAAGAAACACAAAGAGGCAAGAAAAACATGATTAGCAACACACTGGGGGATACTGTAAGGTACTGTGGTCGGTTTAATATGCGTTTTTCAGGTGACAGGTTCCCTTTAAGTTCATTAAATGACGAAAGCTTTAACTGGCATGTTTGGCTTGGCATCGCACACAGATTACACAGGCTTATCTGGGTATATTATAGAAAACCAGCAGCTGACTGAAATATGCTCAGAGCTAAATAGCTAACTAGAAAAAACTGAAACATACCATACCCCAGTGTAGTAATTCTATAGTATAGTCAGTAGTCATGAACAGGACTATATAGGCACAAGAGCTTATACACAATTCATAGGGCCTGGAGGCAAGGAAGTCCAATGGGTTTGGGGGTAAGCTGTCAGGCCAGGCTGACATACAGACAGAAGACATTAGTGGCAAATATTACCAGACTACTGGCCATACATACTGGACACAAAATAGAATGAAAATCTATGCAACAGGTATAACTAAAATATGCATGTCATTTGCTGTTCAAAGGTAACTGGACTGTTTTTGCTAAGATCATTTTTTACAATACCTAAATACCTCCATTGCCCAAACTATGTAAAAGATATGTTAAAAAAAAAACCTATGAAACAATGTAAAACTGTGGAATTTGCCATCCTAACAAACAAGAAATTGTGATGAAAGTTTGAGAAACTCTATAGCCCCTTAGCAAACAAATGCAATCCCCTACCCAAAGCCTAATAAAGCTGATATGAGTTGCAGCGGTCATTAAAGACCGTGTAGATACAGCAATATTAGGGTCCATTCACACGTCCGTGGTGTATTGCGGATCCGCAATACACCCGGCCGGCACCCCCCATAGAACTGCCTATTCTAGTCAAGAATAGGACATGTTCTATTTTTCTGCGTAGCGAATGGGTCTGCACCTGTTCCCGATATTGCGGAACGGATGCGGACCCATTTGCGGACGTGTGAATGGAGCCTGTTATATGATCAGTAACCCAAGGTATGAAGCACAATGTTTCACTTATAAATCTTACAGCATTAGGCTTATTGCTCAAATTCCTCATTTGCATATTTTTTAAAGTTGCTTTTTCAGTCATACCGGACCTACTACATGAGAAATAAAGGTATGGTTTTTGTCTGCGTCATCAGCCCTACCAGGCTATATGCCTGGTAGAGTAGGCTTGAACCGGTTGACAGAGCCTTTTTAAATACAAAAGTGACATGGAAAATGAAAAACAACATCAAAAATTATAAAAAAATATGTTAAACATAAAAAGTGCCCCTAAACGGAGGGGCACTTTTGCAACCAATTTTCTCGCCTGCACTAAGAAATTAAAGCTGGAATATAATCCTGCAATTCCCTTGATCCAATGTGTTCATGTGGATATCAATTCGGTTATTATTAGTTTCTTACACTATTAAGAATGAAAGTCTGGTCAAATCAGAAAATGTAAAGGGAATCCGTCAGTAGTTTTGACAATGGTAAACTGTTGACAGCACTAGGTAAGGGCTGGAGAGAGCAGTATAAACATACCTTTTGCGGAGCTTTTATTATCAGGAGTAATGAGAATATAAACTTTATTCTGCCAGATTCTGCTCCTTAAGTGCAATGGAGGTGGAGTTTCTCTGTGGAGTGCTCTCCACATTATGAGGCTTCACAGGCTATCCCCTCTGAGTGACCTCTGGAGTGGTCTCCTTGTTGGATGCTATAGCTGTCACTTAGGGAGATGCTATGAAGCAGCTCAATGCAGAGAGAACTTTACAGTGAAGCTCCTCCTCCATGGAATATAAGGAGCAGAATAAAACTTCATAGTCACACTACTGATAATTAAAGCTCAACAAACGGTATGTTTGAACTGCTGTCTCCAACTTTTTCCTAGGGCTGTCAGCAGTTTAGCATGGATAAAACTGCAGAATCCATAAAAGTGCACCACCCATAAAAGTGCTCTCAGGTGGTCAATGATCCTGACATTCTCTTGCTTTCTCCTTGCAGAAACGTGTGAAAGCATGCAATTGTTGTAAAGTTCAGGGCAATGGTTGTCATAGGCTGCCCAAGAATCTCTACAGGGAGTACGGCTGACCATACACATGATAGTTCATGCATATGTAGGCTCTGCCGAGTGTGTATGTGTTCTAATTGGGAGAGAGGATTTAGCCTGCTGCCCCTGTCCCCTTTAGACACCTCTGGCAGCAGCATAGCTTCTAAAAACAAAAGGATAAAGCACACCGCAATCCAACAGTCCAATGCTTATCCCCTCTAAAATCTGCCATTGGGACCCCCACCAATCTGAACAAATGAAGCGGTAGTCAAGCATGCATGCCACCAGTCCATTAATCTGTACAGGGCTGCTGGAGGTAGCTGAGCACTGTACTAGGCTATCTCAAGCAGCCCCATAGAGTTGAATGGACTGATGCTCCGTTCACATAGGGGACTTAGTGACCTCTGTTCTCATTATCAGTGGGAGAGGTTTGTGGACATGTGATAAGTTTCAATCTTGGGCAAACCCTTTCAGTTTATATGTGCTACTGTCTGTAATCAAGCCAAAAGAACAGAACGCTAAAGATCCACATATTAATAAAGTTACAAAGAACATATAACTGCAAACACTAAGACCTGGGTTATTACAGTACCTTTCCGCAGCACTTTGCCTTGTCTATGATTTTTAATGCATATTCTTTGCCTGTAGACCTGTCAAGAAGAGAAAATATATAAGAAATCAGAGAATGGATACCGTACGTTCCTCATACTGACCAATGATATTTAAATGTCTACCTGTACATAATGAAAGTAAAGTAACAGAAGGAATATGGTAATTCTGTTTTAAATTAGATTTTTGTTACAAAGCTCCCATTAATTATCACTTCTAAATTATTCTGTGTTAGAAGCCGAGTCTGTGTGACTCATACTGTCTGCTTATATAAGTCGTAGAATGATTTCCATTGGTTTAGGGCTTTGACACTTCACAGTGAACATATATAAAAGTGTTCCTAGAGACCAGTATAAAGTCAGATTGTTATATTAACCCGTTTTTACCAACTCTAAACCATTCAGAACCATAGGATCTGTACCTAAATACATCCCACACATTGCAACGGTTCCACACTGGTCCGGCTTGATGGTCCATCATGCGCCTACGAATAAACACACACACACACAATGCTCGGTGTGTGAGAAAGGTAAGACAACAGGGTCAGACTGGCCATAGACCTTACAGGACAGTCTCCCAGTAGGCTGATGCTCATGGGGCCGCCCCCAAGCTCTCCTCTCTGCCGCCGGCCGGGTAGATTATAATTTAAAATTATTTAGCAAAAACACAATAAAGCAGATTTACTATTGCATTTGCACCAAAATTCTGACTCAAACTGAAACCGAAATCTGGCATGCAGGCGGTGCATCACATTTATTGTCTTATTTAGACACTTTTTTGCCTTGTCTAAAAAGGGGATGTGGCCTAATGGAAAGAGGGCATGACTTTGCAGCAGAGGGGCAAGGCTTAAGATGTGCCAAAATTGCACCATGATTTTTGCACAACATTGTGACACAAGGTAAGCCACCTACCAACTATTAAGTAGAAACTTAACTAGACAGTCTAAAGGTGCACCAGATTTATCATCCAGCATCAGCCATTGTGACTGCCCATAGTCCCTCAATAGATGCCAACCGAACGCTCATTTGGCTTAAGGGTGTATTAGACACCCCGATCACACAGACGATTGTCAGGAGGGAAGCGTTCCCTCCTGGCAATCGCCTGCTCATTTGCTGAGGAGACCGCTGTTATTACATGCGTCGATCTCAACAATGTGGGGAGGAGCGATCGCTTTGCCATCGCTCGTCCCCATGCTCTAAACTTGTTTGCCACTGGCAAATCCTGATCTTTCAGCATGCTGACAGATCTGGATTGCCTGATGAACGAGCGTTTACTTGTTCACCGTGCAATCGGCGGCAGTATTACACTCCCAGATGATCGCGAACAAGCATTACTTCAAACGTTTGTTAGCGATCATCGGACAGAAAATCTGCCCTTCTAACATACCATTTACAGCTCACAATACTTGAATATGTATGGAGGCCTGTAGACAGCATTAGTAAGGGCTCTTTCACACCTGCGTTATTGTCTTCCGGCATAGAGTTCCGTCGTCGGGGCTCTATGCCGGAAGAATCCTGATCAGTTTTATCCTAATGCATTCTGAATGGAGAGAAATCCGTTCAGGATGCATCAGGATGTCTTCAGTTCCGGAACGGAACGTTTTTTGGCCGGAGAAAATACCGCAGCATGCTGCGCTTTTTGCTCCGTCCAAAAATCCTGAACACTTGCCGCAAGGCCGGATCCGGAATTAATGCCCATTGGAAGGCATTGATCTGGATCCGGCCTTAAGCTAAACGTCGTTTCGGCGCATTGCCGGAGCCGACATTTAGCTTTTTCTGAATGGTTACCATGGCTGCCGGGACGCTAAAGTCCTGGCAGCCATGGTAAAGTGTAGTGGGGAGCGGGGGAGCAGTATACTTACCATCCGTGCGGCTCTCCGGGCGCTCCAGAGTGACGTCAGGGCGCCCCAAGCGCATGGATCACGTGATCGCATGGATCACGTCATCCATGCGCATGGGGCGCTCTGACGTCATTCTGGAGCGCCCCGGGAGCTGCACGGACTGTAAGTATACCGCTCCCCCGCTCCCCGCTCCTACTATGGCAACCAGGACTTTAATAGCGTCCTGGGTGCCATAGTAACACTGAACGCATTTGGAAGACGGTTCCGTCTTCAAATGCTTTCAGTACACTTGCGTTTTTCCGGATCCGGCGGGCACCTCCGGCAACGGAAGTGCATGCCGGATCCCAACAACGCAAGTGTGAAAGAGGCCTAATTCGGCACAATGATTTGTCTTTAAAATGTACAAAAAAAAAACACAGGGTGACAAAGACAATCGTTGTATTCACATATGTATCAATATACACACCTTTCAACGCATTCTTTCACAACGGCAAAGTTGCCATCTCCAATCACTTTCCCTATTTTATATTTCTCCAGGATTGTGGAAGCATCAAGATACCTATTTCCATTAAGTCCTTGAGAAGAAAAAAATGTAAATCGTGAAACACAATGGACTGCACAGCCAAAGTAACCAGACACTAAATATAAGGCCCCATTCACACAGCATTTCATTGTGGATTCTGTGCAAAAAGCTGGCGGCAACCACGTGTTTGTGTGGCTAGTGATTTAAAGCCACAACCACGCCTAGAAAGGGGATGTCCTTTCTCGACACGGTCTCTGGACAGAGGCCTCTGCAAGCTGCGGTGGGTGTCCATTTGCAGTTTAGATCCATTCAATGGGACTAAACCACAAGCGGGTCCACGGCCTTCAATAATCTGTGTGTACATAAAAACGTGTTTCATAACAAGCTTGGTAACGATTTATGGCCACCTTATGGTGTCACTTGTGTGTACACCTGGATTAAAACTTTTCTATAAGAAAGTCATACATTACTGTATTAGGCTAGGTTCACATATGGCAGAAGCCTCCGTCGCCAACTCTGGCAAAAAAAAAGAAAAACGAAATGCTGTTGCATGCAGTGGTATTTTGTCCAGCAAAATGCCAGTATTCTCACCAGACGGACCTCATTATAATGAATGGGATCCAATGGGCGTTGGCAATGTCTGTCATATGCCAGAATCGGCGGTTTCAGTATTCTGGTATGCTGGAACAGATTACAACAATCAAAGCGCATATGTGGATGTAGCCTTACCGAACTTACCTTCAGGACTATTAGGAGCGTCAGGAAGACCGTTCACATTAGACGTTGATCCAAAATGAGGCGAAATCTGGAAACGTAAGAATTATTTGTTACCAACAACTGCGTGCATTTCTGATGGTGGCATCTGTAATCATATTCAGGCTATGTATCCTCTGTCAGGTGCCCTTCCTAAGGAGAACCCCATAACTCTTTTTTAAGTAAATAACTGTAATGCCAACAATTTCGGAGCATCTTTTCTTAGAATTCTGTGTTGTTACATTCCTCTAGTATTCATCCTTAAAACGTATGACGAAATTAACAACTGGGTGTTATCATTACCTTGTCAATATGGTGTGACCCTACACAATTGCATACTATCAGCCCATACCCTTTCAATTACTAATCGCCCACATCTCACCAGACTCGCCCATACACATGCATGCCTGTTCAAGGGAGAGAGAGGAGAAAGCCACTGCCGACCACCTCTTGTGTCCTGGGAGAACATAAAGATCGGGTGTGAAATTCAACATGCCCGATCGTTCTTTCCCATGTATAGGGACATACCTCATTGACAAGAGGAAAGATAACACATAGTTGTCATTTGATTTATACACTTCCAGGAAGAATCACAGAGGAACAGCACAACATATATGATCCATTTCATGGGGAATGTACTTACTAACATACACGTAAGGAGGGATGACACATACTTTTAAAAAGAGCAACAAAACACTGGACCAGATGGGGACTACAGCCAGTAACTGTAATATATATATAGGCTCATACATGAGCCTGAGAAAGGCTCATGTATGAGCCGAAACGTTGCTCTTTGCCACCATATGGGTGAATAAAAACACACTGTTTTACTGAAGAACCGTCTGGAGTGCAGTCCGATTTTTGCTCTTTATAAGTGGGTAAGCACCTGTTACCATACTTGGACATTGCACCAGCTCTTTTCCCTTATACTCTTTTTGGGTGGTGCTGCCGGTGTTTTTTTCTGATATATATATATATAGTAGAGACCAAAAGTTTGGACACACCTTCTCATTCAAAGAGTTTTCTTTATTTTCATGACTATGAAGGCATCAAAACTATGAATTAACACATGTGGAATTATATACATAACAAACAAGTGTGAAACAACTGAAAATATGTCATATTCTAGGTTCTTCAAAGTAGCCACCTTTTGCTTTGATTACTGCTTTGCACACTCTTGGCATTCTCTTGATAAGCTTCAAGAGGTAGTCCCCTGAAATGGTCTTCCAACAGTCTTAAAGGAGTTCCCAGAGATGCTTAGCACTTGTTGACCCTTTCGCCTTCACTCTGCGGTCCAGCTCACCCCAAACCATTTTGATTGGGTTCAGGTCCGGTGACTGTGGAGGCCAGGTCATCTGGCGCAGCACCCCATCACTCTCCTTCATGGTCAAATAGCCCTTACTTTCAAAGTTTTCCCAATTTTTCGGCTGACTGACTGACCTTCATTTCTTAAAGTAATGATGGCCACTCGTTTTTCTTTACTTAGCTGCTTTTTTCTTGCCATAATACAAATTCTAACAGTCTATTCAGTAGGACTATCAGCTGTGTATCCACCTGACTTCTCCTCAACGCAACTGATGGTCCCAACCCCATTTATAAGTCAAGAAATCCCACTTATTAAACCTGAAAGGGCACACCTGTGAAGTGAAAACCATTTCAGGGGACTACCTCTTGAAGCTCATCAAGAGAATGCCAAGAGTGTGCAAAGCAGTAATCAAAACAAAGGGTGGCTACTTTGAAGAACCTAGAATATGACATATTTTCAGTTGTTTCACACTTGTTTGTTATGTATATAATTCCACATGTGTTAATTCATAGTTTTGATGCCTTCAGTGTGAATCTACAATTTTCATAGTCATCAAAATAAAGAAAACTCTTTGAATGAGAAGGTGTGTCCAAACTTTTGGTCTGTACTGTATATGTATATATATATATATATATATATATATATATATACATACATATATATATACACACACATACATACACACACAGACATAAAATAGTATATACAAAAAAAGATAACTTCTGCATAACAAAGACTTTTAATGATTCAGAGCAGACACTCAAAAGTTTCTGATATGTGTGATGATTAACTGGACGTGCTTGACCACATGGCTAAAATAAGACATATCCAGACAATTAGTCAGGAATAACCAATGGAAATGAAAAGTTGATAATTTGAGAAAAATGAGAAACATATTCCCAAATCTGCTGAACTAAAGGGGTCGTCCAAAGATATTTTTTTATTCTTTGTATGTTTATATCTAAACAAAGCAGATGAGGTGCTGGCTTATTTAATATCCAAGTCATATCTCAAGGCTTATTTTAAGGGTCCATTCACACGTCCGGAAGTGTTCTGCGGATCCGCAACACACGGACACTGGCAATGTGCATTCCGCAATTTGCGGACTGCACATCGCCGGCACTATAATAGAAAATGCCTAATCTTGTCCGCCATTTCGGACAAGAATAGGACATGTTCTTTTTTTTGCGGAAACTGAAGCACGGATGCGGAAGTGCGGATCCGAAAATGCGGACAGCACATTCCAGCACCATTGAAAATGAATGGGTCTGCACCTGTTCCGCAAAATTGCGGAATGGATGCGGACCCATTTTGCGGACGTGTGAATGAACCCTAAGAGCTGAACATTGACTTATAGGATTAGCATTAGAGGCAGAGCATTAGAGGCAGAGCTTGTTAAGAGCTCATTTGCATCCCTTCCCTCCCAGAATTCCAGAGGAGCATGTATGGCCTGTAAGTCTCCTCACACTGATTAAGGTGCTCTCTCCCTAAGGAGAGTTAGTTCCCCCCTGACCCGGACACAGGCCTCTCACCCAGTTAAGCCAGTACTCTCTGCTCTGCACTGATGGGGGCAATCACCCCGAAACAGCTGTCTGCAGATGAGGTGCTGGCTTATTTAATATCCAAGCCATGTCTCAAGGCTCATTTTAAGAGCTGAACATGGACTTATAGGATAGCTGCCTTCCATCTGGTGGCATTAGAGGCAAAGCTTGTTAAGAGCTCATTTGCATCCCTTCCCTATCTAAACAAAATAATGTATTTTCAATTAATTAACTTCTTCTACAGTGGCCCCTTCTCATATTTCCCATGTTCTGTGACATCAGCTTCTTTGCCTGCTCCGATGACATGCCGTGCACCAGCCTAGAGCTGCAGGAGGGAGCAGTCCTGCCCTGGACATGGAACGTCACTGAAGTCTGATCTTTGGGCTGTGCTTGCCAGAGGGACAAGCCATGCCCCCTGTGCACGGGTCCTCACTATTGAGGTCTGCAGGCTTAGCTGTCTCTCTATGCTCCATCCACCCTTAGCTGAGAGCTGTCTAGTTCATTCATCCTCAAAGAAGCTAGCTTGCCAGCTGCCGGTGTGTATGGGCCATAGTCATATGCAGGTAACATCAATACTGAAAGCAAAAAAATGGGCGGAGCTTGTTGTCGCGAAGTGACGACCCCTGCAACTTACTGGAGGCAGAATAGATTTTATAACCCGAGCAGAATGGGAATTCCTCTCACCATGAAAGTAATGGAAGAAGCAGCAAGATGTAAATGGCCAGGAGAGCAACAGAAGAAAGAATGTCTGTGTGAGGTCAGTAACTACTGGGAAGAGCTGCAGCAAGAGAAGATGGATCTGTCAGCAAGACTGTGCAGGGGGAGGGGGAGGCAGTCTTAGCTGGCACCCCCAAATATTCATGAGAAGAATGTCACAGCTCTGCAACTGCATGTAAACAAAGGGGCCAGAGCAGCACTAGGTTCGTGTGGAAATAGCATTTTCTCACTTATTGAATGTATATATTCCTATTCATCAGGTTTCCACTGTCTCAATTTTTTCGTAAGGCTACTTTCAAACTAGCATTTTTGCTGCATCTGGCAGGGTTCAGCAAAAAACGCTTTCCGTTACTGATACATCCGTTATAAATGGATCCGGTTGTATTATCTTTAACATACCCAAGATGGATCAGTCATGAACTCCACTGAAAGTCAATGTGGGATGGATCAGTTTTCTATTGTGTCAGAGAAAATGGATCCATCCCCATTGACTTGAATTGTGGGTCATGACAGATCCATCTTGCTCCGCATCCCAGGATGGAAAGCGAACACAGCATGCTGCGGTTTGGTCTCCGGTATGAGAACGGAACGGAATGCATTTTGGAGCGTTACGTTTTGTCCCCATTGACAATGAATGGGGACAAAACGGAAGCGTTTTTTTTTTCTGGTATTGAGACTAGGGATGAGCGAATTTCATATTTTGAAATTCGTTTTCGGTTCGTGTTGTGGTATAATGTGAACTGCGTTATGGATTCCGTTACCACAGACCATAACGCAATTCCATGACGGAATGCATAACTGAATGCCTTTAGATGCATTCCGTTATTAATTCCGTCATAATAAAAGTCTATGGCCTGCATAACGGATCCGTCCCGTTTCCGGACTCCAGCATAACGTAAACCGGACGAATCAGTTATCACTATTTCCTGCATGCCTATACAAACTGAGCCAATACTGTGGATTAAACTCCAGTTACGGAGTAAACATGTAAAGACAACCCACTAGTATATATTCTGTTTGATGGAATTTTGGAGGCCCATTCAAGGACGACCTGGCCAATTGCCCCTTTTTTGTACAAGCTATAATAAAGCCAGGTCCCTGTGAGATAATTTTTTTATCATTTTTATTATTTTTGGGTTGGAATTTTCTGTCAACCATCCAGGGTTTACTAGACCAGCAATATATAATCTAATATTACAAATGCACAATTTGGACCCCCCCCATTCTTCAATTAGATAAACTCATCTGGACCCTGTATAAATCACAGCCAGACGATAGGTTGAACTCTTGCTCTAGATTAAAATAAAGGGAAGATGATAAAAGTTTCCTCCATTGAGACCTCAAGTAAAGGTCATATTGTAGGCATGTATGTGACCTTTTCTTACAATGGCTGGGAAGCCTTTAAACGCAAGCGAGAGCATTCTGACAAAACATACGATTTCTAGAAATGCTGACACTGGAAGGATGCTGCCAAATAGCAACAGTGCAGCCATCCAATTATTTATTTGGCTCCCTTCACTAAACTGCAAGAACAGAAAAGCAAATGAACTTGCTATGGGATAAAAGCAGTAAATGTGTTCATTATTTAGGGCACCGGAAGACATTTCTACTAAGTGAATAATTAGAGACCTTCCTTGGTGGACTTGTTTAGACGTTCCAATCAGAAAGTGAAGAAATTGACCAAGACCAATCAAGTATGTCAGTAAATGCATTAGACTGGCCATCTAGAGGAAGGTGTATAGTTCATGGAGGAATCCGCACCAGTGTATATAGCTGTAGAGCAAGGATCAGAAACTACAACTCCCAGAATCCTCCTTTCACATCTATGGGAGTTACAAGAACAGTGGAGTAAGTGTGCATGATAGGAGTTGTAGTTTCACAGCAGCTGTCGTGCCAAAGGTTGCTGATCCCTTCTGTAGAGGAAAAGCTGGGAACTGTGATCTCTCTTTAGAAATGGTATTAGCACTTCCATTCTGTGTGTTTGGAATGAAATCCCTCGATTATACAGGGCTCATGCACACAAACTTATTTTGTGTCTGTGTCCATTACGTTTTGTTTTTTTTGCGGGCCGTATGCAGAACCATTTACTTCGATAGGGATGCAAAAAAACGGAAATGACTCCATGTGCATTTCGTGTCCGTATGTCCGTTCCACAAAAAAAAAAAAAACATGTCCTATTATTGTCTGCATTATGGACAAGGACAGGACTGTTCTAGTATTGGCTGCCTGTTCTGTTCCGCACAATGCAGAAAGCACACGGCCGTAATCTGTGTTTTGCAGACGGCAAAACAACAACGATCGTGTGTATGAGCCCCAAGTATGTTTCAGCTTCCTGTTGCTACTATATTTGTGTCTTAACCGGTCATGGACGTTCTTTCAATGGCTGCTATATCTGTATGACGCCTTCTTTTGTATCACAGTAAGGCCTCATGCACACGACTGTCCATATTACAGTCCGGAAACCGTCCTGTGCAATCCACATTCTTCTCACTCCCATTACTAGAAATTACTATTCTTGTCTGCAATATGAACAAGAATAGGAAATGGGTCTATAATTTGTGGAACGGACACACAGATGTGGACAGTACATGGATGATATCAGTGTACTGTCCGTTTTTTTTGTGGACCCATAGCAATCAATCAGTCCATGTGCAATCTGCAATAAATGTGTATCGGACACGGACACAAATACGTTTGTGTGCATGAGGCCTAAGGCTGTGTTTACAATTGCGTTGAGCTTTCCGTTCTGATCCACTTTAATTTAAAGGGACACTGACAGGCCCAATTAGCATATTTAGGCATATATACATGTCAGTACAGGTCTTATAAAGTCTATTAAAATCATCTAAGTATCCCCCCTGTCCACCTTATAAATACCGAAATATTAAGTTTTATAACCTGCTTGTCCGGTCACCAATCTGCCCAAGGGGCGGCGTTTCATCTGAAAATGCGCCCAGCCAGCCGCTCCCAACTGCCGTCTGCAGCCCCGCCCAGCTCATCAATATTTACTTCGCTGGGCGGCGGCTACAACTCTCCCGACTCAAGATTCTGCGCACAGCCCATTCGATCCTCTGGGCACGTCCTCCGTCCAATCTTCAGCGCATGTGCCCGGCCGGGGTCACATCGCGCCTGCGTACAGAGCGCTGCAGCCCCTGCTTTTTGCGCATGCGCCGGGCACTTGAGTCGGGAGAGTTGTAGCCGCCGCCCAGCGAAGTGAATATTGATGAGCTGGGCGGGGCTTCAGACGGCAGTTGGGAGCGGCTGGCTGGGCGCATTTTCAGATGAAACGCCGCCCCTTGGGCAGATTTGTGACCGGACAAGCAGGTTATAAAACTTAATATTTCGGTATTTATAAAGTGGACAGGGGGGATACTTAGATGATTTTAATAGACTTTAAAAGACCTGTACTGACATATATATGAATAAATATGCTAATTGGGCCTGTCAGTGTCCCTTTAAGGATCAGTTGTGTTCAGTTTGTTTCCGTTCAGGACCTTTTCTCCCATCAAAAATAACTGAAGTCTGACGGAACTGACACAACCTGATGCAAATTGAGCACAACTGATGCCATTCAAATGGAAATTTTAAAAAAAAATCTGTTTTTCTTTCAAATTCAGAAGAACAGAAAGTTCAACTCAAGTGTAAACACAGTTTATTAGGTTGAAAAAAGACAAATGTCCATCAGTTGCAGATGTAATCTTACAGTGTTGAACCAGAAGAAGAAAAAAAATAAAAAATTAGGAGAATGCAAATTGACCCATATTAGGGGAACAAATTCTTCCAGACTCCTCCAAAGAGGATCAACATCTACACAAATCTAGTGTACATAATGTGCAATGTTATGTTTTTTCAGAATGGCATCCAGGCCCTTCTTGATCTTCCATGAATGAACCACCACAACCTCCTCCATTTCCATAGTCTCACTGCTCTGATGATGGCCATTGTCCTGGTTACAGGTGTAAAACAATCATTAGAAAGATGGCTTCACTGTCCATCATGCCTACTGATGTTATGTATTAGGCATTGCATGGTATTGCCAAGCACATCTGCTCTTTTTCTGTTCTCTGTGACAGTTTTACCTTGGTAGGCAGTGTATTCTAGATTGTAACTGTGCTGGCAGCAGGTAAGGAAAAAAGTGACATGGTAGCAATCAAACATTGCCATTCCTCATTTCACACTACTAGTATTTCTTGACAACAGGAATATGAATATGGAAACTCTGCAAGGCTTTGAGAATTAAAAGAGTTTTCCGAGATTTTATTACTGTCCTATCCTCTGGAAAGATCATCAGTATCTGATCGGAGGGGGTCTGACACCCGTGACCACTGCTGATCAGCTGTGTAAGAAGGCACTGGAGCTCACGTGAGCGCCGCGGTCTTCTCTCGGCTCACCAAGCACAGCGTTGTACATTGTAAAGCGGCCTTGCTTGGTATCGCGCTCAGCTCCATTCACTTCTATGGGGCTGAGCTGCACCTAGGCCAAGTGACAGATGGACGTGTCGTCAATGGCCTGGGAAAAGTTGGGAAAAGGCCGAGACGCCAGAGGAGCACCAATACCTTCTCAAACAGCTGATTGGTGGGTGTCCCGGATGTCAGACCTCCACCGATCAATAATCTAGTGTACCTGTAAGTACATTTTCTATCTTACCTTTAGACCTCGGTAACTTCCAGGACTTGTTGGCGATGAACACGATGATTTTGTAGATTTTGGAGTAGACAGCTGGCTGCTTGGTGTCCCATTTACTAAGATATAAAATTACAATGATATTTGTAGTTTAAACCATGTATCTAGTAAGCTATTGTACAGCTACAGTCCAAAACATTAAAGGGGTCGTCCCATGAAAATATCCTACAGTTTTCAAACCAGCACCTGGATCTAAATAATTTTTTATTACATACAATTACAAAAGTATGCAATCTGCTACTGGCTCCTTCTGATCAGCCCCCTATCCCAGGACATATGGTGGTGATAGAAGCTGGCAGGCCCTGCCAGCTTCTGACTCCACGTCTCAGTTCTGCAGGGGGGAGGGGGGTGACATGTAGCCCCCTTTTTGCTGCTCAGTGGCTGAATGTGCTTCCAGAAGGAGTATAGGTGAAATGTTATACTGTGCCTCCTCATGAAATGTTTTGAGGGCCATTTATTTGGTGTAGTTGTGCCCACGATTTTGACATTAGGGAACAGTGGGTGACCTAGGAACTTACAAGGGTCTCTCTAAGCGCTAGGCTCTCATTAATCCATAGCAGGCACACCAACTCCAGTTTTAAAGGGGTTGTCTCACTTCAGCAAATGGCATTTATCATGTAGAGAAAGTTACTACAAGGCACTTACTAATGTATTGTGATTGTCCATATTGCTAGCTTCATTACTTTTTTCCATCACATTATACACTGCTTGTACCCAGGGGGTTATGACCACCCTGCAATCCAGCAGCAGTGGCCATGCTTGCTCTCTGGTGGCCGGAAGCACGCATAGGGATGCATGCACAGCAGATCCCATCCCGACCACCTCATATCTGCACTGAAATGGTGGTCGTAAATAGTGTTGAGCGAATTTCTGTTTTAAGTTCGGCTTCCGGTTAGCGGAGAATCCTGATATGGATTCCGAATTCCGTTGTGGTCCGTGGTAGCGGAATCAATAATGGCCGATTATTGATTCCGCTACCACGGACCACAACGGAATTCGGAATCCATATCGGGATTCTCCGCTAACCGGAAGCCGAACTTTAGACGCCGAAATTAAAACAGAAGTTCGCTCAACACTAGTCGTAAACCCTGGATACAAGCAGAATATAATGTGATGGAAAAATGTGTAATATGGACAATCACAATACATTAGTAAGTGTCTTGTATTGACTTTTTCTACATGATAAATGCCATTTGCTGAAGTGAGACAACCCCTTTAACCCATTCCTAACCACCCCACATAAATTTACATCAGCGGTCAGGCATTTAAAAATGACACCCACTCGCGAGCGCCACAGATGTCAGGTCCCTGCTGTTTTAAACTGCAGGCACCCAGGACTAATATATGCGATCGATGAGAATGTCGATCGCATACATTTAACCACTCCGATGCAATGGTCAAATGTGATCACAGCATCTGGGAGGTTAAAGACCAGGAGCATGCGCTTCCGCCATGAACTGGCTCCCCGCTGCGAGGATTGGGGGAGCCGGATGTTGTGCCTTGGAGGCCTCTGTACTCGGGAGAGGTACAGGGCTGCTGCACATTAGTTCCTATAGAGCCCCCCCTGTGGCAGGGCTCCATAGGAACATAGTGTAATTCTCATAAAGTCAAATGATAATGCACTGGAGTATATGAGAAAAGCAATCTAAAGATTGCTTGTTATAGCTCCCTAGGGGAACTATTAAAAAGTGTAAAAAAAAAAAAGAAGAAAAGAAAGGTTTTTAAAAAAATAAAAATTCAAATCACCCCAAAATAAAAATACACTAACAATTTAAAAAAATTAACATCATGGGCATTGCCACGTGTGAAAACACCCATGCTATTAAAATATTTATTCCATATGGCAAACAGCGAAACGGGGTAAAAAAGTAAAAATGGCTGATTCACCAGTTTTTGGTCACTTCAACTCCCACAAAAATTTATCAGAAAGTTATATATACAGCCCAGAATGGTATGAATGAAAAGTACAGATCGCCCTGCAAAAAATGAGCTCTTACACAGCTCCGTTCACAAAATCAAAAAGTTATGGGGGTCAGAATATGGCAATGCAAAGAAAAAATTAGTTTTTTTCCTAAGTTTTTAAAAAAATTTCAGTATTAAAATATTAAAATTGGAGAAAAGCTATAGATATGTAGTATCGTTGTAACTGTACTGACCTGGAGAATAAAAGTAACAGGGCAGTTTTACCACATAGGAAGCAGTGTAAACCTGACCCCCCCCCCCCCCCAATAAAACAGTGGCGGAATGGTGTTTTTCCCAATAGTGCCATTAGAAAGTACACCTTGTCAAGCAAAAAACGAGCCCTCATACTGCTATGTGAATGAAAAAACAAAAAAGTTATGGCTTTGGGAGGGCTGGGAGTAAAAAACTTTGTACAATTAGGCATAAGGCACACTATGGAGGAACTGATGCATTTGTATGCCAAATATCATTCAGTCTCTCTGCTTCACCAAAATATGCCATAACTTTCCTATAGGTGTAAGGCCACTTTTCACATTTTTTAAATCACTAATTGGAACCTCCTGGTCTCATGCACACGAACGTGTGCCAATCTTGCATGTATTGCGGCCCGCAAGCAGCGGATACGCAATATACGGGCATCAGAAGTGCGCTCCGTATCATGGATGCGGATCCATTCACCTGAATGGGTGCACAATCCGGAAGATACAGAGCAGAAGGCCACAGAAGCATTACGGAGCGCATCCGTGGTATTTTGGTACATGCCTCCGCACCGCAAAAAAATAGAATATGCCGTAATTTTTGGTGTACATTGAAGTTGAATAGGTCTGCATCCGCCAGCGCAAGCCACACGGACGGCGCCTGTGCATTGTGGACAGCAGGGAGGAACACGTTCTTGTGCATGTGCCCTAGAGTATATCTCTTACTGAAGGATCTTTGAGCCCCCTTTATTTCAGCACAAAATAAATATATGAAGTGATAATTAAATCTAGAAGAAATATTGCAATTTATTCTTGTATTTATGCTAGAATTTAGCAAATCTATCACCATACTCCTGGCACCAATATCTGCAGAATCGGGGGCCATATTCTACGCAGAGGGCTTGGCACACACCATACGGTTTATACCTTGGCTATAGGATCTGCAAGACGCCTTTATTTTTGGTTGGTGGAGGGGTACACAACAGGAACATAACTGCTATTGAAAACTGAAAAGCTTCACAACATTTTGTCAGACAAAAGTGGATCGCAAGCAGACAACATATCTTGGGTCCGGTATGACGACTGAACATTGCACTTGTACAACATATGTACGTGTACTCATAAAAAAAGCGCCAGAAAATTAACATTTAAAGCAAGATTCACACAGTGCAGTTTAGTCGTCAGATGTTCTTTTCAATCGCTTTTTTTTTTTTTTTTTAGAAACAGCTGAACAAAAACTAAAGTTTTTCTTTTCCTGTCCTTGGGATCTCATCCCAGATTCACTTAAACAAACCTGCGACTGCACCACAAAGTGTGAACCCTTGGAAGGCTTCATGCACACGGGTCTATGAGGCCATACTGTACCTCCGTATTTCAGCGCTTCTAGTGCCTCCATAGTGCCGAGCTGTAGGGACTCTAAGTGCAAACATACAAGCTATTTGCACATAGCCCTGAGTGGCAAGAGGTTTGTTTCCACATGGACCAGCTGTCTCCTGAATTACCTTATATGTCTGTGATCTGAGTAGATACTGGAGGGATCTTGAAGGCATATGTCCACCTCTGAGGACCATTTTACAATGTAAATGCAGAATTAATCTACATACAATGTTCTGCACTGTACTGATTCTTGTTGCACTATGTACTACGGTCTAAAGGGTATATTAGACTGCCAGATTTTCTGCCGATAATCGCTAACGAGCGTTCCTATGAATACTTGTGAGCGATCATCTGGTAGTCTAAGGCTAAGTTCACACGAACGTGCGTGACCCGTGGCCGTATTGCGGCCCGCAAATCGCGGGCCGCAATACACGGCCACAGTTCCGTGTGAATTCCGCATCACGGATGCGGACCCATTCACTTCAATGGGTCCGCTAATCCGGAATCGCGGAACGGCCACACGGGACGGGACCCCTCGGAAGCACTACGGAGTGCCTCCTGGGGTTACGTCCCGTTGTTCCGTTCCGCTAAAAGATAGAACAAGTCCTATCTTTTCGCGGAACGGCCGGATCGCGGACCCATTAAAGTGAATGGGTCCGCGATCCGATGCGGCTGACCTACGGCCGGCGAACAAGCATTGCGGCCCGCTTCACAGGCACGGGTCACACACGTTCGTGTGAACCCGGCCTAATACTGCCTCTAAATGTCCAATGAACGAGCAAACGCTCATTGGGCAGTCCAGCATGCTGAAAGATCTGGATTTACCGGCGGCAGATCGCTCTGTCTAATAACGAACTACCACCAGCACACCGCTATCCTGCATGGGGATGAGCGATGGCATAGCGATCGCTCCTCCCCATGTGGCGGAAGACAATGCTGCATGTAATAGCAGTGGTTTCCTCTGCTAGCTATCTGACGATTGCTGGGAGGGAACGCTTCCGTCCAAACAATTACTAGCAGCATCAGGGTGTGTAATATATCCTTAAGGCCTCATGTACACGACCGTTTTTCGGGTCCATATCCGAACCACAGTTTTTGTGGCTCGGGTGCGGACCCATTCACTTCAATGGGGCCGCAAAAGATGCGGACAGCACTCTGTGTGCTGTCCGCATCCTTTGCTCCGTTCGGTGGCCCCGCAAAAAAATATAGCATGTCCTATTCTTGTCCGTTTTGCGGACAAGAATAAGCATTTCTACAATGGGCCGTCCGTTCCGTAAATTGCGGAAGGCACACAGGCGGCTTCCGTTTTTTGAGGATCTGCAGTTTGCGGACCGCAAAAAACGGAACGGTCGTGTGCATGTAGCCTGAAGCTCTGTGCAAGTGTCTATGTCTACAGAGCATAACTCTGGGCTAGGTTTAAAGGGCTTCTGTCATCAGGAAATTAACCGGCACAAGGTACAACGCCTTGTATGGCTAGTTCAGCTGAACGTAATGATACCTTTTACTTAAGGTCCTTTTACACAGACCGATTATCTGTCATATCATCAGGGAAGAGGGTATAAATGCTCATTCCCGATAATCTGACAAATGCTTGTTCATTTTTTGTTCCACCGGCATGAAAAATCATCATTCTTGTGCAGCAGATCTTGGTGTATAAACAGTGATCTGCTGCTCAGGAACATTGATTTTCTATGGGGACAAACGATCACTGAATTGTTTGCTTGTCCCCATAAAGTGGAGGGGATTGCTGCATATAAATACAGCCCTCATCTCTGCATGTGATTGGAAGAATCTGCTTCATTCCCGATCATCTGTCAGATAATCAGTTCGTGTAAGACAGGCATCCTCAAACTGCGGCCCTCCAGCTGTTGCAAAACTACAACTCCCAGCATGCCCGAACAGCCTAGAGGTATCGGCCTACAGCAGGGCATTGTGGGAGTTGTAGTTTTACAACAGCTGGAGGGCCGCAGTTTGAGGATGCCTGGTGTAAAAGGACCCTTAGAAATCCATTGCTGCATTCTGGAAAAGGGTTACTTCAGTCAATATGTAAATGAGTAGTTAAGTGCATTAACGGCAGGACTAAGCTACTGCATCCCCCATCAGCCCCTCCCTCTCCATGTTGAGGAACAGGGCCAAATCCCTGAATAGTCTTCTTGCCTAGCCCTGTCACTCAAGAAGGGGAACGGGGGGGGCTAGAAGAGGAAGCAGGAGGAGCAAGGATGCACAGGGTGTCTTGAGCCTGCCTTGGGTGCACTTACATGCTGTTTTGCATAAGGATTAAAGTACATTTGTGCCTGGTTTAACAGGGAACTTTCTGGTGACAGATTCCCTTTAGTCCCCAGCCCACGCTTTTCCTTCTGATTTTTTTTTTTCTTTTGTAGTTATGTGGGAAAAGATGTATTCATTTGAAGTGGGCGGTCCCATCAGTGACTGACAGCCTTCAATGTGATGTAGTTATGTGACAAATTCTTTTTTTTTTTTTTAATAAAAAAAAAAAAAAAGAATTTTGCTCGTTTATCAAGTGGAACCTTTAGGCTAGGTCTACACGACGAATTTGTCGCACCAATGTCACGCAACAATTTTTATAATGGTAGTCTATGGTGTCGTATGGCGACATGATGCGATTCAGGATGGATTTTTCGGTGACTGTCAAGTCACAGTCGCAGCATGTCACAGTGCAACACCATAGACTACCATTATAAAAATTGTCGTCGTGTAGACCTAGCCTTAGGGTACCTTTGGCAGCATTTGTGGCAGAAAATTCCACGACTGAAAATCAGTTCCATTCACCTTAATGGAGCCTGCAGTAATCCATGTGCTTGCTTCCCCATTCAAATAAATGGAACTGATTTTCAGTCGCAGAATTTTCTGCCAAAATCTGCCGCATGTGAAGGCACCCTAACATGGGTCAATTATTGGCAACGAGCACCTGTACTAATCCCAACAATAGGCCCGACAACTGCCCCATGTAAATCTGGTATACAAACTTGGAAACAAGCAGCTGTATAAATGCCACTATAAAACAGCAAGGAATATATGCGCATTGCGATGAAGGAGCTCAGATGCTGAACAGAAGAGCTGTATGGAGCTTGACAAAAGGTGAGCTAGCTGGTGAGCTAAAAAAAAGCCAAGAAAGAAAGCCACAGTCAGATTGGCTCACCTGGGGACCGTGAAGAATAGGCACTGGAGTAGTAGCCAGTCCTCCTTACTGCAGTCATTTTACAAGGGTAAAGATATCAAGATGAGACATTAATTAACATTTTCTGTCTATTGTACGCAAACACTAAAATTGGCAAGGCATCATCTAGATTAGGTTTCCTTCACATATATCCCTATGAAATCTGATGACAGAATGGATCCAAATATTTCCTATGCAAACAGTTGTGACATCAGACATCTCTCAGCAAAGGACAAAAAAAAAACAAAAAAAACATGGTGTGGTGTTTTTCTGACTATGGACACTGGACCAGTGCACAAAAATGTGATCAACGGTTTTATGCACAGGCATAAAAACTGTCCAGACAGATATAAGTGAACCCAGGCTTATCTGGTTTTATAGATTTTATGTCACCTATCAATTAGGCTACATGCACACGACCGTGGTGTGTTTTGCGATCCGCAATTTGCGGAACGGCTTGGACAGCCTTTAATGCAACTGCCTATTCTTGTCCGCAAAGTGCGGACAAGAATAGGACATGTTATATTTTTTTTGAGGGGCCATGGAACGGAGCAACAGATGCGGATAGCACACGGAGTGCTGTCCGCATCTTTTGCGGCCCCATTGAAGTGAATAGGTCAGCATCCGAGCCGCCGAAACTGCGGCTCGGATGCGGACCAAAACCACGGCCATGTGCAGAGGCCTTAATAGTATACTTTAGAGTGTTACAATACCAATTCAATGGGAGTAGGGTCAGCAGTCATCTCATTATCTAATTATCGTTAGAGGACAAAATTAACATGGCTATAGACATTAGATCAAAATTGTTTCGACCCTCTAAATCTGACGAGATCAACCTACAAAGAAGAAACGAGCCCAAAGCCGTACCCATAAAATATAATAAAGCTTTATTGTGCATACAAATAACATTAAAAAAAAACGCGCTTTAAGGTCACTTCCACCATTGACCAGTTTTTTATACTCTGGTCTAGACATAGTTATTACTATTTATTCCTGCCACTATTTCTAGCTATGTTTTTTACAGGTTACTATCCCAGTGGATGTTGTCCAGACCATACATTATAATATATACACTTTTCTATATTCACCCCCCTTTGTAAATTATGTGATCTCTGGTGGATGCTTTTTCTGCCACCTGTCCTTGCATCATGTGATTTTTTGAATTTTATATATTTTTTTAATGTTATTTGTATACACAATAAAGCTTTATTATATTGTATGGGGATTGCTTTGGGCTGGTTTCTTCTTTGTAGGTTGTTTGCAGTTTTTGAGCTGGTACCTTGGTTACAATCATATATACGGGTAGTGTTCAAGCAAAGTGAACTGTACACACCCGTGACTTATGACTTATGAGTGCTTGGCCTGGTTGGTCTTTTTTCTTTATTCTAGCAAGATCAGCCAAAATTAAATGTATAGGGGGAGCCCAACAGCTGGAGACAAATAACATAGGATCCCGCCCTTTACAACAGGTGATGAGGACGTAAGCCAATAGAATGACTTGGAAAATCTCTGTAGGTGCATGTTCACAATGGGTGGGTCTTCCATCCAGATTTTGACAGTGGAAAATGTGCAGTGTATTACAGTAGAAGGTAAATGGTCCAGGTTTTAACCAATCTCATCCACACACACTGCGGAAAAAAAAGGCAGAACAGAATCCACATGAAATTGACTTGCGGTGTGGATTTTGAATCCTCAGCATGTCAATTCTAGTTGTGGATTTGCACTCTGCCATAGCTAGGGTGAAATCCACGGCAAATCTGCTACAAAAGCTGCATTTAACACGACCGTATGGCTTTTACAGTGTTTTGCGGGCCATATTTAACGGATCTATTTTTTGTTTCCGTTGTTTTTCCGGTTCCATTCCGTTTTTCCGTATGGCATATACAGTACACAGTTATTACATAGAAAAAATTAGGCTGGGCATAACATTTTCTATAGATGGTTCCACAAAAACGGAACGGATACGGAAGACATACGGAGGACATTCCGTTTGTGTTCTGTTTTGTTTGCGGACCCATTGACTTGAATGGAGCCACGGAACGTGATTTGCGGGCAATAATAGGACATGTTCTATCTTTGAACGGAACGGAAACAGAATGCATACAGAGCACATTCATTTTTTTTTTTTTTTTTGCGGAACCATTGAAAGGAATGGTACCATATACGGAACTCAAAAAACGGCCCGTATACGGAACGCAAAACCTTAGTGTGAACGCGCCCTAAACAGGAGGATTTCACTGTAAATTCCACAGAATCGTATCCACTGCAATTCATGGCATGTGTGGACGTATCCCGTTACTACTAGAGGGGCTCAGGCTACATGTAAGGAAAATATACAATCACAAATAAAAATGACAGAATAACATTCATAGGCAAAACACATGATTTCAAATACAAGTTGATGCCATTGGCAGCAGTAGAATAAATTGGCAAAAGATAACTCGAGAAAGTTCATTTTTTTTTTTGGAAACAACATAACTTTAATGGTTGATTTGCAACAATGCCACTTACCCGCTCCGGGAGATTTACTACGCCGCGAAGACCCAGGACTCTTGGAACCCGTTTGCTTCTGGGAGCGGGAATATGAAGAAGTTTTCAAAACACGACATTCTGAAAAAAATAAAGGGTTAATAAATTCCTGCGGTAAAATACTGTTCAAGTGAATTGCCTCCGGGGTGAGATGAGCGTGTACTACTGGTAAAGCTTGAACTAGGTAATGAAATGTTTGTAATGAAATTAAAAAGCAAGATTTATTTTAAAGGGAATCTGTCACCAGCGACATTCCTAACACACTGTGCACAGACACATAGCTGTGATTCACCTCATTAAAACGCTGTTTTTCTTTTGTTGATCAGAGGCCGCGTTTCCGAGTTACGATACTTTTAATATGCATATCAGGCCTTTGAAGCAATGAGGGCGTCACTTTTGCTCTTTTTGCCCCAAGCTCCACTCCTTTCTGTGGCCAGTCCCTGCCTCGCTGCTTTGATTGACAGGCCCAGGAAGCGTCAGAGTAAGTCAAGGGAGGGGCTGGCCACAGAAATGACCCCCTCATTGCAACAAAGGCATAATTTGCATATTAAAAAAAAGTATCATAACTCAGGAACAGAGTCTCAGATCAACAAAAGAAAAACGGTGTGACCCACAGCTATGTGTCAATGTGTTAGCTGGATGGAGAGGTCGCTGGTGACAGATTCCTTTTAAAGGACAATATCTTGGAAATATAGCTTTTTACAGGGTGGTCTATGAAAAAGTAGCCTGCTTCGAATATCTCCAAATCAAACTGCCGAATCGTAAATCTGTCTTAGTTGTCCATAGCAACCAACCAGAGCTCAGATTTCATTTTTTTCTGAGCCCTGTAGGAACTGGGCTCTGATTGGTTGCTATGGTGGTGTCCTCCCTGGAACAGCGAATAGTGATTGTGGAAGGCTGTGTGTGAAGCAGATGGAGTAAGGAAATGCAAGACACCTTTGCCCACAAGTACCCAGGAACAAAACCACCAGCCAAATGTTGTATTCAGAGTCTGGTTCAGAAATGGCATCAAACTGGCTCCATTTCAAACATGAAGAAACTGAGGCCTCCATCGACCAGGACAGCTGAATGACATTCAGCAGCGGATTGCAAGTAGCTCCAAAAATTTAACTGTCTCATTAAAGGGGCTATCCAATTTCAAGAACCCCCCCCACATGTGCCGTGCCCCTCACCGGTAATATACTTACCCTGCTCTCCGCACCGCCGCTTCTCCCTGTACACGGATGAAAACATCCGGTGTCAGGGGGGGAGCAGCCAATGGCAGGCGGGGACGGGCCTCCCTAGCATCACAGGTGACGCTAGAGAGGCTCGTCCCCGTCCCCTCCTGCCATTGGCTGCTCTTCCCCGACACCTGATGTTTTTATCCGTGTACAGGGAGAAGCAGCAGGAGTGGCGCCGGGAGTGGGGTAAGTATATTACCGGTGAGGGACCCGGCACATGTGGTGGGTTTATTTATTTTTTATTGGATAGCCCCTTTAAGTTAGTGTATCAGGAACGACGTGTCTAAAATCTCTTAACCTGAAACCGTACCGAATAACGTGTGTGTAGGAACTGAAAGAGTCTGACAAAGCTGAATGCAGAAATTATTGGACTTGGTTGCTGACTGGAGGTGGTCTACTTTTTCATGGGCCACCCTGTATAATTGGCTTTGTACTGTATTAATACATGCCTCAACTGTAAGTTGGTTGTGATAAAACCATGATAGGACTTCCAAACTTCTTAAAGGCTTTTAGAAGGCTTGTCAATTTACACTTTGGCAGTTAAAGGCTTAAACTCATTTCCATAGCAAAAGTCCTCAAAGGCTGTTGATGGCTATTTTAAAGTAAATTACAGCGTTTCTAGCATTAACAAAACCTAAGCTCTGGACAAAATCATTCTCCTTCCTCCTCTGGCAGCTGACAATATAGTATCTTCTTACTTGCCCTGCAGAAGAAGTCTTCTTCCCTCCCTGAAATCCGGGGCAGAAAGCTATTCCTATTAGCTGCTCTACAGTGAGCAGACGATCACCATGCAGAGACCTGGTTCTGGACAGGCTGGTCCACCAGCGCTCAGCTCATTAGCTGGATGTGCACATTGTGGAACAGGTGGTACCATACTGTGCAAGTAAATGTCCTAACTATTCACTGGATCATTATTAACATCATGTAAATGCTGAACCCTGTTAAAGGGGTTGTGCAGTGATGTAATATTGGTGACCTACCGTATCCTCGGGTCATTTCATCAATATTATATCAGCGGACGTTTGACTCCTGGCATCTCCACCGATCACCTGTTTGAAGGGCTCATGTAAATGTAATTACACTGCACCACTACTACACAGGGGACGGCGCGCAGGTAAACTACGAAGAGGAGGCAGCGCTCACTGACCAGTAGGAGTGCCAGGAGTCGGACTCCCACCTGAGGATAGGCCAGCAATATTACTCCACTGCACAACCCCTTTAATTATTTATAATCTGTTTAATGAACATGATATATAACGGTGGGACAACCCCAAAATGCTTCTTTGGCATAGTCTCCATTAAGGATGAACACATTTGTAACGGAAAAAAGGGGTTTATACAAAATACAAAGATTGATGATTAGTATAAATTTTAAAATAAATAAATAAATAAAATCATTCCTATTATCTGGATTTCAGGTATATGTGCCTACCTACATAGAGGTTTCAGAGGGGCATGAAATCATTAACCACTCCAGCAAATTTCATGGATAATTATTCTTTCAAAAAATATGTTGATTGTGTTTTATGTAGACACCTACTTGCTGATGTAACAACATCTACATTAAGTTATAAAACACAAAATCGGCACATAAATGAAGTTTATTCCATACAGTTTTAATCATAATTACCACTGTGGTCCAGAACAAAGTCATCCTGGGCATATCGGTATTTTTCTGGTCCACAGGCTACAAACACATCGTCCTCACCAAAAAAGTCTTGAAGACATGTAACCTAAAGAAATGTCAAAATAACAGAAGAATTATAAAGTGCAACGTCTATTACGAGGTATATACTAGTCTTAAAGAGGTTGTCTGACTTCGGCAAATAGCATTTATTATGTAGGGAAAGTTAATACAAGGCACTTACTAATGTATTGTGATTGTCCATATTGCTTCCTTTGCTGGCTGGATTCATTTTTCCATTGTATTATACACTGCTCGTTTCCATGGTTACAACCATCCTGCAATCCAGCAGCAATGGCCGTGCTTGCAGACTATAGGAAAAAGCACCAGCCTATGTGAGCTCCTACTGTCCAGGCCACCAGACATGCCAGCACTTTTTCCTATAGTGTGCAAGCACGACCACCGATGGCTTGCAGGGTGGTCATAACCATGGAAACGAGCAGTGTATAATGCGATAGAAAAATAAATCAAGCCAGCAAAGAAGGCAATATGGACAAATGCACAGCACTTACTAATGTACTGTGATAGTTGGCATAAACACCGGGCTGTGGATATTAAATCAGTAATATTCTCTATACTATTCGATCCAATATTTCTCAATACTTAAACTAAATCTATAAACAATTTTACCTCTGTATAAGGCCTCCTGCACACGACCGTTGTGTGCACCCGTGGCCGTTGTGCCGTTTTCCGTTTTTTTTCGCGGACCCATTGACTTTCAATGGGTCCGTGGAAAAATCGGAAAATGCACCGTTTTGCAGCCGCATCCGTGATCCGTGTTTCCTGGCCGTGAAAAAAATATGACCTGTCCTATTTTTTTCACGGCCAACGGTTCACGGACCTATTCAAGTCAATGGGTCCGTGAAAGAACACGGATGCACACAAGATTGGCATCCGTTTCCGTATACCGTGGCCGTAGGTTAGTTTTTATACAGACGGATCCGAAGAAGGGGTTAATTGTGCTGATCACGGCCCCCTGTAAGAGATCAGGGCTGCCAGGCAGCAGGGGGCAGACCCTCCCCCCCCTCCCCAGTTTAAATATCATTGGTGGCCAGTGCGGCCCCCCCCCCCCCCTCTATTGTAATAATAGGTTGGTGGCCAGTGCGGCCCCCCCCCCTCCCTCTATTGTAATAATTCGTTGGTGGCACAGTGTGCGCCCCCCCCTCCCTCCCTCTATTGTACTAATTCGTTGGTGGCACAGTGTGCGCCCCCCCCTCCCTCTATTGTAATAATTCGTTGGTGGCACAGTGTGCGCCCCCCCCCCCTCTATTGTAATAATTCGTTGGTGGCACAGTGTGCGCCACCCATCGGCCCCCCCTCCCTCTATAGCATTAACAACATTGGTGGCGGCCTCCCATCTCCCCCCCCATCATTGGTGGCAGCGGAGTTCCGATCGGAGTCCCAGTTTAATCGCTGGGGCTCCGATCGGTAACCATGGCAACCAGGACGCTACTACAGTCCTGGTTGCCATGGTTACTTAGCAATAGTACAATAGTAGAAGATTCATACTTACCGGCTGCTGCGATGTTCGTGTCCGGCCGGGAGCTCCACCTACTGGTAAGTGTCATTGCTAAATGAACTGTCATTTACCAGTAGGAGGAGCTCCCGGCCGGACACGAACATCGCAGCTCGCAGGTAAGTATGAATCTTTTACTATTGTACTATTGCTAGTAACCCGCTGCCACCAATGATCGGGGGGACGGGGACGGGGGGGGGGGGGGGGGACGGGTAGATGGGAGGCCGCACACTGGCCACCAATGTTGTTAATGCTATAGAGGGGGGGGGGGAGGCAATGGGGGGCGCACACTGTGCCACCAACGATTTGTTACAATAGAGGGAGGAAGGGGGGGGGGGGGCGCACACTGTGCCACCAACGAATTATTACAATAGAGGGAGGAGGGGGGGGGGGGCGGGGGGGGGCACACTGTGCCACCAACGAATTATTACAATAGAGGGAGGAAGGGGGGGGGGGGGCACACTGTGCCACCAACGAATTATTACAATAGAGGGAGGAAGGGGGGGGGGGCCGCACTGGCCACCAATGATATTCAAACTGGGGGGGGGGGGGGGGGGGGGGTCTGCCCCCTGCTGCCTGGCAGCCCTGATCTCTTACAGGGGGATATGATAGTACAATTAACCCCTTCAGGTGCGGCACCTGAGGGGTTAATTGTGCTGATCACGGCCCCCTGTAAGAGATCGGATGCTGCTAGGCAGCAGGGGGCAGTCATGTACACAGTTTGTAGTATATTCTAACTAGAAGCGTCCCCATCACCATGGGAACGCCTCTGTGTTAGAATATACTGTCGGAAATGAGGTTTCACGATCTAACTCATATCCGACAGTATATTCTAACATAGAGGCGTTCCCATGGTGATGGGGACGCTTCAAGTTAAAATATACCATCGGATTGGAGAAAACTCCGATCCGATGGTATAAAAGGGACTCCAGACTTTACATTGAAAGTCAATGGGGACGGATCCGTTTGAAATGGCACCATATTGTGTCAACGTCAAACGGATCCCCATTGACTTGCATTGTAATTCAGGACGGATCCGTTTGGCTCCGCACGGCCAGGCGGACACCAAAACGACCTTTTTTTTCATGTCCGTGGATCCTCCAAAAATCAAGGAAGACCCACGGACGAAAAAACGGTCACGGAAAAACGGGACCCGTTTTTGCGGACCGCAAAAAAATACGTTCGTGTGCAGGAGGCCTAACAACGCTTATGCAATGTTTTACCATAAAATAATGTGCACACATCACTGGTACGCACAGACGCAGGTTTAGACATTGAGTGACGGTTGGCAGCATCTTCCAAGGGTATAACAAGCTTACAATCCTGACATTTGAGCAGAAAATGTGACATGTTGACAAACGGTGATGCAGTAAATGAATAATACACCCTATGAGAGGCGCACAGGATTATTTCTATGGCAGCGGTTGTCAGACCAGACATAAAACAGTTCTGCTTCCACAAAAGTTGGAAAATAAGGCAAAAAAAAAGAAAAAAGAAAAGCTTCACGGGGGCAGATTGCCAGCAAATTCTGAAAACAGCTGACTCCATGCAGCTGCACAATGTCAGTGAATACATTAAGCAGCAGTGTGGAAGACTGTCCGTCCCCTGGGAGCAAAGCTGATCTGCTCGGGTTCTTCAACCCTCCTCACTTAGCTGAGACATTGAGTGCAGCACCCTCATGCGATTTTGGCTAAAAATGCTAACAAATGTTTGGAGCAGTGAAGTATGACACACCCTTCATATGGGAGAGAAACTGGACAAAAGCTCAACAGGATGTAACATAGCTCAGCTCAAACAAAAAGGTTTGTCGTAAAACCTCGCTTTTCCCTTCTATCGGTAACGCAGGATGTGGCTGAAAATTCTAGGAAAAAGGCCATCAATTGTATGACAAGAAGGAAGGGACGTTCTAAAAAAGGGAAGTTATTTGAAAAAAAATATATATATATCACCTGGGTATATTTTATTTAGTGTAGCTCTTGACCTAAGCATTTCCTCATACGAAGGGAAATCTCAACACAATAGAAAGGTGACTTTATTAACACAGTCTTCCTGTATCTGTTTTAGTGATTCTTATGTGCCCCATGAGGAACTGCTCCGAAGACAGGACAAAAAACAAAATGTGGTGCTCCCATTGTATTCAGGTAAACAGCTATATAGATGGCAACGACTCTGCAAGGTGTAGTTCCTCAATTATTCCTACTGTAATTAATGAATAAATTACAAGCTGGGGGTATCCCTACACTCTCGGACGGTGGCTAATCAGGGCTGTCGCTTGTTGGTGACACACCCCTTTGACAAGGAGATTGGTAATTCGCAGTCGTCAATTTATTCAGAAATAGCCAAGAGGAATAAAAGAGGAACAATGCAACGCAGAGTTATGAGAAAAGATGGTTCAGCATTGTTATGTAGATATCTAGGTCTGCATAGAAGCTGTAGACACAAAACTGTTATCAAGACTGTTTCCAAAGTTTTTTTCTTTAATTTTAGGTGCACAGAGAAAAATGAAGAGCTATGTACTAAGTCAGGCATGCTCAACCTGCGGTTCTCCAGCTGTTGCAAAACTACAACTCCCATCATTCCTGGATAGCCTACAGCTATCAGCCTACAAAAGGGCATGGTGGGAGTTGTAGTTTTACAACAGCTGAAGGGCCGCAGGTTGAGCATCCCTGTACTAAGTGATGCAAACTGCAAAAGAGTGAAGAAGATGGTCACATACAACACACCCTCTTGTTATTACACATTTCTGCTCTTAAAACCTAACATTTCTTAAAAACACAATATTAAATATACGGACTAGAACTGCAATGTACCCTATTTTCATGTGCTAGCACCCCCACTATGGAAACAGTGCCCAGAGGATTAGATAACTCTTATGATCGATAAAATATACACAGCAGCCTGGTCCTACTGCTGCACTTATCACTTAGGCTTATTGCAAACGAACGTGTTCGCTCCGTGGCCATATTGCGGACCACATTTGCGGATCCACAATACAAGGGCACCGTTCCGTGTGCATTCCGCATCCAGGATGCAGACCCATTCACTTCAATGGGTCCGCAAATCCAGAGATGCGGAATGGTGCGGAACGGAACCCTACAGAAGCACTACGGAGTGCTTCCGTGGGATTTCGTCCCGTACTTCCGTTCCGCAAAAAGATAAAACATGTCCTATCTTTTTGTGGAGCGGCCGGATCGCGGACCCATTAAATTGAATGGGTCCGAGATCCGCTGCGACTGCCCCACGGTGGGTGTTCGTGCATTGCGGCCCGCGTTCGTGTGCAAGAGGCCTTATACTTATAAACGTACATGATGTAAATTGTAGTGAAAGTAATTTTCTTACCAGTGACTGTATTTGTGGGTTATAACCTCCCTTCTGATCCTCAGCTGTGTCATGTGACCAACATACTGACTCTCCAAATAACAAAGCATCTTATATGTGGACACGAAGCCAGGCTCATAGGAATAAATAACTGACCTCCTGGCCTGTGTCAGTTGAAAATAAGAGTGCTGGTCACATGACACAGCTGAGGATCAGAAGGAAGGGAGGGGATAACCCACAAATACAAATGCTGGTAAGAAGATTGCCTTCACTACAGTTTACATCATGTACCTTTCTAACAGGTCAGAGAGTAAAAATGTTTGAGGGAGTGCTTCTTTAAAGGGGTTCTTTACTTACAGATGACCTACCCAGGACCCCCACTGATCAGCTGTTTGAGAAGGCAGCGGCACTCACAGTAGCGCCACGGACTTCCCACAGACCAGTGACGTCATGAGTATGTCACGTGGTCTGGGCGCAGCTCATCCCCATTGAAGTGAATGGGGCTGAGCCCCACCTAGGACCCCCGCCGATCAGATGCTGATGAGTAGCTTGGGTTGGACGGCACTCCTCTGGTGTCGTTTTGGTACGGTGCCCAATGGTAATTTGAGGTAATATAGTGAAGGAAACCACGGCACTCGTTTTTAGTAGTTTTGAAAAATTATATTTTCATTTCATAATATTTCATATCATTTTAATTTCCTCATTTATCATTCTATTTTTGTCAGCATCCAGGAATATAATTTGCACAAACTGGCCAACGTTTCGGTCCTAGTATGGGACCTTGATCACGGCCTTAGTCTTTGCTGCATGTTGCCTGTGTGGGATGCTGATGACCTGTCCAAAGGATAGATCATCAGTAAAAAAAAAAAAAAGGTAAAGAACCCCTTTAATATCTGATGTAATGCAGTCTTGTATTAGACAATACAATAAGAATAACCCAATAACCGGTCCCATCCAGTTCTCCAGTGACACAAAAGCCTTTAAAAGACTTCTTAGTGAAATTAAATGATGGCACTAATAACATTCTGGCTTAATGATGGCCAAGAATATTGTTGCAGGCAAAGCAGGTCATCCTTTGTGTGTGTTCATCCAGGAGTGAAGGATTTGCTGGCCTTCCACAGTCTAATCTTCTGTTCTGCTGGAACGCCACAGTTGTGGAGGATAACCCCGACCTTCACAAAGCCAGAGAGACTTTGTAGCAACCTCTTATGGTTTGGTACTGAGAATATTTCCTGCAGTCAGTAATTGCAGTCTGTTTCACCTTCGGAGAGCCGTACCGGCTAGCTTGGCACTGAGTAGTGTTTCACTGGTACACCCACTCACTATGTACATTTATAGAACTCGCACGCTCGCTTTCACGGTCACAAACCAAACCAGATCTTATGGTGGCCATACATGTTTAATAGCTGTCGGCCAACAGCCATCTCTCCTGAATCCCCCATACATGTACACTTTCGGCTCGATAGAAAATGGAGAGGGGGAAGAAAGCCGCCGTCAGACGCTGGTGGCTGCTTATCTCCAGGGAGAACAAGAGGATTGGGCAAAAATACTAATTTCACCTGATCTCCCAAAATCTTCTGTATGGGGGAGAGTTGGGAGCTGTAGTACCCTTCTTCCTCGCTATACTGTATCAGTTACTATCTGTATAATTATTGCAGAAAGGTATGGGCAGATTGAAGGTGGGGATGTTACTCTGTCTAATAATATTCATATAATCATATGTACAATTGGTTGTAAGGATGAGAAAGCAAAGGGTGTGATGTGAATTCTGCAATACAAATAAGATTAAGGCGTTGGATTGACACAAAGTGGTGGAAAATAGAACATCATATTGTCAGAAGAGGCAGGGAAGGGAGAACTACCGGAATAGATGTAATAAAAGGTGAGAACAGCCATTGACACCCTTTACTGGAGGCAACTGTAGCATTCATGTTATTCTGGGCAGGAACATTCCCATGTCATTTGTTTCAGAATGTCGACAAATGAGGTTTGCAGACACCCATCCATATACTGTGGAGACAACCCATTCTGAAGTATGGAACAGATTTTTTAGAAATCTCTGCAATACAGTTACCACATGTGAACCTACCTTTAGGGATAGGTAATGTTTATGGATCCCCTGATCCACTTAAAGAGTTCTGGCATAGAGCCTATATTGTAGTACACGGAGCCTACACATCTCCTAAGGGTTCACACAGGTGGCAGAGCAATCCGATAGAGGAGCAGCCTGCTGGAGTTTTCTGGATCCAGTCTAGCCGGACACGGACGCTCCCCAACACTTATGCTGGGATTCGGCCGGACAAAAAAAACTGTTGTGTACAGTGATATTTGTCCGGCTGAAACCCGGCATAAATGGGGAGAGGCCAGTTTCCCACCTAATCCCATTATAGTCCATGGGGTCTGGTGGGAACACGGCAGTATCCGTATCCGCAAACCTCAGGACACCTGACAGATTGTTCTGCCTCCTGTGTGAAAGAAGCCTAAGTATATATAGCCGTATAACTTTTGTGTACTGCTATACAGGCTCTGTTAGACTCTGTGTGTGTGTGTGTGTGTGTGTATGTGTGTGTATATGTGTAATATTTATATATATATATATATATATATAAAAAAATTATTTATTTATTTTCCTCCAAGTAGCAGTTGCTAGGGGAGACTACTAGAATATCTCCTATGTACATACAGAATATGGTGGTGGCGCATGGAGCAATATTTTTTCAGGAAAAAAAAAACGATGTATGCATCTGTATGAAACTGAAGGCACATGATGGTTCAGTAGATGGTTCATGCTCCACAAACTGAAGGCACATGATGGGGAAGGTAGATTGTTTATGTTTTATATTCCGCCATCCATACAGTTTAAGAATTAGTCTTCTTCATCTGTTCAAGATGAATATCAGGGGTAACTGTACTAATACATCTTTAGATGGAATATTTAATAAAAAAAATGACCTATGGTTTAAATCACATGTTTATGTTAAACATATTGGGGGAAATTTATCAAACTGGCGTAAAGTAGAACTGGCTTAGTTGCCGATAGCAACCAATCAGATTCCACCTTTATTTTCCAAAGGAGCTGTGAAAAATGAAAGGTGGAATCTGATTGGTTGCTATGGGCAACTAAGCCAGTTCTACTTTACACCAGTTTGATAAATCTCCACCATTATTTAAACTTTTTTTTAGTTTTCTGAATCAATATCTACCGTATATACAGTACAGACCAAAAGTTTGGACACACCTTCTCATTCAAAGAGTTTTCTTTATTTTCATGACTATGAAAATTGTAGATTCACACTGAAGGCATCAAAACTATGAATTAACACATGTGGAATTATATACATAACAAACAAGTGTGAAACAACTGAAAATATGTCATATTCTAGGTTCTTCAAAGTAGCCACCTTTTGCTTTGATTACTGCTTTGCACACTCTTGGCATTCTCTTGATGAGCTTCAAGAGGTAGTCCCCTGAAATGGTCTTCCAACAGTCTTGAAGGAGTTCCCAGAGATGCTTAGCACTTGTTGGCCCTTTTGCCTTCACTCTGCGGTCCAGCTCACCCCAAACCATCTCGATTGGGTTCAGGTCCGGTGACTGTGGAAGCCAGGTCATCTGGCGCAGCACCCCATCACTCTCCTTCATGGTCAAATAGCCCTTACTTTCAAAGTTTTCCCAATTTTTCGGCTGACTGACTGACCTTCATTTCTTAAAGTAATGATGGCCACTCGTTTTTCTTTACTTAGCTGCTATTTTCTTGCCATAATACAAATTCTAACTGTCTATTCAGTAGGACTATCAGCTGTGTATCCACCTGACTTCTCCTCAACGCAACTGATGGTCCCAACCCCATTTATAATGCAAGAAATCCCACTTATTAAACCTGACAGGGCACACCTGTGAAGTGAAAACCATTTCAGGGGACTACCTCTTGAAGCTCATTAAGAGAATGCCAAGAGTGTGCAAAGCAGTAATCAAAGCAAAAGGTGGCTACTTTGAAGAACCTAGAATATGACATATTTTCAGTTGTTTCACACTTGTTTGTTATGTATATAATTCCACATGTGTTAATTCATAGTTTTGATGCCTTCAGTGTGAATCTACAATTTTCATAGTCATGAAAATAAAGAAAACTCTTTGAATGAGAAGGTGTGTCCAAACTTTTGGTCTGTACTGTATATATATTTTTTAATCCTAAAATCCTGCAGTTTTCCCACTGACCCCTATGCCTAATAGATGTCAAGACTTCCCTTTCTGTACAGATTACTTCTCAGTAATCTCATTATAATAACAGTCAGGATTACAATGAAATGTGCCTCTTGCACACGACCGTATGGCTTTTTCAGTATTCTGCGGTCTGCAAAGAACGGATCCGCAGAAAATACGGATGACATCCATGTGCATTCAGTTTTTTGCGGAACGGAACATCTGGCCCCTAATAGAACAGTACCATCCTTGTCCGTTATGCGGACAATAATAGGACATGTTCTATCTTTGAACGGAAAAACTGAAATACGGAAACGGAATGCATACAGAGTACATTCAGTTTTTTTTGCGGACCCATTGAAATTAATGGTTCCGTATACGGAACGGAAGAAACAGAAAAAAATAAAATAAACGTTTGTGTGCATGAGGCCTTATACAGATAACACAGAATTCTCCATTCACAGTAGGCAATGTCACAGATGTCTGCTGCCTCCCTGTACAGTGACCTCTGCACAGGTCACAGAGCGTGTCTAGGAGAGTCCCCTCCAGTCTATTGTGTCTATAGCCCGCGTGGCTGCTGTAAAGCATCTCTCTCCCCTTAAGGAGTTGCAAAAAAAGGGGGTTAGTCAGCACCTCCCAGTGCGCAGGTGCAAAGACCTAGAAGAAAAAAAAAAAAGACACAATGCAGAAGCACCCTGCAAATCAGATAAAGTACAATAATGCCAAATATTATAGTGCTAATGCTACGCTTATTTATAAAGTGAGATGCTTGGCAAATGCATTTTGTACAAAACCATCTGAGCCCGTCTGCCGATCTCTGTTAGACGGATCCTAACACTAAATACTACCTGTTATGCGCCATAATGTTCAGGGAGTGTTGGATCCACATGCATGCTGGATCCACTCTGCTTTTTACAATAATGGCACTATTACAAGGGATGCAGGTACCAACATGCATGCCGAGCCCACTCCAGACAGCTTCCAATGAATGTAGTGAGAGCAGGCTACAGCTTTAGGCCTCATGCACACGGCCGTGTTCCGCGGCCGAGAGCAGTCCGTGGTAACCCGGCTGGGATTCCTTCTGACAGCAGCGGCAGCATGAAGCGCACGGCGTCATAGCAACCAATGACGCCGTGCGCTCCTGCTGTCAGAAGGAATCCCGGCCGGGTTACCACGGGCCGCTATCGGCCGCGTGCATGAGGCCTTATACTGAAACTAATTAAAATCAACCTATGGGGCAGACAGGCTGATCAGGAGTGCACTTTATCTGATTTGCAGGGTGCTGCTGCATTGTCTCTTTTTTTCCTCTAGGTCTTTGCCATGGCGGCGTGCACCTGCGCACTGGGAGGTGCTGACTAACCCCCTTTTTTTGCAGATTTACAGTGCTGGAGATGTGGCACTCCAGCGAGCCGTGCACTCCTGATCAGCCTGTCTGCCCCATAGGCTGATTTTAATTAGTTTCAGTATAAAGCTGTGGCCTGCTCTCACTACATTCACTGGAAGCTATCTGGCACAAGGAAAGGTATGGAGTGGGCTCGGCATGCATGTTAGTACCTGCATCCCTTGTAAGTGTTGGAGGCCATTTTGGCACCAAAAATGGTAAAAAGGCAGAGTGGACCCAGCATGCATGTGGATCCAACACTTCCTGAACTTTATGGCGGCCATTATGGCGCATAACAGGTATTTAGTGTTAGGACCCGTCTTACAGAGATCGCCTTGACGTTCGGCAGACGGGCTCAGATGGTTTTGTACAAAATGCATTTCCCAAGCATCTCACTTTATAAATAAGCGCAACATTAGCACTATAATATTTGCGACTATGGCATTATTGTACTTTGTCTGATTTGCAGGGTGCTGCTGCATTGTCTTTTTTTCCTCTAGGTCTTTGCCATGGCGGCGTGCACCTGCGCACTGGGAGGTGCTGAATAACCCCCTTTTTTTTGCAGATTTACAGTGCTGGAGATGTGGCACTCCAGCGAGCCGTGCACTCCTGATCAGCCTGTCTGCCCCATAGGCTGATTTTAATTAGTTTCAGTATAAAGCTGTGGCCTGCTCTCACTACATTCACTGGAAGCTGTCTGGCACAAAGAAAGGTATAGAGTAGGCTCGGCATGCATGTTGGTACCTGCATCCCTTGCAATGCAGGCCATTATGGCACCAAAAATGGTAAAAAGCAGAGTGGATCCAACACTCCCTGAACTTTATGGCGGCCACATAACAGGTATGGCACATAACAGGTAGTATTTAGTGTTAGGACCCGTCTAACAGAGATCGCTTTGACGTACGGCAGACGGGCTCAGATGGTTTTGTACAAAATGCATTGGCCAAGCATCTCACTTTATAAATAAAGCGCAGCATTAGCACTATAATTTTTGGAATTATTGTACTTCATCTGATTTGCAGGGTGCTGCTGCATTGTCCCTTTTCTTCCCTTAAGGAGTTGTTGATTACGCTAATCAAGCAGTATTCTGCATCTTAATCATGTGAACTGTAGAACTGCGTTCAATTATTTAAGCAAATGAGTCTGCGAAGAAATTATGGCTTGGACGCGGGTGTGACACAAAGGAGGCATACGACAGTACAAAGAGCATTTAAACAATACGGACAGATAACCAATATGACGTTTCTGAAGGGTTTCTTTTCAACTTCACAGATTGCAACATAGTAACCTATTATATAAGGCAAAAAATAAAAGAAAAAAGACATTTCTCCATCCAGTTCGGCCTGTTATCCTGCAAGGAAGGCAAAAAACCCTGCGCAGAACATAATACAATCAAAAACAAAAAGGTACAGGAGCCGTCCGAATTGTCTGCAGATGACTGCTGTTTCCAATATGATGTCATGGTGTTAATTTATTATACCGCAATAAAACTGTGCACCTAAAACACAAAACACTTAGGCCCCTTTCACACGAGCGAGTTTTCTGCGCGGGTGCAATGAGTGACGTGAATGCATAGCACCCGCACTGAATCCTGACCCATTCATTTCAATGGGTCTGTGTACATGAGCGTCTTTTTTCACACATCAGTTCTGCGTTGCCTGAAAAACGCAGCATGTTCTATATTCTGTGTTTTTCACGCAGCCCTGGCCCCATAGAAGTGAATGGGGCTTCAGTGAAAAACTGCAAGTGTGGATGCAAGGTGTTTTTCACTGATGGTTGCTAGGAGATGTTGTTTGTAAACCTTCTGTTTTTTTTTATCACGTGCATGAAAAAAGCATTAAAAAAAACCTGAACAACTGAACGCAATCGCAGACAAAACTGACTGAACTTGCTTGCAAAATTGTGCGAATTTCACTGAACACACCCTGAACGCATCCGGACCTAATCCGTATCGTTCATGTGAAGGAGGCCTTAGGCCCCTTTCACACGGGCGTCACGTTTTGGCTCCGGAGGCGTCCCAGGTGCAATGCGGCAAACCCGCGCGAGTAGGTACCCAATTGCAGTCAGTTTTGACTGCGATTGCGTTCCGTTGTTCAGTTTTTATCGCGCGGGTTCAATGCGTTTTGCGCGCACGTGATAAAAAACTGAATGTGGTACCCAGACCCAAACTTCTTCACAGAAGTTCAGGTTTGGGTTCAAGGTTGTGTAGATTGTATTATTTTCCCTTATAACATGGTTATAAGAGAAAATAATAGCATTCTGAATACAGAATGCATAGTACAATAGGGCTGGAGGGGTTAAAATAAATAAATAAATAATTTAACTCACCTTAATCCACTTGTTCGCGCAGCCCGCCTTCTCTTCTGTCTTCTTTGAGGAACAGGACCTTTTGATGACGTCACTGCGCTCATCACATGGTCCATCACATGATCTTTTACCATGGTGATGGATCATGTAACGGACCATGTGATGAGCGCAGTGACGTCACCACAGGTCCTTTTCCTGTGCACAGCAAAGATGAAGACAGAAGAGAAGCCGGGCTGCGCGAGCAAGTGGATTAAGGAGATTTAAATTATTTTTTTTAACCCCTCCAGCCCTATTGTACTAAGCATTCTGTATTAATAATGCTATTATTTTCCCTTAAAACCATGTTATAATGGGAAAATAATAATGATCGGGTCTCCATCCCGATAGTCTCCTAGCAACCATGCGTGAAAATCGCACCGCATCCGCACTTGCTTGCGGATGCTTGCGATTTTCACGCAGCCCCATTTACTTCTAGGGGGCCTGCGTTGCGTGGAAAACGCACAAAGAGGAGCATGCTGTGAATTTCACGCAACGCACAAGTGATGCGTGAAAATCACTGCTCATCTGCACAGCCCCATAGAAATGAATGGGTCCGGATTCAGTGCGGGTGCAATGCGTTCACCTCACGCATTGCACCCGCGCAGAACTCTCACCCGTGTGAAAGGGGCCTTAGGGTACTTTCGCACAAACGTTTTTCTTTTCCGGCACTGAGTTCCGTGATAGGGGCTCAATACCGGAAAAGAACTGATCAGTTTCATCCCCATGCATTCTGAATGGAGAGAAATCCGTTCAGGATGCATCAGGAGGTCTTCAGTTCAGTCACTGAACGGCGTTTTGGACGGAGGAAATACCGCAGCAAAATTTCGGATCAGTTGCCAGAATGCCGGATCTGGCATTAATTTACATTGAAATGTATTAGTGCCGGATCTGGCATTATAAATACCGCAATGCTGGATCCGGTAAAAATTTGAAAAAAATATATATAACGGATCCGTTCTTGCAATGCATTTGTAAGACGGATCCGGATCAGTCTACAAATGCTGTCCGTTTGCATGCAGATTGCCGGTGACGGAACTGCTTGCCGGATCACTCTGCCGCAAGTGTGAAAGTAGCCTTAAAGGGGTTTTCTGAAAGTTTTGGTCGGTGAGACACCTGGGACCCCTGCCGATCAGCTGTTTGAGAAGATACCGGCACTCCTGTGAGCGCTGCAGCCTTCTCGCAGCTTACCAAGTAGTATGGTTGGTATCACGCTCAGCCCTATTCACTTCAATGGGGCTCACCTGCTGTGTCGTCACATGGTCTAGGAAAACTACTCCACTCGCCGCTAACTTCTCAAACAGCTGATTGGCGGGGGTCCCGGGGCGTCAGACCCCCTCAGATACTAGTGACCTAGACAGGGGATAGGTCATCAGTATAACACTTCTGGAAAAGCCAATTTAAAGCCATAAAACCAGAAACCCATCTGTAGCTGCCTCAGAGTTCTTGCCACCTAGCAGTACAGAGCAGGGTAACTAGTCCACTGGAGGAGATGGAGCTCACTGAAGAGATCCACCACGGGAAAAGTATGCATATTAGGGCTCGTCCAGAAGGCATACTTGTTATTACATATAAGAAAGCATTTTTAATTTTACATTTTTGAGTACAAACGCATTTTGCGCAGAACTGTCTCCTAACCCTTTGTAGAACAAGGTGCAAACTGAAATTTCCAAAGGTTTCACCCTTCCCCATGACCTACACAGCTGCCAGCAAAGTCACCACATGGCTATCTAGGAATATGACAGTGGTAACCGTCTTTGCCTCTAGCAGTTACCAAGGCCTGTATTACACCGACAGATTCCCGTTTACACACACAGATCTTTTGTTATACACACCAACTATTCCGCTGCAGATTGTGCGTTGCAATTTGCAAAGGGTGAATCCGTGGTCAGCATTTGTGGCGTTTACACCAGATAATGGTGTAGCACCATGTCTGTATCTATATCGTGTGACATCACTGTGTGCATTCCTGTATCATGATGCGGTGTGGCATTCCCGTGTTGTAAAATTACTGTGACTTTGACCGTTAGCTGTGTAACGCTTCATTTTCTATGATATTATCTTTATGCTGTGCAATCATTTTTTCCGTATCACCACATCACGGCAATAACCTCATATTCACCTGACTTCACTCTGTTTGCTACCCATATACTATTTTGTGACATCACTTTGGGCATTATCCAGGTATAGTGATATACGATGACCATGATTATTATGTGTATCGTCCCTGTATTATTGTTGTGCTATGACATCGCTTACGTTTTTATTATCCCTGTAACATAGTGGTGATGCCAGTGGTGATATCACGGTGTGTATTGACATTATTGTAAAGGCTGGCCATACACTCTAGATGTACATCATTGGAACTCGCTGATTTTGGCGGGACTGACTGTATGGAAGCCTCCAGACTCTCCTCCAATGGAACATATCATGGTGGAGAAGGGTCCAACACGCCCAATGTTTTTGATATGGGGAGGATAACCCGTCTGCCATAGGTTTCTGTCCAGAATTTACTGCTCTCTCATTGACAACACATGCATGCTCGGCCAACTAAGCATGAATGTGTATGGGAGTGAGCTTGGAGAGTTAGTTGTTGGCATTTGGCTGACAGTAATCTCATATGTATGCCAGCTTTAGAGACATCACTGTGTGCATTTTTCAGGGTTGTAACAATATGGGGGCAGAGTCTGCTTGCACAACCAATGGTTCCACTGCAATATAAAGGCTACTAATACTATAAATTACACAAACTATTGGGTGGGGTTGGCTCCATTTACAGAACAGGGATACAAATTACTAGTTCTATGGAGTTGTGGGGGGCCACAGTGTCCTACTGATGTTATACATTTTTTGGGGTGTCTGGGCATGCTGGGAGTTGTAGTTTTGCAACAGCTGGAGGCACGCTGGTTGGGAAACACTGTTATATGCCCATTTATTAATTTATTAACCCTTGTACAAAGGAAAAAGTAAAGCAGTTGTCCATAGCAACCAAATTCCAGCTTTAATTTTTTTCATTGCTATCAACAACTGCGCCGCTGTTTCTTTGCACAAGGTTTGATAAATCTCCCTTATGACTAAGTTAAACTGAAATTTGCTCAGACCATAATTGGTATCGGTGAGTACTTAAATAAAAGTATCGGTACTCGTACTCGGTCTTAAAAAAATGGTATCGGGACATACCTAGTTGCTACGTTCCGTGGTCCGCAAAAAATTAATAAAAATAACCTGTCCTATTCTTGTCCATTTTGCGGACAAGAATAGGCAGTTATATCAATGGCTGTCCGTGCCGTTCTGCCATCAGTGTTTTGCGGATCGGCAATTTGCGGACCGCAAAACACACAATGGTCGTGTGGATGAGGCCCAAGTCTTTCCTTTATAATTTCCTTCTGAAACCACATTTGGTTAAAAAGAAAATGCATGAAAACTGCAAAAAAAAAACGCTGGAGAAGATTTACTAATAAAAAATTTGGCAAAAAACTGGTGCATATACTTTGCATTACGTTTACTGTTTTACACCTTTTTCTAAGGTTTTTACGCCACGTCTGGCAATGGGACGTGGCTTCGACAGAAAGGGAGTGTGACGAAAAATGCACTAAAATCTTGATGCATTTTTGGGGTAAAACTAATCCAACTTAGGCTAATTTCACACTCGCGTTTTGTGCGGATCCGTCTAGTATCTGCACAGACGGATCCGCACGAATAATGCAAACGCTTGTATCCGTTAATAACGGATCCGTTTGAATTATTCATAAAAAAAAAAAGTCTAAGTAAAAACGGATCCGTCTCGACTTACATTGTAAGTCAGGACGGATCCATTTGGCTCCGCATAGTCAGACGGTCACAAAAACGCTGCAAGCTGCATTTTAGTGACCATCTAAAAAGCGCAACGGAGGCCAAACGCAGCCAAATTGATGTATTCTGAACGGATTCTTAGGCCCCTTTCACACGGGGGAGATTTCCGCACGGGTGCAATGCGTGAGGTGAACGCATTGCACCCGCACTGAATCCGGACCCATTCATTTCTTTGGGGCTGTGTACATGAGCGGTGATTTTCACGCATCACTTTTGCGTTGTGAAAATCGCAGCATGTTCTATATTGTGCGTTTTTCACACAACGCAGGCCTCATAGAAGTGAATGGTGCTGCGTGAAAATTTACTGCATTATTTTCCCTTATAACATGGTTATAAGGGAAAATAATAGCATTCTTAATACAGAATGCATAGTACAATAGGGCTGGAGGGGTTAATTTTTAAAAAAAAATATAATATAACTCGCCTTAATCCACTTGATCGCGCAGCCCGGCTTCTCTTCTGTCTTCTTCTTTGCTGTGCACAGGAAAAGGACCTTTGATGATGTCACTGCGCTCATCACATGGTCCGTCACATGATCCATCACCATGTTAAAAGATCATGTGATGGGACCATGTGATGAGCGCAGTGACGTCATCAAAGGTCCTACTCCTCAAAGAAGAAGACATAAGAGATGCCGGCTGCGCGAACAAGTGGATTAAGGTGAGTTAAATGATTTTTTTTTTAACCCCTCCAGCCCTATTGTACTATGCATTCTGTATTCAGAATGCTATTATTTTCCCTTATAACCATGTTATAAGGGAAAATAATACAATCTACACAACCTTGAACCCAAACCTGAACTTCTGTGAAGAAGTTCGGGTCTGGGTACCACATTCAGTTTTTATCGCGCGGGTGCAATGTGTTTTGCACGCGCGTGATAAAAAACTGAACAACGGAACGCAATCGCAGTCAAAACTGACTGCAATTGCGTACCTACTCGCACGGGTTTGCCGCAACGCATCCGGACCTTATCCGGACACGCTCGTGTGAAAGAGGCCTTATCCATTCAGAATGCATTGGGGCTTAACTGATCCGTTTGGGCCGCTTGTGAGAGCCCTGAAACGGATCTCACAAGCGGACCCAGAAACGCCAGTGTGAAGGTAGCATTATATGTGGTGTAACCTTACACTAGACAGTTTTTTGGTGCACAGACAGAATTTCTGGCACAAGAACGAAATTCTAGCATAAATCTATTGCAGGATTTATGAGACTCCAAATTTACAAAGGTCTATGGGCCAGAATAGTAAGGCCTATTACACATGACCGTATGGCTTTTTCTGTATTTTGCGGTCTGCAAACAGAGGATCCGCAAAAAATACAGATGACGTCCGTGTGCATTCCGTTTTTTGTGGAACGGAACACCTAGCCCCTGATAGAACAGTACTATCCTTTGTCCGTTATGCGGACAATAATAGGACATGAACGGAACGGAAAAAACGGAAACAGAATGCACACGGAGTACATTACATTTATTTTTTTGTGGACCCATTAAAATGAATGTTTCCGTATGCGTACAGAACGAAAAAAAATGGAACGGAAAAAAAAAAAAACGTTTGTGTGCAAGTGGCCCAAGACTGTGATTCTTATTTTTAGGTGCAAAGTGCAACACTATTAGTAAATCTGCCCCACTGTCTGTGAAACCACCCTAAGGCCTATTGCAAACAAACGATACAGATTAGATCCGGATGCGTTCAGGAAAACTCGCCATTTCGCAAGCAGGTTCAGTCAGTTTTGTCTGCGATTGCGTTCAGTTAAATTTTTTTTGTGCTGTCCACATCCGTTGCTCCGTTCCGTGGCCCCGCAAAAAATATATAACATGTCCTATTCTTGTCCGTTTGGCGGACAATAGGCATTTCTACAATAGGCCGCCTGTTCCGCAAATTGCGGAAGGCACAAGGGCGGCTTCCGTTTTTTTTGCGGATCCGCAGTTTGCGGACCGCAAAAAAAACTGAACGGTCGTGTGCATGAGGCCTTTGGTCAGTGATTTCCATCAGTGATTGTGAGCCAAAACCAGGATTGGAGCCACCATAGACATAAGGTATAAGGCCTCTTGTACACAACCATATGCTCACCATGACATATGGTCCGTGAGCGGGCCATATGTCCCAAAGTGGCATTGATTGTGCGCACGGGAGCGCACAGCATCATAGATTACAATGATGCTGTGCACGTCGGGCATCCCGCACTCATATGATCTTATGAGTTCAGGACAATAGTCCCGCGGGTGGCCAGACGTGCATAGCATCATTGTAATCTATGATGCTGTGTGCTCCCGTGCGCACGATCAATGCCGCTCCGGGACATATGGCCCGCTCACGGACCGTATGTCATGGAGGGCATACGGACGTGTGCAAGAGGCCTAAGGGAAAGATCTGCACCTGTTCTGTGTTTAGAGCCGGACCTGGCTTTGGCTCAAAATCACTGATGGAAATCACTGACCAAACACTGTGAATATGGCATTACTGGTACTGTGCTATGCTGCGTTTTTTTCTGCAAGGGAACCCGCTGAAAAAACGTGCATATTCCGCTATGTGTGCAGATAGCCTAAGGCCCCTTTCACACGGGCGAGATTTCCGCGCGGGTGCAATGCATGAGGTGAACGCATTGCACCCACACTGAATACAGACCCATTCATTTCTATGGGGCTGTGCACATGAGCGGTGATTTTCACGCATCACTTGTGCGTTGCGTGAAAATCGCAGCATGCTCTATATTGTGCGTTTTCCACGCAACGCAGGCCCCATAGAAGTGAATGGGGCTGCGTGAAAACCGCAAGCAAGTGCGGATGCGGTGCGATTTTAACGCATGGTTGCCAAGATGAAAGTCTATTCACTGTATTATTTTCCCTTATAACATGGTTATAAGGGAAAATAATAGCATTCTTTAATACAGAATGCTTAGTAGAAGGTCAATTAAAGGGTTAAAAAATAAAATAAATTAACTCACCTCCTCCTCTTGATCGCGTAGCAGTTTCTTCTTACTTCTTAAATCATGAGCCGCCGGCTAAAGGACCCGTGGTGACGTCAGATCACATGGTCCAATCACATGGTCCATCACTGTGGTGATGGACCATGTGATGAGCTCAGTGACGTCACCACAGGTCCTTTGACAGGTCGTGAAGAAAGAACAGGAGACCGGCAGCTACGCGATCAATTGGAGGAGGAGAGTTAATTTTTATAAAAAAAATGTAACCCTCAATTGACCTTGTCCTAAGCATTCTGTATTAAAGAATGCTATTATTTTCCCTTATAACCATGTTATAAGGGAAAATAATTACATCTACACAACACCGAACCCAAACCTGAACTTCTGTGAAGAAGTCCGGGTCTGGGTACCACATTCAGTTTTTTATCACGAGCGTGCAAAACGCATTGCTCCCGCGCTATAAAAACTGAATGGAACGCAATCGCAGTCAAAACTGACTGCAATTGCGTACCTACTCCCGCGAGTTTGCCACACTGCACCCGGACCTAATCCCGACACGCTCGTCTGCAAGGGGCCTAACAGTCTTCAGTGGCGCTTTGTGCAATTTTGCACTTTTAGTGCCGTTTTTTGCACCTGCAGTTTTTGGTGCATTTTGTGGTAAAGTGTATGAGAAATATGAAACCTAGAAAATGCATTTTTTGCCTTTCATGTGTTTTTTTTAAGGCATTTTTCAAGTTCTATGGTAAAATACATGAACAAAAACACACCTAGTTTTTGCAAAAAGGACATCACAGACCCAAAAATGCACCAAAGGTTAAGAATATTGCCACAAAAAAACTCTGTTTGTAGCGTGTTTTATATTTCCCTACAAACTGCCTGAAGTGGTTTTTAAAGAAAAAAAACTGGGAGGAAAAGCATCGAAAACACGGTGACAAATTCATGGCTAAATCAACATGAGTAACGAGGATTTGTCATGGATTTTGCTGTTGATTTGCCACGGGTTTTAGCCTATGCATTGTAGGGTGAAGTCCTTGGCATACAGTAAATTGACATGCAGCTGATTTGAAATCATGCCAAGGCATGCATGCCAATTTCTGTGCGGGGTACATGCAGAATGTTTTATGTGACATCTTATCCATTTTCTGCAAATGTCAACTGTTTCTGCAGCATATTCTCCCTGTGTGCACTTATGCCACTGAAAACACAAGGCGAAAGGTTCTAATGTAGAACAATTTCAACTCCATTGGGCCTCATGCACACGACAAACTGCAGATCCGCAAAAAAAAGGAAGCAGTCTGTGTGCCTTCCGCAATTTGCGGAACTGAACGGGCGGCCCATTGTAGAAATGCCTATTCTTGTCCGCAAAACGGACAAGAATAGGACATGTTATTTTTTTTTTTGCGGGGCCACGGAACGGAGCAACGGATGCGGACAGCACACGGAGTGCTGTCCGCATCTTTTGCGGCCCCATTGAAGTAAATGGGTCCGCATTCGAGCCGCAAAAAATGCGGCTCGGATGCGGACCAAAACAACGGTCGTGTGCATGAGACCTTATTTAGTGGAATTTTTCTCTTCATATTAAAAAAAAATAAAAAAAAATAAAATTACAAATTCCCCTAGACGTTTAGCAAACATCTGGAGATAGTATAAAAAAAAACACCACAAAAATCTTAGTGTGAACAGAACCTCAGACAAGGCTTTCGCCTTGCAAAATCCGCCCCAGTTTTACAGCTTGAATGCCGTTGACCCGTCTGTGGTGTGTAATCACTGAATCGAACCAAAACCTAAAAACACTGGCCAGTGGAGTTGGTCCAGACACCTTGCCAAGGAAGATTTGCCCTTTCTTTTTTTTTTTTTTTTTTTTTATAAATATTTTATTATTATAATACAAAAATTTAAATCCATATTACATACTTGATATTATAAATTCCATAGATCCGCCAATTCTGATCTGTAAACATAATTGACAATAATTTCATGCAGATATCCATAATATGTCAGTATTTAAAAATCAAAGGGAGGTCTCCTACTGGGGAGGGTGACAGGGCTCACCCGACATCCTAGGCTTGATAATGCAAGTGGAAAAAGCAACCCACTTAGCCCAGGTTCTCCATTCGCTACAGGGATAGGGGCCCGAAATCCAGACAGCCGCCCGGCAGCGAGCGCCGCTCGCGCACGCCCTCCCCCAGACACGGGCAAGTACGAGCGGAAGGACTGGCACTCATGTGGCCGATCGCTTTATGCTCACATGCTGCCTAAAGGCGAGCTTGCAGCGATCTTTAATCGCAGGCATTTGATAAAGCAAAAACCAGAGAGGGGAGTCCAGCAGTCTTTTACCACAGTGGTAGAAACCCACTCGTATATTTTACTGCCTCATCCCCATATGATTAAGTCAGCTATCGGTTGCATGGTTCACCATGCTTTGCGTTTATTCGCATTGATATTTCATGCGACAGAGAACTCGAACCGAGTGTCACTCAGCAATTAAAAAGGATATAAGCAAAAAACAAAGCCAGATACCTGCTCTGTCTCTTAAAATGAGCACATAGTAGCGCGCCCACCGCGTGTGTCACCTCCCTGCCCGCAATCGAGCCCCATGTCTGACGGGAAGAGCCGTATCCCGAGCCGCGCCCGATATCCGGGCACCTCCAGACCCCGAGCCACGGTCCCCTACCCATGTACCGCTCGATATTATACCTGGATAAAAAAATTTTTACCATTATTTAATACCGGGAAGTCCCCCCTCTTTCAGTCCTGGAGACCCTCCCATGCTTCCAATATACCTCCACATTCTTAATCAATATAATACATACAGAAAAGCCGGACAGCTAGAATTTTCCCCAACTCACCCCATAAACCCACCCCCCCCCCCCACCTTGCAGGGAAAAAAAAGAAAGAAAAAGGGATCATAATTAATTAGTCGTATCCCAATCTTTCCATAAGCTATTCCACTTTAAATAGGATCCTCTTTTTTTGTACAGGATCTTCTCGTAACTTTTCACTTTCTCTACCAAGCCCAGCCAGTTATTACAGTCTGGGGCGGAAGAACAGAACCAGGATCTAGAAATCAGGAGCCTAGCTAAGAACATCACCTTAGTCAACAAATGGCTTTTTATGGGTTGATAATTAACCTCAGATAAATCTCCCAGGACCCATATCCTGGGAGACAAGGGAACCACAATTCTAAGTTTACTCGCCAGGTTCTTTTGGACCATGCTCCAATAACTACTCACCATTGGGCAGTCCCAGAACAGATGTAGATGATCTGCCTCGGGCTCGCCACAACGGGGGCAGTCAGAGGAAGCCCTGAGTCCTCTTCTATATAACCATATGGGTGTTACATAAATTTTGTGCAAAATATTAAATTGTACAACAGTGTGGTTAAAATTATGTGAAACCAATTTTAAACTTTCCCCTATATTCTCCCAGTTAGGAGGGCCTGCCTCTGAAAGAAGAGAAGACCAGGCTCTCTGTCCCGGAGAGAAAACATCCAAAAAAAAATTATCCATTAAGTGTCTGTAACAGTGAGATAGTTTAATTCTCGTGACAATTTTCTTACAAATTAAGTCCTGTAAAAATACAGAAGTATCTATAATAAAAAGGTGACTATTCAAAGTATTAGAAAGTGCTGACCTCAGTTGGAAATATGCATACCAAGCCACCTCGCCTAAATTTGCCCTTAGTTCCATAAGGGGCAAAATTTGTCCTCCACTAACTACTTGATGTAAGTATTGCACATTTTTGGTCCTCCAGTACTGGCGGCAACTTAAGTCTTTTAAATTAAGAAGTTTTTGGTTATGCCATAATGGGGTGCAAATAAGCGATGCCTTAACTCCACACCAGCTCCTTATGGCCGACCAAGTCTTTATAGCCATTCTGCAGAACAGTGTAAACCCTCTTATAGAATTTGACAAATAATCAGATTCCAGTACGGTAAAAAAATCGGAAAAACCTGCATCTTTCACCACTTTACTGCAGAAGGGGCTATTTTCCCAATCATTAAAAAGGCAGAGTTGGGAGGCCACAAAGTAGCCCCTAAAATAGGGGAGGTTAAGACCTCCCCGATTGTAGGGCATAGAAAAATAGAGTGCCTTCAATCTCACGCGCTTCCTCCCCCATAATAAATCATTGAGCACCCGCTCTATCAATCTAAAGTGTTTATCTGTAATCCATATAGGCGAGTTGCGCAAGACATAAAGAACCTGGAGAAGCACTACCATTTTTATTATTGAAATTCTATCCGCTCTTGCTAGAAGAATTTTTTGCCATATCTTAATTTTTGCTCTTAACTTTACTAACAAAGGAATTAGGTTAAGTTGTAAATATTCTTGAGGTTTAGCAGAAACTGTTATCCCCAGGTACTTTATTGAATCAGAGATCATTACCTGATTATTAAGTTCGCCTCGCAACTCATCTATAGGAAGAAGGACGGTCTTATCCCAGTTGATCTCAAGTCCAGATAACTCGGAGAAGTGGCCAACCAAGTCCATTATACGAGGAAGAGTCGTATCTGTTTGATGGATGAAAACCAGGATATCATCTGCGTAAAGAGATACGCGGTCATGCTGCCCCATTATGCCAAAACCAACCACCTCCGAGTCCTGTCTTATCGAAGCCGCTAAAGGTTCAATATAAATATTAAATAAAAAGGGGGAAAGGGGACAGCCTTGACGGGTACCTCTTCCCAAAGTGAAACTCTCTGTCGTCGAATCATTGATCCTGATCCTGGCAACTGGGGAATTGTAAAGTAGCTGGACCATCGCCATAAATCTTGGGCCAAAGCCCATTCTTTTCATTACCTCCCAGAGAAAAATCCACTCCACCCTGTCGAAGGCTTTAGTAGCGTCCAACGACAGGATGGAGCGGGCACCACGCCCTGGGGACTGAATATTCATAAATAGCCTATGCAGATTATGATGAGTACCCCTATTTGGCATAAAGCCATTTTGATCTGGGTGAATAATCGTGGGCATAACCCGCGAAAGCCTCCTAGCCAGAACTTTTGATAGTAACTTAACATCGGTATTTAATAATGATATTGGTCTGTAGGAGCTCAATTCTGCCGGGTCTTTGTCCTTTTTTAGAATTAAAACAATAAGAGCCTCCATCATAGAGTGTGGTAGTCTCCCTCCCTGTGTTGCCTGGGAGAAAACCTCTAGCAACTGAGGGAGGATGACATCACTATACTTGCGATAGACCTCATATGGAAGGCCATCCACTCCTGGCGAGGAGTTCCCCGAGACAGACCCAAGGGCCTCCTGCAGCTCCATAAGAGACATCTCCTCCTCGAGATATTCCCTCTGAACTTCATTTAAAGTAGAAAATGAAATTTTCTCCAGGAAACGCATCGCCAGTTCAGCTGACAGACCAGGGGAGGATCTATATGTCTGGGCAAAGTATTGTAAAAAAGTATTCTCAATTCCCTCTAAATCTGTTATGGTTTTGCCCTCTGCATTACGGATCGAAGTAATGGATAGTTTTTTCTTATCTTGTTGTGAAATAATTCTAGCTAAAAGTTTCCCCGGGCGTCCAGACTCGATGAAGTAATTAAGCCCCTTAAAAAATACCCTGTGGTTTGCTTTCTCTGTTACATATTTCTCCAGAGAGCAGCTAGCCTTCTGCATCTCTTCCCTGTTGTGTTCAGTTGGATGGCTAGTATATCTCTCAGTTGTAAGTACAGCAATCTGAACCAATTCCTCCTCTTTCTTCCTAAATATTCTCTTTGCTGCGACAATCTCACTTATAAAAACCCCCCTCAAATATGCTTTCGAGGCATCCCATACTGTATTGATACTGGCGGAGGGAAGATTGACCTCCCAAAAGGAGGACATCAATAGTTTAATCGACTGCAGGTTGTCCATAATAGTGAGCCAGTATGGATTCAACTTAAATCCTAGCCCCCTAATATCCTTATTCTCCCCGCTGGAAACCTCAATCAGTACGGGTGAGTGGTCCGAAACTGTTCTTATTCCGTATCGCATCTTGCAGATATTACTCAAGTTGCTCTCATTGGTGAGTGCTAAATCGATCCTAGACATTGCTCTACCCCCCCTGCTGACACAAGAATATACTCTCTTTCCACCGCCAAGATATTCCCATATATCCACCACTCCAACCTCTAAACAAAATTGAGACAGCGGGGAATTACAGAAATTCCTCCCCCTTCCTGCATCTATTGAAAATCTATCTTTATTAGGGTCAAGGACCGCATTAAAATCCCCCATCAGGATTAAGCGGCATTCTGGTCTTTTTTCAAAAAATAACATTAGTTGAAGCAGTGGGTACATTGAGAATGGCGGAGGTATATAAAAAAAGGCAAGAATATAGCTGTCGCCATGCAGCTTACCATGCAAGAAGATAAATCTACCCTGAGCATCTATGTAGGATTTTATAAGGGTGAAATCTATGGAGTTATGAATAAGAACCGAAATACCCCTAGAGGAGCCAGTAAAGGTGGAGTGATACGATTGGGACTGCCATCCCGTTGTCAGACGGAACAAGGTTTCTTTAGTTAAATGGGTTTCTACTATACAAATAATTGCTGGAAGATATCTTTTTAATGCATCCATGATCGCTTGCCTTTTAACTCTTTCCCCAAGTCCTCTGACATTCCAAGCTACTATTCTAGTGGACATCGCTCACCGAAAAAAAGAAAAAAAAAAAAAAAAAAAAAAAAAAAAAAAGGAAAAAAAAACATTCCTGCAAGGTGGGTACCCCCCCCCCCCCTATCCATTGATCCGCCCGAACTGCTCAGCGAACCTCTAACCACCGGCCGTTCTCCCCCAGCCTGGCCCCCCCCCCTTCCATCCCTCCGATCATAGTAATACACAATTTCAAATGCCTATTTGATCCATCCAGTCTGATGCCTGTTGTGGTGTCTCAAAAAAAAGAGAAGTCCCATTGTGAATTACTCTTAATTTCACAGGATACTGTAGGGAATATTTAATCTCCTTAGCCGCCAAGCGTTTCTTTATCTCTATAAAGCTTTTCCTTTTTTCCTGGGTCTGCCGCGCAAAGTCAGGAAAGAAGAGCAGATTAGTGCCCTGGTATTCAATAGGTGTACATTCTCTTGCTCTTTTCAGGATCATATCTCTGTCCGCGGATAGTAGTAATTTGATTAACACTGCACGCGGCGGTCTCCCCGGAATCAATTTCCCTCCTGGAATTCGGTGGGCTCTTTCTATTTGAAACATAGAAGAGAAATTATCGCTGCCGAAACTATGCATAATCACATCTTTAAGTTGTTCCTCCAGCTGTCGGCCTTCCACTCCTTCTGGGAAACCAATTATGCGGACATTGTTGCGCCTTGACCTATTTTCTAAGTCCTCTAGTTTGTTTTGAAGTGCTTGATTTTCTGAGGCTAGAAGCAGAGTTTTAGACTTTAACGTATCCATGTCCGTTTGCAAAAAGTCGACAGTTTTTTCCACACTAAGAACTCGGTCCCGGATCTTTACTAGGTCTTCTCTTATTAATGAAATATCGCTCTGCACTGACCCCAATTGGGTTGACATTTCTTGCACTAAAGTGCCATTATTTTCCACAGCGCATAGGATTTTGTCCAAGACAGATGGGTCGTATTCAGTTCGCATTTGTGCAGAGAGACAGTCCTCGCCTGCCTCCTGGTCTGCCCCCTCCAGTCCATCCTCAGAAAGTTCATCATTTTGGGAAGTTTTAGCGAATTTTTTCAGTTTGGCAGGGGGTTTAGTTTTGGCTAGGTTCTTTTCATTTGAAAAGGGCGATTTCAGAAACTTGTCGATTTTGTTCTCTGGGGTCTTAGTCCCAGACTTAATTGAAGAGGAATCAACTGAGCGTCGCTTTGGGGGCATTCTCCCCAATTCCCCCCCCCCCCTAACCTTCTGCTTAAGTTTCTGCTTTAGTCTTCCTTTCCCTTCTCCCCCTACCAGGTTTTCATTTTTATTTTATTTTTATATATATTTTCTTTCACCTATTAACCCTTTTTTCTGTCTCTTCTTTCCCTTTTTTTTCCCCCCTTTTTTTTTTTTTTTTTTTTTCCCTTTGTGCCCTCTTTTCCCACTTTTCCTTTCTCACCCTGTCTCCTCCTTATCCCCTTTTCCCCAGACGGCACAAGATTTCAACATAAACAAAACTATGCCCTCTTCACAGCAATATACACTGCTATCCCTCTTGCAACAATATAGCAGAAAAATCAACAGTACGGCAGGTATAGAATAACTGAATGGAATTGCTATTCTCACGTGTCCGGAGGCCTAATCCCGAAGCACGCCGTGACTGTGGCGGTGCAGTGGCGAAGTAAAGGGGAGACAGCCGAGGTATCCAACAGTTGAGATATCCAACAGGGCGGCAGTCCGGTAACAGGCAGGAGCAGGAGCGGCAAGGTGGAATCAGGCGGTCCAGTGGCAAGAAGAGCAGGAGGCAGCAGATGGAGCCAGCAGCCAGGCAAGACCAATCGATCGGAGCCGGGGAGGCAGAGCCGAACGACAGCACGCAGACAGAGCAGGCAGAGTGGCAGCGAGCGAGGACGGCAAATGGAGGAACCAGAAGCGGGGCAGCGATGGAGCCCAGTCGAGGGACAGGAGCAGTGCCGGAGCGGTATCCAGCAACGGCAGCAGCCAGACAACTCCCCACAATCAGCAGAGACGATCCAGCGACAAGACCAGGTGGAGTATAGTGGCGCGTCGCGGCTCACAACTCAGGGCATCAGCTGTTCCATCTCGGCTGTTTCGGCATCAGCATCAGCTGTTCGACATCGGCCTGGAAGGGGAAGGCCAGCAGTGGGGGAGATCGAGACGCGACGTACACTCACGTCATCCCGCCGCCTGGATGCCCATTTATTAATTTATTAACCCTTGTACAAAGGAAAAAGTAAAGCAGTTGTCCATAGCAACCAAATTCCAGCTTTAATTTTTTTCATTGCTATCAACAACTGCGCCGCTGTTTCTTTGCACAAGGTTTGATAAATCTCCCTTATGACTAAGTTAAACTGAAATTTGCTCAGACCATAATTGGTATCGGTGAGTACTTAAATAAAAGTATCGGTACTCGTACTCGGTCTTAAAAAAATGGTATCGGGACATACCTAGTTGCTACGTTCCGTGGTCCGCAAAAAATTAATAAAAATAACCTGTCCTATTCTTGTCCATTTTGCGGACAAGAATAGGCAGTTATATCAATGGCTGTCCGTGCCGTTCTGCCATCAGTGTTTTGCGGATCGGCAATTTGCGGACCGCAAAACACACAATGGTCGTGTGGATGAGGCCCAAGTCTTTCCTTTATAATTTCCTTCTGAAACCACATTTGGTTAAAAAGAAAATGCATGAAAACTGCAAAAAAAAAACGCTGGAGAAGATTTACTAATAAAAAATTTGGCAAAAAACTGGTGCATATACTTTGCATTACGTTTACTGTTTTACACCTTTTTCTAAGGTTTTTACGCCACGTCTGGCAATGGGACGTGGCTTCGACAGAAAGGGAGTGTGACGAAAAATGCACTAAAATCTTGATGCATTTTTGGGGTAAAACTAATCCAACTTAGGCTAATTTCACACTCGCGTTTTGTGCGGATCCGTCTAGTATCTGCACAGACGGATCCGCACGAATAATGCAAACGCTTGTATCCGTTAATAACGGATCCGTTTGAATTATTCATAAAAAAAAAAAGTCTAAGTAAAAACGGATCCGTCTCGACTTACATTGTAAGTCAGGACGGATCCATTTGGCTCCGCATAGTCAGACGGTCACAAAAACGCTGCAAGCTGCATTTTAGTGACCATCTAAAAAGCGCAACGGAGGCCAAACGCAGCCAAATTGATGTATTCTGAACGGATTCTTAGGCCCCTTTCACACGGGGGAGATTTCCGCACGGGTGCAATGCGTGAGGTGAACGCATTGCACCCGCACTGAATCCGGACCCATTCATTTCTTTGGGGCTGTGTACATGAGCGGTGATTTTCACGCATCACTTTTGCGTTGTGAAAATCGCAGCATGTTCTATATTGTGCGTTTTTCACACAACGCAGGCCTCATAGAAGTGAATGGTGCTGCGTGAAAATTTACTGCATTATTTTCCCTTATAACATGGTTATAAGGGAAAATAATAGCATTCTTAATACAGAATGCATAGTACAATAGGGCTGGAGGGGTTAATTTTTAAAAAAAAATATAATATAACTCGCCTTAATCCACTTGATCGCGCAGCCCGGCTTCTCTTCTGTCTTCTTCTTTGCTGTGCACAGGAAAAGGACCTTTGATGATGTCACTGCGCTCATCACATGGTCCGTCACATGATCCATCACCATGTTAAAAGATCATGTGATGGGACCATGTGATGAGCGCAGTGACGTCATCAAAGGTCCTACTCCTCAAAGAAGAAGACATAAGAGATGCCGGCTGCGCGAACAAGTGGATTAAGGTGAGTTAAATGATTTTTTTTTTAACCCCTCCAGCCCTATTGTACTATGCATTCTGTATTCAGAATGCTATTATTTTCCCTTATAACCATGTTATAAGGGAAAATAATACAATCTACACAACCTTGAACCCAAACCTGAACTTCTGTGAAGAAGTTCGGGTCTGGGTACCACATTCAGTTTTTATCGCGCGGGTGCAATGTGTTTTGCACGCGCGTGATAAAAAACTGAACAACGGAACGCAATCGCAGTCAAAACTGACTGCAATTGGGTACCTACTCGCACGGGTTTGCCGCAACGCATCCGGACCTTATCCGGACACGCTCGTGTGAAAGAGGCCTTATCCATTCAGAATGCATTGGGGCTTAACTGATCCGTTTGGGCCGCTTGTGAGAGCCCTGAAACGGATCTCACAAGCGGACCCAGAAACGCCAGTGTGAAGGTAGCATTATATGTGGTGTAACCTTACACTAGACAGTTTTTTGGTGCACAGACAGAATTTCTGGCACAAGAACGAAATTCTAGCATAAATCTATTGCAGGATTTATGAGACTCCAAATTTACAAAGGTCTATGGGCCAGAATAGTAAGGCCTATTACACATGACCGTATGGCTTTTTCTGTATTTTGCGGTCTGCAAACAGAGGATCCGCAAAAAATACAGATGACGTCCGTGTGCATTCCGGTTTTTGTGGAACGGAACACCTAGCCCCTGATAGAACAGTACTATCCTTTGTCCGTTATGCGGACAATAATAGGACATGAACGGAACGGAAAAAACGGAAACAGAATGCACACGGAGTACATTACATTTATTTTTTTGTGGACCCATTAAAATGAATGTTTCCGTATGCGTACAGAACGAAAAAAAATGGAACGGAAAAAAAAAAAACGTTTGTGTGCAAGTGGCCCAAGACTGTGATTCTTATTTTTAGGTGCAAAGTGCAACACTATTAGTAAATCTGCCCCACTGTCTGTGAAACCACCCTAAGGCCTATTGCAAACAAACGATACAGATTAGATCCGGATGCGTTCAGGAAAACTCGCCATTTCGCAAGCAGGTTCAGTCAGTTTTGTCTGCGATTGCGTTCAGTTAAATTTTTTTTGTGCTGTCCACATCCGTTGCTCCGTTCCGTGGCCCCGCAAAAAATATATAACATGTCCTATTCTTGTCCGTTTGGCGGACAATAGGCATTTCTACAATAGGCCGCCTGTTCCGCAAATTGCGGAAGGCACAAGGGCGGCTTCCGTTTTTTTTGCGGATCCGCAGTTTGCGGACCGCAAAAAAAACTGAACGGTCGTGTGCATGAGGCCTTTGGTCAGTGATTTCCATCAGTGATTGTGAGCCAAAACCAGGATTGGAGCCACCATAGACATAAGGTATAAGGCCTCTTGTACACAACCATATGCTCACCATGACATATGGTCCGTGAGCGGGCCATATGTCCCAAAGTGGCATTGATTGTGCGCACGGGAGCGCACAGCATCATAGATTACAATGATGCTGTGCACGTCGGGCATCCCGCACTCATATGATCTTATGAGTTCAGGACAATAGTCCCGCGGGTGGCCAGACGTGCATAGCATCATTGTAATCTATGATGCTGTGTGCTCCCGTGCGCACGATCAATGCCGCTCCGGGACATATGGCCCGCTCACGGACCGTATGTCATGGAGGGCATACGGACGTGTGCAAGAGGCCTAAGGGAAAGATCTGCACCTGTTCTGTGTTTAGAGCCGGACCTGGCTTTGGCTCAAAATCACTGATGGAAATCACTGACCAAACACTGTGAATATGGCATTACTGGTACTGTGCTATGCTGCGTTTTTTTCTGCAAGGGAACCCGCTGAAAAAACGTGCATATTCCGCTATGTGTGCAGATAGCCTAAGGCCCCTTTCACACGGGCGAGATTTCCGCGCGGGTGCAATGCATGAGGTGAACGCATTGCACCCACACTGAATACAGACCCATTCATTTCTATGGGGCTGTGCACATGAGCGGTGATTTTCACGCATCACTTGTGCGTTGCGTGAAAATCGCAGCATGCTCTATATTGTGCGTTTTCCACGCAACGCAGGCCCCATAGAAGTGAATGGGGCTGCGTGAAAACCGCAAGCAAGTGCGGATGCGGTGCGATTTTAACGCATGGTTGCCAAGATGAAAGTCTATTCACTGTATTATTTTCCCTTATAACATGGTTATAAGGGAAAATAATAGCATTCTTTAATACAGAATGCTTAGTAGAAGGTCAATTAAAGGGTTAAAAAATAAAATAAATTAACTCACCTCCTCCTCTTGATCGCGTAGCAGTTTCTTCTTACTTCTTAAATCATGAGCCGCCGGCTAAAGGACCCGTGGTGACGTCAGATCACATGGTCCAATCACATGGTCCATCACTGTGGTGATGGACCATGTGATGAGCTCAGTGACGTCACCACAGGTCCTTTGACAGGTCGTGAAGAAAGAACAGGAGACCGGCAGCTACGCGATCAATTGGAGGAGGAGAGTTAATTTTTATAAAAAAAATGTAACCCTCAATTGACCTTGTCCTAAGCATTCTGTATTAAAGAATGCTATTATTTTCCCTTATAACCATGTTATAAGGGAAAATAATTACATCTACACAACACCGAACCCAAACCTGAACTTCTGTGAAGAAGTCCGGGTCTGGGTACCACATTCAGTTTTTTATCACGAGCGTGCAAAACGCATTGCTCCCGCGCTATAAAAACTGAATGGAACGCAATCGCAGTCAAAACTGACTGCAATTGCGTACCTACTCCCGCGAGTTTGCCACACTGCACCCGGACCTAATCCCGACACGCTCGTCTGCAAGGGGCCTAACAGTCTTCAGTGGCGCTTTGTGCAATTTTGCACTTTTAGTGCCGTTTTTTGCACCTGCAGTTTTTGGTGCATTTTGTGGTAAAGTGTATGAGAAATATGAAACCTAGAAAATGCATTTTTTGCCTTTCATGTGTTTTTTTTAAGGCATTTTTCAAGTTCTATGGTAAAATACATGAACAAAAACACACCTAGTTTTTGCAAAAAGGACATCACAGACCCAAAAATGCACCAAAGGTTAAGAATATTGCCACAAAAAAACTCTGTTTGTAGCGTGTTTTATATTTCCCTACAAACTGCCTGAAGTGGTTTTTAAAGAAAAAAAACTGGGAGGAAAAGCATCGAAAACACGGTGACAAATTCATGGCTAAATCAACATGAGTAACGAGGATTTGTCATGGATTTTGCTGTTGATTTGCCACGGGTTTTAGCCTATGCATTGTAGGGTGAAGTCCTTGGCATACAGTAAATTGACATGCAGCTGATTTGAAATCATGCCAAGGCATGCATGCCAATTTCTGTGCGGGGTACATGCAGAATGTTTTATGTGACATCTTATCCATTTTCTGCAAATGTCAACTGTTTCTGCAGCATATTCTCCCTGTGTGCACTTATGCCACTGAAAACACAAGGCGAAAGGTTCTAATGTAGAACAATTTCAACTCCATTGGGCCTCATGCACACGACAAACTGCAGATCCGCAAAAAAAAGGAAGCAGTCTGTGTGCCTTCCGCAATTTGCGGAACTGAACGGGCGGCCCATTGTAGAAATGCCTATTCTTGTCCGCAAAACGGACAAGAATAGGACATGTTATTTTTTTTTTTGCGGGGCCACGGAACGGAGCAACGGATGCGGACAGCACACGGAGTGCTGTCCGCATCTTTTGCGGCCCCATTGAAGTAAATGGGTCCGCATTCGAGCCGCAAAAAATGCGGCTCGGATGCGGACCAAAACAACGGTCGTGTGCATGAGACCTTATTTAGTGGAATTTTTCTCTTCATATTAAAAAAAAATAAAAAAAAATAAAATTACAAATTCCCCTAGACGTTTAGCAAACATCTGGAGATAGTATAAAAAAAAACACCACAAAAATCTTAGTGTGAACAGAACCTCAGACAAGGCTTTCGCCTTGCAAAATCCGCCCCAGTTTTACAGCTTGAATGCCGTTGACCCGTCTGTGGTGTGTAATCACTGAATCGAACCAAAACCTAAAAACACTGGCCAGTGGAGTTGGTCCAGACACCTTGCCAAGGAAGATTTGCCCTTTCTTGGTGCGTCATAGCTTTAAACCTCTGGCTCCATGAACGGCAGCACGACCGCCCATTGAAAACAACCACCAATATTATAACCCCGGGCGTTGATATGTCACGTTAATATAAAAATAAACGTTCAGAAAATTGTTATAACAAAGATTATATATATTATCATCAGTATTATCATATACTGTTACATAGTAATTAATAGGAGATAATATTTTTGAAATCAAATGAAAATGAAACGAATTGAGCTGTGAAAATGTAAAATAAGGATGATTAATATGCTAGTGATTTCCTGGAAGGTCAGTGCACAACGCCTTGATCCTATATTTACGACACTGGTCTTACAAATCTTGAAGCAGAGAAAAGCCACTAAAACGCATGCTGACATCAGCTGATTTTCTAGATTGAAATTCATTGTCAGACTCTTGGAACAAGTCATTTACTCTCAGCATGCGATGCCTTTTCATTATTGATCCAAAGCCTAATCTGCAAAATATTGAGTGTTAAAAAGGATGCATCAGGGCGAATATAATTCATTTAAAGCTATTGATGTGTTACGTTCTCATCACGAAAATAAAGAGGTCCCTTGTAACAAAGAGAGCTCAAAGCATGCACAAGTGCGCCGAATAGATGAAGCCCTGTAATGTGTGCCAAGATGCTCCTATTTACACATAATTACGCCAAATTCACAGTCATCCCACTCGTTCTCCATGTTAAATAGAAGGATTACAAAGCCCTTTACCAACATCACGCAGCACAATGCACCTGCTACACCAGCTATGGTCTGAAGCAGCTGAGATCCTGGAAAACCACGCTGAGTCAGAAGGAAACGCCACATGAGACGCCGTTAGCCCCATCCACGAGTCAAGGAAACCTACAAACACCCTTTACTGTGCACAAGTCAAGATGGAACCTATTCAATCTGATCGCACGAAGATGTAAAAAACGTATGGAGGGATGCCACATAATATAAGGAATCTGATTGATCAAACTTACAATGAATAACCAATTGTACTGTATAATGAAGATTCCTCTCGGTCACCCGACTTTCCAATTAGACAAATATCCCTTAGGGCAGTGGTTGCGAACCTATGGCACGGGTGCCAGAAGCAGCACTCAGAGCCCTCTCTGTGGGCACCCGCTCCCTGGAAAAAGTCTATGCTGTACCAATATGCCTTAGGCCCCTTTCACACGGGGCCAGAATTCCGTGTGGGTGCAATGTGTGAGGTCAACGCATTGCACCCGCACTGAGTCCGGACCCATTCACTTCAATGGGGCTGTTCAGATGAGCGGTGATTTTCACGCATCACTTGTGCGTTGCATGAAAATCGCAGCATGTTCTATATTCAGCGTTTTTCACACAACACAGGCCCAATAGAAATGAAGGGGTCTGCGTAAAGATCGCAAGCATCCGCAAGCAAGTGCGGAAGCGGTGCGATTTTCACGCATGGTTGCTAGGACTTGATGTAAGTAAATTGATAAAAAAGTCAATTTACTGCATTATTTCCCCTTATAACATGGTTATAAGGGAAAATAATAGCATTCTTAATACAGAATGCTTACTAAATGTGGATTTAGGGGTTAAAAAATAAAAAATTAATGTTGTTCGCCGGCATCATCTTCTTTCAGGACCTGCCAAAGGACCTTTGATGACGTAATCGTGGTGACGTCTGCGCAGGTCCTGCTGAATAAAGATAGAGGATTTCTATGTTCATTCAGCAGGACCTTCGCTGAATGATGCTACGTCAAAGGTCCTTTAGCAGGTCCTGAAAGAAGAAGGACCCCATAGACTATAGTGGGATACGTTATGTTTACACTCAGAAGATGATTTTGAAGCGGAGACAAAAGTCCTTCGAGCACAACTTTTGTCTCCGCTCCAATATCATCTTCTGAGCGGAAACTTAACGGACCCCATTATAGTCTATGGGGTCCTTAGGCTCCGTTATGTACTGCATCCGTCCTTTCCGTTCTCCTGCTTCTATAACGGAGCAGGAGAACGGAAAGGCTGAACGGTGATGTGAACGAAGCCTTAAATGTGCGAAGGGGAGCTTATGTCCGGGTTCAGCTCTGAACCCACACAACCCCTTTAACAATTCCAGAATTTAGCAGTTGTCTTCCAACTGGACCGCTATCTGCAAGCCTGCTGGTACCATTAGTGCCAACCTGTCTTATAATCCGTAAATAGCTATTGATTTTCTGCCTTGAACACAGAAGCACAAGGCCAGCTTCTATTCTGCAGATGGGATGTTCTCAAGGGTATTCCGTATGTGATACACCACAGTCCACAGTGAATGGTTGCTATGGTAACCATGCAAATGTTACCTGTACAGATTGATTCTACACGGTTTCCCATGTAAAGGTTTCATGGAACTGCTCCACAAACCTGTTTTCTACAGTTAAAAGCAGATTTATATAAAGCTTCTTTCACATTAGCATTAGGCTTGCCCGGCAGGGGAACAGCCGTACTAACGCTTGCACACGTGTGCTGCCACAAGTCTGGCCCGGCTCCATTCACTATAATGGGGACGAGCAGGAGATGCGGCCGCAGCACGGCAAACATGCCTAACGCTAATGTGAAAGAAGCCTACGGCAACTTTCACACGAACGATACGGATTAGGTCCAGATGCGTTCCGTTAAAAATGCGCGATTTTGCTCTCAAAAAAGGTCAGTTATGTCTGCGATTGCGTTCAGTTGCTCAGTTTTTTCCATGCGGGTGCAATGCGTTTTTCACGAGCGTGATAAAAAAAAAAAAAAACGAAGGTTTACAAACAACATCTCTTAGCAACCATCAGTGAAAAACGCATCGCATCCGCACTTGCTTCCGGATGCAATGCGTTTTTCACGCAGCCCCATTCACTTCTATGGTTCCAGGGCTGCGTGAAAATCTCAGAATATAGAACATGCTGCGATTTTCACGCAACGCAAAAGTGATGTGTGAAAATCAACGCTCATGTGCACAGCCCCATTGAAATGAATGGGTCCGGATTCAGTGCGGGTGCTGTGCGTTCACGTCACGCATTGCACCAGCGCGGAAAACTCGCTCGTGTGAAAGGGGCCTTAGGAAACCTTTGCAGGCGTTTTGTGTTGATTATCTGATTAGAATGTGACCCCATGAGTTTACTATATTGAAGTTATCACAATAATCTCATTTTCCGAGATACCGACTTTTGGGTTTTCATTATCATCAACATTAAAAGAAACAAATACTTGAAATAGATCACTGTGTATGATGAATCTATACGAGTTTGACTTTTTTAAATTGAATTACTGAAATCAATTAACTTTTCAATGATGTTCTAATTTATTTAGATACATCTGTAGGTGCTAATTTTAAAGAGGATCTGACAGCTCTCTTTACATATCTGTCTAATAAACTTTGGAGCATCATTTTGTAGATCCCATAAGCACTGACTGTGCAAGAACATGCCCCCAACTGGCTACAACCCGTTTATAAATTTCTAGTAGAAATAACAGAGGAACAGCAGCAGAAGGTAGAGTTCTACTACTGTTATGATTACTTGGGCTACTTTCACACTGGCGTTTCTGGGTCCGCTTGCGAGATCCGTTTTGGGCCGCTTGTGAGAGCCCTGAAAAGGATCAGTTCAGTCCCAATGCATTCTGAATGGATAAGGATCCGTTCAGAATGCATCAGTTTACCTCCGTTCAGCCTCCATTCCGCTCTGGAGCCAGACACCAAAACGCTGCTTACATCGTTTTGATGTTCCGCCTGACGATGCGGAGCCAAAAGGATCCGTCCTGACTTTCAATGTAAGTCACGATGGATCTTAGAGGTTTTTTTTTAAAGAATAATGCAAACGGATCCGTTCTGAACGGATACAAGGGTTTGCATTATCGGTGCAAACGGATCCGCACAAAACCGGTACAAGACGGATCCGCACAAAACGCAGGTGTGAAAGTAGCCTAAAAGGCGATGGGTACTCTTTACTGGCAAATGTTTCCAGGACTGTTTCTTTTGGACAGTTTTTCACAAATTCCCATTAACCTACTTCTAGTATCCGCACACTGATCCAAGACATTTTTTCATAATTTTTATACATTGGCTAAAAAACTACTAAAAGTGCCTGACACTGGTTTTCTCCACTCTCCCCACTGAAAACACATAAAAGCTGTCAGTTGAATGAAGGCTTGGTTGACAGCTACTGAAGGGGTGTAGGCACCTTTAAGCCTCTTGCACCCGGCCGTTGTGGTTCCGTAATTTGCGGTCCCTAATGCACGGGCAACGTCCGTCCAGTGGCCGGGATGGATCAAGACCCATTCAACTTGAATGGGTCAGTGATCCGTCTGCACCGCAAAGAAAAATAGAACAAGTTCTATTTTTTTGCGGTGCAGAGACGGACAGAAACACCACGGACGCACTCCGTAGTGCTTCCATGAGGTTCCGATCCATCCTTCCGTTCCAAATCTACGCGATTGTGGACCTATTCAAGTGAAGGAGCCGCATCTGTGATATGGCCACGGGCACACAACGGCCGTGTGCAAGAGGCCTTAGAGTAAGGGCTCATGCACACGAACGTATTTTCATTCCATGTCCGTTCCCTTTTTTTGTGGACCGTACACTGAACCATTCATTTCAATGGGCCCGCAAAAAACGGAAGGTACTCCGTGTGCATTCCGTTTCCGCATGTCGGTATTTCCGTTGCACAAAAAAAATAGAACATGTCCTATTATTGTTCGCATTATGGACAAGGATAGGACTGTTCTATTATGGGCGGCTGTTCCATTCCGCAAAATACGGAATGCACACGGATGTCATCCGTACTTTTTTGCAGATCAGATTTTGTGGACCGCAAAATACATACGGTCGTGTGCATGAGGCCTAACATGGGAAATTGGACAGAGTCCTCCTAAAATCATCCACTGATTTAAAGAAATGTTCTTCAGTAACAGGAAACATTCAGTGTCGCCGCCTGTTTTCATAGTAAAAAGCCTGTTTACAACTGTCTTATTTTTTAAAGGGGTCATCCCACAAAAAAAAAAAATACTACGGTTTTCAAACCAGCACCTGGATCTGAATACTTTTCTAATCGCATGTAATTAAAAATTTAGCATAGCCACTGAGTTATTCAATAAAATGGATCTGTATAGTGCCACCTGCGGTTTTACTTTTACTTCTTATTTCTTTGTCCTGCTCAATGAGATGGCCGCACATGCTCAGTTTCACCCTTCAACTGCCTCCTGATCTGTTATAGGGAGAGCTGAGACACGCCCCCTGAGCTGCAGCAGAAAAGACACTCCCCTTGAGCTGCCAGCTTGATTTAAATCTAGCAGAGCAATGAATGGGGAGATCTCTGGATCCATGTGAGGTACAGGGCTGGTTAGAGATTTTCATGGACTATATGATGTCTGATTTTTATTTTTTACATCAGTCATGGGATAACCCCTTTGAGTCTCATTTGCCGCCTGTTGCGCCTATTTTGACTTTTAAAACAAATTCAGAAGTTTTCTAACTTTTGTGCCTAATTTATGTTCTATTTATGTAGGTGCGCCTTATTTTACACCAGATTTTGTCGTAAAAACAGTCTAATTTCTACGCCACCCCAGGGCTGGTGTACTTTTCAGTCTCTGTTTTGAGTGGTGAGTTGTGCAACAATTAGCTTATTTTCATGAAGATGTGCGCCAAAAATAAAGTTCACTTGCGCTACATTTTCATGCGCATACTATTTAGACTAGTTTTAGTGAATTTGAATCTGTCTTACAAGAAAACAACAACTAGATGTGAGACATGTTCTATTTTTTTTGTAGAACAGAAATACGGAAACGGAATGCACATGGAGTAACTTCAGTTTTTTTGCGGACGCATTGAAATTAATGGTTCCATAGATGGTCCGCAAAAAAATAAAAACGGAACGGACACGGAAAGAAAATACGTTAGTGTGCATGAGCCCTAAAGCTCCAGCCACTGTGCACAAGGATGATGGATACAGTGAATTTAGGATCACACGGCCTCTGCCAGCAAAATCTGATGTGACACATGACATCTGCGGGGGGAGGGAGGGGAAGATTTTACACACTAATTACCGTAACTGCTAATACCAGGAAGCTCAGTGGGACACAATGTATATTGACCACAAATTTACAACCAGCTCCGTGATTTGCCTTTAAAATGACAGATGGTGGGCTAGGCTAATAATCAACGGGCGTTACATATTCTGGCTAAGCAATCTACTGCTCATGTACTACAGAGAAAAGAACATAACAAAGAGAAGTATACATTAAAGTAAATGAGCTATAGGGCCCATGCACACAACCATTGTTTTGTGGTCCGCAAATTGCAGATCCTCAAAACACAGAAACCGGCCATATAGATTCCGCATTTTGCGGAACGGAAAGGCCAGCCCCTAATAGAATGGTCCTATCCTTGTCCGTACTGCAGACAATGATGGGACATGTTTTATTTTTTGCGGAACATGCGAACATACGGACACGGCACATAGAGTAATTTCCGTTTTTCTTTGCAGCCCCACTGAAATGAATGGTTCTGCATACGTGCTGCAAGAAAAAACTGAGCGGACACGGACAAAAAATACTTTTGCCCATAGGTGAATGTATCATATACAAATATATTAATAATTATCACAAGATATTACAGGCTAGGTTCACAATCGTTAAAATGACTTAATCTTCAGAAAAAGCAGGGAATCCGTAATTTCCTGCCAACTGATGAAACCAGCCAGTAAACGGCAGTGAGGGTCTACTGACAGAGCAAGCAAGGAGACAGCGAGGTGGTCCTAGAATGCCCCCACGTATAAATCATAACAGTGTATGGGGGAAGTGTTGTTTATGCACCTTCCGAAGGGCTCATGCACACGACCGTATATATGTTGCAGTCTGCAAAAAATGGATCCGCAAAAAATATGGATGACATCCTTGTGCAGTCCGTATTTTGCAGAACGGAAGAGCTGACCTCTAATAGAACAGTCCTAGCCTTGTCCACAATGCGGACAATAATAGGACATGTTGTACTTTTTTGCGGAATGGACATACGGAAACTGAATGCACAGGGAGTAACTTCCATTTTTTTTTGCGGACCCATTGAAATCAATGGTTCCGCAAAAAAATAAATAAAAATGTAACAGACACAGAAAGAAAATGCGTTTGTGTGCATGAGCCCTAATACTGTATATAAATGCCCAGAAGAAGCTGTTACAACATCTCTTCACGTTTTCCATTGTATGTCGTGTGGGCTGCTTGCCGGATGGATCTGGGGCCATGTGTCGGTGTGGCAGTGCATATTCGCCTCTTTTTTGAATACTGGCTGCGGATACTTTGTCGTATGAACGTGTCCATTGGGTAGGTCTCTCCTCTCTGTTCAGAAGGGCAGGGGTTAATTGTCTTGCGTGCTGTGTGCTCTGCTCCATGTAGGGGTTAATCCCTCTTTCTGTCTGTGTGCACCAGTGGGTGCTGTGGGCTAATGGGCTCAGCTATAGGTTTGTGTATCCTGGCCCTTGGCTTTGCAACAGCAATGTTTCCCAGCAAAAGTTCCAGTATCCGAGTCTGTTGTTCTGTCCTCTGTCCAGTCCTTGCCAGTCTGTATGTCTGACCCGTGTCTAATGTCATGTCTGACCTTACCCTGTCTGTTGTCCTGCTATCGCCTGTTATGTAGCTTGTTGGTCCCAGTTTTCTGTTCATTAGTCCATTATAGGAGCAGAAGAAGAAAAAAAATAATGGAAGTGCACTTAACTGAAGCGAATGGAGCCTACAGACCCCATTGACTATACTGGGATCCATTAGGTTTCTGTTCAGGAGAACGTTTTTGTAGCGGAGAGAAAAGTCCTGAATACATCTGCTACACACAGATCCAGCACGTCTTGATAGGTGGGAGGTACCCACGTTAGAATAGTCTGAATAGAGGGACAGGTTGCAAAATGCATATCAAGGGGTCTGAAAATGAAAGATGGAATGAAGATTGCAGGCTGAAACTTAATGTAACCATAATGTGAAAAATAATGTTTCCATGTGAAAAGTGTCCATAGCCTTTAAAGGGGTTGTGTCACTTCAGTTAGTGGCATTTATCATGTAGAGAAAGGTAATACAAGGCACTCACTAATGTATTGTTATTATCCATATTGATTCCTTTGCTGGCTTTATTCATTTTTCTATCACATTATACACTGCTCGTTTCCATGGTTACAGGCCACCCTGCAATCCATCAGTGGTGGTCGTGCTTGCACAATATAGGAAAAAGCATCAGCCTATGTGCGCTCTTATGGTCCCGGCCACCGGATAGCTTAGCGATATGTGCAGGACATTCTGTGTCCACATATGTTCCCTCTCATGGCAGGGCTTCCAACGGTCATTTTTTTAGCAGGATAATGCTCCCCCACACACAGCAAGGGCTTCCCAGGAATGTCTCCCCCAGATTGTAACACTTCCTTGGCCGCCTGGTCACCAGATTTATCATCAATGGAGCATTTATGGGACACCAGGTTCAGCAACCTATAAGTGTGCAGGATCTACAAGCTCAGCTGTAACATGTGTGGGCAAATGTGCCACAGGATACCATACAGAACCTGCATGTCCAACCATATCTCATCTAGAAGTGGCCCAACAGGGCACTAGAGCCTCCTTTATACAGTTTGCCCAATAAACATCTTTTTAAACTAATAATGTAATCACTTACCTATATCATCATCATCATCACATTCCCACATAGAAGGTTTCATTGGATTCCAACAACTCATTCTTTGGCCTACGATGGGCTACACTTAATTCAAACGGTTACATGTTATAAAAAGGCTTCTATGTCTAGTGTATAGAAGGTGGCAGCCTATGGGTATGTATCAGCCACCAGCACTGGAAAGACGTGAACTGCATAGGAGGCCCCCTCCTCCAGCCTAATACATTAGAAAATACTTGGCAACTTCCCACATCAGAAGTTACTGCAGAGTCTCCATCTGCCATGTTTAAATCCTTTACATTTCTAACATGTTTGTTCCTCTCCTGCCGTTAACCTTGTTCCTTTTCACAATCTGTCAATACACGGTGGTATGCTTCACACTGGTTCCTATGATTCTAGAAAATACACAAATAATGCTCCCGAAGCCTCCTGTATATAGCGTATGAAGCCCCGAGCACCAGACATTCCATGCATACATACAAGATATTTCATTAGACACTATGGCCCTCATTTATCAAACTGATTTTCTTTACTTGGGAATAAAATGTGGCTTTTCTGTTTTACTTGTAAGACACATTTATAGCCTGCAACAGGCCAAGTCATTTTTTTGCTCCTGCTTAGCTAACTTTAGAAATCCAGCTGTTGGTGCCCTTTTGTGTGGTTTTTGGCCTTATTTATCATAGGGATGGTCTCAACTGCACCCCTCTCCTGACCTGCCTTACAGCAGGTCCACACCTCTGTGTAACCGATCCAGCAGGCTGTTCCGGCTTTTAGCTGGACAACAACCTTTGCATGGAATGGTTTTTGTCCACAACTAAACAGGCACTTATGCTGGAAAGCCACCAGATCCCTTCTGGATCACATTATAGTCAATGGGGTCCGGCGGTGAATGGCAGTATCCGGTGGACTCCGGCAGGCTGTTCTCTGCCAGAACACAGCCTTCTGGATCAGTTAAGCGGACGTGTGAACCCACCCTTAGCGGTGTCAGGTGAAAATAAGTCAGAATGTGATCCCTGGCCTGTGCTAAATTCAGCAAATGCTATGCGCCACTTTCATAAATTTGTCGTACAGGCTGTTATCTTTACACAAGTAGACAAATGTGAAGACAAACTTCAAACTGCCCTCTGTTGATAAATCAGGGCCTATAGGGCCCTGTACACGGGCCAACAATTGAACAGATCATCGCTAACCAGCGTTAGCAGTAACACTCGCTAGCGACAATCTGGCAGTGTAAATGCACCGCCAATTACCCGATGTACAAGCAAAAATGCTCGTAATTGTATCTTCTGTAGCACAAAAGATCATCATTTCCCAGTAGCAGATTGTGCTATGTGAACTCGATCTGCTGCCGAGAAACAACGAGAAATTATGGGGAAGAGCGATCGCATTAGTGATCGCTCCTCCCCATACTCTGGAGGAGATTGCTGCATGTAAATGCACCGGTCTCCTCCACCAGCGATCAGCAGATTGTCAGGAAGGAACGCTTCCTTCCCAACTATCTGCCTGTACATCATCCTATGTAAAGGGACCATTAATAATTGGTCGTGAAGGAACTTCTCTGCCAATTTTCTATACGCCATTTTATTTTACTATAGTCACAAAGCTATCCAAGTGGCAGCATTAATAGGCAATACGAAATGCAGTCTGTAAGTATAAAATCCTATTAAACTAAAGGGATTATATGGCACAACAAAGTGAATGCAAAGCACCAGGAAACAATCTGGTTGCCATTTTGTTGGGATTTTGTTACATTTGTAAATTCAAAAAATGCAGTCGCTTCTCTTTTCTCAATCCTTTTGGCCCAGTACCTACATGTTGACCAACTGATCCCATCTATTGGCCTTGATATCACCTATATGCAGATCCACGACCTGTCCGTGGATCTGCATATAGGTCCACGATTTTTGTTGTGGATTTTCTGCTTATGTTAACAACCACACTGAAGTCTATAGGGAAACCACTGCATATAAGGTGCAGAATTGCACAAACAAATGACATGCAGTGAATTTCAAAATCCACACAGCAGGTCAATTTCCACACAGAAGAAAAAAGAAAGGTGTACATGACATTGGTCAGATTTCATTCACTTTGCTGGTACTGTATCACGCTGCGGTTTTAATGCACAAAAATACCTACGTAAAAACGGCACATAAAATGCATCGTGTGCAGGTAGCCTTACTCGGCCTATCATTTGCCTGTGTAAAAATAGTCTTTAGATCAGGCATGCTCAACCTGCGGCCCTCCAGCTGTTGCAAAACTACAACTCCCAGCATGCCCGAACAGCCTACAGCAGGGCATTGTGGGAGTTGTAGTTTTACAACAGCTGGAGGGCCGCAGGTTGAGCGTGCCTGCTTTCGATTATATTCAAACATGTCAGATTTGACATGGATTTCAGTGTGGTTTCTGCACCAAAACCAGCATGAAATTTGACATTAATCCATATTCCTTGTCTGTAAACCTTGCTCACATGCAGTGGAAACGGTTATGTCTTTTTAGCACTGCTGTGCAAAAATCTGCTGCAAATTTAGGTGCCCTGCTACTTATTTTGGGGAGAAACAATGAGGATTGGGTCCTGGAATAATAATATGGTTTCTCCTCCTTGTGCGCATATGCTGGATACCAGCAGTACCTCCATAGCAAAATCTGAGCTTTCTATGGATCTTGTAGCAAAATGCCAAAAATGAGGATGAGGTTTATGAGGAAAAAAAAAAAAGATAAAATATATTTGTGCTCTGCATTTTATTTTCTTACTTTTTATTTTAGTTTTTTTGTGTTGCTAGACAAGATTGTTGCTTTGCAGTTTTGGGTATAATTGTGTAGAACAGGCAATGAAAGTGCAGGTTTGCGCCTACAACGTAGAGTAGTACAGGACATGTAGCGGATGCAGTCTGTCTCTTCAATTCGCCTCCTCATCATTTGCATTCTGCGTGCTACACGAGCCTCCGTGACATGACCCATAGACAGGAAAGAGAAATACTGATCTACGGCTCCTGCCATAGAGACGTGGATATCTATCCCCATTACAGAAGTTCCTTTATTCAACTGGTTGCTGTTTAGAACAGAATGAAAACATTGACCCTTTAGTCACTTAGGATACTTTCACACTCGCCATTTGGGCGGATCCGTCATGGATCTGCAAAAACGGATCTGTTACAATAATACAACCGCATGCATCAGTCATGAACGGATCCGTTTGTATTATCTGTAACATAACAAAGACGGATCCGTCATGAACTCCGTTGAAAGTCAATGGGAGATGGATTCGTTTTCTATTGTGTCAGAGAAAACGGATCCGTCCCCATTGACTTACATTGTGTGCCAGGACAGATCGGTTTGGCTCAGATTCGTCAAGCCAGCGGAAAGCCAAAATGCGAGTGTGAAAACAGCCTTAGGCTACTTTCACACTGGCGTTTTGGCTCTCCGTTTGTGAGATTCGTTCAGGGCTCTCACAAGCGGTCCAAAACGGATCAGTTTTGCCCTTATGCATCCTGAATGGAAAAGGATCAGAATGCATCAGTTTGCCTCCGTTCCGTCTCCATTCCGCTTTGGGAGCGGACAGCAAAACGCTGCAAGCAGCGTTTTGGTGTCCGCCTGACGAAACTGAGCCAAACGGATCAGTCCTGACACACAATGTAAGTCAATGGGGACGGATCCGTTTTCTATGACACAATAGAAAACGGATCCATCCTCCATTGGCTTTCAACGGTGTTCAAGACGGATCCCTCTGTGCAGATCCATGATGGATCCGCACCAAACGCGAGTGGGAAAGTAGCCCAAGTCATACAATCAGCATCAAGCGTCTTACTCCAGTAAACACAAACCCTCGTTCTTAAGGACTCTGACCTAGCAACATCAAATAGTTATAAAGGAATCAAAAACCGGAGAACTTTTTGCTTCTGAATGCACCTTATTACGCGGTAATCCTCTCCGAGACTGCATACCAACTACAGATTTGGATGCAAGAAAAAAAATATGTATTTATTTACTTGGCTCCTAAAGAAGAAAGATTTCTATTCCTGCTGTTACTATTATGTGCCCTGCAGCATGAGCTATTCACTGACATTTCACCCACACAGACGAATTTTAAAAGCAAAAAATAAAATAAAAAAATAATAATTATATATACCTAGATTGTTTTTGCTGTATTTTCTGCTACACAACACCTGGGCTCAGCTACCACTTGTGGTTCCACATTGTAGTATATTGTAATAATAATATTTTTTTATGTAGTGCCAGTCTTAATAAATGTGCCCCTATGAATAGGATTTCTCTTCTAGATATTCACTAACCTGTTTTCCATCCAGAGTGCATAACCTCTTGACAACACCTGAATCCAACTTTATAGCATCCGTGATGTCTGTTAAGACCTGCTCAAAGGAGTGAGCGGTCTTCTTATTTAGAAGGATGCGAACAGCCTTGCGTGGCTTTACTCCACTCCGGATGACCGTCACAAGCTTGGGTTTAATAAAGTCCTTGCCTTCTCTCATTTCATTCTTCAGTGTAGTTAGGGACGACAACGATCGTCCAGACCCAGTCCTTACATTCACAGACCAGTTGGGACTTGTGTTTCGATTGTAGTCCACCTTTCGATAAGACTCATTTGAGGCACAAACATAGCTTTCTCCTGTAATCAGAAAGAAGAAAAGAAATGACAACATACATCTTCTATTGCATTAAATGTGTTAGAGACGAGAGATGAGCGAATTTCATGTTGTGAAATTCGTTCACGCTTCATTTGGTGGTAAAAGCAGAATTGCGTTATGGATTCCGTTACCACGAGCCATAAGGCAATTCTATGACAGAATGCATAACGGAATGCCTTTAGAGTCATTCCGTCAGAATAGAAGTCTATGGCCTGCATAACGGATCCGTTCCGTTTCCGTTATGCAGCCCATAGACTTCTATTATGACGGAATGAATAATGAAAACGGAAGGTCTCTAAAGGCATTCCATCATAGAATTGCGTTATGGTCCGTGGTAACGGAATCCATAACGCAATTCTGCTTTTACCACCAAACGAAACGTGAACGAATTTCAAATTATGAAATTCGCTAATCTCTATTAGAGACAATAAGTCCACAAATAAATCTGGAATGTATGACTGAAGAACACACCTGTCAAATGAGTGAATGGATTATTATAAAACAGGAAATTGTGGCCTGATTCAAATGGCCATATTTTTGCTTCCTGTTAGAAGTCATACCTCTGAAACTCAGAGCATGCACTACTTTGGTCCATGTCTTGTGGGACACTGACCTAGAGACCACTGAGACAATGGTCACCACTTGTTGCCAGGTCTGTGTCCTACGTGGACATATGGAGTTCACTGCCAGATTAAGAAAATCCTGCTGGTATCACTAAGTGCTCATGCCCACGGCTGTTGCCCGGCAACGGCCGTATTGCGGCCCACAGTGGGTCTGCAATACATGGGCACCGGTCGTGTGCACACCGCAGACCCATTCACATTGCAGAATGGAGGCACGGATCGGAAGCACTGCTTCCGTTGGTTTTCTGTCCGTGCCTCCGCACTGCAAAAAAGTAGAACATGCACTACTTTTTTTGCTGTGCGGATAGCTAAGTGAATGGGTCCGCGATCCGCATGCGGCGGCCCCATGGTCGGTGTCTGTGCATTGCGGACCACAATTTGCGGTCGGCAGCATGGGCCCGGCCGGCACACATTCGTGTGCATGAGGCCTAACACTGACACTGTGAGAGCAAAAAGACGTGGACCAGAGAGCAGGCTCTCAGGCTACATTAATATCTGTGGTAGGCCTCATGCACACGACCGTTGTTTTGGTCCGCATCTGAGCCGCAGTTTTTGCGGCTTGGATGCGGACCCATTCACTTCAATGGGGCCGCAAAAGATGCTGACAGCACTCAGTGTGCTGTCCGCATCCGTTGCTCCATTACGTGGTCCGCAAAAAAAATATAATCTGTCGTATTCTTGTCCGTTTTGACCATGGGGATCCGGGGGAGTGCGCCGTTATCTGGCTATGCCAGATACAGTAACTCCAATAGTCTGTTCCTCTGCCAGGACAGACTACCGGATACCTTAAAGGGGTTCTGCAGTTTGTTTAAACTGATGATCTATCCTCTGGGTAAATCATCAGCATCTGATCGGCGGGGGTCCGACACCCGGGACCCCCGCTGATCAGCTGTTTGAGAAGGCAGCGGCACTCCAGCAGCGCCGCGGCCTTCTCACTGTTTACCGTTGGCCCAGTGACGTCACGACTAGTATCAACTGGCCTGGGCGCGGCTAAGTTCCGTTCACTTGAATGGAGCTTAGCCCCGCCCAGTTGATACTAGGCGTGACGTCACTGGGCCAGCGGTAAACAGTTAGAAGGCCGCGGCGCTGCTGGAGTGCCGCTGCCTTCTCAAACAGCTGATTGGCGGAGGTCCCGGGTGTCGGACCCCCGCCGATCAGATGCTGATCATCTATCCAGAGTATAGATCATCAGTTTAAACAAACTGCAGAACCCCTTTAAGCACAAATGTGAACCCACCCTAAGGCCTCTTGCACACGACCGTATGACTTATTCAGTATTTTGCGGTCCGTTTTTCTGGGTTTTTGTTTCAGTAGTGTTTTCGTTCTGTTTTGCCATTCCGTTTTTCTGTTTGGTTTCCGTTTGTGATCTGTTTTTTGCTGATCGAAAACGGAAACAGAAGCATACAATATTGTTTAACCTCTTCAGGACACAGGGCGTACAGGTACGTCGTTATGTCCTGGTACTTAAGGACACAGGGCGTACCTGTACGCCCTGTGTATTTCCGATCACCGCCACGCGGTGATCGGAAGCCGGTGCCTGCTCAAATCATTGAGCAGGCACCTCGGCTAAATGCGCGAGGGGGGGGTGGGGTCCCGTGCCCCCCCATGTCAGCGATCGCCGCAAACCGCAGGTCAATTCAGACCTGCGGTTTGCGGCTTTTTATTGTGCGGGCGGCGGTGCCGCCATCGGGTCCCCATGGGGCTGTGGGGGGGACCCGATGGCATGGAAGGCAGCACGATGCCTTCCGGTGACGAGCCTGTGAGATCCAGCCCCCTGGATCTCACAGACCGGAAGCTGTATGAGTAATACTAACTGTATTACTCATACAGCCAATGCATTCCAATACAGAAGTATTGGAATGCATTGTAAAGGATCAGACCCCCAAAAGTTCAAGTCCCAAAGTGGGACAAAAAAAAAAAAGTGAAAAAAAAAGTTGAAAAAATAAAGTTTCCCCCCCCAAAAATTAAGTTTCAAAATAAACTAACGTAATTTTCCCCAAATAAAGTAAAAAAAAAAAATTGGTAAAAAATATTTTAAAAAAAGAAGACATTTTAGGTATCGCCGCGTGCGTATCAACCGGCTCTATAAACATATCACATGACCTAACCCCTCAGATGAACACCGTAAAAAATTAAAAATAAAAACTGTGCTAAATGAACCATTTTTTGTCAACTTACATCACAAAAAGTGTAATAGCAAGCGATCAAAAAGTCATATGCACCCCAAAATAGTGCCAAACAGTCATCTCATCCCGCAAAAAATGACACCCTACTTAAGATAATCGCCGAAAAACTGAAAAAACTATGGCTCTCAGACTATAGAGACACAAACATGTTTTTTTTGTTTCAAAAATGAAATCATTGTGTAAAACTTACATAAATAAAAAAAATTGTATACATATTAGGTATCACCGCGTCCGTGACAACCTGGTCTATAAAAATACCACATGATCTAACCTGTCAGGTGAATGTTGTAAATAACAAAAAAAAACGGTGCAAAAACAGCTATTTGTTACCTTGCCAAAATCATATGTACCCTAAACTAGTACCAACTTCCACCCTATCCCGTAGTTTCTAAAATGGGGTCACTTTTTTGGAGTTTCTACTCTAGAAGTGCGTCAGGGGGCCTCAAATGGGAGTGAGTCAGGGGGCTTCAAATGGGACATGGTATATAAAAAAAAACAAAAAAAAAAAAAACAGTCCAGCAAAATCTGCCTTCCAAAAAACGTATGGCATTCCTTTCCTTCTGCGCCCTACCGTGTGCCCGTACAGCAGTTTACGACCACATATGGGATGTTTCTGTAAACTACAGAATCAGGGCCATAAATAATGAGTTTTGTTTGGCTGTTAACCCTTGCTTTGTAACTGGAAAAAAAATATTAAAATGAAAAATCTGCCAAAAAAGTGAAAATTTGAAATTGTATCTCTATTTTCCATTAATTCTTGTGGAACACCTAAAGGGTTAACGACGTTTGTAAAATCAGTTTTGAATACCTTGAGGGGTGTAGTTTCTAGAATGGGGTCATTTTTGGGTGGTTTCTATTATGTAAGCCTCGCAAAGTGACTTCAGACCTGAACTGGTCCTTACAAAGTTGGTTTTTGAAAAGTTCTGAGAAATTTCAAGATTTACTTCTAAACTTCTAAGCCTTGTAACGTCCCCCAAAAATAAAATGTCAATCCCAAAATGATCCTAACATGAAGTAGACACATGGGGAATGTAAAGTAATAACTATTTTTGTAGTTATTACTATGTATTATAGAAGTAGAGAAATTGAAACTTGGAAATTTGCAAATTTGGTATTTTTTTTTATAAATAAAAATTATTATTTTTTTACTCCATTTTACCACTGTCATGAAGTACAATATGTGACAAAAAAAACTATCTCAGAATGGCCTGGATAAGTCAAAGCGTTTTAAAGTTATCACCACTTCAAGTGACACTGGTCAGATTTGCAAAAAATGGCCTGGTCCTTAAGGTGAAATAAGGCTGTGTCTTTAAGGAGTTAAACAGTAAGTACATTAGAAAATTTGGGCTGGGCATAAAATTTTCAATAGATGGTTCCGCAAAAACGGAATGGATACAGAAGACAGCCACGGAACGTGATTTGCAGGCAATAATAGGACATGTTCTAGCTTTGAACGAAACAGAAATACAGAATGCATACGGAGTACCTTCCGTTGTTTTTATGGACCCACTGAAGTGAATGGTTCCGCATACAGACCGCAAACGGAACACAAAAAAAAAAGAACGGAAAAAAAAACTGGGTGTGCAAGAGGCCTAAAGCAGATAGATGATATCAACTCAATGCCGACCACATCCAGGAGCAATGTGCAGTTGGATCTACAGTACGCCGGAAGCTGCAGCACATCAAGACAGCATAAAAGCTATTTAGAAAGTTGTTTAAATTTGCATTTTGAAAATAAATGAACAAAAAAAAAAAAGGTCAGTGCGATGCGCCATAGCCTTTAGATGGCCATATTATGGCTCTGAAAAACAGTATAGTTCTACAGAATCGCAATATGTCACCTATGGACACATGCGGGAGCCTACCGTACCTGTGATTTTATGTTTGCCTAGGTGAGAATGTAATATGTCTCCATAGGCAGTAGCATACAGTGACTACTGCTCTGTAGTATGAAGCAGCAGGGACTCCATGGGCCTGATTCAACAATATCCGCATCTGCTGCACGGCCTTGATGGGGCCTGCGCTACCAGAGGAGGCATGTATTAAATAAGGAGGTGCAGACCTCTTCTCAAATCACAATCGTCTCGCCGTGCGCTGGAATGAAATCTACTACAGCTCGGAGCGGCTATAGATTTCAGTCATTATTTGCGCCAGTGTCTAGTGTAAATAATGATGAATGAGCTGGGGTCGACAGCCTTGCCTCCTTTTTGTATAATTCAAGGGTGATGTAAATTTCTAATTGCAACTAGAATCCGGTGAATTTGCAATTTTTTTATAACGCCAAAAAACAGCATTTTGGGGGGGGGGGGGGGACACAATAAATTTCCCCCCATATGTCTCTATATAGGGTTTTATACAGTGCTCTGCCATATGCATGACACCTATTCTATTATTTATTAAAAGCTAATAAACCCTTTGACCTGCGCATTGCAATGAGCAATTTCAAGGATCCCAGAAATCATGGTAAGGGTCCATTCACACGTCCGTTGTTTCTTTCCTGATCTGTTCCGTTTTTTGCGGAACAGATCTGGACCCATTCATTTTCAATGGGTCCTAAAAAAAAAACAATCGGACAGCTCAATGTCTGATTTTTTTTCAGGACCCATTGAAAATGAATGGGTCCAGATCTGTTCCGCAAAAAACGGAACAGATCAGGAAAGAAACAACGGACGTGTGAATGGACCCTTAATGTGTTTCATGTGAAGAGCCTAACAATTAACTAGGCAGTTTATGTCAATGGACAAAACTAAGGCTACTTTCACACTGGCGTTTTGAATTCCGTTTGTGGGATCTGTTTCAGGGATCTCACAAACTGTTCAAAACTGATCAGTTCAGCCCTAATGCATTCTGAATGGATAAGGCCCCTTGCAGACGAGCGTGTCCGGATAAGGTCCGGATGCGTTGCGGGAAAATGCACGATTTTTCCGTGCGAGTGCAAAACATTGTAATGCGTTTTGAACGTGCGTGAGAAAAATCGGCATGTTTGGTACCCAAACCCGAACTTCTTCACAGAAGTTCGGGTTTGGGTTCGGTGTTGTGTAGACTGTATTATTTTCCCTTATAACATGGTTACAAGGGAAAATAATAGCATTCTTAATACAGAATGATTAGTACAATAGGGCTGGAGGGGTTAAAACATTTTTTAACTCACCTTAATCCGCTTGCTCGTGCAGCACGGCTTCTCTTCCGCCTTCTTCTTTGAGGAATAGGACCTTTGATGACGTCACTGCGCTCATCACATGATCAAATCACCATGGTGATGGATCATGTGATGAGCGCAGTGACGTCATGCATCAAAGGTCCTTTTCCTGTGCACAGCAAAGAAGAAGACAGAAGAGAAGCCGGGCTGCGCGAGCAAGTGGATTAAGGCAAGTTAGATTATTATTATTTATTTATTTTTTTTAACCCCTCCAGCCCTATTGTACAATGCATTCTGTATTAAGAATGCTATTATTTTTCCTTATAACCATGTTATAAGGGAAAATAATAATGATCGGGTCTCCATCCTGATAGTCTCCTAGCAACCGTGCGTGAAAATCGCACGGCTTCCGCACTTGCTTGCGGATGCTTGCGATTTCCACGCAGCCCCATTCACTTCTATGGGGCCTGCGTTACGTGAAAAACGCAGAATATAGAACATGCTGCGATTTTCATGCAAGGCACAAGTGATGCGTGAAAACCAACGCTCATGTGCACAGCCCCATAGAATTAAATGGGTCCGGATTCAGTGCGGGTGCAATGCGTTCACCTCACGCATTGCACCCGTGCGGAAATGTCGCCTGTGTGAAAGGGGCCTAAGGATCCGTTCAGAATGCATCAGTTTGACTCCGTTCCGCCTCCATTCCGCTCTGGATGCGGACACCAAAACGCTGCTTGCAGCATTTTGGTGTCCACCTGGCGATAGGCGTGCCAAATGGATCCGTCCTGACTTACAATGTAAGTCAATGGGGACAGATCCGTTTTCACTGACACAATATGGTGCAGCTGAAAACGGATCCGTCCTCCATTGACTTTCAATGTAAGTCAGGACGGATCCGTTTTGACTTAGACTTTTTTTTAAAAGAATAATGAATGCAAACGGATCCGTTCTGAACGGATACAAGCGTTTGCATTATAGGTGCGGATCCGTCTGTGCAGATAACGGTGTGAAAGTAGCCTAATGTGCTCATGTAATGACAGTCATATTAGTCAATTCAATTACAGAGTAGCTGGCATCAGAAAGCAGTGGACATCTTCCAGGTGTCTCTGTGTCATCTTTTAAACATGTGACATCTATTAAAATATGTCAGAAAATCAAGAAGGAAAATCTGAACGAACCATATATGATATTGTTCTGTCTGGATACAATATCTGTACAAATCTGCACACGTACAGGCGCCCTGAAAGGTGGTAATATTGAGACTCTTGCGACAATCAGATGTTTCATTGATATGTATGATTTTGTGTTGTAGTGATTGTGAGGTAATGTCCTCTACGTGGACACCTTCAAACAAATACAAGTCTTCAGAAGTACCGTATATTTCTCCCTGTGCTGTAAATCACATAGAACCTACAAGACCTTTCAGTTGATCAATCAGTCAACATGCTATCTCATTGTAAGGTACCTACAGATAATTGCTCCACTATAAAGAATATAACACATCCCTTATGGATGGAGACTCATGAGACTCACTCTGGAAGAGCAAAGGTTCATTTGTAACAAGTATGTCTTCATAACTATTAATCAGGAAGGTCACAGAACAAATGAAGAAAAAGGCCACGCAGAGACTACCATATAATCACTGGGAAGAGCTCTACTTGTACATACTTCTCTCAGTCATTGCTTAGGTTGACTATAAGTACTGCAGAGTTCATTATTTTACTAACCGTTGTGCATCAATCCGCATCAGAAATACACCTAATTTAGGCGTATTTCTGTTTAATAAATGACCCCCATAATCCAGGGGCTCTCCTCCCTGGATTAATGACCCATCTCCAGTAATTAACTAGTAACTATAGCTTGTTATATTTTTACTCTCAGGAACTGCATCCAGGCCCCTCTTGAACTCTTAGGCCCCTTTCACACGGGAGAGATTTCCGCGCGGGTGCAATGCGTGAGGTGAACGCATTGCACCCGCACTGAATCCGGACCCATTCATTTCTATGGGGCTGTGCACACGAGCGGTGATTTTCACACATCACTTGTGCGTTGCGTGAAAATCGCAGCATGCTCCTCTTTGTGTGTTTTTCACGTAACGCAGGCCCCATAGAAGTGAATGGGGTTGCGTGAAAATCGCAAGCATCCGCAAGCAAGTGCGGATGCAGTGCGATTTTCACGCACTGTTGCTAGGTGACGATCGGGATGGGGACCCGATCATTATTATTTTCCCTTATAACATGGTTAAAAGGGAAAATAATAGCATTCTGAATACAGAATGCATAGTACAATAGGGCTGGAGGGGTTAAAAAAATAAAATAAAAATAATTTAACTCGCCTTAATCCACTTGTTCGCGCAGCCGGCATCTCTTCTGTCTTCTTTTGTGAGGAATAGGACCTTTGATGGATCATAGTGATGGATCATGTGACGGACCATGTGATGAGCGTAGTGACGTCATCAAAGGTCCTATTCCTCACAGAACAAGACAGAAGAGATGCCGGCTGCGCGAACAAGTGGATTAGGGGAGTTAAATTTTATTTATTTATTTTAACCCCTCCAGCCCTATTGTACTATGCATTCTGTATTCAGAATGTAACATGGTTATAAGGGGAAATAATACAATCTACACTACAACTAACCCAAACCTGAACTTCTGTGAAGAAGTTCGGGTCTGGGTACCACAGTCAGTTTTTTATCACGCGCGTGCAAAACACATTGCACCCGCGCGATAAAATCGGAACGCAAGCGCAGTCAAAACTGACTGCAATTGCGTTCCTACTCGCGGGGGTTTGCCGCAATGCACCGGGATGCATCCGGACCTAAGCCGGACACGCTCGTCTGCAAGGAGCCTTAGTTAATTCACCACCTCCTCTGGCAGAGCGTTCCATAGTCTCACTGCTCTTACAGTAAAGAACCCTCTGGGACTTTTCTGGCTCCGTTCTAAGTATAGGTGCCAGTCCCAGAGGTGCGGCTCTGGGACCTGCACCTATCAGACATTGGGCGCATATCCTAGCAATATGTCCCCAATGTCTGAGATGGTACAACCCCTTTAAGAAATATTTTAAAGAGTCCATGGCCCAGTAATGACCCCTGTAGTATATTGGCACTGGATATATACCATTGTGATGCCAAGTATACAGTTAGAAGCTTTTGTATGGAAAAATAACCACATGAAAAGAAAACGTGAAAATGAAATGAATGGTCAGAAATCACAATATTTCTCACGCTGTACAAGGAGGTGGTTAATGCCGCGCGGCTCCTATTCACTTAAAATGGGAGCATTGCTTCAATAACTGTAGTTCCAGCGCCAACTTAATGTGTTGGAGATACACTAAAACAGCTGATCAACAGGGATGAGAGGTGTTGGACCCCCCCTACCCCACCCCTGAACAGATAGTGATGGTTTATCCTGAGGGTAGGGCATCACTTTAAAAAAAAAAAAGCAAAAAGCTGGACAACCTTGTTAAGGCTGCCCATAAATATTCAGCTTTTGTTCAGTTTTTTTATTGCCATTTTATAGCTAAAACCAGAAATGGATTCAGAAAATAGGCAGTAAAGCAGAATCTGCTTGTTAGACTGAATTTACATGCTCAGGTTTTTGATGCAGTTTTTGAAGTCCAAGCCAGGAACGGATCATAGCCTGAGGACACAGATATAAGGAAGGCTGGGTTGTATCCTCTTTTTGAATCCACTGCTGGCCCTGGCTTCAAAAACTGCATTAAAAAAAAAAAACTGAACACATCAATCCCGCCTTCTACTTTCCTTCTGCCTTTGGCAAAATTAGCTGTATATTCCATGGCAGAAATCCCTCTGGTTTTGGGCGCTGTTTTTCAATTTTAAAACGTTGGCCTGCTCACACTTTAGTCTTATTGAATGGACCTAACCTGCGGCTACACCTGCTGCAGTTTCCAGCAGTGTCTGTGCAGTCGGAAAGACAAACTTAAACAGCATAAACAGCAGCGCCACCTCCCACCAAACGCAACAGGAAGTGCTTTCCGTGTGGAGGGCATTTTGGAGTAAAATCTGTGTGCACTAGCCCTTTACCACATAACAGTGGGGGGGGGGGCTGCTTTAAATGCTGCTATCTCCTGAGAGGTAGCAGCTAGAAACATGCATCTGGCAGCGAGAGTACAAGCAACAGAGGAGAAATCACTGTTTGAAGTCAAGTCGGGAATAAATCGCGGGTAAAACCTGTTTTCACTTTCAGCTACATTCACTGCATCCCGATTTCCATCAGCGATATCTTCCCCTGTACTGAACACATTGCTGTTATTCTTGTATCGTCTGAAAGCTTGGAATGTCAGTTGCAGGTTTCTAGCTGCTACCATTCAGTAGATAGCAGAATCTAAAGCAGCCCTCCCCTCCAGTTATCTACATTTCCCACTGCTGGAGCTGGACTGGGGCAAAACAGTTAGGGGGTTAAGCTGGATTTCAATGTTATGGTTTTCTGATGCAGGTTTTAAAGGGCTTCTGTCACCCCACTAAACTTTTTTTTTTTGTGTACTTATAATCCCTATCCTGCGATATTGCTATACCTTATGTTATTACTAATTTTCGTTCAGTAGATTTAGCAAAAAACTTACTTTTATGATATGCTAATTACCTTTCTACCATCAAGTAAGGCGTCTACTTGCTGGTAGCAGCCGCAGAAAACCGCCACCTCCTTCTGTTCATTGACAGGGCCAGCCGCGATCTCCTCCTCCGGCCGGCCCTGTCAGCATTTAAAAAATCGCGCGCCTGTGTTGATTCGGCGCAGGCGCTCTGAGATAAGGAGGCTCGCCTCCTCAGCACTCCCTCAGTGCGCCTGCGCCGATGACGTCTTCTCTTTCGGTGACGTCATCGGCGCAGGCGCACTGAGGGAGTGCTGAGGAGACGAGCCTCCTTATCTCAGAGCGCCTGCGCCGAATCAACACAGGCGCGCGATTTTTTAAATGCTGACAGGGCTGGCCGGAGGGGGAGATCGCGGCTGGCCAGGTCAATCAACAGAAGGAGGGGGCGGTTTTCTGTGGCTGCTACCAGCATTAGACGCCCTACTTGCTGGTAGAAAGGTAATTAGCATAACATAAAAGTAAGTTTTTTGCTAAATCTACTGAAAGAAAATTATTAATAACATAATGTATGGCAATATGGCAGGATAGGGATTATAAGTACAAAAAAAAAAAAGTTTAGTGGGGTGACAGAAGCCCTTTAAAGCCAAAATGAGAGTGGATCATAACGTGCAAAAGACAGATATGACCATCACTTTTTTTAATCCAATCCTGGTTTTGGCTCCATCCCAAAACCTGAACGTGTAAACCCAACCTCACAACAGGGTCAAAAATGCACATTACAAATTCCAATCTAGCCATTAGCCATTCTGTAATTGGCAATGAGAGATGAATGCTTTATCGCACATAGCTGCCTATTACATCGGAAACTGAGTTCACATGTCAAACAAATAATTTAGGTGTCTCTGTTCTCATACTACGACTCACGTCTCAAATTCCCTTCTGACTTCACCAAACTGAAGAGTGAAGAATTGCACAGGCAATAAATGCTTAAAATCCCCCGGTGATAGCTTCATTTAGTGCATTTAACCTACAATACCATACATTCTGTGTATTCCTTTTTTATGGTATGTTCAGTGACAATGTAATGTGCATGAAGATGTAGCTTTCCTGACAACATATTATAAATGACATGAGCTCTCACCATTTACAGAGATCACACTTTTATATATTGCTTCTATATTCTCTAAGCAAGACATAAAAAACCCCAAAACAATATTCAACCATGTTCCTCGGCGGATCCATTCACTGCAGTGAATTTAAAATGTGCCTCACTAAAGTGAATACATCTGGTGACACAATTCAATACTGTTTTTGAGTGGTTACATATATCATCCCAGTGAAAAGCTTAGCAGGGAGCTAACACGTGATGTTAAAACATTGAATAAACTCATATTTGCCACATTTGCATTAGCTGAATGTATCACAATGCATACTGTATGAACAAGAAAATGTGTTGTGCTTACTGAGCTCCATATTAAGACTCTTAGACATGGGGCAATGATCATCCAAATGATCATGTCCACCAATAAGCCAACAAAAGCATCTTTACGATGACGATTGTTGGCCCGAATAGAGATGATAATTTCACAATCTAAATAAAAGAAAACAAGAAATGATTGTCCACCGTGTAAAAGGTCCTTCATACTCCCATCCAAGACCTGCTTCTAACCAAAGACATTTCACCACACAAAACAGAGTCTTCTACAATAGCACCACATATGGGACACCTAGATCCCATAATATCAAACATCCTGAATGTAAACCCATTAGAGCCCCAGAGCTACCTTCTAAAATCATCTCTCTTTCCATAGATAATCACCATCCCCCACGTACACCCGTCGCCAAGTTGGCACCGTTACTCAACAGAATTACTAACCCTGGGTTACTCAACCTGATTCCCAAAAAAGCCCCATCCGTCCACATAGTCACCACTGGCAAGAATCCACAACAGCCCCTTTTGGACACGTTAGAGTACCCCACTCTGAACGAAGCACACATTCCATCAGTTTCCCCCAAATCGACCCTGTCCCTCACTGACCCCTGCACATCTCCCAGTCACCTTGCATTCAAAATTTCTGTCAACAACATTTCTACCAATTCAGTTTCCCATAGTTCCTGTCCAGTTAAATCACCACCATTCCCCAGCAATTCCACATCCCAACCCTCCCTAAATGACATCTCCACACATTCAGTTTCCACTATCCAATTGGATATTTTTTTAGATCTACCGTCCAACCTCTCTGGAAGCCCTTTTTTAGGGAGAATTTCACCCACAATGAGCAATCAAACTCCGCCTGCAAGACAGACAATTTCCAGTCTTCAAATCCTGAGTCCCTTCTTCACCCCTACAGGTCCGATCCAGCCCACCCAATCGTACAACCCCCCCCAATTTGAAAATAACGCATTTCTTCAGTCCCATCCCGTCATCACGAAAAAGAACAAAAAAAGATTCAGGGGATACCGAGGGGGAAGAACCAAACACCCCAATGAGAAAAAAAAGCCAAATCCCTCATCACAGCAATAAACAATCCGACACCCTAACCACCAATGCACAGATAGAATCCAAAAGTGACCCCAAACCCACCCCACTAAAAGACACCAGAGGGATTTTCAATCTATCTAAACATATACTCAACGTTGACGAACTTAATCTGTTACGTAACGTAAGGGACTCTCTTTCTGCCCAAATAATCACTCTGACCCCTTTGAACTTTTTGTGGACGTAAATTGACATTAAAAAGACACTTTACCATCAAAAGTATTAACCTGGGAGAGAAGACACATCCAACATCCATACCGATACTGCCACTAGTGAGGTTCCCCCAAATACAGAAGGAATCTCCATTCCCATTGAAAATGAAGCCCCGGCTTGTATTCCATCAGGCCTAAAAAAAAAAATCATCCTTTTATCCGCTAGAGAGCAGAGGGCCTCACCTAGAGAGTTTTTTTAATATGGTCTTACACGACCTCAACACCTTGAAAAAAACTCGGGTCCCACCACTCTCTAATAATCTCAACACTAGAGAAAAAAAAGAGCGCTATCAGAATTAAAGAAAAACAAAGAAATAGTAATAAAGAACGCGGATAAGGGAGGAGGAGGTGTAATCATGAATCTTGAAGAAGATTATGTGAAAGAATCCCAAAGAATTCTGGCAGATCCAGCCTATTACAGAGTTCTTGTAGAAGATCCTACGCCAAATTTCAAGAAAACCTTACTAGAATTGCTTGATTCTGGTTTTTCCCAAAATATTATTGATAAAAAAGAAAAAAATGTTTCTCATCACCAATCATCCGACCATAGCCCGCTTTTATTTCCTGCCTAAAATTCACAAGTCTCTTACCAATCCACCTGGCAGACCGATCATTTCCGGTATAGATTCCCTCACCTCAAACCTCTCAGCCTGTGTCGATAGCTTTCTACAGAAATATGTACAGAAATTGCCCTCATATCTAAGAGACTCCTCTGATCTTATCAATAACCTTAACAATGTAGAGTGGAGGGAGGACTACATATGGGTCACACTTGACGTAGCATCCCTTTATAGTAATATTCAACATGATCTGGGAATACGCGCAATAAGACACTTCCTTGAACTAGACTCTGGAATGCCTCCCATTCAGAAGGAGTTTATTATAAAATCAATTAAATTCATCCTTGAGCACAATTACTTCACGTTCAACGAGACATTCTACCTACAAACTAGGGGTACCGCTATGGGGACAAAATTTGCACCCTCTTATGCAAATCTGTTTGTGGGCCTTTTTGAGGAAAAAATAGGGTCTCCAATCTCATAAGAATGTAATCTTCTATCGTCGCTATATTGACGACATTATCTTTATTTGGGGTGGCAAGAATGAAGATTTAATGTCATTTATGTCCCTGATAAATCAGAACAATTGGGGTCTTCAGTTCACCTGTGATGTTAACCCCAAAATTGCCATCTTCCTGGACCTACACATTGAGATTGTAGCGAACAAGATAACCGCCAGCACCCACTTTAAAAAGGTGGATGCTAACAGCTCTCGATTACTCCAGTTGTCATCACACAAAATGGATAAGGAACATACCCTTTGGCCAAATGAAAAGGATCCAGAGAAATTGCTCTGACGACAAGACCCTAAAAACACAACAAGGAGTCCTAAAAGAACGATTTTTTGGATAAGGGCTACCCTAAAAGTCTAATCAAGGCCTCATCTCAGAGAGTTCTAAAATTAGACCAAAAAGAGGCTTCGAAACAAGCCCCCCAAAAACCACTGATCCAAAGGGATATCAATATAATCTCATAACCAGATACAATAGAGACCATCATCATATCAGAAAGATACTCACCAAACATTGGGATATCTTGCTAAAAGACCCGATTCTCAAAAATACACTCCCCAAACAGCCATCCATAACTTTCAGAAGGGCACAAACGATCAAAAATATCATTGCCCCATCTTGTCCCAAATTGCGAGCACCCAATAAAACTATTGTTCCTTTTCCAACTAGAAAAGGTTCTTTTAGATGTGGAATAAAAAGATGCAAATGTTGTGCAATGATCAACCATGGCACTAGTGGAATTGAAGTAGGAGGCCTATCAGGAATGTGGACCCTCAAACAAGAACTCACCTGTGGGATGAAAAATATAATATACCTACTAAAGTGTCCTTGCGGTTTAAAATATGTGGGTAGGACCACCCAAACCCTACGAGAGAGAATGTGCGAACACCGTTCCAACATTAAACGCAAAGTTACAACACATAGCGTATCGCGCCATTTTTCTGAAAAACATGATGGCTCCCTGATAGGCCTTACAGTAACGCCTTTGGAGACCATCACGTCATCCTACCAACAGTTATGCCGGAAGGAGATGTATTGGATATACACACTGAATACCCTATCTCCTTTCGGCCTAAACGAATGTTTAGAATATTCGAATTATTAAAGTAATAGTACGGAGAGGCCCGTAGCAGATACACATCCCTCAATGTGTATTTCCATGCCCTCTGCACATATAACACTTACATGTAGTCTTCATGATTTCATCTCAATTTGGATAAACGCCAGGTCCATAAAAAGTCTTTTACTCCTACCCCCTATACATCACTGTGGTATAGCCATGATCCACGCGTCCTTTGTTTATCATATATGTCCACATTTTTACTCTTTACTATATTTAATTATATTTAGCTAAATCTTTAGATGTGACATATACGTATATACTTCGCTGTTATACATTTTATGTTCCACTACTTGCGATCTATAGGTTTTTATCTTGTTTTATCATGTCTCACTATATATTAACTCAGCTATGGGTCCATGCAGGCAGGAACCCCTGCATTCATCTCCCATTATCTGTGTTTGAACCCTAATTGGAATATTTATGTCCTTTTATGATATTTTTATGAAAAACCATTTATCCATCTTCACTATTTTTATAATTGTCTTTGCTATTGACCACTATCAATATTATTGAGTTTATACATTTTATATATTTTTAATATTATATTATTATATATCTGTCCTCCCTAGGCTAGTTCACTAGAGCCCCTACTAACATCTGCTAAAGATGAATAATATTTTTTATCACCCATCATCATCATCTAACACATAGGATCACAGGTCACCATCAGAGCCCCAGACTGGGATGCTGGGATCCAATCACGTGATCGGGGCTCAATCACGTGATGTCATGCATGTTCTTTCCTCCATCAAAGAGACCCCTTAGAATATACTCTTGCTGATCGCAATGAGGAAAAGTATACTAGAAATAAGTTCTATCATTTTCACCATTCCTCTGAGTGCACTTCCGGTTTAGATGCGTTCCACTGTGGAACGCACCGGAAGTCTAGTATGCACTCTGTATTGGAGACTTCGGGCGCATGGCTTTTTGCCATGCTTTCCTTCGTTTCTAAACACTCTGCGCATCCAATTTAGTATACCGACTATTATCAATTATTCATATCTACTTTACTCAGGTATTGAACATGCAGCATCCTTTCAGGTTCCACTTCCGGTTTGTTTGCGTTCCACTGTGGGGACGCACCGGAAGTTCTATATTGCGTTCCATGGGGAACGCAAATGAATATAAACATAAGAGCACAGTAAACGGCATCCCACAAAAATAAGGGACACCATATTACAGTCTCATGCATATATTTTGTTTGTTGTTCTTTTCCGATTATAATAACTCTGACCTGATGCATATTTCTTGACTGCATCATCTCTGAGTGTCACTTCCGGTGCGTTCCACCCTGGAACGCATACTGACACCGGAAGTGACATCATTGTAAGTGTATCTTTGGCGTTTTTTTCTGCTATTTAAAGATGATCATTGTATATGTTGATTGTACCTGCTCCTGATGAAGGGGACCCATACAGAGGCCCCGAAACGCGTTGAGCCGTCCACTTCCCCCACCCTGGCTTTGGAATAAAGAGAAAGAAAAGGGATAAGACTCCTGAGTGTGTTTTGATCCGAATCTGACATCTCTACGGGCGACCCAGGCGCAGGAGGTGTGGTGTGGGTGTCTTGAGCTTTATCCCACATTACCCTCCTGGGTGAAGTGAGTCATCTTTAATACATATGATTTTTTATATATATCGTTTATACTTTTATGTGGTCATATGTGATCTTTATATGATATCATTTATTTTAACACGTTATTTCAACACGTGATTCCATATACTCTTTGGGCACACACCTATTTAAAGTGTGTCAACACCAAGGGTTCGTAAAGAGTTCCACTCTTATCCCTTATCCGTATCTAAGGGTCTTTGGCGCCATCCACCTGGTCTTTTTTAGCGTTCCCACGCACAACCACTTCTCGTCCTTTAGGTAGGTGCCATTCAAAGGAACTTGATAGACCAAAGTCTTTTTGCAACTTGCGGTATGTTACAAGCCAAAAAGCAATAGAGGGAATCTGGCCTCTATTAGACCTTAACTGTTCGGTGAAGAATGGAGAACAAGTGTTTCTTGCTGAAATGCTGCCCGTCAAATTAAAGTACAGGGCCTGAAAGAAATCCTGGCCCTTGCTCATGCATTCCAATTCTACTGTCATTTTCTCACACCCCTGAATAGATGATAGCACAGAAGATGATAAATCCTGTTTAAAGAGGACCTCTAAGCTCTCCAGAGCTATGGAAATGCTAATGTCTAGTTGTCAATTTACTCCACATTTCTAGAAGAAAAAGATGCTCCGAAGAACACAAGTATTCACTGAAATGGACATTTCAAGAGTGTTTTCAGATGATTTAAAAGGGGTTTTCTGCAGTTACTAAGGTTTTTACCAGCTGTCCTCATATAGTTGTTTACCTCATGTGCATCTTCTTCATGCTTTTTATTCTAAGTTTGGACTTCCCTGTAGGGATCGACCGATTATCGATTTTACCGATATTATCGGCCGATATTCAGGATTTTGACAGTTATCGGCATCTATTTTGCAGATATACCGATAACGTATTGGGAACACAGAACGCGCTGCTCTCAGCGCTCTCCGTGTTCCCTCAGCAGCACAGGGGAGAAGGAAGCAGTGTCTCCTCCCCCTGTGCTGCCACCAATTAGAGGAGAGAGGACAAAAGAAAGGGAGGGGCCGTGGCCACCGCGCCACCAATAAAGATAAGTCTTTCATTAATTCATATACAGGAGGCGGGAGCTGGCTGCAGAATCACATAGCCGGCTCCCGACCTCTATCAGCGGTAGCTGCGATCTGTGGTAGTTAACCCCTTAGGTGCCGCGGATCGCAGCTACCGCTCCTAGAGGTCGGGAGTCGGCTATGTGATTCTGCAGCCAGCTCCCGCCTCCTGTATATGAATTAATGAGAGATTTCTCTTCACTGGTGGCGCAGTGTGCCCCCCAAGCCCCCCAGTATTAATCATTGGTGGCGCAGTGTGCCCCCCACCCCCATCCCAGTATTAAAAACGTTGGTGGCGCAGTGCGCCCCCCCCACCCAGTATTAATCATTGGTGGCAGTGGCCACAGGATCCCCTCTCCCCTGCTCCTCCGATCGTAGCCCCAGCTGTGTAATCCTGGGGCTCCGATCGGTTACCATGGCAGCCAGGACGCTATTGAAGCCCTGGCTGCCATGTTCAGCTCCATGCTGCTGTGTGCAAAAAGCACAGAGCAGCAGGGACAGTGTGAGCTCCTATTCACCGTGATAGAGATCCATCAGGGTGAATAGGACAAGGGTTCTAGTTCCTAAGGAGGCTAAAAGTTAGTAAAAAAAAAAAAATATATATATATATATATATATATATAAAGTATAAATGAAAAATAAAGATTTAAAAAACAAAAACAAACACACGTTAACAATAAACATATTAATTTTCAGCAGATTTGTGTAGGAAATATTTTTTTTACAAAAATGAAAATTCCCAGAATATCGGTATAAATTATTGGCTATCGGCCTGAAAGTTCACAAATTATCGGTATCGGCCCTAAAAAATAAATATCGGTCGATCCCTACTTCCCTGACCCATTTTCACCACATAAATAAATCACTCTGGTTTCATTACATTTGTATGTAGTACTTCCTATTGCTGTGTCCAACCAAACCCATGATGCTAACGCGAAACGTGCGTTGGGGAGTGGACTGGGGGTGGTCGTGTGTGGTATACGAGGCTGGTTGGTCAGTATTTTCTATGTGCCTATTACATTTTTGCTGCTCTATTGCCTCAGTCAGCCCTTGTGGTGTGCATTATCACCCACATGTTTAGGTGTCTGCTGTATAAATATGCATATGAGTTTTTTTGTACTATGTATTTTTGAGCCATAGTGGTTTGGTTGAACAAACCTTTTTTACTAGTGACCAATCAAAATTATTGCACTTGCACTTTTCAAATATATACCAACAGCCCACCATCGGTCCCCTTGGTTTTTAATATTTTTATGTATTGTGACCTGTGTTAAATGTGTTTTGTGACTTGTGCCAATTATGTCCTTTTGTGATTCAATAAAATCATGTTTTTTTTGGATTACTTCAGTATTATAAGTGTTTTTGTACCATTTCCTTTGGTTGGCTCCCATGATGCACTTCTCCTTTCTATACCACAGCTCCAGCACTGCCCCTAAAAATGCCCAGCTAGTTTATAGCTCCTCACCCAAATAGTTAAATAGACACTCCCCTATCACTGCCCAGCTAGTTTGTAGCTCCTCCCACCAAGTTATTTACATGGGCACGCCCCTATCACTGCCCTAACACCCAGCTAGTTTATAGCTCCTCCCACCCAGCTAGTTACATACATTCCCCTATCACTACCCCTAACAACCAGCTAGTTTATAACTCCTCCCACCTAGTTTATAGCTCCTCCCACCCAGCTAGTTACACAGACATTCCCCTATCACCCAGCTAGTTTATAGCCCCTCCCACCCAGTTTATAGCTCCTCCTACCCAGCTAGTTACATAGGTACTCCCCCATCACTGCCCTTGTTGCTGGTTTGACACTCCCATGGACATAACATGCCAGGAAATAAGAAACAGCCGCATGGACATGGTCATGTGACCACAGCACAGAATGGAAGACAGGAGCAATATAGATAAAAGAAATGCGTTACAAAATGACAGCTACCTTCATAAAAGATTATTTTTTTATAAAGGATTTGGATGCAAACTGGAAAGCCCCTTTAAGGACGAAGTACAAGTAGCTGGCACTCAGCTAACATTATTGCAATAGCTACATGGTAAAAAAATAAAATGTAACCAGAAATTGGTAAAACCACAGTTCTAACACTAATGTGATCTACAAGTTGTGTGCGTGTGCAGTGGAAGGAAGGGGGGGTAGCAAGAATTAGGGTGAGAAGGTAATATTACTGCAAGGTGAGACTACTCAAAGCATGTTTGTTGTCTGTTACCCTGGAGATGCTAGTCTGAATAGCAGCTGTTGATATAAAAGTAGGAAATCAGTTACCAAAACAATTCGCAAAGTTGTTTATTTTCATGATGGGCATAGGATCCCGAAATTACTACCAAGACCAGTTAACTTCTGAATAACATTTATTAAGGAAATGATATAAGTTTATATGTGGAGGTAAAGGCCGCGATGTTAATTCTTTAACTAACTAATAAACTGTTAAATAATTATAATAATAAACAAGTCCACAAGTAATGAGCGACTTCATCCACAAGCCATGTATCTCATGGCACCCCCCAAACATCGCAGGCATTCTTCTATCATGTTTTGGAAACCCACATTAAGAATATCATTGCCTATATCAGACAAACGCCAATAGTCAGAAGTGTAAAGACCTTCCGTAAATCCTTCAAGTTCCATGTGTCTGTATGAGAAACCATTCAACTGAGGTAAAAAAAAAAAAAAAAAAAAAAAAAAATTCATCTGACGATTGACTTTTTTCATGATTTTATCCAGGAATCGTAGATCACTGTGAGACCAGTTGAGCTTCGGAATAATTTCCGAGAAGATAATGACAGAATTAGGTAATAAAGAATTAATATTCCTAAAAGTTTATTTATATTTATTAATAAATTCCAGAAAATGGATACGTCCCAAGTAATTTTCACCAAAATGTAGAATAATGAGACCTTGTAAGAAGTAAGTAGAATGCTAGGGAGTTACACAAAGACCAAACATCTCAATTTTAAAATCGGATTGTGCAGACCAATGAATGTATATATAAAATTTTAAACCAAGGTCGTGTAAATATTTTCTTTGAGAAGCTCTCTTTAAAGAGAACCTGTCACCTGGATTTTGTGTATAGAGCTGAGGACATGGGTTGCTAGATGGCCGCTAGCACATCCGCAATACCCAGTCCCCATAGCTCTGTGTGCTTTTATTGTGTAAAAAAAAGATTTGATACAAATGCAAAGTAACCCGAGATGAGTCCTGTCCCTGACTCATCTGACATACAGGACTCATCTCAGGTTAATTTGCATTTGTATCAAATCGTTTTTTTTACACAATAAAAGCACACAGAGCTATGGGGACTGGATATTGAGGATGTGCTAGCAGCCATCTAGCATCCCATGTCCTCAGCTCTATACCCCAAATCCCAGTGACAGGTTCCCTTTAAGGCTTCATTAACGATGTTACAACGAAGACAAATGAAACTATTCTGGTCTGATATAGATCTTGAATCTATCAGATTTCCATCTACCTAGATTTTTTATTAAGGATGAAGACAATCCTCGCTGCTCCTATTCTGAATGAATAGGCAGAAATATTATAGTCTTGATAGCCTAACATATGTAGACTTTTCTTTAAAATTGCATTAAATTGAAATCTAGTAAGGGAAGAATGGTCCCGGTGTATGAATGAAGGACCATTCATCTTTGTCCTACTGTTTAACCAATTTTGCATAGCCATAATAGGGTGTTATGGAGGGGGTGTAAAGTTATCCAATGACTTTTTTGTAGTTGATCTGTTTTTTAAAACTATATTATCGCAAACCAAATCGGAAATATTAATTGGTGATGTACTGTGTTTATTCACAGCTGTGAATTTGCTGATCCGGAGAGCAGCGAAGAAGGCCAAAAGAAAAACAGATCGGAAAAGCAGAGTTTCTAGATCCGAAGAACATATTGAGGGTAAAATGGCATAATTTTAATAAAATTTTCTTGGATATTGGTCTGTTTTTTTCTTCTTCTTCTTCATAGTACTTCTATTCAGACCTTTTAAGGCCCGATTCAAAATGAAATAATTTTTTACTGGTTATAGACCTAAAATTTTGAAAAAAAAATGATACCGATAAAAATGTTGTTTATAGTATGGAAAGAGTTTTTATTTACCAGTAAATTATTGAAAAATTTGATTAAAAAGGTAAAGAATCATTGGAAAACTTATCAAAATTTTTGAAGTCACAAAATGACGTCCATATTTCCCAAGCAGATGCATAAGAAGACCATGTATTTGGGGAAAGAGATTTCCATATTAAAGAGGACCTTTCACCGATTCTTACCCTATGAACTAACTATACAGATAGTAGGCGGAGATACCAGTCCCTAAGTTATGGTAGGCGGAGTCTGCCCTACCGCTGGCCAATCGCAGCGCAGAGCTCACAGCCTGGGAGGTTATTTTCTCCCAGGCTGTGAGCTCTGCAATGCGATTGGCCAGCGCTAGGGCAGACTCCGCCTACCATAACTTAGGGAACGGAGATACCGGAGGACATAGCAGGAGAACGGAGCGGCGCCCGGGGATAATAGTAAGTGCAGTGAGATCCCCGGGCGCCGCTCCACATGTATGTATACTTAGTTCATAGGGTAAGAATCGGTGAAAGGTCCTCTTTAAGTCCCGCAGAGCGCCTAAATTATTTTCCAAAGATGAGTCGGATAGGGAGAGTTGCAGGTTGCCGCTTCTGGCATTAGTTCTTTGAAGAGTGTGAGATTCTGATGAGAAAAATCATCTGCTATTAAAGTTAGACTTTCCAGGAACAAATTTTGCTTTTAGCCAAATATTAAATCAGACAGAACAAAACTAGCTCGCGAAGCAATATAGTAAGGCTACTTTCACACTAGTGTTCGGGGCTCCGCTTGAGAGTTCCGTTTGAAGGCTCTCACAAGCGGCCCCGAACGGATCCGTCCAGCCCTAATGCATTCTGAGTGGACGTGGATCCGCTCACAATGCATCAGTTTGGCACCGTTTGTCCTCCGCTCAGCAGGCGGACCCCTGAACGCAGCTTTCAGCGTTCGGGTGTCCGCCTGGCCGCGCGGAGGCAAACGGATCCGTCCAGACTTACAATGTAAGTCAATGGGGACGGATCCGTTTGAAGTTGACACAATATGGCTCAATTTTCAAACGGATCCGTCCCCCATTGACTTTCAATGTAAAGTCAAAACGGATCCGTTTGCATTATCATGAACAAAAAAAAAAATTATTTTTTTTTTGTTCATGGTAATGCAAACGGATCCGTTCTGAACGGATCTAAGCGTTTGCATTATAGGTGCGGATGCGTCTGTGCAGATACCAGACGGATCCGCACCTAATGCAGGTGTGAAAGTAGCCTAACCGTGATAGATTTTGACGCAAAACAATTAATAGCGAAAAGTACACCCATGTTATCTGATAACAGAATTCTTTTGTTAGCAAAATTCGACCTCCAAATATGCAATGCCACTAAGACAGGAAATAGTTCAATAAAGACTATATTTTTTACTATACCTGTATCCTATTTTTGAGGCCATACTTCCGCAGACCAAAAAGGATTAAAAAACGCACCATAACCTATGGATCCTGCTGCATCTGTGTACAATTGTAATGCATCAGAATCTATGAATTCCTGCTGCCAGATTGTTTTGTCATTGAAATTAGATAGAAATAATAGCCATATACAGTACAGACAAAGTTTGGACACACCTCATTCAAAGAGTTTTCTTTATTTTCATGACTATGAAGGCATCAAAACTATGAATTAACACACGTGGAATTATATACATAACAAACAAGTGTGAAACAACTGAAAATATGTCATATTCTAGGTTCTTCAAAGTAGCCACCTTTTGCTTTAATTACTGCTTTGCACACTCTTGGCATTCTCTTGATGAGCTTCAAGAGGTAGTCCCCTGAAATGGTCTTCCAACAGTCTTGAAGGAGTTCCCAGAGATGCTCAGCACTTGTTGGCCATTTTGCCTTCACTCTGCGGTCCAGCTCACCCCAAACCATCTCGATTGAGTTCAGGTCCAGTGACTGTGGAGGCCAGGTCATCTGGCGCAGCACCCAATCACTCTCCTTCATGGTCAAATAGCCCTTACTTTCAAAGTTTTCCCAATTTTTTGGCTGACTGACTGACCTTCATTTCTTAAAGTAATGATGGCCACTCGTTTTTCTTTACTTAGAATTTGTATTATGGCAAGAAAAAAGCAGCTAACAGTCTATTCAGTAGGACTATCAGCTGTGTATCCACCTGACTTCTCCTCAACGCCACTGATGGTCCCAACCCCATTTATAAGGCAAGAAATCCCACTTATTAAACCTGACAGGGCACACCTGTGAAGTGAAAACCATTTCATGGGACTACCTCTTGAAGCTCATCAAGAGAATGCCAAGAGTGTGCAAAGCAGTAATCAAAGCAAAAGGGGGCTACTTTGAAGAACCTAGAATATGACATTTTCAGTTGTTTCACACTTGTTTGTTATGTATATAATTCCACATGTGTTAATTCATAGTTTTGATGCCTTCAGTGTGAATCTACAATTTTCAGTCATGAAAATAAAGAAAACAATTTGAATGAGAAGGTGTGTCCAAACTTTTGATCTGTACTGTATGTAAATCTTCTCTTAACTCTTTTGTTAATCTAATATGTGAGAAAGGTGAGCAAATGCCTTGTGCAGAATTATATAATCTTTTAGAGAAAACTCTACCCATGGGTATGACCCGAGAAATGAAGTTTAAAGAACCCAATAATGATTGTAGTTTGCAGTATTTTCTTCTAGCCAATAACAAATTGATAGAAATTTTGAGGTTGTCCATTTTTTCTTCAGGAATACTGAATTCCATTTTGGAAATATCAATAGTTATACCTAGAAATGTTAATTTGTTAGTTGGAAATACTGTTTTCTCTTCTGCTAATGGTATATTGAAAACGTTAGTTTTTTGGAAAAAAAAAATTCCAGTAATAGACAGTTGTTGGAATCTCCTCTTTCCATGAATAGGACGTTGTCTAAGTAATGTAATATATGTCCATCTATGTGAAATTGTTCAATAACCCATTGTAGAAAAGATGAGAAGGCTTCAAAAGTAAAAAAACATGAGGGTAAAACCCATTGGTGTAGAGTCTTGTCAAATAAATATTGGCCCTCAAATTGAAATCCAAGTGAATTAAATTCTTTAGGGTGAATAGGAAGAAGTCTGAATGCCGATTTAATATCTGTTTTGGCTAGGAGTGCATTCTTGCCCAATTCCCTTAATTTGACAATCGCCATATCAAACGATAAATAAGAAACAGAAGCGAGACTTTTTCTATTTAATCGTTTAATGACTGGTGCTTGGGGAAGCAAAGGTTGCGAATTAAACAAAGAGTTAGTTTCTTTTTTGTCTGGTTCACGTTCACACATCACTGCCGCATAAATAGTGAAAGCCTGTAACCAATTAAAAATAGATTTATTTTTTGTTTCCGGATCCTTATTGTCCTTTAATTCGGTTTTATTACCGTAAGATGGGAGTAGGGAATATAGATCAATATATTTCCTGTTCCATATTTTTTCCTTTACTGTGAATGACAGGTGATATCCAAGAGGTGAAATATGACAAATCAAAGCCTCTTTAAGGCAGGATTGATGTATACCTTCTAAATTATTCGTTTGAGGGTTAAAGACAGAGACAAGATCTTTATTTATGCCCATAAATCTGTCATTGCCTGATTGAGGATTGACAGATGTCTTATCCACCCAGACCTGAGTTAAGGAGTGAGAATCCTCCTTATTTATGTTTGATAACAACTTTAAAAACTCATTAGGTAAATATAATTTATCATCAGTCTGTGGTATTTGGTTAATAAAATTGCGCAGCATCGGTGTGCCAACTAGGGTTGTTTCGGGTATCGAACTTTCGATACCCAATCGATACTTTTATGCCAGTATCCAGATGTTAGTTTTTTCAGTACTATACTGCGCTGACAATATGGCGTGTGCCGCGCTCGGCAGACAATGAAGAAGGAGGAAGGGTGGAACAGAGGGAGGGAATCCCTCCCTCCTATGACGCGGCCACTGTGAGACCAATGAAGTGAGCGGGCTCTGAAGCTGCCCGCACAACTTCCACGGTGCGCCAATGAATGTTTGGCTATTAATGAAAGCAGGAGGGACGGGGGAGGTAAAGTTACCTCTGCGCCGGCTGAGTTAGTGAGCTCAGCGAACGGCAGCAGCAGCAGAATCCTCCTCCTCCTGAGTGCACAGCTCACGGTCAGCACCAGAGTCAGTGCCCTGAACAGCCAGCATAGAAGGTACCCCACACCCCCACAGTGCAAGTCTAGAGTGATTAGCCTGCCTCAAAATAAAGGCAGGCAAAAAAACATTTGCATCAGGCAGCCAGCAAGATTGGGCTTAATGTGACTCATTAACCCCAATCTTGCCACTGCCATGTTTTAAACATGATGGGGGTCACTTATTTTTAATGTCAGGCTGGGCACATTTGGACTGGACCCCATGTGTCTCACATTAATAGTAAGTGATCCCCAAAGTAGTGTACCATCTCACATAATGGGCAACATGGGGTTAATGTTGGGGTTGAGTTTGTAAAACATAGAATAAATGCTCCAGAATTATTTTCCTAAAGAGTTGTCGTGCAGGAGAGGTGAAGGCTCCTTCCTCATTATCACTGTTACATTGTCAAATTCAATATCGAACTCTGACAATCTGATATCTGGTGCAGGTTTTTCTGTTTAATTCAATAAATGTTTTACATTTAAATAATCAAAAGGCTTTTTTGTGTTTTATTTTATTTTAGCGTGGTATCGAAAGGTATCACGTATCAAAATACTTTTTTATGGTATCGAAACCGAATCAAAATATTGGTATCGAAACAACCCCAGTGCCAACCTGACTGTTTTGACCGTCAATCTCACCCTTGCTAATAGGTCCAACTGTAGAAGGCTCGAGAGAAGGATACAGAAGCTCTGTATATCACCTGCCTCCTGAGCTGAAGGGGTAACAGGGGAGTGTCTTTTCTTTTCTTTTTTTCCGGAGGAGGTGGAGGAGAGAAGGTCTTTGGTTCCCGGGGATTCAGTTTTGAAGGTAAGTTTTCCTTCGGGCTGTCACAGCGCATGCGCGTGCCAGTGACGTCTGAGATATCGATCCTCTCTGGGCTCGTGCTCGGGGCTGCGCAGAAGACCTGAGAAGAAGATCCTGGAGCTTCATCCGAAAAGGTAAGTTCATCGCATAAGCATTTTTGCAGCCAGGTGACTCCTCCTTTAGATTCAGCTTTGTAGATGAGTTGCTTGAGAAGTTCTTCCATAGGTAAGTATGACATAGGTCCTGTCTGTTTGTTGTCCAGTGCCGTGAATACGCACTGACCATTATCTCCTTCTAATACAGGTACCTGGAACGTATGTTGAAGAGAAGGACCAATCACCATTCTCCAAGGGCCCCTGCAACTTTTCCCAGACGTCATTCGCCGATAACTTCACCAATCAAATCCTGTTGCCAGGTAAGAAATCAATAACTTTATTATACACCTATACAATGAACGGAACCATGCCATCAGGTGTTCTCTTCATTATATACACACTTCCGGGACCATACATACTAGAAGCAATGGAACAATAAAGGGCTAATGGCCCATAAGGCTACAGTTATTGCACAGTATTTTCAGTGGTAATGTCAGGTTTGCAGAACTTCTATGGCAGCTCTAAAGTACATGACTGTATTCACACTATAGATTTTATAGCATTATTATATTGGTAATACCGGTTTATGGTAATATATTGGCAATGTACTATATTGTGGTAGTATAATGGAATACAAACTGACAATTTAGATAATGAGGGTGACCACCTGAGTCAAACAGAAGAATTGTATGGTAAGTGGTCAGAATAAAACTTAACGTTTAATAAAGATATTTAGAAAAATAGGTCCCAAGATAAGAGATATGAACAATTTATATAAATATACATAAGCGGAGCACCACGGCGGTTTACCAAACAGATGTAAATAGTGCCAAAACCAAATATACAATAATGTAAGATGCTCGGCGGCACCAGGATAATAACCGATTGGTCCTACCGCTCAGATGGGGTACTCCAGGATCAGCAATTGACCGGCCGGTGTTGATAGATTTTCACACCGTTGTTGACGGCAATTACGTAACGCAGGGTGGTTTGTAGAACTGGCTGGCCCTAGAAATGCCCTAGAGCCCTACACTCGCCTATGTGACCGGATGACGGTTACCCGCCACCAGTCACCTACAGGAACCTCACCCTGGAATTTATGCGCCCTTGCTTACCTAGTCCCTACATGCATGTTTCACTGGGGAGGGATGAGTAACAAGCTCATCAGGGGAAACATGGGAGCTTGGGCTGAACCTGTGCTGGGTGCACTGACAATAATGTCAAAGGTGCGCTCTGCACAGAGACAAGAGACACCACAATCCAGATATGGATCTAAGTGGGCGATTTAGCTATGAAGGGAAAGGGGAATCAAGATATGGAGACCCTCTCCTAACAGCTCACTGAGACGCATGGGCTGATGTAGCCCGGGTAGCAATTTAGAAGCGCTACCTTTTGAAGTGAAAGCCAGCCTCAGAATGAGGCTTGGCTAGAGCACGCCCACCTCAGTCCGAGCGAGTGGTGGACGCTCACACATGCGCGGAGCGGTACAGCGCACAGAGAGAGGAAGGCAGGAAGGTGGATGTGAATGACAGAGATAACGTCATCGCGTCCCATCTCGCAAATACACGCGAGATGACGCGACGGTTGCCAAGCCAACGGGACGCTATTCCCAGGAATCGTCGGGCCGCACAGCTCCGGATATGTTGATGCGCTCAATATGAACATGGTATTAGATGGCAAAAAGATAAAGTAATATATGAATCCAGACTATGTTGGCAGTATATGGACACATGTAAGAGGGGCATAAGGGGAGATGGTAAAATAGGAGGGAGGGGGAGGGAAATGGTATATACTTAAATACAAAAATGTAACTATGAATATGTATGGGGGCAATGGAGGGCACCCTAGAGATATTCAGTGGGTGATCAATCATTGGGCTATATGAAACAGCCGAAATTGAGCTGTTCATTAAGCCCCGTGGGTGAGACTGTGCCCAGCGTAAAGATCCAGCGGGATTCCTTCTGGAGTAGCGTGCGGTCCCAGTCTCCACCACGGGCCGGACGAACAACTTGCTCAATTCCTATTGCCCTGAGGCAATTTGGATTCCCCTGGTGGTGATCGTGTACATGCCTCGACACTGCTGTGTCCCTGTTATTGGCAATATCGCCAAGATGCTCACCAAGGCGTCTACGCAGCTCACGTTTTGTTTTTCCCACGTATTCCAAACCGCAGGTGCAGGTGATCTTATAAATGACGCCCTGTGTCTTGCAATTGATAAAATCTCTGATGGGGAATGTTTTTAACAAATTGGAGCTGTAAAAGGTTTTGCCTGGTTGAATGAGCCCACAGGCTACACAGCCACTACACCTGAAGCAGCCTATTGGCCTACGGTCAAGCCATGTGCCTTGCCTAGGAACAGGTGCAAAATGGCTGTGAACAAGGAGATCCTTCAAGTTGCTGCCCCTTCTAAATGTAATTTGAGGGTAGTCATGTACAGCTTCTTTAATATCGGGGTCCATCATCAAGATGGGCCAATGCTTACAGAGGATCCCTCTTATCTTGTCACTTCCTCGTTTACCGGTCCCTTCCTCCTATTTTACCATCTCCCCTTATGCCCCTCTTACATGTGTCCATATACTGCCAACATAGTCTGGATTCATATATTACTTTATCTTTTTGCCATCTAATACCATGTTCATATTGAGCGCAGCAACATATCCAGAGCTGTGCGGCCCGACGATGCCTGGGAATAGCGTCCCGTTGGCTTGGCAACCGTCGCGTCATCTCGCGTGTATTTGCGAGATGGGACGCGATGACGTTATCTCTGTCATTCACGTCCACCTTCCTGCCTTCCTCTCTCTGTGCGCTGTACCGCTCCGCGCATGCATGGGCGTCCACCACTCGCTCGGACTGAGGTCGGCGTACTATAGCCAAGCCTCATTCTGAGGCTGGCTTTCACTTCAAAAGGTAGCGCTTCTCAATTGCTACCCAGGCTACATCAGCCCATGCGTCTCAGTGAGCTGTTAGGAGAGGGGCTCCATATCTTGATTCCCCTTTCCCTTCATAGCTAAATCGCCCACTTAGATCCATATCTGGATTGTGGTGTTTCTTGTCTCTGTGCAGAGCGCACCTTTGACATTATTGTCAGTGCACCCAGCACAGGTTCAGCCCAAGCTCCCATGTTTCCCCTGATGAGCTTGTTACTCATCCCTCCCCAGCGAAACATGCATGTAGGGACTAGGTAAGCAAGGGCGCATAAATTCCAGGGTGAGGTTCCTGTAGGTGACTGGTGGCGGGTAACCGTCATCCGGTCACATAGGCGAGTGTAGGGCTCTAGGGCATTTCTAGGTCCAGCTAGTTCTATAAACCACCCTGCGTTACGTAATTGCCGTCAACAACGGTGTGAAAATCTATCAACACCGGCCGGTCAATTGCTGATCCTGGAGTACCCCATCTGAGCGGTAGGACCAATCGGTTATTATCCTGGTGCCGCCGAGCATCTTACATTATTGTATATTTGGTTTTGGCACTATTTACATCTGTTTGGTAAACCGCCGTGGTGCTCCGCTTATGTATATTTATATAAATTGTTCATATCTCTTATCTTGGGACCTATTTTTCTAAATATCTTTATTAAACGTTAAGTTTTATTCTGACCACTTACCATACAATTCTAGTATAATGGAATGCACTATTATATTGTCACCAACCCTTATCACGATGTACGGCACAAATATATTATATCTGTACTGTGTAACCCTTTTAAAGATTTTATTGTAACTGTACACTCCTATTCTACAATGACAATTTATAGGCTACTATACGGACGCAGGCTGTGGCAATGGCACTGCCGGAGGCATTACATCCCAGGAGCGGACACGTCGGCACGCTGAAAGACCAAGCCCAGAATTTACACTGGAACTCATAGGACAGCGATTGCAGCAGCAGCTGGAAAAAATCCCACCCATTGAAGAATGCACTCACTGATGAATTTGACATTGCAGTAAAGATGATAGCAACAATTTTTTTTTTTTTCTGTAAGAAAATTCACTTTGCTGTCTGTTGTAGTGATGTCTAGGAGATAAGAATATTAATCACAAGTCTTTCATGTACCCGACTTACAAATGAGAACAAAATGCTGCCAAGTACGAGGCATGAAAATTAACTGAGACTGTCTATAGTCTAAACAGATGTAATGAAATGAAAGTAACATTTCAGGCAAGCAATAAGAAAGCAGCAGAAGACTTGTAGATGCTGAGCCGTCCTTCCGTCTGCCGTGACCTGTTGTATTATAAATGGGATAATGTAACCCAGCACTATAGAAGCCAACGAGACTTCCATGACCACATAGGAGCCAGAGGCTTTTATACACAGACTTCTCAAACCTGCAGTGGCTCCTCGTAGTCTTATATTACTGTAGAGGCTATATTATTCCTTAGAAAATGCTGTGTATCCACGCTCGCCGCATGAAATCTCGCACATGCGTAGGAGCGAGATGCGAGCGGCCGGGAGGATGGTGGTACAAGGAGCATACAAGGTACAGAGCAGGGGGCGGTATACAAGGTACAGCGCAGGGGGTTCATATGCCGTGGGTTACATCGCAGCTCTCAGCTGCTGGGGATACAATGCAATAGCCCGGGCTCTCTCTGTTGATAATTCGGGCATCCCGGCACTGCAGCGCCCGCCATACCCGGCGTATAAGACGACCCCCCACTCTAGAAAATATTTTCTAGGGCTCAAAAGTCGTCTTATACAAGTTTACACAGTTTTGCATAGTGTTATGGGGGGACATTTATCAAGACTGATCCTTTATGCGCCGGTCTTGATATCCCCTGTGCCGCCGTAGGATGCGCCTAATTTATGACTAGGCACAAATGAAGATAAAGTGGCATAAATGAAGATAAATTTGTCAGAGCCGCTTGACACAGCCCCTTCAGGCACTTGCGACTTTTTAACTAAACTTTTCAGGTAAAAGAGAGATGATAAACCTCCCCTATGGTCTCAAGTTACAAGAGTTTTGACTTCCAACTCATGAATTTTAACTTGAGGGACCACTGTAAATGAATAAAAGTGTCCTCAGAAATGCACTGCATGCAAAATAAAGATGAATAAAGTAATATCATTTATCAAATCTTAGATATCCCCTCTTCTGCCAGAGGATGCTCTTTATTTATGACGCATCCTCTGGCAGTCCATGCACCTAGATTGAAATCTACTCCAGCCAGGAAACTGGCATAAATGTTAGTGAATTTACCAGGACAGATGGGCCCACCACCAACATGCCCCCACCCACCACTCCACAGTGGTGAGGATGGCCTAGAAAAACCGACTGCGCCTAATACATATAACCCCCAATTAGTATATATTTGTTGCTTTCTTACGGTGTGTTGTAGCACTTAGGTTATCTTGATCATGTTTGTGAACTGCCTTAGGCGCATGCACCCGCCACCATCAAAGCATTTAAGGCGGGTTTACACAGGTCGATGGAATACCTGATTGAACGCTTCCTCCCTGACATCGATCTCCTTCACAGTAGGAGTATAGCGATCGCTCGTCCCCGTACAGAATCATAGTTTCTGGGCAGCAGATCGCTGTTTAAACAGCACGATCTGCTGCCCAGGAATAATGACTGGAGTGCCTGCACAACGACAGGATCTCCCGATAAACAAGCGTTTTGCTCGCTCATTGGTTGTTCGGCTGCATATTTAGATGGCCAGATTATCGTGAATAAGTGTTCACAGAAAAGGGGATTCCCGATAATCTAGCCGATTATTGGTACATGTAAATTAGATTCCCAAAACCCTCATATGAGCAAGTAAAGGAGGAGACTCAATCCAGGCATACAGGCCAGCAAAAATCGACAAGGGATATAACAAATCCACAATATGGGAGGCACAGTAAACTGAAGGACAAAAGGAGATGAATTGAGGACAAGAAAGGCAGAAGCAAGAATTCAAGGACAGACAGACTGAAACATCTAGGAGGATAATAGATGCCAGACAGGAATACCGATCATGACAAGAGAATGGGCTTCTATTCATACACTGCCATGAAGTATACTGACCATGATGTGAATGGCCCTTTACCTAGGCTCTTTGCGTTCTCAAAGGGTGTCCTTTTGGCATACGGCAGGCTAGTTTGGCATTTCTTTTGTTTAGCTGTATAGCTTAGTAGACTACACTATTCTAGGCATATAGAGATACATATGTTGCAGCCTTCCCAATTAATAACCCCGTAAGAGGGCTCAGTGCAGCATGAACAGAACCTAAGGCTTCAATCATATACTTGTATTTAAAGTGACCCTGTCACAATGAACATGATGTCTAAGCTGCAGGAGGAGCTGAGAAGATTGATATATAGAGTCAGGGGCAGATTGGCCATAAACCTTACAGGGAAATTTCCCGGTGGGCCGATGCCCAAGGGGCCGTCTGGGCCCTCCTCATGGCTGTCAGTGGAAGTTTTTGGGTATGTATTTTGTGAGGCTGGCAGTATATTGTGATGGACTGTGGTATTTGGCTGTGTTGGGGTGGTATAATGTGCCACAATATGGTATTGCTAGCCCCGCCGACTTGTGTTGGTCCTGCCTTCCATCAATTTGGGCCCAACTACAAAAACGGGGCCACTTTTAGTATTTTTTCCAGGGCCACTTTAAGTTCCCAGTCCGCCCCTGTATAGATTTGTGGAAAAAGATTCAGTATAATTTGTAATTTCATTCATTTAAATAACGGTTCATACACAGTCATAGAGGGAAGGCCGTCAATCACTGATAGGTCCGCCTCCTTGACTTCAAAGACCAGAATTACAAGTTATATTGAATCTTTTCCCACAAAGCTATATACCATTCTGCTCAGCTCCTCCTGCTGTATAACATGCTGCCTTCAGCTCAGGCACCATGTTCAGTGTGACAGGTTCCCTTTAGACATTGCTAGACATGGACACTGAGTAACATATGTATCCATTCACCTACATACTGTTTTGAAGTGAGGGAAAACTAGCCGAAACGGAAGGAATATTTCTTAGAGGAAGATCTAAGCTGATGTTGTAAAGTGATTTATATATTGCTAAGGAAAGGATGATACAAAATAAAGACGTTTTCCACGGAAATGTTTTATGACACGGCAATAGGACGCACAGTAGAGGAGTGATTGGTGGTGCTCCAACGGCTGAGACAGCACTCCGATTTTCAGATCTACAGAGCACCAAACCTTTTTCTCTGACATGTGAAGAACGCGGAGATTCATTGCTCTGAATGTTGTGTCAAAGATTTTCAGTTCTTGAAATCTCAAAGGGGTTGTCCAGCTTTGGGACATTTCTAAATGTGGGCAGCAGAGTGCTGTGCCTATTGAAATAATTATACTCCCCTCACCGGCTCCCTTTCATGGTCTTCTGGTCCCTGTCATGTAAAACTTCCAGATGGATGGGGTCATGTGCTCCATTGCAGCCAATGACACTGGCCTCCACTGTGACCTGTACCCAAGCGGCATGTGACCCAGTAGTGATGTTTCGCTTGGGGACAGGTCACTGCTGATTGGCTGAAGTGGCACAAGTGACGCCGTCTGTCCACAAGTTATCAATAGTCATTACTATTTTCAGTTTGTGCATGAGGGTTGTCCAGCCTTTACTAAAACATGGTCTATCCTCAGGACAAACCATCACTAGCTGAATGGCGGGGGTCCGACACTCCACAATCCAGCCAATCAGCTGTTCAAGTGTAGCTCAGTCTCCGGAAACTGGCGCCGGAACTACACAGCCTTGTAATGGAAGGAGCTTAGTTGACTTCATTGGGAGTAGCGCCCTCCATATCTATTTCCCTCCACTACAAAGTTTACAGTGCTGTGTAGTTCTGGCGCCAGCTTCTGGTGACTGAGCTACACCTGAATGTTTGGAGCCTTCGCTGGAGGCAAGTCAGGAAAAACTCACAACCTATACCTCTAACACAGGGGTCCGCAACCTTCGGCACTCCAGCTGTTGCAAAACTACAATTCCCAGCATGCTCCATTCATTTCTATGCAAGTTCTTACAAGAGCAGAGCAAGTATGCATGCTGGGAGTTGTAGTTTCACATAGGGCTGCAACGAGTACTCGACTAAAACTAGTAATTCGACACAAAAAATCGTTTGTGTCACGTGACGCTTGCTATTACTCCCGCTCTGTGGTTTTCTGCTGGCCAGCAAAATACTCGCCTTTCCACCTCCTGCTAGCTGCTCCTGGGCACCACCATCTTGCCTCACGTGTCCCCAGGTCTACTGCCGTGACCCGCAAGTGACGTAAAGGAACGGCCTACAGCTGATGCTTGGTGATGGTGGATCTCGGCTTATCGGAGGTGAGCAGCAGGAGACTTCCTTGTAGCGCATACGTCGCCAAACAGACTGCTACTTCTCCCATAATATCAGCCATTGCTGGGAATGTTTATATCTGCCACATATCCCACCAGCTGCTACAGTGAGCTGCCAGAGACAGCCTCTGTAGTACTACAAGTCTCAGCATGCACTGCAGACTACCAGACAGCTGCATTCAGCAGAGCTCTCGGTAACACCTGGAAGATGGATAAGGCATGGGGCAGACTTTCCATTCACTTCCATGGAGGAGGGCTGTCATATTGCACTCATGTTAAACAGCTGTAAGCTATGATGATGCAGATCTGCTGACTCCTGACACAAGCTGCCTGTGCACAGTGCTGGTTGTCAGGAGAACATTCATGCCTCTTTAGTTCAGTATACAAAGAGGGATAAACAGCTGCCAAACATCCGGGGTGCCGCTTATCTGCCTGCGGAAACAGGATCAGACATGTCTAGATCTAGTCTGACCCTGACAACACCCCAAAAGCTTCACTAATAACAAACACCTAGACATAGACTGTACAGTAATCTAAACAGTAGTCTGATCCCATCAGCTTGATGGGGTTGTCCTACTCCTTGCAACAAGTGCTCAAAAACAGGTTCAGTGAACCAAGGCTCTTTTATTTTTTTTTAAAAGAGTCTGAACACTTAAAGGGGGTTGTCCACGTTCAGAGCTGAACCCGGACATACCCTTATTTTCACCCAGGCAGCCCTCCCCTGAGGCTAGCATCGGAGCATCTCATGCTCAGATGCGCTCCCTTGCCCTGCGCTAGATCGAGCAGGGCACGGCTCTTTTGTTTTCAATAACACACTGCCGGGCGGAAACTTCCGCCCGGCAGTGTGTTCGGTGATGTCACCGGCTCTGATGGGCGGGCTTTAGCTCTGCCATAGCCATTTTACTAGCTAGGGCAGCGCTAAATCCGGCCCATCAGTGCCGGTGACGTCACCGGGGTTGCTGGCAGCCCCATGGAGAGCCCCGGTACTTCAACGGATCTCAAAAAAACGCCTTTGCCCTGCGCGATTTAGCACAGGGCAAAGGAGAGCATCGGAGCATAAACTGCTCCGATGCTCCTGTCGGGAGGGCTGCCGGGGTGAAAATGGAGGTATGTCCGGGTTGAGCTCTAAACCCGGACAACCCCTTTAATTTACTTTAAATGGGAACTCTACATATAATGGAAGTATACAGGCTCCATAGAAGTCTATAGGCCCATCTTGATTTCATCCTCAGCAGTGAGGAGAGAGAGCGCAATATATGTGGGTGCTTCTCTCCCCTCGTTCTAGGAATCGTGGGGGTCTCAGCACTCAGACCCACACTGATCTAAACTGTTGATATGTTGAGCTGATGGCACTGGGGTGGGGGAATCGAGCTGATGGCACTGGGGTGGGGGAATCGAGCTGATGGCACTGGGGTGGGGGAATCGAGCTGATGGCACTGGGGTGGGGGAATCAAGCTGATGGCACTGGGGGAATGGAGCTAAAGGCACTGGGGGAATGGAGCTGATGACACGGGTGAAGCTGATGGCAGGGGGTCTGATGAGTTTTTTTTAAAGGAAAACTGTCTATTAATTCATTTTTTCTTATTAGATTACTCGATTAATCATAAAAAATAATCGATAGAATACTCCGATACTAAAATAATCTTTTACTGCAGCCCTCGTTTCACAACAGCCGGAGTGCCGGAGGTTGCCTACCCCTGCTCTAACAGAAGGCCACAATATATTTCCCTGTACAGCCACACAGTGGGCTATGTCATCGTACTATATACCTTTGTATAGAATAGTGTTGTCTACTATGATATTACCACAAAAAAGGTATATCAACATACCCTGGCCCAATGGAAACCAAAACGGCACACCTCTGGCCTCCATTGGGTGAATGGAGCCATATGGATACATTTGGCGTATATGCTAGATGCTTGTCCTGTTTTATATGCCATATGTAGGCTCTGAACATAATGTCAGAGTCTTAAAAGGGTTGTCTCATCTCTGCGAGATGAGAATAAACCCCGACCCGGAACAGCAAGGTGGGCTGGCGTTCCACAGGTTAGGGAAACCGTATAGCTTGCCATGCTACGCTGTTCCTGTACCTCCCATTGCAGCGCATGAATCAACACCACTCCGTCCCGCTGTGCTATTTCCCGGCCAGCTGGTGGTCTTAGAAATGGTGAGATGGGACAAACCCTTTAAAAATTCATTTTCAAATGAGGCGAGTGCTGTCTCCCATGCTAATACCCCCATACTCCAGCATTACAAGGGATTCCACGGATTCCAGCAGCAGTACAGCCTGGGATCATCTTATCTTTGTGCATGGGATCATCCAAAGTGGACAACCCCGTTAAGCTTTAGTCACAGAACCCATTGTAAATATTCATGTCAGACCAAATCTGTAAAAATAAGGTATGAAGACTAAGCAGCAATCACAAGCACAGTAAATGAGACGATTGATGGCAACACAGCAATAAAACCCAAAGGGTTAACATTCAATGTCAGAATAAGGATTAAGGGGAAGTAATAAATGTGCGATACCGCAGCGACAAAACACTCCAAACGGCGGGCAATGGTGACAGATGAATTCAGGACCACCTGCTGACTGCATCGCCTGACAAGACCAGGCACACAAATTCCAGATTTCTGCTCTACAACTGCCAAAATACAGAAGCCACGGAAAGGGGAAGCAAATGTACAGTATCCAATTAGTGCCTAAGACTCATAAATGGATTTGTTTAATCGCCATCATCCACCGGGGACCGCTCTAATTGCCTGTGATGTCAGAGGGTCCCTCTTGGTGCATAAACAAGCACACTATACGCCGCGGCTTTCCTGTTATTGATCTCCACGTCACATGGTGCGGGGAAGCCGATCCAGCCATCCAAGAATGCAGAGGACTGAGCAGCCGTATGATCTCAGGACAGGCTCCCCATGGATGCCCGCCGCCAGCCTGCAATTTCAGGAATGCCAGGACATGTGCATGATAGTGGTGCTGTTATAGATTGCATCTTTTAATGACTGATTGATGTTAATTGTGGCATTAAAAGGTACTTTCACACTGGCGTTTTTGTTTTCCGGTATTGAGTTCCGTCACAGTAGCTCAATACCGGAAAAAGACTGATCACTTTTATCCCCATGCATTCTGAATGGAGAAAATTCTGTTCAGGATGCATCAGTTCAGTCCCTTTTACGCTTTTTGGACGGAGAAAATACCGCAGCATGCTGCAGTTTCATCTCCGGCCAAAAATACTGAACACTTGCCGGAATGCCGGCATTAATTTACATAGAAGTGTATTAGTGTCGGATCTGGCATTAAAGGGTTTCTGTCATCAGAAATTCTGTTATGTAGCTGACTGATATTAGCGATGTGTGAATGTCAGCCGTACATAACAGTGGTCTTTATACTTTTGTCCCTGCCGCTGTTCTCCTAAAAAAAAAAAAAACACTTTTAAAATATGCTAATGAGCCACTAGGTGCTGTGAGGGCGTTGATTTAGCACCTAGAGGCTCAGTCCACTCACCATTTATCCCGGGCCTGCGCCGTCCACTTCTGTATTCGGCGCAGGTGCAGTGAGTGAAGGACGCGCTCCTGGTTCCGGCTTCCTCACTGCGCCTGCGCCGACTACGTCACAGTGAGGAAGCCAGCACGAGGAGCGCGTCCTTCACTCACTGCGCCTGCGCGAATACAGAAGTGGACGGCGCAGGCGCGGGATTTCTTCAGCGATCCAGCTGACTCGGACGTCACTCAAGAGGTGCGGGGGGAGCTAAACGGAGGACCTGGGAGGGATAAATGGTTAGTAGACGGAGCCTCTAGTTGCTGAATCAACGCCCTCATAGCACCTAGAGGCTTATTAGCATATTTTAAAAGGGTCTTTTTTTAGGAGAACGGCGGCAGGGACAAAAGTATAAAGACCACTGTTCTGTACTGCTGACATTCGCACATCGCTAATGTCAGTCAGCTACATAAAGGGTTTCTATCATCAGAATTTCTGTTAAGTGTTCCGGCAAAACGGATCCGGCTTTTCGGTCTGCGCATGCACAGACCTTTAAAAATGCAAAAAAAAAATTAAAATGAATTACCGGATCCGTTTTTTCCATTTGACACCAGAGAGACTGACAAATGGCAGCAGTTTGTGTCCGGATTGCCAGATCCGACAGAACTGCCTGCCAGAATCCTCTGCCGCAAGTGTGAAAGTACCCTGAGATGGCCATAAAGGGGGGGGGGGGGGGGGGTCTCTTCCCGTGAGCTCTCCTTTGCACTTTTCTCAACTGAAATTACCATCACAGGGACATATGTATCCGTTTCATTCCGCCAGTATGGAGTATCTGCATGGAAACTAATGGGATTCATGCTGAACACCATCTCTATCAAGCTGCCATCGCCATTTTTTTGCTGGTCGGACGTGGACCCATTCACTTCAATGGGGCCGCAAAAGATGCAGACAGCATGTGGTATGTCTGTTCTGTGGCCGCGCAAAAAAAAAACAAAAAAAAAAAAAACAGAACATGTCCTATTCGTGTCCGTATTATGGACAAGGATAGGACTGTTCTATGTTACACAAAATGCGGAACACACACTGCCGATGTCAGTGCTTTGCGGATCTGCAATTTGCGGACCACTAAAATGGCTCCGGCCGTGTGCATGAGCCCTCGCTTTGCACAAGTTCCCACAGTTGATTGGGCAGCGTCTTAGAGCATACTATCGTTACTACTGCTGTACCATAGCTGGACCCTTGGTGGTGATACTCCATCTCACCAGACATTATGGAGGACATGCTCCATATGTAGCATCTGCTGGACCATGGCTGATGCATATATGGTCATGTATGAGCAGCTGGTGCAGAAGATACCCCTCCCCTCCCCCCCCCCCCCCCAGGGTACCAGCATGCCCCAGAATACTAATGCATCACGAGCCATTTTGTGGAGGTGCCAGCTCCCTCACCTTCCTGCAGCTCGTCCAGGCTGGTGATCTTCCTGGTGCCATCCAGCGTGTAGAGGCAGCGCACCCCCTGCGGCAGGCTGACATTGTCGCTCAGGGAGCGGGTCAGCTCCATCAGCAGACCTTCGAAGGACCTGAAGCGCTCGGCGGACACGGCGTAGGGCAGCCCCTTGAAGTAGCGGTCCCCGTTGCGGTAGAAGCGCACCTTCTTGGCCTTCCTCTCGGAGCTGAGCGCCTGCAGGGTGCGGGTGCGGTAGAAGCTGCAGTGAGCGCTGTGTGCCGGGCTGGGGATCAGTCCATTGCCCCGGGCTCCTGCTCCAGAGCTGCTGCCCGGACCTCCCCCGCCTTTTCGGGATTGCCTCTGGTTTTTCTTCCTCTCCTCGAAATGCTCCAGCTCAATGCTCCTGGCGCTGTCCATGGCGATAGAGAGCAGGCTGCAGTGTGATGTCAGTGGCCGGAGCGGCTGTCACTGCCCCAGCAGTCCGCTCTGGAGACAATGCTCACGCTGAATGCAGCCGCACAGGCATTGTCTCCATGGCGGGTCCAAGGGAGACGCTGCGCCGCACACACCCAGCCAGCTGCCTGATCCCTGCTAGTGGGGAGCCGGGGTCGGCATGCAACCCTCCTGATCTGCAGGGTGGCAGCATCTACACCCCCCGGCCGCCGATTGGTGGCTTTTCAGCTGTGGAGGAGAACCCGGCGCAGCCTCGTCTTGTGACGTCACCAGAGCCGGCTCCACTGCAGTCAGGGCTCCAGGAGGTGGACGTCACTGCAGCTGAGCTATGACGTGGCCTCTCACAATGTTCACCTGCTGATGGAGTCAGCTGCATAGAGTGGCCCCAGGACGTGAATAGGGCTGCCACCTTTCCCAACAAGAAATACTCGGCGTCACCTCTCTTCCGTGTATCCCACTGACAAAGTAGACTGCAAATAATAGCTGTCCTCCTAGTGGGGCTCCCAATCTGAGGTACAGAAAAAGAGACAATGCAGCAGCACCCTGCAAACCAGATAAATGCCATAGTCACAAAATTATTATAGTGCTAATGCTGCGCTTATTTATAAAGTGAGATGCTTGGCAAATGCATTTTGTACAAAACCATCTGAGCCCGTCTGCCGAACGTCAAGGCGATCTCTGTAAGGCTACTTTCACACTAGTGTTCGGGGCTCCGCTCGTGAGCTCCGTTTGAAGGCTCTCACAAGCGGCCCCGAACGGATCCGTCCAGCTACCAATGCATTCTGAGTGGAGGCGGATCCGCTCAGAATGCATCAGTCTGGCAGCGTTTGTCCTCCGCTCAGCAGACGGACACCTGAACGTTGCTTGCAGCGTTCGGGTGTTCGCCTGGCCGTGCGGAGGCAAACAGATCCGTCCAGACTTACAATGTAAGTCAATGGGGACGGATCCGTTTGAACATGACACAATATGGCTCAATCTTCAAACGGATCCGTCCCCCATTGACTTTCAATGTAAAGTCTGGACGGATCCGTCTGAACAACTTTCACACTTAGAATTTTTTCTAAACTATAATGCAGATGGATCCGTTCTGAACGGATCCGTCTGCATTATAGGAGAGGATCCGTCTTGGCAGACGTCAGACGGACCCGCTCTGAATGCAAGTGTGAAAGTAGCCTAAGACGTTCAGCAGACGGGCTCAGATGGTTTTGTACAAAATGCATTTTGTACAAAACCATAAATAAATAAGCGTAGCATTAGCACTATAATATTTTTGTGACTATGGCATTATTGTACTTTGTCTGATTTGCAGGGTGCTGTTGCATTGTCTCTTTTTCCTCTAGGTCTTTGCCATGGCGGCGTGCACCTGCGCACTGGGAGGTGCTGACTAACCCCCTTTTCTTTGCAAATTTACAGTGTTGGAGATGTGGCACTCCAGCGAGCCGTGCACTCCTGATCAGCCTGTCTGCCCCATAGGCTGATTTTAATTAGTTTCAGTATAAAGCTGTGGCCTGCTCTCACTACATTCACTGGAAGCTGTCTGGCACAAGGAAAGGTATAGAGTGGGATCGGCATGCATGTTGGTACCTGCATCCCTTGTAAGTAATGGAGGCCATTTTGGCACCAAAAATGGTAAAAGGCAGAGTGGACCCAGCATGCATGTGGATCCAACACTCCCTGAACTTTATAGCGGCCATTATGGCGCATAACAGGTAGTATTTAGTGTTAGGACCAATCTTACAGAGATCGCCTTGACGTTCGGCAGACGGGCTCAGATGGTTTTGTACAAAATTTATTTGCCAAGTATCTTACTTTATAAATAAGCGTAGCATTAGCACTATAATATTTTTTGTGACTATGGCATTTTTGTACTTTATCTGGTTTGCAGGGTGCCTTTTTTTCTTTAGGTTTTTGCCATGGCGGCGTGCACCTGTGCATTGGGATGTGCTGACTAACCCCCTTTTCTTTACAGATCCCAATCAGATTTATTTAATAAAAAGACAGTTGAAGGGGTTGTTTGAGACTGACCAGGGGGCTGGATATGCTGTAAGAATTAAAACATAAAAACTCATTGAGTTTCTCAAGTTCAGAGCCATGGCTCCCGTACCTGCCCCTTCTCGTCCCCAGCATGCTAGAAGTGCAACGTGTCATTTCCGTACATGCACATCACCACTACTGGACAATTAATGCGAGCTGAAGCGCTGGAACTTGGATGCTCTGATAAGGTGTGTGTTTTAATTCTATGCCTGGCCTTCTGGTAATTTGTTCGCCAGTCTTAGACAACCTCCTTAACCCCTTAAGGACACAGCCATATTTCACCTTAAGGACCAGGCTATTTTTTGCAAATCTGACCAGTATCACTTTATGTGTGAATAACTTTAAAACGCTTTTACTTATCCAGGCCATTCTGAGATTGTTTTTTCGTCACATATTGTACTTCATGACATTGGTAAAATGGAGTAAAAAATAAATAAATAATTTTTTATTTATTAAAAAATACCAAATTTACCCAAAATTTTGAAAAATTAGCAAATTTCCAAGTTTCAATTTCTCTACTTCTATAATACATAGTAATACCTCCAAAAATAGTTATTACTTTACATTCCCCATATATCTACTTCATGTTTGGATCATTTTGGGAATGCAATTTTATTTTTTTGGGATGTTACAAGGCTTAGAAGTTTAGAAGCAAATCTTGAAATTTTTCAGAAATTTTCAAAAACCCACTTTTTAAGAACTAGTTTAGGTCTGAAGTCACTTTATGAGGTTTATATAATGGAAAGCACCCAAAAATGACCCCATTCTAGAAACTACACCCCTCAAGGTATTCAAAAATGATTTTACAAACGTTGTTAACCCTTTAGGTGTTCCACAAGAGCAAATGGAGATAACATTTCAGAATTTTTTATTTTTTTTGTGCAAATTTTCCATTTTTTCAAGTAACAAGGCAAGGGTTAACAGCCAAACAAACCTCAATATTTATTGCCCTGATTCTGTAGTTTGCAGAAACACCCCATATGTGGTCGTAAACTACTGTACGGGCACACGGCAGGACGTAGAGGGAAAGGGCCGCCGTGTGGTTTTTGGAAGGCAGATTTTGCTGGACTGGTTTATTTACAGCATGTCCCATTTTAAGCCCCCCTGATGCACCCCTAGAGTAGAAACTCCATAAAAGTGACCCCATTTTCGAAACTACAGGATAAGGTGGCAGTTTTGTTAGGACTATTTTTAGGGTACATGTGATTTTTGGTTGCTCTATATTACATTTTTGTGAGGCAAGGTTACCAAAAATAGAAATTCTGAAATTTCATCTCCATTTGCCATAAACTGTTGAGGAACACCTAAAGGGTTAATAAAGTTTGTAAAATTTGTTTTGAATACCTTGAGGGGTGTAGTTTCTTAGATGGGGTCACTTTTATGGAGTTTCTACTCTAGGGGTGCATCAGGGTTCTTCAAATGGGACATGGTGCCAAAAAATAGGCCATCAAAATCTGCCTTGCAGAAACCATATGGCTTTCCTTTCCTTCTGTGCCCTGCCGTTTGGTCATACAGCAGTTTACGACCACATATGGGGTGTTTCTGTAAACTACAGAATCAGGGTAATAAATATGAAGTTTTATTTGGCTGTTAACCCTTGCTTTGTTACTGGAAAAAATGGATTAAATTGAAAATTTGCCAAAAATACCTTTTTCTTTTTTTTGCATAATTTTTATTTTATTTTTTGGACAGTGTTCATCTGAGGGGTTAGGTCATGGGGTATTTTTATAGAGCAGATTCTTACGGACGTGGCGATACCTAATATGTCTACTTTTTTATTTATTTTAGTTTTACAAAATATTTCTGAGAACCATAGTTTCTTTTTCGATTGTCAGTGGCTAAATTGAATAAAAATTGGGGAAGGGGATTATAAATTTAGTACTCCATGGAAGTGTGGTACTCCCTGAAGCAACCAATAATGCAGAGGCCCGGATGATCGGGGCACATGTCACACTGAGTGGTGGTGTCCTTCCGTATCCCCCTCCTGTAACACACTCTGCACCTTTTTTGGGACCATCCCTTCTTTCCAGTATAGGGGACAACACCTGGAAAGTGTTGGCCAGGGACGATCTGGGCGCCTCCAATTCCCGAGGTACTCTGGCCTGCTCTTTCCCAGTCAGACAAGATCAGGGCCTTGAGGACTGCCTCATAGAAGTGAAGTAATTTCCCTGTGTTGCCAGCGCTCTGGGACAGCACAAAAGAGTTGTACAAGGCAACCTGTACCATGTAGACCGCAACTTTTTTTTGTACCATGCTCGGGTTTTGCGCATGGCGTTATATGGCTTGAGGACTTGATCAGAGAGATCAACTACTCCCATATACCGATTGTAGTTGACGATACAATCGGGCTTGAGGACCGTTGCCACGGTACCTCGCACAGGGACAGGGGTGATGCCGTTACCGTGAATTGTGGACAGTACAAGGACATCCCTCTTGTCCTTATATCTGACCAGCAACAGGTTTCCACTGGTAAGGGCATGGGTCTCACCCCTGGAGATAGGTACCTGGAGAGGGTGGGTAGGGAGGCCCGTTGATTTTTCCGCTAGGTCCCAAAAGCGGACGTGGATCTGGCGGCGAGGGACTGGAACAAGGGGATACTAGTATAAAAGTTATCCATGTACAGGTGGTAACCCTTATCTAGCAGTGGGTGCATAAGGTCCCACACAAGTTTCCCGCTAACACCCAGAGTGGGGGGACATTCTAAGGGATGAATATGGGAATCTCGCCCCTCGTACACACAATTTGGAAGTGTACCCTGAGGTACTCTCACAAAGTTTGTACAGCTTCAAGCCATACCTCACCTGCTTAGAGGGAACATACTGGCGGAAAATGAGTCTCCCCTTGAAAGCAATGAGAGACTCATCAACTGCGACTTCCCTTCCAGGTACATTGGGGCCAAATTTTTGGAGGCCTAAGTGATCGATGACTGGCCTGATTTTGTACAGGTGGTCATAGGCAGGATCACCTCGGGGGGGGGGGGGGGGGGACATGCTGCATTATCTGCATAATGCAGGAATTTCCGAATGGCCTCAAAACAGGAGCGTGTCATGGCCGTACTGTAAAGTGAGGTCTGGTAGAGGACGTCCCAACTCCAGTACAGCCTGACACAGTTTTTTTTTACCAAGCCCATGTGCAGCACGAGGCCCCAAAACGTCCTCATTTCGGCTGCACTGACCAGAGTCCAGCCACCGGCCCTAGCCAAAAAGGAGCCTGGGTGTTGAGCAATGAACTGTTGGGCGTACAAGTTCGTTTGCTCCACCATCAGATTCACAAAGGGGTCACTGAAAAAAAGACAAAAATAGTCATATTCAGTGAAGCCCACTGTGGGAATCTGGATTCCTGGTTGGCCAACAAAGTCAGGAATCACAGGCTTAAAATCCTCTGGGGTACACCATGCAAGTTCACCGGTAGGGGGCTCAGGTGGACTTATCTGGTGGGCCGGAAAACTAGTACGAGCCCCAGAGCTGCTCGTACTAGTGTGGGCCACAGGGTGCCTGGCATGGCAGTCCCCTTGCTCCGCCTGGCAGTGTCTTCGCCACCTTGGGGGCTCATCATCATCGCTAGATGATGAGGACGCGGATGACAAGAGGAAAGTGTGGTCATCCTCGTCCTCACTGGGGCTCTCGGACTCGGAGGCAAGCAGGGCATATGCCTCCTCGGCCGAGAGCATCTGGCGGGCCATAGGGGAGTGTGTGTGCTAAACTTTATTTAGTGTGTGTGGGGGCACGGGTGTTCGTGGACTTTGCCTTAAACCTAACAGAAAAAAAAACGAAATAAAGTGAAAACCCCAAAAAAAGGCAAAACAGAAAAAAAATAGGACCCCAGACACCCGATCAGGGTGATGCAACAGTGAACTTAATTTTTTTTTTTCCCCCTAAACTTTCCCTGAATATCCCTGCCTAAACTAACCTTTGCCTAACCTGTCCCTATGTACCTTTTAGTGCTGTGGAGGGTCAGATGGCACTGTGGAGGGGAAAAGATGGAGGTGCTGGGCTCACTGATGGACGACGCTGCACTCTCTCCTCGCTCCCGGACACAGAATGGAGGAGGAGAGGAGAGCTGGGGGGAGTTAACCCCAGCAAATAGCAAGCGATCCTGAGAGGTGATGGTGATTGGTGGTGTATTATCACACCACCGATCACCATCCTATTCCGGGTTATCGGGTCACCAAAGACCCGAATAACCCAGAAACGTAGCAAATCGCAGGCGGTGATCGTGAATACACATGGCGTACCAGTACATCATATGTCCCTAAGAGGTTAAAGGGATTCTGTCACCAGGATTTACCCTACAGAGATATTCATATGTGCCCATCAGTCTCCTTGTTTTGTATTAAATTATCCCACTCTTACTGCTCTGTGTGAAATTACCTTGATAAGGAGCCCAAGGGGTTTTCCCACGATCCGTTGGAGCCTGGCCGCACCCATCATTACGGAGCCCAGTTAATTTATTCACTGAACTTGCCCTGACGTCATTCCTCCCAAGCGCCGTATTCTCGCGCAGGGAGCTGGCGCATGCACAGTGGGATCGACTAAGCCTGTGCCAGTAGTCCACACGGGCACAGACTACTGTGTACACTGCGCCTGCGCAAGATTACGGCGCTTGGAAGGAATGACATCAGGCAAGTGCAGTAAATAAATTAACTAGTAGGCGATGCTGGGCTCCGGAACGATGGGCGCGGCCGGGCTACAACGGATCGTGGGACAGCCCTTTGGGCTCCTTATCAAGGTAATTTACATAGCAATAAAATCGCTTTTTTGACGAATAAAAGACACACAGAGCAGTAAGAGTGGGATCATTTTATACAAAACAAGGAGACTGATGGGCACATATGAATATCTCTGTAGGGTAAATCCTAGTGACAGAATCCCTTTTAAACCCCCTTAAAAATGTTTTAAAAAATATACACAAAATTAAGAAATATATACACTGCGTGCAGAATTATTAGGCAAATGAGTATTTTGACCACATCATCCTCTTTATGCATGTTGTCTTACTCCAAGCTGTATAGGCTCGAAAGCCTACTACCAATTAAGCATATTAGGTGATGTGCATCTCTGTAATGAGAAGGGGTGTGGTCTAATGACATCAACACCCTATATTAGGTGTGCATAATTATTAGGCAACTTCCTTTCCTTTGGCAAAATGGGTCAAAAGAAGGACTTGACAGGCTCAGAAAAGTCAAAAATAGTGAGATATCTTGCAGAGAGATGCAGCACTCTTAAAATTGCAAAGCTTCTGAAGCATGATCATCGAACAATCAAGCGTTTCATTCAAAATAGTCAACAGGGTCGCAAGAAGCGTGTGGAAAAACAAAGGCGCAAAATAACTGCCCATGAACTGAGAAAAGTCAAGCGTGCAGCTGCCAAGATGCCACTTGCCACCAGTTTGGCCATATTTCAGAGCTGCAACATCACTGGAGTGCCCAAAAGCACAAGGTGTGCAATACTCAGAGACATGGCCAAGGTAAGAAAGGCTGAAAGACGACCACCACTGAACAAGACACACAAGCTGAAACGTCAAGACTGGGCCAAGAAATATCTCAAGACTGTTGGCCCTAAGGTTTTATGGACTGATGAAGTGAGAGTGAGTCTTGATGGGCCAGATGGATGGGCCCGTGGCTGGATTGGTAAAGGGCAGAGAGCTCCAGTCCGACTCAGACGCCAGCAAGGTGGAGGTGGAGTACTGGTTTGGGCTGGTATCATCAAAGATGAGCTTGTGGGGCCTTTTCGGGTTGAGGATGGAGTCAAGCTCAACTCCCAGTCCTACTGCCAGTTTCTGGAAGACACCTTCTTCAAGCAGTGGTACAGGAAGAAGTCTGCATCCTTCAAGAAAAACATGATTTTCATGCAGGACAATGCTCCATCACACACGTCCAAGTACTCCACAGCGTGGCTGGCAAGAAAGGGTATAAAAGAAGAAAATCTAATGACATGGCCTCCTTGTTCACCTGATCTGAACCCCATTGAGAACCTGTGGTCCATCATCAAATGTGAGATTTACAAGGAGGGAAAACAGTACACCTCTCTGAACAGTGTCTGGGAGGCTGTGGTTGCTGCTGCACGCAATGTTGATGGTGAACAGATCAAAACACTGACAGAATCCATGGATGGCAGGCTTTTGAGTGTCCTTGCAAAGAAAGGTGGCTATATTGGTCACTGATTTGTTTTTGTTTTGTTTTTGAATGTCAGAAATGTATATTTGTGAATGTTGAGATGTTATATTGTTTTTTACTGGTAAAAATAAATAATTGAAATGGGTATATATTTGTTTTTTGTTAAGTTGCCTAATAATTATGCACAGTAATAGTCACCTGCACACACAGATATCCCCCTAAAATAGCTAAAACTAAAAACAAACTAAAAACTACTTCCAAAAATATTCAGCTTTGATATTAATGAGTTTTTTGGGTTCATTGAGAACATGGTTGTTGTTCAATAATAAAATTAATCCTCAAAAATACAACTTGCCTAATAATTCTGCACTCCCTGTAAATACTCAAATCACCCCCCTTTCCCGAAAATAAAAATACCTAAACATTAAAAAGTAAACATCATGTGCATCACCGCGTGTGAAAATGCCCATACTATTAAAATAAAAAATAAAAATTTTATCCCATAAGGCAAACGGTGAAATGGAAAGAAAAGTTAAACTGGCCGATTCGCCAGTTTTTGGTCACTTCACCTTTCACCAAAAAATTTAATAAAATGTGATCAAAGAGCTCTACACCCCATAATGATATCAATGAAAAGTACAGATCGCCCTGCAAAAAATTAGCCACCATACAGCTCTGTACACATAACTACAAAAAAGTTATAGGGATGAGAGTATGGTGACGAAAAGAAACTTTTTTTTTCACTATTAAAACACAAAGAAAACTATAAATATGTGGTATAGCCATAATCGTACTGAACCAGAGAATGAAAGTATCAGGTCAGTTTTACCGCATTGGGAATGCCATAAAAACAAACGCCATAAAACTTGCGCAATTGCATTTTTTTTTCCAATTTCACCCCATTTGGAATTTATTTCCAGCTCCCCACTACATCATATGCAATTTCATTTATTTTGCTCACTTATTGTTGTGGCAGACCTAGGGTCATAAGGATCGAGCCACGTGTTCATGGTGAATGTGGTCGACGGGTAAAATGATAGAAGTCGGCACACAGGTTAAAATTCTGCCAGGATCCCAAGTTGGGAGTGTCCTAGGCCCTTTATTTATACCCATTCCAAGGGTGTAACCTCTTAAAGTATTGACATAATTGGTTTACAAAAATTCTTGAAGAAATGACTTCTGATTGGTACACAAATCTACTAAAGGGTTAATTGCTGAGACTTATGCTTTTTAGCAAGAAATGCACACTGCTCGTTTAGCACATACACAGCTTATCTTATCTCAACACACACTTGCTAAATTCCTCAGGATAGGTCATTCATATCAGATCAGCAGGGGTCCGACTGCTGACACCCTAGGCAATCATTCTCTACTCTCTTTACCTGCTCGCCATAGCAATTGCAGTGGTTAGCAGCAGTGGTGTACATAGAGAAGTAAGGGCCCCATAGCAAGGATAAAACCAGGCCCCCCAACACAGGACAGAAGAGTTTCCGCCTAAATCCCTTTTAATGACCCTTGGGCCATTCTTTCCACTGCCTCGTTTGCTAAAAGTGTATTCTTTAGAGGGTGGAGTCCTGGCCAAGTTTTCACCCGCAGTAGAAGAGGAGATTATTGTAGTGCCCTGGAGCAGGGAGTACTTTGACATTTGGACATTTGCCTATATCCCCTACTTATTACTTTATTTCACCTAAAAGGGTTAACTTGCACTGTTTAATGCTGTGTAACTGCATTATTTATATTATGTGTGTGTGTGTGTGTATATATATATATATATATATATATATATATACAGTTGCAAGAAAAAGTATGTGAACCCTTTGGAATGATATGGATATCTGCACAAATTGGTCATAAAATGTGATCTGATTTTCATCTAAGTCAAAACAATAGATAATCACAGTCTGCTTAAACTAATAACACACAAAAAATGTAATGTTACCATGTTTTTATTGAACACACCATGTAAACGTTCACAGTGCAGGTGGAAAAAGTATGTGATCCCCTAGATTAATGACATCTCCAAGAGCTAATTGGAGTGAGGTGTCAACCAACTGGAGTCCAATCAATGAGATGAGATTGGAGGTGTTGGTTACAGCTGCCCTGCCCTATAAAAAACACACACCAGTTCTGGGTTTGCTTTTCACAAGACGCATTGCCTGATGTGAATGATGCCTCGCACAAAAGAGCTCTCAGAAGACCTACGATTAAGAATTGTTGACTTGCATAAAGCTGGAAAGGGTTATAAAAGTATCTCCAAAAGCCTTGCTGTTTATCAGTCCTCGGTAAGATAAATTGTCTATAAATGGAGAAAGTTCAGCACTGCTGCTACTCTCCCTAGGAGTGGCCGTCCTGTAAAGATGACTGCAAGAGCACAGCACAGACTGCTCAATGAGGTGAGGAAGAATCCTAGAGTGTCAGCTAAAGACTTACAAAAGTCTCTGGCATATGCTAACATCCCTGTTAGCGAATCTACGATACGTAAAACACTAAACAAGAATGGATTTTATGGGAGGATACCACAAAGGAAGCCACTGCTCTCCAAAAAAACATTGCTGCACGTTTACAGTTTGCACAAGAGCACCTGGATGTTCCATAGCAGTACTGGCAAAATATTCTGTGGACAGATGAAACCAAAGTTGAGTTGTTTGGAAGAAACACACAACACTATGTGTGGAGAAAAAGAGGCACAGCACACCAACATCAAAACCTCATCCCAACTGTGAAGTATGATGGTGGGGGCATCATGGTTTGGGGCTGCTTTGCTGCGTCAGGGCCTGGACGGATTGCTATCATCGAAGGAAAATAGAATTCCCAAGTTTATCAAGACATTTTGCAGGAGAACTTAAGGCCATCTGTCCACCAGCTGACGCTCAACAGAAGATGGGTTTTGCAAGAGGACAACGACCCAAAGCATAGAAGTAAATCAACAACAGAATGGCTTAAACAGAAGAAAATACGCCTTCTGGAGTGGCCCAGTCAGAGTCCTGACCTCAACCCTATTGAGATGCTGTGGCATGACCTCAAGAAAGCGATTCACACGAGACACCCCAAGAATATTGCTGAACTGAAACAGTTCTGTAAAGAGGAATGGTCAAGAATTACTCCTGACTGTTGTGCATGTCTGATCTGCAACTACAGGAAACGTTTGGTTGAAGTTATTGCTGCCAAAGGAGGTTTAACCAGTTATTAAATCCAAGAGTTCGCATACTTTTTCCACCTGCACTGTGAACGTTTACATGGTGTGTTCAATAAAAACATGGTAACATTTAATTCTTTGTGTGTTATTAGTTTAAGCAGACTGTGATTGTCTATTGTTGTGACTTAGATGAAGATCAGATCACATTTTATGACCAATTTGTGCAGAAATCCATATAATTCCAAAGGGTTCACATACTTTTTCTTGCAACTGTATATATATATATGTTGTGATATATATCCTGTTCATTATCACTGTATTTACATGGCTCTGTGGAAAGGGGTAATGAATAGTGATGAGCGGCAGGGGTCATATTCGAATTTGTGATATTTCGCGAATATTTTTTTAGAATATTCGTTGAATATTCGCAAATTCAAATATTCGTTATATTCTACATTTTTTTATTTATTTTTACTCGAAAATTGGCAAGCTAATGATCCCGTAATATGCGAATATTACGCGATCAATACAGGCGTGGGTCAAAAACGAATATATATCTCTATAGAATATAGTGCTATATATTCGTTTTTTAGAATATTCGTCATTTTTTCCATCTGAACACATGTTCCTCTCTGCTTCTTCCTTGTGGGCCAATAAGTCATTGGCCCACAAGCAACTTAAGCATGGAGGAGCATGGAATATTCTAAAAAACGAATATATAGCACTATATTGAACATAGTGCTATATATTCGTTTTTTAGAATATTCGTAATTTTTTTCCATCTGAAGTCATGATTCCTCCCTGCTTAAGTTGCTTGTGGGCCAATGACTCATTGGCCCACAAGCAAGAAGCAGGGAAGGAATCATGTGTTCAGATGGAAGAAAATTACGAATATGCGATATAACGAATATATAGCACTATATTCTAAATATTCGCGAATTCTTGAAGTGACGATATTCGAGATAAAAATTTGCTTTTCGAATATTTGTGCTCAACACTAGTAATGAATACTGAGAGACTATTAGGGCTTTGATTGAGAAGCTGGTAACTTTCCACAGCTGCCAAAGGATTTAAAGAAGACCATGTTTTGGAGGGAAAAACCCAGACTTGTTTACCACCAAAAAGCAGACAGACTGACCTTTTAAATGTCTGGTTTTAGCTATGTTATGTCTGGAAAATGTTTTTTGTCTGGAAAACCTGCTGTGTCATTGACATTGAATATCATTGAAGCTCTAATGTAAGTATATACCAGGCGGGAGCAGAAACATTGTATCTGTTTGTGCTAAGTTTCTCCACTCCACCCCTCCCACTAGAAAGTTCTAGTCTAGCAAAAACTGTATATAAGGAGAGCAGTCAGAGCCCCTAGTGTGCTGCAGTTAGGGAACAGTGCTTGGAAGAGGAGACTCTGCCAGACTACTGAGTGACCAGAAGAAGACTCTAAGACGGGGATACGCTGCCACAGACCCTGGATCACCAGCCTTGGACAAGGCCACCCAATTAATACCGGACAGGAATAAATCACAAAAATTGTTGACTCGCACGACGTGGAGCCACTAACATTACCCAAATATTGAACCACAATCTTCACAAAGTGAAAATCGAATAAACTTTATTGACAATGTAAGAAAATTTCATACATAATGATAAAAGGCAGCACAAAGGTGAGATACAAGGATGAGGAACAAGGTCCAAGAGGGGGCCGAGAGGTCATCACACCAAAAGACCAGGGAAAAGAATGATGTAAGATGAAAAAAATTAGAAAAAAAACACCAAGACCGGTTTAAACAGTAGGCCCCAAGCTATGGAGCAGCAAAGGCAAAATGGAAGGGCACAAAACTTGGTGATTAAAGAAAGATATTCATACCCTGGATGGTGTGTCGATCTCTCAGCCGCCTCCTAACCCAACGACGTTTTGCCAGTAATCTGGCTTCTTCCGGGGATATAGAACATTTGAAAGAACTTCCCCTATTATAGTGCTATTACAGGTGTGGAATAAAGTAATTAAAAAACCTTAGTGAGCCTACACCAATGAATATGGAGTTTCGCATGCTAGAGGCCAATCAGCGGAATCACAGGGAGGTGCCGGAGGCGGGGCAGATCCGACGAGGCGGCCACGTGACAGAGCACATGACCGCAGCGTCAGAACCACATCACAATCACCGCCTCTGCCAGAAACCAATGGCCAATCTGCAACATCGGGAGGAGGTGCCAGGGTGACGGGGGCGGGATAACCATGACGCAGAGTTCTTGCATTACAATGCCCAGATATGCCGTTCCTTGACTTTAAGGAGCTTGCAGTAAAGGTACTGGGTTCTGATTCAGACCCAGGTTATAATTGTGCCATTTTGTCTGCACAAAGGAGCACACCAGTAGAGTTGGTGTTGCAGCTTGCAAAAAATACTGAGGTGTTACAAAAAGAGGTACAGGGCATGAAACAAAGCTGCCAGCCTGATATAGGTACTTAGTACCCTAGAGGTAGACTGAGATATGGTTCTAATAGTAATCCTAGGAATTATGGTCGATTACCCACTGATCAGTTTGATGCCGGTGGCCATCCAATATGCCGTAAATGTCAAAAAGTTGGTCATGTGGAGTGGTAATGCAAGAAGTTAAACTAGTGTCTCCTGGGGCAATGGACCAATCCTCAGGGGGAGACTGCTTGGGTCCAAACTTTTCTGCATATATTGGTGAATGTCCCACAATTACTGTCAGAATTAATGGTGTGTCCTGCCTTGCTTTAGTGGACACTGCGTCACTACTATGCAACTGCCATTCTATCAGCGGCATTGGGAGCTAGACCATCTTATCCATTCTACTCAGATTAAGATAAATGTAATCGCCAGCAATGGCCAGCCCATAGCATCCAAGTGATACTGGGAGCCCACTCTGCATATTGGTATTACTGAATTACAGCGGCAAGGGTTAATAGTTGTGCATGATGAGGGGTTTTCCCCCAGTTGTATTGGGAATGAATATTTTGCAAAATTGTATGGAGGAATTGATGTGTATATTCCAGCAAGAGTTACTTACAGCCCCTTTGCCGGTCCACAGAGTGTTACAGCATACACTGTGGGCACTCAGAGGGCATAAACATTTCAGGGACCACAAGGGTGAGATTGGAGATGTAAGGGTTACCGATGCTAAACCCATATGGTTACAACCTCACTCAGAGACATTACTTTGGTGTAAAGCACGTATAAGACCACATGGGCAAGCTTACCAGGCCCTTGTGGAACCTATACTGGATGGGGGAAAGGAATATTTGCTTGCTGCCCGCAGTCTAGTTACTGTAAAGTGTGGCAGGGTGCCAATCCGCATGCTAAACATTAGTGACCGACCTATTCAGTTGAACAAATACCAGACTGTTGCTAAATTAATACATGTTGGGAACGATCATATTGTTCACTTCGACTGTCCAGCCACGCAGTCTGCCAGCCAGGAGGAAGTCTGTCCAGAGGGTCTCTGGTGGGAGCAACTGCATATTGGGGATCAGAACACCCCCGCTGAGTGGAAGGAGGGTGTCCTGAAGGTTGTTAATGAGCATGGAGCTGCTTTCAGTAAACACCCCACAGATTTTGGGAAAGTGGAGGTGATCCAACACACCATCCCCACTGGGTCCCACCTACCCATTAAAGAAAGATACAGGCCCACACCACCAGCCATGTACCAGCAAGTGAAACAGCTATTGAACGACATAAAAGCCTCTAATGTAATTCGGGACAGTCATAGCCCTTGAGCCGCACTCGTAGTGCTTATGCGTAAAAAGGACAGTACAATAAGATTCTGTGTAGACTACCGCAAATTAAATAACATCACCCATAAAAACGGATTCCCTTTGCCTAGAATAGAAGAGTCCCTATCAGCCCTAGGCTCTGCAGCATTCTTCTCTACTTTAGATTTAACTGGTGGGTACTGGCAGGTCCCCATGGCACCCAAAGCCCGGGAAAAGACTTTATTAGTTCAATTATATGCCATTCGGCCTGTGTAATGCCCAAGCCACTTTCCAGCGTCTCATGGAGTATTGCTTAGGTCACAAAAACTTTGAGACTGTGCTATTGTATCTGGATGATATTATTATATACTCTAAATCCTACGAAGACCATTTACAACACCTGTCTGAACTATTTGCTATACTCATAAAACATGGACTCAAAGTGAAAACCATCCAAGTGCCACTTATTGCAGTCTGAGGTGCACTATTCTAGGGCATGTGGTCAGTGCTCAAGGAGTCCTCCTTGACTCCAATAAAATCGCTGCAGTTAAAAATTGGCCTGCACCTACCAATATCTATGAGGTGGAGAAATTTCTAGGCTTTGCTGGATATTACAGTCTATATAGACAAAAACCTGATGGTTCATGTTTCCACTGCACATATAGGTGCCATAGAACAGCGCTCGGTCTCTAGATTAGCTAATTACAAATTCACCATCAAATACCATTATGGCAAATGTAATATTAATGCAGATGCACTGTCGAGATTTCCTATAGGTGCACCAGCCAACCTGTCTGATGACAACTGGAAAGATGTTGAAATGCCAGCCTTTTTCGTCTTGGGTCTCAAGCAGGATACTATCACTGCCAGAGAGGCAAGTCAACAAAATCCCATCCATCCAGAAGCATCCAGAATGGATTGGACCCAATTACAATGTGAGAGCAGAGTGCTACAGGAACTATGGACTGTGCTACAATCTGGTAAGAGCCTTACACCACATCAGAGAGAAACAGCCGACCCTGAGGTACTCAAACTGTTGAGACAGAGGAAACACCTCTTTTATGAGAAGGGTCAGATCAAACGTTGCATTATTGATCCTCTGACAGGTGACCGTATTAAACAGATTGTGGTACCCAGACAGGATGCCCATCTGATCCTGGATGCATACCACTATCAATCAGGACATTTTGGGTGTCAGAAAACAGAGTCACTAATCAGACAGAGATTTTTTGGGGTTGGAATGTGAGATGACACAGAAAAATGATGTCGCGAGTGTCCTCTGTGTGGTGCCATCAATAGGGATGACGAGCCCAGACAAAAAGCACCACTGCATGCAATTGAGAGTCATAGGCCATTTGAGCTTATTGCCTTGGACCATGTTAAATTAAGACCCAGCTGAGATGGGTATGTGTATGCTCTAACAATCATTGACCATTATAGCAAGTATGCCATGGTAATACCAGTAAGGGTGGGTTCACATCTGCGTTCTGGTTTCCATTATGGCTTTCCATTATAAAATAGTTATAACGGAATCCATAAGACGGAAGGACAGATCCGTTATGATGCCCATAGACTTGTATTATGACGGAATGCAAAACCGAAGCCTTTAAAAGGCATTCCATCTTAATAGAAGTCTATGGGGAAGCATAATGGATCTGTCTGGTTTCCGTTATGCAGAACGGAGAAAAAAGTCCTGTCGACAGGACTTTGTTTTCCATCTTGCGTAACGGGACCCAGACGAATCTGTTATGATTCCCATAGACTTCTATTAAGACGGATCAAAACGGAATGCCTCTAAAGGCTTCCGTTTTGACTTCCGTCCTATGGATTCCGTTATTTTCCGTTATATCCTTGTTATAACGGAAAGCCATAACAGAATCCAGAACACAGATGTGAACCCACCCTAAGAGACTTATCAGCGCAAACCACTGTGAATGTGTTTGAAAAGAGGTTTATTGAGGTCCACAGACCACCAGAAAAGATTCTGACTGACCAAGGCTCAGCACTTGAGTTACATTTATTCCAAGAAATGTGCACATTGTACAATATAAAAAAAATATGTGCGACTGCCTATCACCCACAATGCAATGGTTTATGTGAAAAAATGAACCAAAACATAATAAATCTATTGTGTAAATTGCCAGAGTGTGAAAAAGCAAAATGTCCGACATGGGTATCTAAACTGACTTTCCTATATAACCATACACCGCACTGTTCACCTAAACAAGAAACCTATACATTAATGTTTGGACACAAAAGTTGGTTGCCGGCTGACATATTGCTAAGTGTACCAATTGACCATGATAACAGCCCGTTACCAAAAACTGACTGGGCAAAAGAGCAACTGAGGTGCCTCAAACTGATCCAACAAATAACTAATGAAACAACCCAGGAGGCTCAACAAAAACAAATGGATGATTATAATGCCAAAGCTGAGGCTAAACCACTATGTGTAGGAAATCACGTATGGATACGAAAACAACACAGGTCAAACGAACTGGGAAAAAAATGGGAATCTGTGCCCTAAAAGATCAAAGCCATACCAACTGCTGGTGATGAGAGCCTAAAAATTATTCACTGTAATCAATTGAAGCTGTGTTTATCCAAGGAACTTGGGGAAGAAACCCCTACGTCTCAAGAAGATGTACCAACTGAAAATGTATTACCAGAAATTAAATTAAAACCAGCTACAGTCAGTGAGTCCCCCTTTAACTGGTTTTCAATTCTAGAATGGTGGATGATACCAAAAATGTCATTACTTGTGTCTAGTATGCCTGAACTTTGTGGTTCCAGTGCCGAGGTCACCAATAATGCTCTTTCTGATCCTGTGATCGACCCACAGCCTAGGAGATCTGAAAGAGCCACAAAAGGTATCAAACCAGCCAGATACCCAGATTAACTGTTCCATCCACATTTCTGTTATGTAATTTATGGGTCAGAACTGCATTCGTAAGAATATGTGATGATATACTGTATGACTATACCCAAGCTTCTAAGGTTAATCTATGATGCTGCCCATTTTTGCTGATAATGCTGAAGATCTATCCTTTGGAAAATATTATAGTGTTGCTGAAAGCTATGATAAAAGGCTTTAAGATCAGCCCTGTAAAGGGTTAAGTGAAAAGGGGTCAAAATGATGCTTGACATACTGTAATGACCATGTTGAGAAGGGGCTTTCTCATGTACACCATGTATATTGTGCATGATGACTATGTTGGTGGTACTGTTTGCCAGTCCAGTAATTGGTTCGGCCCAGTTAATTATGTCCTTTTGAGTCTTTTTGCTACAGGTGCATATGCCAGCCAGAAAGCCAATGAAAAAGTAGGGAAGCGCCTTACTTGTCCTAAATCTGCGACTTGAATACAGTACCTGCTATCCTGTTCTCCTATCATACCGTTTGGTTGTATCTAAGATACCTTGGCAGGTGTGAACAAGTTTCTTTAATTTTTATTATAGTCATAAACCTAATATATTTACAAATAATAATTCTTGGAACTTTTAATATATAAAATCTTGCTGATATGATATCATAGATTTTGACCTATACTCTAGTAGTGTATTGAAGTATAGCTGCATGAACTCTGCCATATTACCAAATGTTCTCTCATGGCCTTGACCTTTGGGTAGTTTTTCTTCTGTCAGATTCTATACCAATAAAGCAGTGTTAAGCCCCATCAAAGGCTGCATTGTTCCTTGGAGACAATAGCTCCATGCGGATGTAGCTTGTATGGTAGCATACAGGGACTGTATGGCTCCTTATTAGGGTTCTTTACAGCCTCTGTGCCCTGCTATTAAAGCTATGTGCTAGTGGATCTGCCATGGGATCTGCTTGGGACCTAATAATTGTGCTAGTTCTGGTTACATTTATTCTTAGACATTTTAGATTTCTAAAGTACATGATGAATCAAGACTACGGTAAATGCTACTGACAAAACCTCTTAATTAATATACAAATATATTGCTGCATTTCAAGTTTCAACAAAACAGTCCTCCTCCCTCAAGTAAAGGTTTCACACATAATATACATACTATAATATACATGCACAATAGATATAAAATGATACTGGGTGTAAAAGGCTAAATACCACTCACAGCTTATTGTGAAATATCTAGGAGGGATGAAATTTCATGAAATGACTTGTACAAAGGTGGCATCCTATTACAGTACCATGCTTGACATCAGCGAGAACAAAACTATTCTTTCACAAATGTTTGTAAAAGCAGACTGCATGGCTAGCCACTGGATTTTATACACCCGTGGCAATGACACTGAAACAAATACCTTGATTCAATGATTTAGAGGAGTGTCCCAATACTTTTCACCATATAGCGTATATAAAGTGCCAATTTTTTATAAATAGTGCGGCACTTTTGTAACTGGACTGGACAAGAATCCACTCACCAATCAGAAAACACCCCGTTAAAATCATAGCAGCATGTATCTATATTGTATATATGGTCGTCTACTGTATTACACTTTTTTATGCTTTGCATATTTAATTGCATATAATTATGTAAATTACTTTGAATTGCATGTATCACATTGCTTGAAAAAAGTCCCAATGTGGGACTGAAACATTGCACTGAACGTGAGTCAATAAATTGCTGAATTCTTTTGATATCCTGAAGTCAGTATCCTGATATCCATAAGTAGGTATACAGTTTAAATAATCAGTAGATATTAGGCTTGAACAAATTGAGCTTCGGATCAGAGATCTGAAATCAATTTGTTCGAACATTTCGGTTTTAATGCTGTCCGGAGACCTGTCCGTATAGCATTAATATGTATTGCCTATGTGTAGGCAAAATTTGTTTTAAACGAAGTTATGCGAAACATCGGTAAATTAATTCATTATTCATTTCTGCATCTTTAAAAACATTTAAAATTAGGAATCCGAAGTCGGGTTTGATGCAGAGGTACCAACCCGGACCAAATCTGACTTTGGATTCCTAATTTTAAATGTTTTTAAAGATGAATACCGAATTCATTCAAAGAAACCTCGCTCGACTTTGAGTGAAACGAAGTTTGGCTCCACTGAGCCAATAAATTTTAATGCTGTACAGAGGCAACATTAAAATCAAAGTGGTCGACTGTTCCAAGCTCGATTCGCTCACCACTAGTAGATATTATACACGTATAAAATATATATATATATATATACACACAGTGCCTTGCAAAAGTATTCACCCCCTTGACTTTTTTTTGTACAAACCGGATTCCAAAAAAGTTGGGACACTATACAAATCGTGAATAAAAACTGAATGCAATGATGTGGAGGTGCCAACTTCTATTATTTTATTCAGAATAGAACTTCTTACAACACTCAACAGACGTCTGGGGACCGAGGAGACCAGTTTCTCAAGTTTACAAATAGGAATGCTCTCACATTCTTGTCTAATACAGGCCTCTAACTGTTCAATCGTCTTGGGCCTTCTTTGTTGCACCTTCCTCTTTATGATGTGCCAAATGTTCTCTATAGGTGAAAGATCTGGACTGCAGACTGGCCATTTCAGTACCCGGATCCTTCTCCTACGCAGCCATGATGTTGTGATTGATGCAGAATGTGGTCTGGCATTATCTTGTTGAAAAATGCAGGGTCTTCCCTGAAAGAGATGACGTCTGGATGGGAGCATATGTTGTTCTAGAACCTGAATATATTTTTCTGCATTGATGGTGCCTTTCCAGACATGCAAGCTGCCCATGCCACACGCACTCATGCAACCCCATACCATCAGAGATGCAGGCTTCTGAACTGAGCGTTGATAACAACTTGGGTTGTCCTTGTCCTCTTTGGTCCGGATGACATAGCGTCCCAGATTTCCAAAAAGAACTTTGAATCGTGACTCGTCTGACCACAGAACAGTGTTCCATTTTGCCACACTCCATTTTAAATGATCCCTGGCCCAGTGAAAACGCCTGAGCTTGTGGATCTTGCTTAGAAATGGCTTCTTCTTTGCACTGTAGAGTTTCAGCTGGCAACGGTGGATGGCACGGTGGATTGTGTTCTCTGACAATGGTTTCTGGAAGTATTCCTGAGCCCATTCTGTGATTTCCTTTACAGTAGCATTCCTGTTTGTGGTGCAGTGTCGTTTAAGGGCCCGGAGATCACGGGCATCCAGTATGGTTTTACGGCCTTGACCCTTACGCACAGAGATTGTTCCAGATTCTCAGAATCTTCGGATGATGTTATGCACAGTTGATGATGATAGATGCAAAGTCTTTGCAATTTTTCGCTGGGTAACACCTTTCTGATATTGCTCCACTATCTTTCTGCGCAACATTGTGGGAATTGGTGATCCTCTACCCATCTTGGCTTCTGAGAGACACTGCCACTCTGAGAAGCTCTTTTTATACCCAATCATGTTGCCAATTGATCTAATTAGTGTTAATTGGTCTTCCACAGTGGCGTACCGCCCATAGAGGCAGACCACGCCACTGCTATGGGGCCCGCGGCACTGGGGGGCCCGTAGCGCAGAGAAGGCCCCGCCCACACTACTTGGCCCCGCCCACTCATTACCTGCCCTCGACGCACAGACCCCCCCCCCTTGACCTGAGACTGATCCTCTGTCTGACGCTGACCTCAGTGTCTCAGACGTCACGTGACCTGACCTCCTCCTGACCCGGACCGTCTGCCGGGCCCGGAATCAGGATCAAACCAGCCTGCATGTGGCGCTCGAGCCGCTGGCCAATCAGCACAGGCAACTCTCTGTTGAGGCAGCTGCTGATTGGCCAGTGGGGCAAGGGGGCGGGCGAATCGGCTCGAACTTCGCTGTCGGCCGTCACCTCACCAGTGCCTGCCTAGTGCCTGCCCTGCAACTTCTGCGCTGTCCTCCTACTGTAGTTCTGTGTGCGATCTCATCCATTCATCCGGCCGGGCTGAGTGATCGGGTGCCACCGTGCCAGGTAGGCAATGCTACTAGTTCTCCCCCTGCTGCCCTCTCTGACCCCCCCCCCCCACTGCTGTCCTCCCCTCCCCTCCCCCCGGGCCCCGGCGATGCTGCAGGGTCCGTGTCCCCAGCTGGAGGTGACATTTCCCCAGCAGACACGTCCAGGTCACTGACACAGTAGTTCTCCCCCTGCTGCCCTCTCTGACCCCCCCTCACTGCTGTCCTCCCCTCCCCCCGGCGATGCTGCAGGTTCCGTGTCCCCAGCTGGAGGTGACATCTCCCCAGCAGACACGTCCAGGTCACTGAGACAGTAGTTCTCCCCCTGATGCCCTCTCTGACCCCCAACCCCCCCCCCCACTGCTGCCCTCCCCTCCCCCCGGGCCCCGGCGATGCTGCAGGGTCCGTGTCCCCAGCTGGAGGTGACTTCTCCCCAGCAGACACGTCCAGGTCACTGACACAGTAGTTCTCCCCTGTCGTGACTGTCAGACTGAGCAGTGTGCTGCATGCATGCACCGGCTGTGTCCCTGGCTGGTAGCGCCTGGGCCTGGCCTGAAGTAAGTCACAGTCTGGGGCCTGGGGCTGGGCCCCTCTATGTTTGGGGCCCGGGGTCTCCTCTGGCTCTGCTCTGCCTCCTTCCCTTAAGTTTCATCCTATGTCCAGGCACTGGGCTGGGTGGGCCCCCCTCTATGTATGGTGGGGCCGTGGGGGTCTTTTTTGGCTCTACTCCTCCTTCCCTTGCATCCTCTGTCCAGGGACTCCAGGCACTGGGCCCTTCTATGTTTGGGGGTCTCCTCTGGCGCCGCACCCCTCCTTCCCCTGCATTCTCTGTCCAGGCACTGGGCCCCTCTATGTTTGGGGGTCTCCTATGGCTCCGCTCCCTCCTATCATCCTCAGACTTGATGTAAAGTGTCATCCTTTCACTTTTTTTTATTTAATGGGGGTGTGGCATGGGAGGAGCCAGGTCAGGAAGTGGGAGGGGCCATGGTGGGTAGTGGGCGGGGTTAAGGGGCCCAATTCAGATTTTTGCTATGGGGCCCAGTGATTTCTATGTACGCCTCTGGTCTTCCAGCTCTTCGTTATGCTAAAATTTACATTTTCCAGCCTCTTATTGCTACTTGTCCCAACTTTTTGGGAATTTGTTGACACCGTGAAAATTGGAATCAACGTATTTTTCCTTTAAAATGATACATTTACTCGGATTAAACGTTTGATCTGTCATCTACGTTCTATTACAAATAAAATATTGACATTTGCCATCTCCACATCATTGCATTCAGTTTTTATTCACAATTTGTTTAGTGTCCCAACTTTTTTGGAATACGGTTTGTATTTTGGTGTCTCACAACCTGGAATGCACATGGATTGTTTGAGGATTTGCATCATTTAAATTTACAGAACATGCCCACAACTTTGAAGATGTTGTTTTTTTTATTTTTATTGTGAAGCATACAATAGGACAAAATAACAGAAAATCAATTTGCATAACTATTCACCCCTCTAAAGTTAATACTTTGTAGAGCCACATTTTCCGGCAATCACAGCTCCAAGTCGATTTGGAGAAGTCTCTATGAGCTTGCCACATCTTACCACTGGAATTTTTGCCCATTCCTCCTTGCAAAACTGCTCCAGCTCCTTCAAGTTGGATGGTTTGAGCTTGTGAACAGCAATCTTTAAGTTTGACCACAGATTTTCTATTGGATTAAGATCTGGGCTTTGACTAGGCCATTCCAACACATTTAGATGTTTCCCTTTAAACCACTCAAGTGTTGCTTTAGCAGTGTGTTTGGGGTCATTGTCCTGCTGGAAGGTGAACCTCCGTCCTAACCTCAAATCACGCACAGAGTGGTACAGGTTTTGCTCAAGAATATCCCTGTTGTAACGGGGTTCCGAAGGTGCACTCTGTCCCCCATTACCCGCAGACCTGTTGCTTAGCTTTGGGAATGAGGATCTGTGTTTGACCTCATTCCCAGGGCGGCTTTACTAGCTGGGTGGCTCCCTGCTCCTAGTCTGCCTTGAGCGCCGAGCTGATCACTCGGTGCTCGACTGGTAGGTCTGTCGGTCATGTGACGCTGGCCACGTCACATGACCCTCACTCCCCACTATAAATACAGGCAGCCTGCTGGCCACAGGTTCCACCTGTGATTTGGTCTTTCCTGGCGTACTTACCTCCTGCTGAATTCCTAACAATCCTCTGCCTGCTCCTTGTGTACTTTGCTGCTATCCTGGTATTCTGACCCCGGCCTCCTCCTGACGTTCCTCTGCTGACTCCTTTGGTACTTCACGTCTCTCCTGGTATTTATGACCCCGGCTTCTCCTGACAATTCTCTGCTTGCTCCATTTGTACTTTGTAGCTTTCCTGGTATTGACTCGTCCGTTCACTTCCTGTTGTTTGTCTGTCTGTCATCCCTGCACTTATTCCAAGTTAGGGATTGCCGTCCAGTTGTCCCCTGCCATTAGGACTCGCGAGGCAAGTAGGCAGGGCCAGGGGTAAGGGTGGAGCGCAGTGGTCACTTCCCTCCCCCCTGTGTGTGTGTGTGTACGCGACCGTTACACCTGTATTTAGCACCATCCATCTTTCCTTCAACTCTGACCAGTTTCCCAGTCCCGGCTGCTGAAAAACATCCCCACAGCATGATTCTGCCACCACCATGTTTCACTGTGGGGATGGTGTTTTTTGGGTGATGTGATGTGTTGGGTTTGCGCCAGACATAGCGTTTTCTTTGATGGCCGAAAAGTTCAATTTTAGTCTCATCAGACTAGAGCACCTTCCTCCATACGTTTTGGGAGTCTCCCACATGCCTTTTTGCAAACTCACAATGTGCCTTTTTGTTTTTTGTTGAAATTAATGGCTTTCTTCTGACCACTCTGCCATAAAGCCCAACTCTATGGAGCATACGGCCTATTGTCGTCCTACGGTATGTACAGATACTCCAGTCTCTGCTGTGGAACTCTGCAGCTCCTCCAGGGTTACCTTAGGTCTCTGTGCTGCCTCTCTGAATAATGCCCTCTTTGCCCGGTCTGTGAGTTTTGGTGGACGGCCGTCTTTTGGCAGGTTTGCTGTTGTGCCATGTTCTTTCCATGTGCTTATGATAGATTTGCTCCTGGGGATCATCAAAGATTTGGATTTTTTTTTTTTATAACCTAACCCTGACTTGTACTTCTCAACAACATTGTCCCTTACTTGTTTGGAGAGTTACTTGGTCTTTATGGCAGTGTTTGGTTAGTAATGCCTCTTGCTTAGGTGTTGCTGCCTCTGGGGCCTTTCAAAAAAGGTGTGTATATGTAATGACAGATCATGTAACACTTAGATTGCTCACAGGTGGACATCATTTTCACTAATTATGTGACTTCTGAAGGTAATTGGTTGCACCAAAGCTTTTTATGGGCTTCCTAACAAAGGGGGTGAATACATACGCACATGCCAATTTTCTGTTTTCTATTTCTAAACAATAGTTTTATTTATATATTTTTCTTATTTCACTTCACCAACTTAGACTATTGTGTTCTGGTCCATCACATAAAATTCAGATTAACAAAACATTGAACTCAAGGCTGTAATGTAACAAAATATTAAAAAAGTCAAGGGGGTGAATACTTTTGCAAGGCACTGTGTGTGTGTGTGTGTGTGTGTGTGTGTGTGTATATTATATATATATATATATGGTATACAGTTTAATAATATTATGTTGATTAACAAACCAATTACAAGTACAATCTCTTATATGCTCAACTTGGTGGTCCTAACTATTTACACATTACTGTTATCTAGTTTTTACACTCAAGCACACTTTGGCACAAAGTTCTTTTATTGGCATTGATTTTTTGGCATGCTTCTTTTACAAACTAAATCAGGTTATCAACCGTGCGTAAGTTTTCTTGAATATACCTTATCTTTTGATAACCCCCCAAAAGAAAGTCTACAGAGGTAAAGTCTGGTGATCGTGGTGGCTATTTAACTGGGTCTTGTCTACCTATTCACCTATTGGGTAATTTTTCGTTAAGAAAATCACACACCGCTAAAGCATAGTGAGGAGGGGCTCCATCTTGCTGAGGATAGAAGTCTTCATTTTCGTGTTCCAACTGCAATTGTGATATTACATTCTCTTGGTGCATGTTAAGGTACAGTTCTAAGGTAACTGTTGTAGTGTTAAAGATAGGTCCAATTACCCCTTTACATGAAAGGTCTGCCCAAACTGTAACCCCAGGTCGAATTAACTGTTCTTCAATTGTTGCAAGGGAGTCTGAAGTTGTCTTCATTGGACCAAGATATTTTTCCAATAATGCTATCTCCTTGTGTTTCTTTATTCAAAATTAATTCACAAAATTGTAAACACCAATCTAGATCAACCTCTAATAATCCATGAATTAATCTTGGCCGATACATTTTCAGCCCTAAGCGTTGCATTAGGTGAACCAAATATCTACAAGCAATCAATCACAGCACCGCTTTCACTGCTTATAGTGCTGTTGAGAAATGAAATATTTTTAGACTGTTTGAAAAACCTCCTGTTGTCACGGCTGAGGATGGGGGAAACCCTCAGCCATGTGCCGAAGGATGATGGTCGCTGCTTGACCAGGACAAACAGGATTAGGGAGCAGGTCACCTCCTACAGCATCCCTAACCTGACCCTAACTCCTACCTTCATGGGCCGACCTTGAAGGTAGGAGGACCCATGCGCAGGAACCTCGGATCCCTACTCGCCCTCCGCCGGTCCCTAGGCTAGGAGTCAGAGTAAGACATCCTGTTCCTTCTGGATCCGGAGGAACAGGAGTCTCACTGGCCAAGCTGCAAGCAAGGGGAAACAAATGCAACCTATGGCAATGGCAGGTACTTGCGACAAGCATAACAGAGACCTACCACAGACAACAAAGCCTGGAACCCATGTGGATGTACTGCCCACAGACAGCAGGACTCAGCACACAAACACACAACACACGGGAACCCAGGACCACAGGTGCAATAAAGAAACATAAAACCAAACACATCTTCCAGACACCAAAGGACATATATTTAGCTTATGACCAGAAGGTTGGCCCCCACTGGCAGTTGGTAAGTAACCAGGAGGATGTCTACAGCCAGCATGGCTGAAACACCCTCCCCGGCTACTGCCTACAACTGAGGCTTTATAGGGCCAAGAGGCCACACCCAACAATCAGACACACCCCGTGACTCACACACACTGAAAGGGAGTTAACCCTTCCAAAACCACAGAAGGGAAAACATAACTTAAAGGGGAAGTGTCCAAACAACAAACACACTGTGGCTGTTGCCGCAGGCAACGACATGAGTGGCAAGCGTGTCCTGGGAGTCAGCCCGAAGGCCGGGACACTGCCACCACATGTACATAATACAACCAAACGTTGCCCCGGACAGCCACAGTGATGGGAAAATGTCAGTGCACACCAAACATAAACAAAGTGCACACCGACATACAAAAGTGCTTACAAACGCACACACAACTCTGAGCGAACCGCACACATAGCTGTTGTCCGCGGCAACCGCACTTGAAGCTAACAACCTTATGCCTCAAGCTGCGGTTGACACTACAACCCAAAACCGCGGGCAACAGTATGCGGCTCCCAAGGAGTCACGGCCAAAACCGTGGCCGTGACACCTGTATACCTACTTATGCAACTCCTTTATAGACAGATACAGTAGATAGATAAAACAAACTAAAAGAAATTACTGAGAAGTCTCTCGGTGTCAGTCCACTTAAAAGAACAGTCAACCAACAATAATGGATATAGTTGCAGTCCATTTGCTGGTAGCGTGGAGAGCTATTTTCTAGACCAGTTTCACTGTGTTAGCCACCACAACCTTTATTGCATTTGCTGATGACATGATGTGATGGTGATCAGATCTCAAAGAGTTATTAGTCAATGTAATATTCACTTTGACATCCTTATCTTACAGTTTTCATCTGACCATTCAGATTTGCTGTATATGACTTTTTGCTGTCCTGGAAACCTGTAGAATGAGTCACATCACCTTAGAAATGTATTGCAGATATTTGAGTTTCTGCCTGTTTATTGCGGAGTCTTTCTAAAGCCATAGCATACATTCTTCCCCAAGTAAGGATCCTCTATTTTGGCTTCAGAGCTGTAATGGAAAAATGGCTCATGAGGATGGTCTCATTATCCTAAGGTGCATTGTGATATACACTTTTAATTGGAGCTTTATTGCTTGATTCCTTTTCTTACAAAATCCCACTCCTATCTTAATAGCTTCCCTTTAGCCTATTGGCATATAAATTCTGCTCCAAAGCTACAACTCCTATCATACCCTTTGGTTGTATCTAAGATACCTTGGCAGGTGTGAACAAGTTTCTTTCATTTTTCTTATAGTCTTAAACCTGAATAGATCCATATTTATAAATGTTCTTGGAACTTTTAATATATAAAATCTTGCTGATATGATATCATAGATTTTGACCTATACTCTAGTAGTGTATTGAAGTATGGCTGCATGAACTCTGCCATATTACCAAATGTTCTCTCATGGCCTTGACTGTAGCTTTTGGGAAGTTTTTCTTCTGTGAGATTCTATACCAATAAAGCAGTGTTAAAGGGGTTATCCCACTTTGCGTTTTTATACTTACCTGCTGCCACCGCGCGTTCACTTCCTGGATTCTGGCTGGGGGCGGGCTTCATCTTGATTGAAGTCTTCTCCCGGCCGGGCCGCGCACTGGACTGAACGCGCACGCCGCTGCGCATGCGCCATGGTGACTTATTTCTGGCCAGTATAGTACAGAGCCGGCGTGCGCGTTCGCAGCTCTGTACTATTCTGGCCGGGAAGAAGTCACCGTCGCGCATGCGCGGCAGCGTGCGCGTTCAGGACAGCAAGTGGCCCGGCCGGAAGAAAAGAAGGAGTCTTCTGGGCAAGCGCGACCATCGGGATTTTGCAGAAGAGCGGTGGTCGTAACCAGGGGAGACCGAGTCACAACAACAAGGTAAGTGGGGATGAATTTTATCCTAATCGGTGGGAATTTGTTAATAAAGTATATTTACAAAAATGATCACTGTCAAATCATTAACAGATTTAACAGTGATCATTATGATGGGATAACCCCTTTAAGCCCTATCAGAGGCTGCATTGTTCCTTGGAGACAATAGCTCTATGCCGATGGAGCTTGTATGGTAGCATACAGGGACTGTATGGCACCTTATTAGGGTTCTTTACAGACTCTGTGCCCTGCTATTAAAGCTATGTGCTAGTGGATCTGCCATGGGATCTGCTTGGGACCTAATAATTGTGCTAGTTCTGGTTACATTTTTTTCTTAGACATTTTTGATTTCTACAGTACATGATGAATCAAGACCAAATGCTACTGGCAAAACCTCTTAATTAATATACAAATATATTGCTGCATTTCAAGTTTCAACAAAACAGTCCTCCTCCCTCAAGTAAAGGTTTCACACATAATATACATAATATAATATACATGCATAATAGATCTAAAATGATACTGGGTGTAAAAGGCTAAAGGCTATAAGGTGTATTGTCAAAGTGGTCAAATTTTTAGAATAGAACTGGAGTATAAAGTGGTGCATGGACTTGTGCTGAAGATAGGCTACTTTCACACTTACGTTTTAGTTTTCCGGTATTGAGATCCGTCATAGGGGCTCAGTACCGGGGAAAAAAACCGCTTCAGTTTTGTCCCCATTCATTGTCAATTGGGACAAAACTGAACTGAACAGAATGGAATGCTCCAAAATGCATTTGTTTAGTTGCGTTCCCATACCAGAGAGTAAACCGCAACATGTTGTAGTTTGCTTTCCATCCTGGGATGCGGAGCAAGACAGATCCGGCATGACCCCCAATGCAAGTCAATGGGGATGGATCCGTTTCTCTGACAAAATCTGACACAATAGAAAACGGATCCGTCCTCCATTGACTTTCAATAGAGTTCATGACGGATCCGTCTTTGCTATGTTAAAGATAATACAAACGGATCCGTTCATAACGGATGCAGATGGTTGTATTATCAGTAACGGAAGGTTTTTGCTGAACCCTGCCGGATCCAGTAAAAATGCTAGTGTGAACGTAGCCTTAATTAGCGTCTAGCTGCAATTCATTTAGTTTTCTCCACTTTATCTGACCATCTTTTCCAATGTTAGCTGACCATGTTTCCTTTTTAAAGCAAGACTAATTAGACCATGCACAAATAATATGGTTTCTTAATTCACTTCTTTTTATAATTTGAAACATTCAAGTTTTTGTGACATTTTAATATATGTTCTGCCCAGCAGGGTTAGAAAATTATTCAAGTTCATTCTGCCAGAGTCTTGGTATTTCTGAAGTGGTTAGTGTGGTTATAGCACCATCTAGTGGTGTTAAGTTATATTACACTTTGTTTTTCTATTACAAAGACTACTGCATTGTGGGAATGAAAAGTAAAAAGCATCCTGGGAAAGAGAAGTCTCCAGGACATATCAGCAGAGCTGTCCTTTTGCATTTCTACTTCTTAAACTCCACTATCCTTGTATAAGCATTACTGGTGAGAGTTCTACCTTTGTTTCAGGGACATGATGTTACACAGAGCTGTTCAGCTAGTTGAAATTGTTACTCAGGGAGTTGTTACTACTGTTAGCTAGACATGTAATCCTATTAATCCTATGTATAGGCAGCCATTTTACCATGTGCTTTCAGTGTAAATGCAAATGTTATAGTACATGCTATCTATACTTTATACTTATACTTGCTATTTGTATTCTTATAGCTTTATCAATCAAACAATCCTGTTTTACCAATAAACAAGTTAGATTGCAAAGAACAGTGCTTTTATTTGGAAGACAGGAATGGTTTATGCTGAATGTCAGACTGCACACTGTGTGAACTTGTATGAAGACAGAACAGTAAAACAGATGCTAGTCACCAGCTATAGTGGATCTGACTATACAGAGCTGCCATCGGCAACGCGGTCCTGGGCACACGATTGCAGCGGCTGCCATACAGTCACAAAAAGCGAGAGTGCAGCCCCCAGCAAGTGCAGCACGATCCAGACCATGCTGAAGTCTGTTCCTACCCAGTCTGCACAGAGACATTAAACAGCCAGCAAAAGACACACAATGTCCGCTAGCCAGGCATCATTATACAGGACCAGGTCACAAGCAAGCTGCTCTAGCAAGTCCTCAATAAAAGAAAAGGCTGCTCTTGCCTGTGCAAAAGTTGAGGATGCAAAAGTAAGATCTACCTTTGCTGCACAAGAGATGCAACTAAAGAAAGAGAGAGAATCAAAGGAAAAAGAGAGAGCGTTACTGGAAGAAAAGAGATCATGCTTGCAAGCCTCAAAGGAAAAAGAGAAGGCGTTACTGGAAGAAGAGATGGCATGCCTGCAAGCGTCACTGGAAAAACACGCCGCAGAGAAAGAAGCAGCAGCCGCAGTGGCCAAAGCAGAGTTCCTAGAAGCCTTGGAGTTTCCCAAATCCGAGAAACACAGCCAATACTTGGGCCAGACCTAGATCAACAAGCTGCAGGACAGCATGTCTTAGTATATGTCCATCAGCATCCCAAGACAGATGACAACTATGATCCAGCATTTCAGCCAGCCTATACAGAGTGTCAAAGATCCTACTTTGAACCACAGTACCTTGAGCAGGACGGGATGCGACAAATCTGTGCCAGCCACAACTATCGCCCTACAGAACAGAAGCTACAACCTTTGCTTCGACTTAAAGGGACAACCTTCACGTCAGAACGATATTATACAGACTTCCCTAAGCCAGAAACCCCTAAAAGGTATGGTAATACACCACACACGCAGCATAACGACAACACATCGGATAGTATTGGCGCTAACCAGGCCACCATGGACTTCGCTAAGTTCTTTGCTAAACGGGAGCTGGTTACCAAAGGACTTATAAAGTTCACCAATTGCCCTGAGAACTATAGGGCATGGCGGGCCTCTTTCCAGAATGCCATAAGGGACTTAGATATTTCCTGTAGTGAGGAGTTAGATCTCTTGGTAAAGTGGCTTGGAAGCAAGTCTGCTGAACACACCAAAAAATAAACTATCCGGGCAAAGACCTAAAGGTGGTGTGGGAAAGACTTGATGAGTGTTATGGGTCAATAGAAGCTATAGAAAATGCTTTATATAAGAGAATTGATCATTTTCCCAGAATAGTGGGTAGGGGTTACTAGAAGCTCAGGGAACTCAGTGACTTGTTGATAGAGGTACAGGTTGCTCTGGCAGAAGGAGATCTGCCAAGGCTAGCATTCCTGGACACCGCCAGAAGTGTCAATCCAATTGTCCAAAAACTCCCTTATAATCAACAAGGGAAGTGGATCACGTATGGTTTCATAATGTACCATTCCCCCTCTTCATGGTTTTTGTAGACTTTGTTACTCAACAGGCAAGGATCAAACCTCATAAAACACCAGTGGCAGTCCACAAAACGAATGTTGCCTTCACAGGTTCATCTTACAGACAGTTTAAAGGGAACCTGTCAACGGGATTTTGTGTATAGAGCTGAGGGCATGGGTTCTTAGATGGCCACTAGCACATCCGCAATACCCAGTCCCCATAGCTCTGTGTGCTTTTATTGTTGAAAAAAAATGATTTGATACATATGCAAATTAACCTGAGATGAGTCCTGTCCCTGAGATGAGTCAGGGACAGGACTCATCTCAGGTTAATTTGCATATGTATCAAATCAGTTTTTTTACACAATAAAAGCACACAGAGCTATGGGGACTGGGTATTGCGGATGTGCTAGCGGCCATCTAGCAACCCATGCCCTCAGCTCTATACACAAAATCCCGGTGACAGGTTTCCTTAAAGTCTTCTCAAGAAAAGAACATACCCAAAGATCTTACCAAAGAATGCCCCCTGCACAAGAAACCACATCCTCTACTAAAATGCAGAGCCTTCAGGGAGAAGTCTTTAGAGGACCGCAAAGAATTCCTCTGAGAAAACAACATCTGCTTCAGGTGCTGCGCTACTACATCTTCGCCAGGAACTATAAGGTCAGTGTGACAGAATGCACAGAATGCGGTAGCACAGAACATAACACGGCTTTACACCCTGGACCACCCTCTCAGGTATCATCCCAAGCAGAGGAGTATGATGGAAAGCAGATAGACACCGACATAGATAGCCAAGTAGTCACTTCTCACTGTACAGAGATCTGTAAAGGACTTGCAGGAGGGAAGTCCTGCTCAAAAATCTGCCTTGTCAGAGTTTATCTGGGCGGTCACCAAGATAAGGCAATCAAGGTATATGCAATCTTAGATGATCAAAGCAACCGGTATTTAGCTAAATCCACATTCTTCAACATCGTAGGGCCCGGTTCTCCCTTCTCCTTAAGGACATGTGCTGGTACCGTTGAGACGGCGGGGAGGAAGGCAACTGGGTACAAGGTAGTCCATAGAGGGTCAGACCTGCTTGTTCCTGCCAACCATACTGGAGTGCAACCACATTCCTTACAACCGATCTGAGATACCTACACCAGAGGTGGCAGCATACCACCCCTACCTGAGGAGTATAGCTCACCTGATACTGGAACTAGACCCAGAAGCCCCGATAGTCTTACTCCTTGGAAAAGACATACTAATAGTTCATAAGGCTAGAGGACAGATTAATGGTCCCCAAAACGCTCCATGCGCCCAGAGACTTGACCTAAGAGACGTCTATCTAGTAGGAGCACACAAGCCGACCTCAGCCAACAGTATGCTCACCAACACACTTGAAAATGTGTCACAGCAGTTTCCTGATAAAAGAATTGCCACACAATGCTCCCGTGCCTTGTCCTTTCATGGATCCCTCCTGTGAAGAACACGTCTGTGATGATGAGAAAGATCACTTAGGGTGCACAGTCTTCCACAGGACAAGAGAAGACAGCAGGGTCGCAAAGTCAATAGAAGACAGGCTGTTCTTGGATATCATGGATCAAGGAATAGTAAAAGACAAGTCAAAAAGCTGGGTAGCACCTTTACCGTTTAAACCCCAGAGACAACGCATACCTAACAACAAAGAACTTATCTACAGTCGATTCATATCCCTCAAGCACAAACTTCAGAGGACACCGGAGACTAAAGAACATTTCTTTACCTTCATGGAAAGAATATTCCAAAACAACCATGCAGAAATGGCACCCACTCTTCAGTGTTAGTACTTACCCATATTCGGCGTGTATCATCCCAAAAAAATAGGGCAGATACGAGTAGTATTCGACTCTAGCACCAGGTGCGAAGGCGTCTCACTAAATGATGTCTTACTGTCTGCTCCAGACTTCTAGAGGTACTTTCCGTAGCATTTATGGCCAACATACAACAGATGTTACACTGCTTCCTCATCAAGAAAGACCACAGAAACTACTTGAGGTTCTTCTGGTACCGCAACAACGACCCCAATGAAGACATTGTAGAGTACCGAATGAGAGTGCACATCTTCGGAAACAGTTCTTCCCCTGCAGTCGCTATATACAGTCTCAGACATTCAGCCCGAGAGGGTGAAGCAAAGTATGGGTCAGATGTCAGATCCTTAGTGGAAAAGGAATTCTATGTGGACGGCTGCTTGAAATCCACACCCACGAATGAAACTGCAATCAGTCTCTTGAAAAGGGCCCAAGAAACGCTTGCTCTATCTAATCTAAGGTTGCACAAAATCGCAGCTTTGAGTTAATTGAGGCCTTCTCACCCTAAGACCATTCAAGTGATCTAAAGGACTTGGATATTAGCACCAACTCTCTTCCCATGAAGTGGAGCCTCAGTTTGCTCTGGGATTTAAAGGCAGACACCTTCACCTTCCAAATTAGCAAGGAAGAAAAGCCCTTCACATGCAAAGGAGTTCTGTCCACAACAAACAGTTTACTTGATCCTCTGAGCTTCGTAGCGCCTGTTACCATCCAAGGTAAAATGATGTTAAGAGACTTCACCACAGAGACATCTGATTGGGACCTGTGGACAGGTTGAAAGAAGTCTCTTGAAGCTTTGACCAGCCTTCACGTGGCACGACCCTATGCTTCCATGCCATTAACTGAAGTCAAGATGCAAAGACTGTATATCTTCTGCGATGCTTCAGTCAAGGCAATTGCTGCCATAGCATACCTGAAGACTATGGACGTCAAAGAACGATGCCATATAGGATTTGTCATGAGCTGGACCAAACCAGCACCACTCCGCGTACACACGATTGCCAGACTGGAGCTCTGCGCTGCTGTGCTTGAAGTGGTTTACAAGTCCTGCATTCCTGTACCGTTCCTGTACGTCTTGCAGCATCGGATACGACACGTTTGAATTGGTAGACCCAGATGCCGATTAAGAAATCCGACCTCAAGTATCTGTTCTACGTACGGTGACTTCGAACCACCAACTCAAATCCCATTGTTTCAACAGGTTCTCCACCTGGGTGTTGCTCGTTTGTGCTATGGCCTGTGTAGTTCATATAGCACAGTCTTACAAGTTGACATTATCTGTGAGCCAGAAGCCCTGCAAAGGTTGGCATCACTGCAAAAACGCTTTTACCGATCCTAATCTAAAAAGGTCCAAGAACATAATAATTTGCATTATACAATGTGAATGTCATGCTAAGGAAATAGACTACCTCAGCAAAGGTCAAACAGTCTCTAAGAATAGCGCTTTGATGAAGCTTGATCCCATCATTGACCAAAATAGGTTGCTAAGAATGAAGGACCTAGTAGTGGCGTCTGTTGACGCCAGACGCGGAGTGTTCTGCCCAGCAGGGTTCGAAAATGATTCTAGTTCATTCTGCCAGAGTCTTGGTATTTCTCAAGTGGTTAGTGTGGTTATAGCACCATCTAGTGGTGTTAAGTTGTATTACACTTTGTTTTTCTGTTACAAAGACTACTGAATTGTGGGTGGTGCACTGCACTGTGGGAGTGAAAAGTATCCTGGGAAAGAGAAGTCTCCAGGACACATCAGCACAGCTGTCCTTTTGCATATCTCCTTCTTAAACTCCAACATCCTTGTATAAGCATATCTGGTGAAAGATCTACCTTTGTTTCAGGGACATGATGTTATGCAGAGCTGTTCAGCTAGTTGTAATTCTTACTCAGGGAGTTGTTACTACTGTTAGCTAAACATGTAATCCTATGTATAGGCAGCCATATTACCTGCTTTCAGTGTTAATGCAAATGTTATAGTACATGCTATCTATAGTTTATACTTATACTTGCTATTTGTATTATTATAGTTTTACCAATCAAACAATCCTGTTTTACCAATAAACAAGTTAGATTACAAAGAACAGTCCTCTTATTTCGAACACAGGAATGGTTTATGCTGAATGTCAGACTGCACATTGTGTGAAGTGAACGTGTATGAAGACATAACAATATACAGTATATTACATATACCTTTCTTTCAGCAAAATCAGCTCAAGTTCGATAAAAACAAAACTATTTTTGCTGACGAAATACTGTTGAAAAAAATAACTTTTTTTTCTGTTACTTTTTATGTGAATGACAGAAATAAAGTGTTGTGTTCCATTGAATACCGTTTTATAGAGATAATGCTCCTTGTGGAGAATATCCCTGTAATGCAGCAGTGTGTATATCATCATACAGTGGGGCATGGAGTGCTTTACTGAATGGAACCACAGAGACGTTGTGTGTCTCTAATGGGTTCACATGTCTTTGCCATGTGCAGAAAGCATAATAATGTGCTTGAAGGGCATCTGTCAGCAGATTTGTACCTATGAATCTGGCTGACATGTTACATGTGCACTTGGCAGCTCAATGCATCTGTGTTGGTCCCATGTTCATATGTGCCCACATTGCTAACAAAAGTTATGTTTTAATATATGTAAATTAGGCTCTAGGAGCAATAGGGGTGATGCCGTTACACCTAGAGGCACAGCTCTCTCTGCAAATGCTTCACTCTCTCTACTTTGAATGACAGAGCCAGGTGTGATCATGTTTACACTGCCTGGAAAACTCACCATTTTGGAAAACTCACCATTTTCTAAATTTGAATTTCTCTACTTTTAAGGGCTCATGCACACGACCGTATGTATTTTGCGGTCCACAAAAAACATCAGCAAAAAATACTGATGACGTCTGTGTGCATTCCGTATTTTGCTGAACGGAACAGCTGGCCACTGATAGAACAGTACTATACTTGTCCGTAATGCGGACAATAATAGGGCATGTTCGCGAAACGAAAATACGGACATACGGAAATGGAATGCACACGGAGTGACTTCCATTTTTTTTGCGAACCCATTGAAATGAATATATGGTCCGCCCCCAAATTTTTTTTATGGACACGAAAAGAATATACGTTTGTGTGCGTGAGCCCTAAGACAGATAGTACTACCTCATAAAATGGTTATCAATCAACATTTCCCATATGTCTACTTTTATGTTGGCATAATTTTGTAAATGTAAATTTTTTTTTTAGGACATTATAAGGCTTAGAAGTTTAGAAGCAATTTTTCACATTTTCAAAAAAATTTCCAAAACCATTTTTTTAAGCACCAATTCAGTTATAAAGTGATTTTGAGCGGCTTACGTAATGGATACCTCCCATAAATGACCCCATTTTAAAAACTACACCCCTCAAATTATTCAAAACTGATGTTACAAACTTTGTTAGCCCTTGAGGTGTTCCACAAGAATTAAAAAAAAAAAATGGCTGTTTTTGGCCTATTTTTTTTTTCTTTATAGCATTCACCTGAGGGGGCATATAATGTGATATTTTTATAGAGCAGGTTGTTACGGATGCGGAGATACCTAATATGCCTATCATTTTTATTTTTGTGCGGAGATACCTAATATGTCTATCATTTTTATTTTTGTTAATGTCTATCATTTTTATTTTTGTTAAGGTGACGATCGGGATGGGGCGGGAGACATGGTGAGTAGACGGAGCCTCTAGGTGCTGAAAAGACGCCCACATAGCACCTAGAAGCTCATTTGCATATCAATAAAAGTACGTTTTTAAGGTTAACCGCAGCAAACAAAGGTAATACAAGAACACGGTTAAGTACAGCAGACACTAGCAGATCGCTAGTGTCAGACAGCTAAATAGGTCAAAATCTGGTGGTAGAAACCCTTTAAGAATGCTATTATTTTCCCTTATAACCATGTTATAAGGAAAAATAATAAAATCTACACAACGCTGATCACAAACCCGAACTTCTGTGATGAAGTCCGGATTCGGGTCTGTGTACCAAACATGCAGATTTTTCTCACGCGCGTGCAAAACGCATTAAAACGTGCATTTTCCTGCAATGCACCCGCATCTTTTCCTGCAATGCACCCGCAACGCCTGTGTTAACCCAGCCTAAGGAAGCTATCGGGCTGCCTTCCCTACCATCGGGTCCCCGTCACAGCAGCGCTGACCACGGCAGTGCAAGGGTTAATGCGCCGGCATCTGTGTTTTCATCGATGCCGGCGCATACAGCAGGGGTCCAGGTATCTGTGACTGCTGGACCCCTGCAGCTGATCGGGCGGGTGCAGCTACTGCACCCGCCCAATCAGAGCGCCATAGCTGTACGGACCTGGGATTTCTGGAGTTTCATTATCTAGTAGAACCCGCCTAACAATTTAGGCGGTCACAGGATAAAAATTTAACTGTAGGCCAGTACAGGCCCCGAAAATTAGCCAATAGGCATTCACCTGACAGCAAAGAACTTTGGATTCTGTGGCTGGAGGTACATTAGGCAGTCACAGGATAAATATGTAACTGTCGGCCAGTACAGGCCCCAAATATTAGCCAATAGGCGTTCACCTGACAGCAAAGAACTTTGGATTCTGTGGCTGGAGGTACATTAGGCATTCACAGGATAAATATGTAACTGTCGTCCAGTACAGGCCCCAAAAATTAGCCAATAGGCGTTCACCTGACAGCAAAGAACTTTGGATTCTGTGGCTGGAACGTACATTAGGCAGTCACAGGATAAATATGTAACTGTCGGACAGTACAGGCCCCAAAAATGAGGCATTAAACGGACATAAAAGGCCTTTTATGCCGCTGTATTTACTTAAGACAGGGACCATGATTTGTTCTGGGTGGTGGCGGATATTTGTGAGCTATCATGAGGAAATTCAATCAAACATGGTCAACTCGTCACATGTGTTGAATTCCTCAGAGATCCAAGCCTCATTCATTTTTAGAAATGTGAGGTATTCCACACTGTCGTTAGCTAGGCGAGTGCGCTTATCGGTAACGATCCCCCCTGCTGCACTGAACGTCCTTTCGGACAGGACACTGGATGAGGGGCAAGCCAACAGTTCCATGGCAAATTGTGCCAGCTCTGGCCACAGGTCAAGCCTGCACACCCAGTAGTCCAGGGGTTCATCGCTTCTCAGAGCGTCCACATCGGCCGTTAACCCGATGTAGTCAGACACCTGTCTGTCTAGGCGTTCCCTGAGGCTGGATCCGGAGGACAGCTGTCGATGGGTTGGCTGCAAGAAAGATCTCATATCCGAAGTGACCAACACATCTTCAAACCGCCCTCTTCTTCCATGCGCTGTTGGATTGGTACCCACAACTGTTTCTCTGTGAGTGGAAATTCCTCTGCCAGCGCCCGCAAAAGCAGAATGCAGCATTTCTAGAAACAAGGCCTGGAAGTGCTGCATTCTGACAGCCCACTGTGATGGTGGTAACATTTCCGCCATTTTGTGTTTGTACCGGGGGTCTAAGTATGTTGCCACCCAGTACTGGTCCTTGCCCTTTATGCTTTTTATACGGGGTTCCCTCTTCAAACACTAGAGCACGAAGGCCCCCATTTGCACTAAACTGGAAGCGGTGGAGTGGCCTGGCTCCTGCTCATCATCCAGGATAATGTTATCCTCGTTCTCCTCCCCCATCCACGGACAACACCAGGGATCCCAGAAACGTTTAAAGCATGCTCTTCTTGCTCCTCCTCCGCCCCGGCACCATCCTCCTCTGACTCTTCTTCAGACTCCTGTTGTTGACTTGTCTCAGAAGGAGTAGCCCCCCTGGAAATTCATCCAGCATTGCGACTTCCTCATCTTCCTGCTCCTGCTCATTGACGGCTTGATCAATGACACGACGCAATGCACGCTCCAGTAAGAAGGCGTAAGGTACGATATCACTGATGGCGCCCTGGCTGCGACTGACCAGTTTGTGTCACGAGGGTGTCAAGAGCCACGTCTGACTCCGTTATACCCGGGGTCAGGAAGTCGCAGCGGGTGGCTGCGCTTTCGATATACAAAGACAGTGCTGTTTCGTAATGGTAGCTTTCTGGGTTTGCCTTGCAATCCTTTTTGGCTCACTCAGGGATCCGTAGCTTCTCCTCCTCAGCTGTTTCTTGTCCAGCAATCCCAACCTCCTTATATTCCCATCTCCCACTTCTCTGGTTGCCAGATATAGAGCTTCCTGCCTGGACTTCTATACTGACCCACTGGAGCTGTGTAGCTGTGTTCCCTGGTTGTTGTTCCAGAACGTTACCCTCCGGATCCCTGTTGGGCCTTGGTGGTCTGCTGTTGTCGCCCACCTGGGATTATATGTTTGTCTGTATTGTCTGTCCTCTCCTTGGTGTTTTCCTCTTAGTGTCAGTGTTGCGGACTAGTGATCCCATCACCCCGTTCACTACACAGGGCTCATCTTAGGGAAAGCCAGGGTTTAGGCACGTGATCGGTGTACGGGTGAGGAACCCGTCTAGGGACGTCAGGGCAGTCAGGTGCCAGCCGCAAGGTGAGTCAGGGGTCACCACCTTTCCCTCTCCCTTGGACAGGGCCTTCCCATTTCCCTCCCTTTGCGTGACGCCGGTCATTACATTATATCTGGCCCTTATTTTGTGTAGGTAAAAAAATAACAAAAAAAACACTTTTTCTTTCTACCTACTTAGAATCCAGTATGGATCCAGCAACAGCAGCAATTGCAACAGACCGCAAGCCCAGCGATTGCTACAGGTAACCAGGTTGTTGCGAAACCCAAGGTTGCTCTTCCTGACAGATTTTCTGGGGGAAGGGACAAATTTGTGACGTTCCGTGAGGCCTGTAAGTTATATTTTAAACTGCGCCCTTACTCCTCTGGTAATGAAGAACAGCGGGTGGGGGTTGTTATTTCCCTGCTGCAGGGGGACCCGCAATCTTGGGCGTTCTCTTTACCCACTGATTCCCAGGCTCTCCGGTCAGTGGAATAATTTTTTGGGGCCTTGGGTCTCATATATGACGACCCTGACCGATTCGCACTGGCTGAATCAAAATTACGGAGACTCCTACAGGGAGAGCGGCCAGTAGAGGAGTATTGCGCAGAGTTCCGTAGGTGGGCTACGGATACCCAGTGGAACGACCCGGCTCTCAGGAGTCAGTTCTGCTCGGGGTTATCCGAAAGGATTAAGGATGCGCTTGCGCTATATAAGACTCCCTTTTCCCTTGATGCGGTGATGTCCCTTTCTATCAGAATAGATAAACGTCTTAGGGACAGATTGAAAAATCCGGAGCAATTGGTAACCCCTCTCAAGCAGCAGTTAGTCTGTACAGACTTAGACGAGCCTATGCAGCTAGGAGGAACTACTCGTCTTGTCCATCCTCCTGAGGCTCGCCGTAGCCGTGGGGTTTGTTTTTTCTGTGGGGAGAGGGGTCATTTTATTAATGTCTGTCCTTCCTTCCTCAAAAACAAAAGACCGTCGGAAAACTACTAACCCCAGGCTGTGTGGAGGATGTCAGCCGGGGGGTATACGTTTTCTCCATACGAACATCGCAATTTGTGTTGCCAGCGGTTGTTGTTTTTGGCGTTAAGACGGAGACTATTTTTTTTTTCTAGACAGTGGAGCAGGAGTAAATTTGATAGATGCCCATTTTGCCCACACTATGGGTTTGTCTCTCTGTACGCTACAGAGACCTATTCCCATATTCGCTATTGATTCTGCTCCTCTGTCTCAGAGAAACCTCACTCACATTGTCCATAACTTACACCTTCGGGTAGGGGACCACCATAACGAGTTGCTTTCATGTTATGTTCTGGAGGGGCTTCCCACTCCGGTGGTGTTGGGTCTTCCCTGGTTCGTAGCGCACAATCCAGTGGTGGATTGGCAGGCCAGGGAGATATTGGAGTGGAGTGAGCAGTGCAGAGAAAATTGCTTAAATAGCAATTGCTTAGTCGCCTCCATAGCTACCCTACCCACATTTGTTTCGGACTTTGAGGACGTTTTTTCTGAAAAAGGTTGTCAGAAGTTACTACCTCACCGTCCTTATGATTGCCCGGTTAACCTGATTCCCGGTGCAAAATTACCCAAGACCAGGTTATATAATCTTTCGGGTCCAGAGAGACAAGCCATAAAAGATTATATCTCCGAGAGCTTGGCTAAGGGACACATCAGACCCTCTTCTTCACCCGTGGCTGCAGGGTTTTTCTTCGTTAAAAAGAAAGATGGGGACCTGCGTCCTTGCCTAGATTTTCGCTAATTAAACCGGATAACCATCCGAGACCCATACCCTCTTCCTCTCATTCCTGACCTGTTTAATCAGATTGCAGGTGCTAGGTGGTTCTCCAAACTTGATCTTAGGGGGGCCTACAATCTGATTCGTATTAAGGAAGGGGATGAGACAGCTTTTAACACCCCTGAGGGGCATTATGAAAATCTAGTCATGCCTTTTGGTCTGACCAATGCTCCTGCTGTCTTCCAACATTTCGTTAATGACATTTTTAGTCATCTTATCGGGAGGTTTGTGGTGATATACCTAGATGATATTTAAATTTATTTGTCGGATCAGAAAACACATGAGGTGCATGTCAGACAGGTACTGCAGGTCCTACGGACGAATAAATTATATGCGAAAATTGAAAAGTGTGTTTTCGCCGTTCAGGAAATACAGTTCCTAGGGTATTTATTATCTGCTTCAGGTTTCCGTATGGATCCTAGGAAGGTCCAGGCAATTTTAGATTGGGATCTTCCTGAGAACCTCAAAGCACTGCAACGGTTCTTGGGCTTCGCAAATTTCTATAGAAAATTTATTAAAAAGTATTCGGTGATTGTAAAACCCCTTACTGACATGACTAGGAAGGGGACTGATTTTTCTAAATGGTCTGACGCCGCTAAAATTGCTTTTTCCTCTCTAAAAGAGAGGTTTACCTCGGCACCTGTACTAATCCAACCTGATGTCTCCCAGCCTTTTATTGTTGAAGTAGATGCGTCAGAGGTGGGAGTGGGGGCTGTGCTGTCTCAGGGTCCGTCTCCTGGCAAATGGCGTCCTTGTGCTTTCTTTTTTAAAAAACTATCTGCAGCAGAGAAGAACTATGATATTGGCAATAGGGAACTATTAACTATTAAACTAGCGTTAGAAGAATGGTGTCACTTTTTAGAGGGGGCAATCCACCCCGTCACTGTGATTACGGACCACAAAAACCTTCTGTACCTCGAATCAGCTAAGCGTCTCACCCCTAGACAAGCTAGGTGGTCGCTATTTTTTACCAGGTTTAACTTTGTTATAACCTTTCGTCCTGGGGCAAAAAATGCCAAGGCAGATGCATTATCGCGTTGTTTCCCTGGAGGGGGTAATGTGAGTGATCCGGTACCCATTCTACAAAGAGGAGTGGTTGTCTCTGCGGTACACTCTGTTCTGGAGGGGAAGGTGTTAGAGGCCCAGGGGGACACCCCGGTCTCTTGCCCCTCAGAGAAATTGTTTGTATAGTTGAACCTGCGTCTCGAATTATTAAAGTAACATCATAATTCGCCACTTGCTGGTCACCCGGGTAGTAAAGCAACCTTGGAGCTATTGTCTCGTCGTTTTTGGTAGCCAAGGTTGCGTCAGGATGTAATGGATTTTGTGTCTTGTGACAGACCCATCTGTATAGACCAGACCTGGGCAAACTACGGCCCGCGGGCCGTATACGGCCCGGCGGACCTTTTAATCCGGCCCCCGGGCGGAGCCAGAGGCGTGCCAAGCAACGATACCCCTCCTCCGCGAATGAAGAGGACTTCCGACTCGGCGTGCTGCGTGTGGCATGGCGCGGTGGCAGGGAGGCAGCGTCAGCGGCAGTACTGTCTAGGTAAGACACAGCAGGGGGGGGGGTGCCTCGTGCGAGCCGTACCGGGACCCGGCCGGCCGCAATTATTCCCTTCTCTGTAACAGCGCAGCGCCCGCGGCTCTCATAGTATCGGCTGTGACTGTCTGACACTGACAGTCACAGAGCCGACAAGCATGAAGCTGCGGCCGCCTCCCCCTGTGCTGTGTGTAGTCAGTGTGACTAACACATGGCTGATCATCTCTGAGCATTACGTTTCTAAAGGCAAGGGGAGGGGGGGAGGGGTGTGTACTATTGTAAGGGGGGGGGGGGGGTTCTGTATATGATGGGGGGGCCGGGGGGGTGTTCTGTATATGAGGGGGCCTTCTGTATTCTGGGGGGATTCTTCTGTATTCTGGGGGATCTGTATTGTGGGGGGGGGGGGTGTTCTGTATATGAGGGGGCCTTCTGTATTCTGGGGGGATTCTTCTGTATTCTGTATTCTGGGGGATCTGTATTGTGGGGGGGGGGGTGTTCTGTATTTTAGGGGGGTTTGAACTGTAGGGGTGGGTCTGTATTGTAGGGGGGTTCTGTAGGGGGGTCTGTATTGTAGGGAGGGGTCTGCACTAGGGTTGTCCCGATACCAGTATCGGTATCGGGACCGATACCGAGTATTAGCGGGAGTACTCGTACTCCCGCTAATACCCCCGATACTTCCCCCCAATCCCCCCCCCGCCGCAGCCGAAACCGCCGCCGCCAACAACGACGCCGCCGCTACAACGTTAATCACCGCGGCGCGGGGAACATTACAGACAGCTTTCGTTTGAACAGCTGTTTTCCCCGCTGCGCATAGACACTCCCCCTTGGACGGATCTGTCCAATCGCGAGCAAGGGGGAGTGTCTATGCGCAGCGGGGAAAACAGCTGTTCAAACGAACGCTGTCTGTAATATTCCCCGCCGCGGTGATTAGGTACAGTAGGTACGGGGGACAATGGCTGGATTCACAGGGGGACAATGGCTGGATTCACAGGGGGACAATGGCTGGATTCACAAGGGGACAATGGCTGGATTCACAGGGGGACAATGGCTGGATTCACAGGGGGACAATGGCTGGATTCACAGGGGGACAATGGCTGGATTCACAGGGGGACAATGGCTGTATTCACAGGGGACAATGGCTGGATTCACAGGGGACAATGGCTGGATTCACAGGGGACAATGGCTGGATTCACAGGGGACAATGGCTGGATTCACAGGGGACAATGGCTGGATTCACAGGGGACAATGGCTGGATTCACAGGGGACAATGGCTGGATTCACAGGGGACAATTGCTGGATTCACAGGGGACAATTGCTGGATTCACAGGGGACAATTGCTGGATTCACAGGGGGACAATGGCTGGACTACCCCTTTAAGATTTGGAGTGTCTTTGCATTATGTCTTGAGAATGCTAAGAACCTCTTTCCAACAGTAAATGAAACTCAAAATGTGTTTGAGTGAACGTGATTGTAAATTTTCACTAATATGAGTCACAAATAGTGAAAAATGTTCATTGTTTTGGGAAATTTTGTTTAATAAATTTAAATTTTTTTCTTGTAAGGCAACCTCACTTTTTCATTGTTTAACTATAACAAGTACTCGTACCAGTTGTCCAACAATGATATTTACTGCTTTTTATAAAGAAATACAATTGATTTTATGCAGTATTGAGTTTAGCCTTTTGGCCCGGCCCTCCAAAATATTTTCAGTTTCTCATGTGGCCCCATCGAAAAAATAATTGCCCACCCCTGGTATAGACCTATATTGCTGGTTCGTCTGTTTGCCTTCATTTCGCTGGATTGCCTGTCCGTATGCCCCTGTTCGTGTGTTTCCCCAAACACCGATTGGAACTACTGAACGGACGGCCACCCAGGAGAAGAGTGTGCTGCTAGTTAACCTAAATGGCCTCATTGTTCACAAAGGACTTGAACTAACCTGAACTCCTGGTCTAATGCGTGCCATTTTGGGATGTTAAATGTCTGTGTATTGAAAAGGGTTGTGACATTGTATGTTTAAATGGTGATGTCTGTTCTGTTGTCCCCACATGTGTATTGTGGTTTCCCTCTGTCTTGAGAGATAATGGGATTACTCCTCGGGTGTCTCCAGGGCAGAGAGGAGGAGACCATGATGCATTGTGGGGATGTATTGTCTCTGTAGTGTTGCATGTCTGTACTGTGTCAGTCTCCATTCTGGTCCCCTAGGGGCGTGTCCACCAGATGGAGACCTGCATAAATACGGGCAGGTAGCCCTCAATAAAACATTCCTGTTTGACTTTCAAGACGGAGCTTGGTCTCGTTTGTGGAGGGAGTTATTATTGGGACAGCGCTTTCGTATATTGCTAGCTGTGGAAGGAGTTTGACGATCGGCTGGATTAAAAACTGCATTTCTGGAGAAAGGGGCTTATTCACTAAACGGCGGCTTCATCTACCTGGCGGTGAGTGTCGTAACAATTGGTGGCAAGCAACGGGATGAATCCCACCGCCCAGAAGGCCAGCTACAAATCCCAGGGTGGAAATGCAGTATGAGGAATTAAGGCGTGCTACCCTTAAAGATATATTGGAACGCAGAGGACGATCAGCGAGTAATCTCAAGAAGAGAGAGATTATTTCTATATTATTGGAGATGGATGCAGCACAGGGAACGGAGAGAGCTAATGTGCCTGACATACTGGATTTAACACCTGAGGAGGTACAATTTAACCGGGCAGTCCAGATAAGGCTGGCACACCTTGGCCCCAACCCTGCAGCAGATATTGTGGTCCAGGTGCAAGCAGCAGTAGCAGCACAACAGGCGCTCCAGGGAAGAGGAGCTGTAGCAGCAGAGCTACCCCATAATAATAATGGAAGGAGAAAGGTACCTTTTGCTGCATTTAGACATTTTGTGGAAACGGAGGGAGAGATTGACAGGTTCCTGGCCGATTTTGAAAGGCAGTGTGCCTTACACCAGGTACCCGCAGAGGAATGGGTCACTATCCTCTCTGGGAAATTATCCGGCCGGGCCAGTGAGGCTTTTCGGGCCATCCCAGAGGAGGAAATTAAAAGTTACCGGGCAGTAAAAGATGCCCTTTTGGCCAGATACGCTGTCACCCCTGAGGCGTACCGGCGGCGATTCCGGGACACTAACAAGCAGGCTGGCGATTCTTATGTGGAGTGGGCATGCAGGGTACACCGCACCGCAGCCCACTGGATGGCAGGGTGTCAAGCGGTAACTGGGGAAGAGGTGCTGCAAGTATTTTTGTTGGAGCACTGCTTTGATCGGTTACCTGCAGGAGTCAGAGAGTGGGTTAGGGACCGCAAACCCGCTACCTTACCTGAAGCTGCTCGTCTGGCCGATGAATACACAGATGCACGAAGGCTAGACCAGACAGCACCCAAGGTTCCTACCCGAGTGGAGTACAAACCGGCAGCACCTCCAACCACTACTGTGTACCACCCCCCAGCGCAACGCACCCCCACAATACCACCAAAGAACAATTATGTTCAGCCAGCTCGGTTCAACGCCCGGGATTACTCTCAGCCTATCCGGTGCTATGGGTGCAAACAGTTGGGGCACAAGAGACCGGAGTGCCCATTGAACAATACCAACCAAGCGCAGTCGTGGAGAAAACCAGCCGGCGGACATCAGCAGCCACCCCAGCCTTCCGCTCACTGTCTTGAGCAGGAGGAATTTTGGGGTATACTACATGAGGCCGATCCAGTACAAGCAGCCCAGCAGGATAACCGGCAGCAGCACAGGTCGACCGTTAGACTAAATGGCAAAGTGGTCACTGGTCTGAGAGACACCGGAGCCACTATGACCCTGCTCCAAAAGAACCTTGTTTCGGAACACCAACACACTGGAAATACTGTGGCAGTGAGGGTAGCAGGAGGCGCCGTGTTCCGTCTACCTGTTGCCTGGGTTCATTTGGATTGGGGAGTGGGCTCTGGACATGTGAATGTGGGGGTTATGAAAGACTTGCCTGCTGATGTCTTGCTCGGGAATGACCTGGCCCCTTTGGTTTCTGCTTATGCTCCAATGGGACCAGCTGATGTCAACCCAGTGACTACCCGGGCCCAGACCCGTGCTGCTGGAACCAGCCCACCTGCTGCTGAGACCCAGGTAAGACCCGATTCCCTGACTGATACCCTAGGACAGACCTTTGCTAGCTGGGATTCCCCAGAGGAGTTTGGGAGGGAAACTCAGGCAGATCCGACTCTCCAGAAGTATAGAGACAGAGCAGATACTGGAGAGGTAGGAGTAGATGGGGAGCGGTATGAATGGGTGGGGGACAGGTTATATAGGATCCCTAAACCGTCCCAGAAAAGGGTTGCCCATTCGCCGAATCGACAGCTGGTGGTGCCCGCAAAATACCGGCAGGAGATTCTGCGGATAGGGCATGATGTTCCCTTAGCCGGACATCTAGGGTCCCGCCGCACAGCCTATAGGATCATGCAGAACTTCTTTTGGCCAAATTTTAATCAGGCTGTGCGGATATATTGTAGTACGTGTGACACTTGTCAACGGGTAGGAAAGCGGGGGGACCACCCAAGAGCTAGGCTTATGTCTATGCCTATCATTGGGGAGCCCTTTGCCCGCATAGCCGTTGACATTGTGGGTCCACTGGCCAGGGCTAGTCCATCCGGTAAGAAGTATATTCTCACCGTGGTGGACTATGCCACTCGCTATCCAGAGGCAGTAGCGCTGTCTAATATAGAGGCAGAGACAGTTGCTGATGCCCTGGTTAGAATTTTTACTAGGGTCGGGTTCCCTAAGGAGATTCTCTCTGACCAGGGAACCCAATTTACCTCTGTGCTCACCCAGCAACTGTGGAGGGTGTGCGGTATTAAACCGATACTTAGTTCCCCGTACCATCCACAGACTAACAGCCTCTGCGAGCGATTTAATGGCACCCTCAAACAGATGTTGAGAACCTTTTCTGACACTTGCAGAGACTGGGAGCGATTCCTGCCTCATCTGTTGTTTTCTTACAGAGAGGTGCCCCAGGAATCTACTGGGTTCTCCCCCTTTGAGTTGCTCTATGGGAGGAGGGTCCGCAGACCCCTAGATCTCATTAGAGGCCACTGGGAGGGGGAGACAGAGCAGGAAGGGACCCCCATAGTACCGTATGTCCTGGAACTCCGGGACCGCATGGAGAAACTGTCCCTGATGGTAAGAGAGAATCTCCAGGTGACCCAGGGGAGACAGAAGAGGTGGTATGATCGGGGTGCCTGGCAGCGAGTCTTCCAGGTTGGGCAGAAAGTGCTAGTGCTCAAACCTGTGAAGGCGAACAAGATGCAAGCATCTTGGCAGGGCCCGTATAAGGTGGTAGCTCAGGTGTGTGATACTACCTACCTCATAGCCAGCTGTTCAGATGAAAGGATCCAGGGATCCTTTCATGTGAACATGCTAAAGAAGTATCAGGAGAGACCGGAGGATGTCGCTGCAGTATGTGCCCCTGCTGCGGACGATACAGAGAGTTTACCCTTACACGATTTGTTAGAGAGGGACTCCCAGACTGACCTTACTAGTCTTGTACAGCTAGGGGATAGATTAAGCCCCACAGAGAAGGGACAGGCAAGACAGCTTCTGTGGGAGAAGCAGGCGACGTTCTCCCAAGAGCCTGGCTACACTACCCTAACTGTACATAAGGTAGAGACCCCTGGACAGAACCCCCTGCGACAGCCCCCTTACCGTATCCCTGAAGCAGTCCGAGAAGGAATGCGGAAGGAGATACAGGAGATGACCCAGCTTGGGGTCATCGAACACTCCGATAGCCCTTGGGCTTCGCCTGTAGTCCTGGTGCCTAAGAAAGATGGGACCACGTGGTTCTGTGTAGACTACAGGCGGCTCAACGAGCGGACCACCACTGACGCCTACCCGATGCCCCGGGTAGACGAATTATTAGATCGTATTGCCAGGGGACGCTATCTGACCACCATAGACCTGTGTAAAGGCTATTGGCAGATTCCCCTGGCCGAGGATGCTATCCCCAAGTCGGCCTTCGTCACCCCATTTGGCTTGTACCAATTTAAGGTCATGCCATTTGGGATGAAGAATGCCCAGGCTACCTTTCAGCGTATGGTGGATAGACTTCTCGATGGATTCCAGGAATTTGCGTGTGCATACCTGGATGACATTGCGATCTACAGTGGGTCCTGGGAGGAACACCTAGTACATGTAGGGGTAGTTTTGGACAAAATTCGGGCTGCTGGCCTGACATTGAAGCCAGAGAAGTGCCATCTAGGCATGGCTGAAGTGCAATACCTGGGTCACAGAGTGGGGTGTGGGAGCCAGAGACCGGAGTCGGCTAAGATAGAGGCAGTAGCTAACTGGCCCACACCTATCACTAAGACCCAGGTGTTAGCCTTCCTAGGGACAGCAGGGTATTACAGACGCTTTGTCCCAGACTACAGCACTATTGCTAAGCCCCTGACTGACCTGACCAAGAAAAATCTCCCTAAGCAGGTCCTGTGGTCTCCGGCTTGTGAAGCTGCGTTTCAAGCACTCAAACAGGCTCTTGTAAATGCCCCTGTCCTGGCTGCCCCAGTCCCTAACAAACATTTTCTCGTCCATACAGATGCTTCCATGTATGGACTGGGGGCTGTGCTGAGCCAGGTCGGGGAAGATGGAGGAGAGCACCCTTTCGCATATCTCAGTAGAAAGCTGTTACCCCGAGAAGTGAGTTATGCGGCAGTGGAGAAGGAATGCTTGGCCCTGGTCTGGGCATTGAAAAAGTTAAGCCCTTATTTGTATGGACAGGAATTTTCCCTTGTGACGGACCACAATCCCCTTGTCTGGCTTAACCGGGTCTCAGGAGACAATGGTAAACTGCTGCGGTGGAGTTTAGCTTTACAACCGTATAACTTCACCATCAGCTACCGACCCGGTAAGCAGAATGGGAATGCAGATGGATTGTCCCGGCAAACCGACGTTCTTGCTACCTCCTAGTCCGGTCATCCCCAAGTTGACCCGCTAAAGGGTCAAGCCGGGTCTGCCGGAGTGTCCCACAAGGGGGGAGCCGTGTGACAGACCCATCTGTATAGACCTATATTGCTGGTTCGTCTGTTTGCCTTCATTTCGCTGGATTGCCTGTCCGTATGCCCCTGTTCGTGTGTTTCCCCAAATACCGATTGGAACTACTGAACGGACGGCCACCCAGCAGAAGAGTATGCTGCTAGTTAACCTAAATGGCCTCATTGTTCACAAAGGACTTGAACTAACCTGAACTCCTGGTCTAATGCGTGCCATTTTGGGATGTTAAATGTCTGTGTATTGAAAAGGGTTGTGACATTGTATGTTTAAATGGTGATGTCTGTTCTGTTGTCCCCACATGTGTATTGTGGTTTCCCTCTGTCTTGAGAGATAATGGGATTACTCCTCGGGTGTCTCCAGGGCAGAGAGGAGGAGACCATGATGCATTGTGGGGATGTATTGTCTCTGTAGTGTTGCATGTCTGTACTGTGTCAGTCTCCATTCTGGTCCCCTAGGGGCGTGTCCACCAGATGGAGACCTGCATAAATACGGGCGGGTAGCCCTCAATAAAACATTCCTGTTTGACTTTCAAGACGGAGCTTGGTCTCGTTTGTGGAGGGATTTATTATTGGGACAGCGCTTTCGTATATTGCTAGCTGTGGAAGGAGTTTGACGATCGGCTGGATTAAAAACTGCATTTCTGGAGAAAGGGGCTTATTCACTAAACGGTGGCTTCATCTACCTGGTGGTGAGTGTCGTAACATGTCTTCTTGTTCTACTTGTGCGCGCGCGAAAGTCTCTCATACACGTCCTGCAGGGTCTTTATTGCCACTTGTCATTCCCAATAGGCCATGGACACATCTGTCAATGGATTTTATCACTGACTTACCTTTGTCTGCGGGTAAAACAGTTATCTTGGTAGTAGTGGACAGGTTTAGCAAAATGGTACACTTCATTGCGTTACCCGCACTACCTAATGCTAAGACTCTTGCTCAGGTATTCATCAGTGAAATCGTGAAGCTTCACGGGGTCCCTTCCGATGTTGTTTCGGATCGGGGAACCCAGTTTATTTCTAAATTTTGGAAAGCTTTTTGTTCCCATTTGGGGGTACACTTGTCCTTTTCCTCAGCTTTCCATCCTCAGTCGAATGGACAGACTGAGCGTACCAACCAAAACCTTGAGACATATGTAAGATGTTTTGTGTCTGAAAACCAAGAGGTGTGGTCATCATATTTACCGTTAGCTGAGTTTGCCATAAATAATCGTCGTCAGGAATCTACTGGCAAGTCACCATTTATGGTGCATATGGTTTTCATCCCCAATTCTGTACTTTCAAAGAGGGGGGTCTACTGGGGTTCCCGAAGAGGAACGGTTTTCGTCGTCTCTTTCATCTGTATGGCAAAAAGTGCAAGCTAATTTGAAAAATATGGGAGGTAGATATAAATGCATGGCTGATAAAAAACGGTCGCCAGGTCCGGACCTAGGAGTGAATGACTGTGTGGTTATCTACTAGGAATATTAAATTAAAGGTTCCCTCTTGGAAACTGGGTCCTAGGATTATTGGTCCTTACAAAATAGTAGCCATCATTAACCCCGTGGCTTTTCGCCTGGAGCTACCTCAGACTTTTAAAATTCATAACGTCTTCCATAAATCGTTACTCAAAAAGTATGTTCCACCTCTAGAACCATCACCGCTGCGACCTCCTCCTGTTATTGTGGATGGTAATCTAGAGTTTCAAATATCCCAAATTGTTGATTCTCTTCGGGTCCGCCGTTCTCTTCAATATCTGGTGCATTGGAGGGGTTACGGTCCCCAGGAAAGAATGTGGGTTCCAGCGTCTGAGGTAAACGTAGACAGGTTAGTTTGGGTTTTTCATGCCTCTCATCCTGAGAGACCTAGTCCTGAGTGTCCGGAGGCCCCTCGTGGAAGGGGGGGTACTGTCACGAGGGTGTCAAGAGCCACGTCTGACTCCGTTATACCCGGGGTCAGGAAGTCGCAGCGGGTGGCTGCGCGTTCGATGTACAAAGACAGTGCTGTTTCGTAATGGTAGCTTTCTGGGTTTGCCTTGCAATCCTTTTTGGCTCACTCAGGGATCCGTAGCTTCTCCTCCTCAGCTGTTTCTTGTCCAGCAATCCCAACCTCCTTATATTCCCATCTCCCACTTCTCTGGTTGCCAGATATAGAGCTTCCTGCCTGGACTTCTATACTGACCCACTGGAGCTGTGTAGCTGTGTTCCCTGGTTGTTGTTCCAGAACGTTACCCTCCGGATCCCTGTTGGGTCTTGGTGGTCTGCTGTTGTCGCCCACCTGGGATTATATGTTTGTCTGTATTGTCTGTCCTCTCCTTGGTGTTTTCCTCTTAGTGTCAGTGGTGCGGACTAGTGATCCCACCGCCCCGTTCACTACACAGGGCTCATCTTAGGGAAAGCCAGGGTTTAGGCACGTGATCGGCGTACGGCTGAGGAACCCGTCTAGGGATGTCAGGGCAGTCAGGTGTCAGCCACAAGATGAGTCAGGGGTCACCACCTTTCCCTCTCCCTTGGACAGGGCCTTCCCATTTCCCTCCCTTTGCGTGACGCCGGTCATTACAGTTTGGTGATCTCATCAAATGGCCGCAGAAGTCTGCATGCATCGCACATGAGCAGCCACTGGCGTGGTGAAAAAAAAACAAGCTCCCCAGAACCTGTACTGCCGCAGAGTTCGTACTTGTAGTCATTAACTGCACGTTTATGCTGGAGCAGCCTATCAAGCATGGAGTTCCATCGCGTTGGGCAGTCACAAATCAGACGTCTGACGGGCAGGTGGTGTCGCTGCTGAATGTCAGCAAGGCGAGCCATGGCCGTGAAAGATCTTCTAAAATGGCCAGAGATTTTCCTGGCCTGCCGCAAGATGTCCTGGACCCCGGGGTATTTGGCAATGAATCGCTGCACGACTAAGTTCAGGACGTGTGCCATGCACGGTACGTGTGTCATTTTTCCCTGTTTCAGCATGCTCAGCAGATTGGCACTGTTGTCGCACACCATTTTACCAACTGTCAAATTGAGCGCGGTTAGCCACTGATCTGCCTGTGACTGCAAAGCTGAAAGCAGTGCAGGACCGGTGTGGCTCTTGGCTTCCAGGCACAACAGACGCAGCACAGCATGGCAATGTCTCACCTGGCACGTCAAATAGGTTCTGGGGATCTTGGGGGGGCGCAGCGGAAGAGACGGTAGCAGCGGAAAAGGAGGAGTCAGCCGAGGAGGAGAGGGAGGTTGGAGTAGGAGGAAGAGAAGAAGAGGCCGGCCTGCATGCAATCTGTGGCGGTAACACCAAATCTACACAGGTGCAACCGGTTGCATGCTTGACGGCCGTCAGAAGGTTCACCCAGTGGGGAGTAAAAGTTATGTACCTTCCTTGTTTGCTAGACCACGTGTCTGTGGTCAGATGTATCTTGGCACCGACACTGTGTGCCAGAGATACATTCACTTGACGCTGAACGTGGCCATATAGCTCTAGGATGCCCTTCTGGGAGAAATATTTCCTTCCGGGGACCATCCATTGTGGTGTTCCAATGGCCACAAATTTTCTAAAGGACTCCGAGTCCACCAATTTATATGGCAGTAGTTGGCGGGCTAGAAGTTCTGACAAGCCAGCGGTCAGCCGTTGGGTAAGAGGGTTATCTGGCGTCATCATCTTTTTTCGCTCGAACATTTGGGGCAAGGAAGCCTGCCTTTTGCCAGATGAACGCGACGACGGCATGGTGGAAGGTGGAGTAGAGGATAACTGGTAGGATAGAGGAGAAGGAGAAGAGGCAGGACAGGTGTTGCTCCCACTGGGCTCGGTGATGGGAGGCCAGGTGCCTTCTTAAGGCGGTCATCCCTAGGTGAGTGTTGGGCTTACCGCGACTTATGCTTTGACTGCACAGGCTGCAGATGGCAACACTATTGTCAGCAGCGGACACATTAACCACTACAGGACCGCTGTACGCAGGATTGCGTCTTTGCGGCGGCCCTGTTATTCTGAGTGGACGTGCAGGTAATCGAGTGGATCTGCAGCCTGCCAGCAGCGATCATTCGCTGGCAGGCTGTAGATCCGATTTTTTTAACCCCTTAAAGGTATATTAGACGCTGTTTTGATAACAGCGTCTAATATACCTGCTACCTGGTCCTCTGGTGGTCCCTTTTGCTTGGATCGACCACCAGAGTACACATGCAGCTCTGTAAAGTAGCACCAAACACCACTACACTACACCCCCCCTGTCACTTATTAACCCCTTATTAACCCCTGATCACCCCATATAGACTCCCGATCACACCCTGTCACTGATCACCCCCTGTCATTGATCACCCCTCTGTTAGGCTCCATTCAGACGTCCGTATGTGTTTTGCGGATCCGCGGATCCACAAAACACATACGGACGTCTGAATGGAGCCTGACAGGGGGGTGATCAATGACAGGGGGGTGATCACCCCATATTAAACTCCCTGATCACCCCCCTGTCATTGATCACTCCCCCTGTAAGGCTCCATTCAGACGTCCGTATGTGTTTTGCGGATCCACAGATCCGCAAAACACATACGGACGTCTGAATAGAGCCTTACGGGGATGTGATCCCCCCATATAGACTCCCTGATCACCCCCCTGTAAGGCTCCATTCAGACGTCCGTATGTGTTTTGTGGATCCACGGATCCGCGAATCCGCAAAACACATACGGACGTCTGAATGGAGCCTTACAGGGGGGTGATCACACCATATAAACTCACTGATCACCCCCCTGTCATTGATCACCCCCCTGTAAGGCTCCATTCAGACGTCCGTATGTGTTTTGCGGATCCGCGGATCCACGGATCCTCAAAACACATACAGACGTCTGAATGGAGCCTTACAGGGGGGTGATCACCCCATATAGACTCCCTGATCACCCCCCTGTCATTGATCACCCCCCTGTAAGGCTCCATTCAGATGTCCGTATGTGTTTTGCGGATCCACGGATCCGCAAAACACGGACACCGGCAATGTGCTTTCCGCATTTTGCGGATCCGCACATTGCCAGAACTATATAGAAAATGCCTTTTCTTGTCCGCAATTGCGGACAAGAATAGGACATGTTCTATAGGCTCTACAAAAAACGCAGTGTTCGCCCGATCAGGCCTGATCTTGTGCGCACACTTGCGTTCAGTTCGCCCCACCGCAGTGACAGAATTTTTTTTTTCTGATCACTGCAAAAACACTGTAAAATCGCTGCGGCGCTATAAAAAGATCACTTTTGAGGGGCATGTGAGATTTTATTTTTTGTCACAAGTTAGCGGAAATAGATTTTTTTTGTTTTTGTTTTTTTTGTTTTTTCTTACAAAGTCTCATATTCCACTAACTTGTGACAAAAAATAAAATCTCACATGAACTCACCATACCCCTCACGGAATCCAAATGCGTAATTCTTTTTTGACATTTGTATTCCAGACTTCTTCTCACGCTTTAGGGCCCCTAAAATGCCAGGGCAGTATAAATACCCCACAAGTGACCCCATTTCGGAAAGAAGATACCCCAAGGTATTCGCTGAGGGACATATTGAGTCCATGAAAGATTGAACTTTCTGTCACAAGTTAGCGGAAAGGGAGACTTTATGAGAAAAAACAAAAAAAAATCAATTTCCGCTAACTTGTGCCAAAAAAAAAAACTTCGATGAACTCGCCATGCCCCTCGCGGAATACCTTGGGGTGTCTTCTTTCCAAAATGGGGTCACATGTGGGGTATTTATACTGCCCTGGCATTTTAGGGGCCCTAAAGCGTGAGAAGAAGTCTGGAATCCAAATGTCTAAAAATGCCCTCCTAAAAGGAATTTGGGCCCCTTTGCGCACCTAGGCTGCAAAAAAGTGTCACACATGTGGTATCGCTGTACTCAGGAGAAGTTGGGCAATGTGTTTTGCGGTATCATTTTACATATACCCATGCTGGGTGAGATAAATATATTGGTCAAATGCCAACTTTGTATAAAAAAATGGGAAAAGTTGTCTTTTAGAGAGATATTTCTCTCACCCAGCATGGGTATATGTAGAAAGACACCCCAAAACACATTGCCCAACTTCTCCTGAGTACGGCGATACCACATGTGTGACACTTTTTTGCAGCCTAGGTGGGCAAAGTGGCCCACATTCCAAAGAGCACCTTTAGGATTTCACAGGGCATTTTTTACACATTTTGATTTCAAACTACTTCTCACGCATTAGGGCCCCTAAAATGCCAGGGCAGTATAACTACCCCACAAGTGACCCCATTTTGGAAAGAAGACACCCCAAGGTATTCCGTGAGGAGCATGGCGAGTTCCTAGAACTTTTTATTTTTTTATTTTTTGTCACAAGTTAGCGGAAAATGATGATTTTTTTTTTCTTACAAAGTCTCATATTCCACTAACTTGTGACAAAAAATAAAAACTTCCATAAACTCACTATGCCCATCACGAAATAGCTTGGGGTGTCTTCTTTCCAAAATGGGGTCACTTGTGGGGTAGTTATACTGCCCTGGCATTTTAGGGGCCCTAATGCGTGAGAAGTAGTTTGAATTCAAAATGTGTAAAAAATGCCCTGTGAAATCCTAAAGGTGCTCTTTGGAATTTGGGCCCCTTTGCGCACCTAGGCTGCAAAAAAGTGTCACACGTGGTATCGCCGTACTCAGGAGAAGTTGGGCAATGTGTTTTGGGGTGTCTTTTTACATATACCCATGCTGGGTTAGAGAAATATCTCTCTAAAAGACAACTTTTCCCATTTTTTTATACAAAGTTGTCATTTGACAGAGATATTTATCTCACCCAGCATGGGCATGTGTAAAAAGACACCCCAAAACACATTACGCGACTTCTCCTGAGTACGGCGATAATGCCAGTGCAGTATAACTACCCCACAAGTGACCCCATTTTGGAAAGAAGACACCCCAAGGTATTTCGTGATGGGCATAGTGAGTTCATGGAAGTTTTTATTTTTTGTCACAAGTTAGTGGAATATGAGACTTTGTAAGAAAAAATATATATAAAAAAAATCATAATTTTCCGCTAACTTGTGACAAAAAATAAAAAGTTCTATGAACTCACTATGCCCATCAGCGAATACCTTAGGGTGTCTACTTTCCGAAATGGGGTCATTTGTGGGGTTTTTCTACTGTCTGGGCATTGTAGAACCTCAGGAAACATGACAGGTGCTCAGAAAGTCAGAGCTGCTTCAAAAAGCGGAAATTCACATTTTTGTACCATAGTTTGTAAACGCTATAACTTTTACCCAAACCATTTTTTTTCCCCAAATACATGTAGAACAATAAATTTTGAGAAAAATGTATATAGAAATGTATTTAAAAAAATAAAAAATTACAACTGAAAGTGAAAAATGTCATTTTTTTGCAAAAATTTCGGTAAATTTCGATTAATAACAAAAAAAGTAAAAATGTCAGCAGCAATGAAATACCACCAAATGAAAGCTCTATTAGTGAGAAGAAAATGAGGTAAAATTCATTTGGGTGGTAAGTTGCATGACCGAGCAATAAACCGTGAAAGTAGTGTAGTGCAGAATTGTAAAAAGTGGTCTGGTCGTTAAGGGTGTTTAAGCTAGGGGAGCTGAGGTGGTTAAAAAAGCCCACACCGCGGAGCCATGTGACTGTGTCCTAGGAGCGCCAGATGTGACCGTGCATGGTGGATTATTCCAGATACATTAGCAGTCTGCTTTTTGGCTCCTGTGCACTGTAAGTTCTGCCTGCTTCTCCTCCCTATCTGCTGCTCCGTCTCTCCCTCTGAACTCCCCTCCTCTTACTCTCTTGTGGGCACCCTAGTGACGTCCATCGACACGTCATCATCGGATTCTTCACCTTCACCACCACTGACATTAGAGATCTCGGAGTAGGCAGCAACACCGGGGACCACCCTCCTTGGGCTGATCTGGGTACTGTCGTCAGACTGCTGGGTGGCGACAGTTGATGCCTCCTCTTCCTGATCCGATGCCAAGAATGGCTGTGCATCGGTAAGGTCTTGGAATGTATGGGAAAATAATTCCTCTGACTCGAGCGGAGGGGATATGGTGGTTGTAGTATCTTTGGGGGTGGACACAGCAGAGAGTGAAGAGGGTGCAGATAGAGAGGATGAGGAGGGTGCTGAAGCGGAAGGCTGAGTGAGCCACTCAACCAAGTCTGATGCGTCCTTTGAAGTAATCGCACGCACCTTCTGCAACTTCCCACTTAGGCTCCGGCCTGGTGCACCTGCCCGACCCCTACCACCCCTGTGGAATGGCCTGCCTCTTCCTCTGCCTGTCATTTTCAAAATGACCCTGTGACAAAAGTCCCTATAGAAGACCAGTATTTGTGGAAGAAGGTATATCACACCCCTGCCTCAATCAGTTTTATTGGGGGGGGGGGGGGGGGGGGGGGGGGGGCAACTGGTAAATCACACCAGTAGAAATTATTCGTTCTAATAGTGTTTGTCACTCTGTGTAGATGCGGTAACGCAGCAAAACCGCTGACAAATGCTGCACTACCTAAATGCACTATATAGAATGTATATTATTGGTATATAAAATCCCTGCTTCAATCAGTTTTTTTGGGGGGGCAACTGGTTAATTACACCAGTAGAAATGATTTCTTCAAATAGCGTTTTTCACTCTGTGTAGATGCGGTAATGCAGCAAAACCGCAGACAAATGCTGCACTACCTAAATGAACTATATAGAACGTATATTATTGGTATATGACACCCCTGCTTCAATCAGTTTTTTTGGGGGGAAACTGGTAAATCACACCAGTAGAAATGATTTCTTCAAATAGTGTTTGTCACTCTGTGTAGATGCGTTAACGCAGCAAAACCGCAGACAAATGCTGTGCTACTTAAATGCACTATATAGAAAGTTTGTTATTGGTAAAATGGTATATAACACCCCTGCTTCAATCAGTTTTTTTGGGGGGGCAACTGGTATATCACACCAGTAGAAATTATTTGTTCCAATAGCGTTTGGCACTTTGGCAGTGTGTGGCTGCAGTATCACAGCAGAACCGCACACAACTGCTGCACAATACAATTGCACTATAATATATTTTCTATTTTAGAAAGTATATTATAAGTATATTACACCCCTCAGTATGTCATACCTATCAATAGCACATCTATACCAGTCCTTAAAAGGACTGTTGTGGCCCAATTAGTTAGCAATTTGTGTCCCTAACAGTCTGTCCCTGCTCCACACAGCAACCTCTCCCTACACTGGCAAAAGACTGAACGCCCAGATCAGGTTTATTTATAAGGTAGGGGGTATGTCCATGTGCTAAAACGTCTCAATTGGCTGTCCTCTACCACCTGATGGATGTGTCATGGGTCAAAGTTCTTCACAATGTAAAAGAATATGGTGGGCACGAGTATCGCCATATGTTTGCATGTTCGGCGAATCGCGAATGCGTAAAGTTCACCGCGAAGCGACCACCGGGCGAACTGCAAGGCCATCTCTAGTCGTAACCTTTTATGGATAAAATATCACGAGGATGACCTCTCTCCAGAAATCGAGACGTCATCTCGTTCACCCTCACATCCTTTATTTTCGAATCTGTCACAATCTTCTTCACTCTCATATACTGCGATTTTGGAATTGATTTTTTAAGAGAAGGAGGATGTGCACTGCGATAATGCAGGATACTATTCCTGTCTGTATTTTTTCTATATAAATCAGTGCATAAAATCCGCCCATCCTGCTTGAGTATTGTGACATCTAGAAAATGCACAGATGTCTGATCATATGTGATGGTGAATTTTAATTCCTCCCAAACCCCATTCAGATATTCAAACAGCTGGAGGAGGGGCGCGAGTGGCCCCGCCCACACGCAAAAAATGTCATAGATAAACTTTTTCCATACTAGTGCAAATTTTTTTAAATATTCATTCGGATATACAAAGCACTGTTCAAACAACAACATGTAAATATTTGCGTAGGGCGGGGCCACATTCGCACCCATCGCTGTCCCACGCTGTTGCCCGTAAAATTGATCTCCAAAAAGGAAATAGTTCTTATAAAGTACTAAATTCAACAAATCGCTGTTGTTCAGCAGAAAAATGTCTCTGCTCTAATGCAGATGTATTCGCCACTATACCTTTTTGATGTTCAATTGACGTATATAAGCTCACTACGTCAATGGTTACCAACCAACTGTCCTCAGGTATATTCTCCAAATCTCTGATCACCTGCAAAAAATGGGACGTATCCAAAAGAAAAGAACGAGTATTCTTAACTAATGGAGTGAACGCCTTTTCCAACACTATTACCAAAGGTGATAGCACTGAATCGATCCAAGCCACAATGGGTCGGCCAGGTGGATTTATCAAGGTTTTATGCACCTTTGGCAATATGTAAAACACAGGTGTCACCGGTGAGTGATTGACCAAAACTTCGCTCAATTTCTCGTCGATGATTCCCTGAGCCTTATATTCGGTCACCAACACCATGATCTTTTCCTTAATTCGAAAAACTGGGTTGTGATCCAATTTCCTATAGGTGTCAGTGTCGGACAGTTGGCGGTAAACTTCTTGTAAATATTGAACCTTATCCATGATGACAATCGATCCGCCTTTATCGGCGGGTTTCACAATAAGGGACTTATCCCCCATCAAATCGCACACAGCTCTCCTTTCTTCTGTGGTAATATTCTGCATAATCGAAAGATCACCCCTCTTTATTATGTCCAACTTCTGTTGTATTTCTTTAGTGACAAGATGAACAAATGTCTCTATGGGATGATAGCTTTTTGGGGGGTAAAGCGGCTCTTGACCCGCAAGTCCAGGTCAGTCAAACAAACAACCACCACCCCCACCCCCATCCAAACTCATATCCTTCATAATACAGGGGGAATCTTTCTGAGCAAAATGGGTTTTCAATCGGATCTTACGAAAAAACTTTTGTAATTCCACATCTAATTCGAAAGTATCCATGTTATTCGTAGGAGAGAAGGAAAGACCTTTCTCAAGCAGCTCACTCGTTTCACATGAAATAACTTTCGATGAAAAATTAATCACTATGGACTGTGTCCTACCTGGGATCGCGTGGTCACCGTTGGCTGTATCCACTGTATCTATCTATCTATCGGATCTCCGATGCTTGCGGCCTAACCGGCGTTTCCTCGTGGCGGACGGCGTCCTTGGCCCCGCCTGAAAAAAGGGCGTGTAACTTGGGAATCATTTGATTCGCTGCCGGAACTGGAGGTATATTGATTTCCCGGCCTGTATCCTCCCCTGTAACCAGGACGAGACCTGAATGATGTATCCTGCCATCGATACACTCGATTTAGTAAATAGTCCTCACTATCTCGGTGGAATTTCGATCTTTTCTTTTCTTGCGTCTCCCTTCGGTAGGTGTCGATATATTTCTACACAGTGCCTTTCAGTTTTTCAAAATTATCTGAGTTTAGTGAATCTTGCAGCTGCTGTTGAGTCGTAGCAATGCCCTCCTTTAATTCTCCAATCGCTTTCTGAAGTCGATCAACCGTTAGTAAAATAATGTCCAATGAACATTTATTTATGATCTTCTCAAAGTCCGCACAATACTGTTGATCCTCCGGAAAAAAAGAAGGGCGGAGATGAACTCGCATCCCCCTCGGGATCCGATTCAGTTTAAAATACTCAGCCAGGGTTACAGCATGTAGTTCGTATAATGCTAGTCTCCTGGATTCTCTCTCCCAATGCCTTTTCTTTAATTCGCTCGTAGGGATTGTTAAAAAATCGATTGAAGAGGTCACTTGTGACCGGATCCTAGTCGCATCTTCTTCATTGAAACTGAGGGTATTCGTACCACTCATCATCAGTATGGTGGGAGCACGCCTTGAACAAATAATTTGATATAAAAGAAAGACAGCTCACCACCTTGTAAATTCGCTTGCACGGGAAGGGATCGCTCCCACTATAAAATCAAAATAAATCCCAGCAGGCATATAGATTTTTTCTTCAATGCTTTATTGATCCATACATAGATTGATCCATACACAGGACGCGTTTTGGCCCGTCCAGCCTTCCTCAACTGCATGTTAACAACTGAAGATATCACATATTTATAGGCTTAGTCACCTGACCCTGCCAATCAATTTAAACAGGAAGTGACATCACATCACAATTAGTATCAACACATTTGTAACACCCTTGCGATTACTACGATGAACAGGTACCCTTATAAATATTTATAACAAGAGTCTCCTCCCATCATGGTCGTGTTGTAGTAGTCTGCAAGGAAACATATAAAAATTTAATTAAAAACACATCATTTCATAATCCCTATTCAAACACTTGGGATGTAAAGTGTCAAGGGTATGGATCCAGAATGCCTCCCTTTTGAGTAATAACTTCTTCAGATCCCCCCCTGTATTATGAAGGATATGAGTTTGGATGGGGGGTGGGGGTGGTGGTTGTTTGAGGTTGACTGACCTGGACTTGCGGGTCAAGAGCCGCTTTACCCCCCCAAAAAGCTATAATCCCATCAAGACATTTGTTCATCTTGTCACTAAATAAATACAACAGAAGTTGGACATAATAAAGAGGGGTGATCTTTCGATTATGCAGAATATTACCACAGAAGAAAGGAGAGCTGTGCGCGATTTGATGGGGGATAAGTCCCTTATTGTGAAAACCACCGATAAAGGTGGATCAATTGTCATCATGGAAAAGGTTCAATATTTACAAGAAGTTTACCGCCAACTGTCCGACACTGACACCTATAGGAAATTGGATCACAACCCAGTTTTTCGAATTAAGGAAAAGATCATGGGGTTGGTGACCGAATATAAGGCTCAAGAAATCGTCGACGAGAAATTGAGCAAATTTTTGGTCAATCACTCACTGGTGACACCTGTGTTTAACATATTGCCAAAGGTGCATAAAACCTTGATAAATCCACCTGGCCGACCCATTGTAGCTTCGATCGATTCAGTGCTATCACCTTTGGCAATAGTTTTGGAAAAGGCATTCACTCCATTAGTTAAGAATACTCGTTCTTTTCTTTTGGATACGTCCCATTTTTTGAAGGTGATCAGAAATTTGGAGAATATACCTGAGGACAGTTGGTTGGTAACCATTGACGTAGTGAGCTTATATACGTCAATTGAACATCAAAAAGGTATAGTGGCGAATACATCTGCATTAGAGCAGAGACATTTTTCTGCTGAACAACAGCGATTTGTTGAATTTAGTACTTTATAAGAACTATTTCCTTTTTGGAGATCAATTTTACGGGCAACAGCGTGGGACAGCGATGGGTGCGAATGTGGCCCCGCCCTACGCAAATATTTACATGTTGTTGTTTGAACAGTGCTTTGTATATCCGAATGAATATTTAAAAAAATTTGCACTAGTATGGAAAAAGTTTATCTATGACATTTTTTGCGTGTGGGCGGGGCCACTCGCGCCCCTCCTCCAGCTGTTTGAATATCTGAATGGGGTTTGGGAGGAATTAAAATTCACCATCACATATGATCAGACATCTGTGCATTTTCTAGATGTCACAATACTCAAGCAGGAAGGGGGAATTTTATGCACTGATTTATATCGAAAAAATACAGACAGGAATAATATCCTGCATTATCGCAGTGCACATCCTCCTTCTCTTAAAAAATCGATTCCAAAATCGCAGTATATGAGAGTGAAGAAGATTGTGACAGATTCGAAAATGCAGGATGTGAGGGTGAACGAGATGACGTCTCGATTTCTGGAGAGAGGTTATTCTTGTGATATTTTATCCACAGCAATAAGTGCTAGTTGGGTGCAAGCTCCATCAAGAGATAACAGTAAGCGCATAGCACTTATACATAAATATCATCCATTGAATCGCCAACTGGACAATGTTGTGCGCAAACACTGGCATATTTTGGAGAAGGCGTACCCCACTATAGTGGAATTTAAAAACCCACCACTCATATGTAATAGACGCAATCCCAGCTTGAGAGATCATCTCGTTCGCTCTGATATTGGCACTATGGAGATGGCCCCATTACAGAGTACGCTTACTAATCAGAAGGGAGGCACTTTCCCTTGTCTCCACTGTATGCAAAGCAGCAATGTGCAGAAAGGTCAGTATTTTCAACATCCACAGACAGAAAAATCCTATAAAATCAAGGGTTATTATACATGCGAAACAAAAAATGTGGTATATTTAATCAAGTGTCCTTGCGGCATGTTGTATATAGGGGAGACAATGCAGAAAGTAAAAGATCGGATCAACAGACACAAATTGACAATAAGGAATAAGAATCTTTTATTCCCTATACCGTTACATTTCCATAATCACAATCATTCCATATCACAATTGAAATACCAAGTCATTGAGCGTGTACATTTACCACGGAGAGGGGGGGATCTGAAGAAGTTGTTACTCAAAAGGGAGGCGTTCTGGATCCATACCCTTGACACTTTCCATCCCAAGTGTTTGAATAGGGATTATGGAGTGATGTGTTTTTAATTAAATTTTTATGTTTCCTTGCAGACTACTACGACATGACCATGATGGGAGGAGACTCTTGTTATAAATATTTATAAGGGTACCTGTTCATCGTAGTATTTGCAAGGGTGTTACAAATACTAATTGTGATGTGATGTCACTTCCTGTTTAAATTGATTGGCAGGGTCAGGTGACTAAGCCTATAAATATGTGATATCTTCAGTGGTTAACATGCAGTTGAGGAAGGCTGGACGGGCCGAAACGCGTCCTGTGTATGGATCAATCTATGTATGGATCAATAAAGCATTAAAGAAAAAAATCGATATGCCTGCTCGGATTTATTTTGAACCTAAACACACAGAGACTGACAGCGCTCCACTGTCAGAGAGGAGAAAACCACACCCAGCTTAGACCCGGCCTGGAACATGGGGAGAAGCCACCCACCCAGCACTTTGGCTACTCCCAGTAAGAGCCGCCCCGGATCGGCTTTACAGCTATACTAACAGCAAACAGTGTCAGTCAGCACTAGCTGACACTCAAAACTACCGGCCCTTACCTCACAGAGGCCAGGAACCTCGGTGACACATGTCTTCTGTCAATGACGGACCCTTGCGCCTTCCTACAGTGCATAAATTGAACTGTAAAGAAAGCAATAAATGACAAAAAAAAAGAATTTAAATCACTGAAACAGGAGGGTAGCAAGGAAGCACTGAAAAACTTTAAGGAAAAAAATTGAATATGTAAAAAACAAATAAAAGCAGCCAAACTAGAGACCAAGAGATTAATTGCCAAAGAGAGAAAAAATAACCCTAAAATGTTTTTCAATTAAATAGATGGTAAAAAGTATAAATCTGAAGGTGTCGGCCCTCTACAGAGTGATGAGGGGGGAGTTGCAGAGAGCGATAAGGGAAAAGCAAAGCTATTAAATATTTTTTTATCCACTGTATTCACTGAGGAAAATAAACTGTCAGATGAAATGCAGAATGTAAAAGTTAATTCCTCATTAAAAGTGCCCTGTCTGACCCAGGAAGAAGTACAACAGCGACTTAAAAAGATTAAAATAGACAAATCGCAAGGACCAGATGGCCAAATTTCCATGTTAACAATAGAGTTCAGTTACAATTTATATCCGAAACATTAATCTTACATACTTAAAAAAGACTATTTTCAATCCCCTAATACCCACCCACACCCTTAGGGGGAGGGAGGGGGGACGCAAAAAAAAAACAAAAAACACAACTATCTAGCCCTAAAGCAACCATCTTTTCCATAGTTCATCAACATTTTTTGATCTTTTGCTATGGCCCTCCATCGCCCGTTCTTCTTTAATCAGATTATCCACAGCCTTTTTCCACTGTCCCACTGTCGGAGGGTCTGCCTTTACCCAGTTCTTAAGTATAAGGAGTCTAGCTTGAAATAATACTTTGATCAGGACCGTTCGTATGTTTTTATTTAACTTTAGATGTTCAGTTGCCCCTAATATACAGGTTACTGGATCTTCAAATATTTGGACCTTCAAAGTTAAATATACTGTCTCTAGTATTTCTGTCCAGTATCTAAACAGTCTAGGACATCTCCAGAAACAGTGTATTAAATCTGCATTTTCTCCCTTACATTTTGGGCACTTGTCTGAGTCTCTCACACCCATTCTTTTTAACATCCGTGGGGATTGATATAATCTTTGAACTATGAAAAACTGTGAAATCTTATGTGAACCCCTATCAGAAACCCCAGCATAACTTCTAAGGGCGTCTTCCCATTTCTCTTCCGAGAGAGATTGTAAATCATTTTTCCATTTTTTCAATGCTAGTATTATAATCCCTTTTTTCTTACCCTCCATCAAAATCTTGTATCTTTTTGCAGTTATTCCTTCTCTTTCACCCTCATTGGTAAATTTGTACAATCTATCAGATTTTTCCCTTCTATATTTATCATCCTGCCCCACTGTCCACAACGCATTCCTAAGATGAAAATATTTATACATGTCCTTTTGGGGAATCCCAAACTCTCTAACCAGTGTATTAAAGTCTTTCAATTCGTCCTGTTCAAATATCTGGCCTAGGTATTCCATCCCTTTTTTTTCCCAGTCTATATACATCTTAATCGTTTGAAGTTCCTTAAGATTGGAATTTTTCCAAATAGGTGTATAATGCAAAAACCCTTTAATCTGTATTATTTTTTTAATTTCCACCCATATATAATCCAGTAAATTTAATATTCTATTTCCTGTATTATTTTTACCCAGTGTACCAGATTCCAACACCTCTAAGTGATTCCATTCCTCTTTCCAACCCAATCTATTTACTACCTGCCTACCCACTAAGCCATTTAAGCTGCCTTTTATATGACCGTATTGTATTATTAAATAATAAAAAAAACAGTTCGGAACAGCTAGCCCACCCTCTCTCACTGGAAGCTGAAGTATCTCTTTCTTTATCCTAGGAACAGCACCCTTCCAGAGAAAATCCCCCATTAGGCTGTCGAATAACTTAAAAATATTCTGCGGTAATCTCAATGGGGCATTTTGAAGGACATAGAGTATTTTGGGGAGGAAGACCATTTTCACCAAATTTACCCGGCCCTGTATTGACATAGGTAATCTTCTCCAAATATGTATTTTGGTTCTGAGCTCTTTCAGCAGGGGGAGTACATTTAATTTCTCATTTCTTCTTCTATATTTGCAGAAATTTGTATACCTAGATATTTAAAACTCTCGTGTTTTTGAAGCACCTGAACCCTTAAATCTCCCTGTGTTTGTATGTCTCCTAATAACAGCATATGTGATTTCCCCCAATTAATATTTAGTCCCGAAAAAAAAAAAAACGTATCTATTATATCTACACTGCGTGCAGAATTATTAGGCAAATGAGTATTTTGACCACATCATCCTCTTTATGCATGTTGTCTTACTCCAAGCTGTATAGGCTCGAAAGCCTACTACCAATTAAGCATATTAGGTGATGTGCATCTCTGTAATGAGAAGGGGTGTGGTCTAATGACATCAACACCCTATATTAGGTGTGCATAATTATTAGGCAACTTCCTTTCCTTTGGCAAAATGGGTCAAAAGAAGGACTTGACAGGCTCAGAAAAGTCAAAAATAGTGAGATATCTTGCAGAGGGATGCAGCACTCTTAAAATTGCAAAGCTTCTGAAGCGTGATCATCGAACAATCAAGCGTTTCATTCAAAATAGTCAACAGGGTCGCAAGAAGCGTGTGGAAAAACCAAGGCGCAAAATAACTGCCCATGAACTGAGAAAAGTCAAGCGTGCAGCTGCCAAGATGCCACTTGCCACCAGTTTGGCCATATTTCAGAGCTGCAACATCACTGGAGTGCCCAGAAGCACAAGGTGTGCAATACTCAGAGACATGGCCAAGGTAAGAAAGGCTGAAAGACGACCACCACTGAACAAGACACACAAGCTGAAACGTCAAGACTGGGCCAAGAAATATCTCAAGACTGATTTTTCTAAGGTTTTATGGACTGATGAAATGAGAGTGAGTCTTGATGGGCCAGATGGATGGGCCCGTGGCTGGATTGGTAAAGGGCAGAGAGCTCCAGTCGACTCAGACGCCAGCAAGGTGGAGGTGGAGTACTGGTTTGGGCTGGTATCATCAAAGATGAGCTTGTGGGGCCTTTTCGGGTTGAGGATGGAGTCAAGCTCAACTCCCAGTCCTACTGCCAGTTTCTGGAGGACACCTTCTTCAAGCAGTGGTACAGGAAGAAGTCTGCATCCTTCAAGAAAAACATGATTTTCATGCAGGACAATGCTCCATCACACGCGTCCAAGTACTCCACAGCGTGGCTGGCAAGAAAGGGTATAAAAGAAGAAAATCTAATGACATGGCCTCCTTGTTCACCTGATCTGAACCCCATTGAGAACCTGTGGTCCATCATCAAATGTGAGATTTAAAAGGAGGGAAAACAGTACACCTCTCTGAACAGTGTCTGGGAGGCTGTGGTTGCTGCTGCACGCAATGTTGATGGTGAACAGATCAAAACACTGACAGAATCCATGGATGGAAGGCTTTTGAGTGTCCTTGCAAAGAAAGGTGGCTATATTGGTCACTGATTTGTTTTTGTTTTGTTTTTGAATGTCAGAAATGTATATTTGTGAATGTTGAGATGTTATATTGGTTTTTACTGGTAAAAATAAATAATTGAAATGGGTATATATTTTTTTTTTGTTAAGTTGCCTAATAATTATGCACAGTAATAGTCACCTGCACACACAGATATCCCCCTAAAATAGCTAAAACTAAAAACAAACTAAAAACTACTTCCAAAAATATTCAGCTTTGATATTAATGAGTTTTTTGGGTTCATTGAGAACATGGTTGTTGTTCAATAATAAAATTAATCCTCAAAAATACAACTTGCCTAATAATTCTGCACTCCCTGTATAACTCTATTAAACTGATCCCCAGTATTGTGCATAAATAATAGGATATCGACCGCGTACATTAACAGTTTTTCTTCTCCTCCAGCATATTGAAAACCTTTAATCTCCCTATCATTTCTTATTATACTTGCCAGAGGCTCAATCGCAATAGCAAATAGTAATGGTGAGAGAGGGCATCCCTGCCTAGTGCTCTGATATAGGGCAAGTGGCAGGGACAAGCTCCCATCCACCATCACTCTAGCCCTTGGATTATAATATCTTACTTATAATATATTAGCTGGATCCATCTTATGAATCCCTCTCCTATACCTACTCTTTTTAATACTGCCCACAAGTACTCCCATTCAATACAATCAAATGCCTTTTGAGCGTCTAGTGAAAGTATAGCTTTCTCACCCACTTCTAATCTCTTAGCTTCGATACTTAGGAACAGCCTTCTTATGTTTGAATATATCGTTCTACCTGGAATAAAACCTGTCTGGTCTACGTTTATTACAACTTTAATCACCTTCGATAGCCTGTCGGCTAGGACCTTTGCCAGAATTTTAACGTCCGTATTTAAAAGAGATATTGGCCTATATGATCCAGGGTCTAATTGTTCTTTATCCTTTTTTGGAATTAGTGTGATAATTGCCTCTTTCATGGAATCCGGTAGCTCACCTATTTTTTGGGCCTCATTCAATGTTGTTTTAAGTTCTGGTACTAACACCTGAGAAAAGGTTTTATATATTTCAAAGGGGAGGCCATCACATCCTGGTGCTTTTTCCGATTTTACCTTCCCCAAAACCTCATATATTTCCACCATCGATATTTCTTTATCTAAATATTCTTTTTGGGCCTGGGATATCTCTTTGAAAGGGATCTGGTCTAGATATAAGTCTAAATCTTGTTTTGGGTATTGTACCCTGGATTTGTATAATTCCTGAAAATATTCCAAAAAAACGTCCTTAATTCCTTCCGGTGTATTAATTATTTCACCCCTTTTATCTTTAATCGCCCCTATCCAAGATTTCCCTCTTTGGTTCCTTACTATACTTGCCAGAATTTTGCCAACCTTTTCTCCCTCTGAGGCTAACCGGATCCCCTGGAATAGCAATTCTTTCCTACTTCTTTCCATTTGATATACCTTTAACTTTTCCTGTTCTTCCTCCCATACTTTCCTATTATACTCGGTAGGGTGCATTATACATGTTATTCTTGCTTCTTGTACTTTTTTTTCGAGTGCATTACCTCTTTCTCTAGTACTTTTTTTCCAATAATTCACTTTTTTAAACAGCAATCCTCTTAGATATGCCTTAGCAGTATCCCAAACAATTAGCCTACTGGCGGAATCGTTGTTCTCCAAAAAAAAGTTTTTTAGTTCTTCCATTATACTCTCTTTATCTGGGATCAACGGTAACCAATGGGAATTAAACTTGAACAATGTCAAACCTTTCTTTTTATTCAGGTCCAATTCCATTACCACTGCACTATGATCTGATAGGGCCATGGGCAAAAACTTTATCTTAATCCTGTTTTGGGACATTAAATTTTTATTTCCCAGGACCATATCTATTCTTGACCACGTTTGATGTGTTTTGGAGTAACAGGAGTACATGGTCTCTTCCGGGTTCTGGAAGCGCCAAACGTCAACCCAATTAAATTCCTGGGCTAGTTTAAAGAAATCTACTTTTTGTGTTCTTCCCCCTCTGCCAGATGATCTATCCCTCAGTGGGTTCATTACTGCATTATAATCTCCTATCGCAATCATTATACATTCCTGTCTATTCAACATGAATCTATGCAATTCATACAAGACATCTGGCTTATAAGGTGGTGGAATATATATGTTTGCAATTACCATTTTAACCCCTTCTACATTACAGTCTATAAAGAGGTATCTGCCACAGTCATCGGCCTCACATTCAAGACACTCAAATTTAATCTTGTTGTGTATCAAAATTGAAACCCCTCTAGAATAGGTGGTATATGCAGAGTGGTACCCTTCCACTATCCATTTCTTCTCCAACCACCTCAGAGATTCCTTATCCAGGTGTGTCTCTTGGAGGCAGATGATGGCTGGCAAGAACCTCTTCATCCACTCAAGGATAGCGTATCTCTTTACTCGCTCCCGTAAACCTCTCACATTCAACAAAAGGATCTTAACCATCTAGCAGAAGGGGAAGAGAAAAACAGGGAGAGAGAAAAAAACAAAACAAAAAAAAAAACGCGTCCCTTCTCCCTCGTCCCATGAATCCCCTCCCCCCTCCCTTAGATAAGCCCCCCTGACTGCTCTTCAGCGGTCGGGGCGACTCCATTACTTTGCATATTGCTCCTTGTCGTCCCCCCCTCACACCCTACCCTCAAAGACCCAACCCATCCGCCCATTCACTAGCCTCCAATGACGTCTGAAAGATTTCCAGCCTTCTTTTATATTCCACCCTTAATTTTGCCGGAAAGAATAGACTGTACTTCAGGCCTGCCTCCCTTAATCTCTTTTTAACACTTATAAACACTTTTCTACGGGTGTTCGTATCGGCTGAATAATCCGGGAAGAGTCTTATCTTTTCACCGTGTATCTGATATTTTTCAGAAGTTCGAGCATCCGACAGAATTCTATCCCGGTCCTTAGCCAGTAAGCATTTAATCAACATGTGTCTAGGGTATCCCCCCGGTGGCCCTTTTTTTGTGGGAACCCTATGTGCTCTCTCAATAGCGAACAAAGGGGAAAGGGTGCCCTCTCTAGAGTTCTCTTTTATCCATCTCTCCATAAATTCGGTACAATTGTCCCCTTCTGCCTGTTCTGGGATCCCAACACATCTTATATTCATTCTCCTTGCTCTATCTTCTTGATTTATTAGTTTTTGTTCCATCTTACTGTTCATCTGCTTTAGGGATACGACCTGCTTTTCTAAGTCCTGGACCGAGAGCTCCAGGGCAGGGATCCTTTTTTCCATCTCATGCAATCTCTGCCTTATTTTCTCCATCTCGTCCCTTATTACACTGACATCAGTTTGCACTGCCCCAATCTGTACCACCATATTCCCCATTAGTTTTTCCATCCTCGAGACAGTGCAAAATATGTCCTTCATCATTTTTAGATCTATTTCTGTAGATGCTACAGAGGATCCCCGCTCAGCTGGACCACCCAAGGATCCATTTTCCTGTGTCAAAACTTGAGACTCTACCACTCTATTTTTTTCTTTCTGTAGGGGGCTAGAGCCTGGAGAGTTTGGAGCCAGAAATTTACTTAATCCCTGTTGTTTCGGCCCGGTCTCCAGTCCTGTCGCCGACCTCCTACTGCTGGCACCTGTAGGGGCGCGTTGTTCTTCCTTTTTCTTGGGAGACATCTCTTTCCCCTTTTTCCTTCCCCTATTACTGTTATTTCTTTCCTTCCAATTTCGAACCTACCCTTCCAATACTCCTTCCTCCCTATCTCCCCCACCCGTCCCTCCCTCACCTATCAATAGCCAGTCGCCACACCTCCCAAAATTCAACAACCCCATACATCACAGCCAAAAGGTGTAGACCCTTCAAGAGAGAGAACGTCAATACCTAGAAGGGGAAGAAGGGGGAAGGAGGGGGAGAGAGGGGAAAGAAAAGAGAAAAGAGGGGAAAAAAAAGAAAAAGAGAGAAAAAAAATATCCAGGAAACAAACTGTAATTATTAAGTGTCCAAATATTTTGAGCGTTAATTCCCACGCAGCAGTGTCCAGCAGTCCAAATTAACATTCGCTTTCATCCTGATTAGTCAAGGAGAGTTTAGGGGTGTCATGCAGGGTTAATCTTGTAAGAGAATTAAGTAATGTCATAGCCAGACCCTTATTTCTGATATTTAAGGACTCTACTGACAGGGAGTGTTCAACAGGATTGGCGCATAGCAAATGTGGTGCCAATATTCCAAAAGGGTCCAAAAACAGAGCCCGGAAACTATAGGCTGGTAAGTTTAACATCCGTCGTGGGTAAACTGTTTGAAGGTTTTCTAAGAGATGCTATCTTGGAGTAACTCAATGAAAATAAGCAAATAACGCCATATCAGCATGACTTCATGAGGGATCGGTCATGTCAAACTAATTTAATCAGTTTCTATGACGAGGTAAGTTCTAGACTTGACAGTGGTGAATCAATGGATGTTGTATATCTGGACTTCTCCAAAGCATTTGACACTGTACAGCATAAAAGGTTAGGTTAGTATATAAAATGAGAATACTGGGACTGGGAGAAAATATCTGTATGTTGTTGTGCCTTTTCATAGGTAAATGCATTGATATCCAATTATTCTAGTCAATATGGATGTTCATTGCCTTTAAGAGCCATGCTCGACTATATTTACAATTTTGTATGTCTTGAGTAGGCCAAAGTAAGGTCGCACAAAGGTTTCTGTGTAAAAAGGTTTCTAATCTTCAGTGTTATTCTTCTCATTAATGTACCAGTCTGAGAAGAGTCCTCTTCTTGTCTACTTATAAATTTATGACGGGAGATAAAGATAAGCTCTACGCAGCTGGTGATAATTACCTATACAATTAGGTACAGTACAGACCAAAAGTTTGGACACACCTTCTCATTCAAAGAGTTTTCTTTATTTTCATGACTATGAAGGCATCAAAACTATGAATTAACACATGTGGAATTATATACATAACAAACAAGTGTGAAACAACTGAAAATATGTCATATTCTAGGTTCTTCAAAGTAGCCACCTTTTGCTTTGATTACTGCTTTGCACGCTCTTGGCATTCTCTTGATGAGATTCAAGAGGTAGTCCCCTGAAATGGTCTTCCAACAGTCTTGAAGGAGTTCCCAGAGATGCTTAGCACTTGTTGGCCCTTTTGCCTTCACTCTGCGGTCCAGCTCACCCCAAACCATCTCGATTGGGTTCAGGTCCGGTGACTGTGGAGGCCAGGTCATCTGGCGCAGCACCCCATCACTCTCCTTCATGGTCAAATAGCCCTTACTTTCAAAGTTTTCCCAATTTTTCGGCTGAATGACTGACCTTCATTTCTTAAAGTAATGATGGCCACTAGTTTTTCTTTACTTAGCTGCTTTTTTCTTGCCATAATACAAATTATAACAGTCTATTCAGTAGGACTATCAGCTGTGTATCCACCTGACTTCTCCTCAACGCAACTGATGGTCCCAACCCCATTTATAAGGCAAGAAATTCCACTTATTAAACCTGACAGGGCACACCTGTGAAGTGAAAACCATTTCAGGGGACTACCTCTTGAAGCTCATCAAGAGAATGCCAAGAGTGTGCAAAGCAGTAATCAAAGCAAAAGGTGGCTACTTTGAAGAACCTAGAATATGACATATTTTCAGTTGTTTCACACTTGTTTGTTATGCATATAATTCCACATGTGTTAATTCATAGTTTTGATGCCTTCAGTGTGAATCTACAATTTTCATAGTCCGGAAAATAAAGAAAACACTTTGAATGAGAAGGTGTGTCCAAACTTTTGGTCTGTACTGTATTTATTAATGAAGCAAAATATATAATATGTATGTATTCATTTAATGAGCCTTAGTTAGTCCTTAGCATAAGACAATCAGTAGGAAATATATATATATATATATATATATATTTGTTTATATTATATTGTTATATGTTACGAAGACAACATGTATCCAGTATATTATATATATTTCTCATTAGGAGAATATTAATCTCTAAAAGAGTGTCTGTGAAAATGTGTGTTTTGTAACAATTATTCACATCTTTGGTATGACAGGAGGTACTGATATCTCTGTGAGAAAACAAGGCCATTCATACTATTAAGGTCCATAAATCAACAGTGCAAGAAACATTCAGAGAGACGCCTAGATGTCTGTCTCTAATTGCTACAAGTCTCAGAATTAATCCCTATAGCTTTGAATTAAAGCTTCTAAGGTCAAATGTATAAAATACATTTTATTCAGACTTACATACGTTAACCCTTTATACTATGATGCAAATAGCTTATACAGCAGTGCCACCTAGGTATCAGTAGGTGACATTACAACAGTAGCAAAAGTGCATTCTGGGTAAGGTTATGATGTCACATTTTGTATCAATGGTCACGCCCATCTGACAATGATTGGAAAGTTCCAAACTAGGAAGGTGTATCTAACTGATAAGTTTGTGATCATAAACCATACACAGAGGGAGGAGAAAGGAAAACAAGTGGAGCTCTCTAGAGGGGTCTATCAAGATGAAAGCCATGGTGAGATGCGCTATGATGGACCACCCAGCTTTCCTAGGAGCAGAAGAGAGATTCCTACTAGGACTTGGTAAGAGACATAGAAAATTATATTTCATTTTATTAAGACTAATTTGATAGTGTGTGTGAAATTATACCATCTAGATTGGCGAATAAATAAATAATTAAATTAATTGATCATCTCCATATTGAGATGTAGTCTTAGGATATTGTGAGACCTCATTCTACCTGCAGAAGAATCTAGACTCATAATCTAGCAAAGCATTAAATGATTCCTTTTATATATATATATATATATATATATATATATATACACTCACCTAAAGAATTATTAGGAACACCATACTAATACGGTGTTGGACCCCCTTTTGCCTTCAGAATTGCCTTAATTCTACGTGGCATTGATTCAACAAGGTGCTGGTAGCATTCTTTAGAAATGTTGGCCCATATTAATAGGATAGCATCTTGCAGTTGATGGAGATTTGAGGGATGCACATCCAGGGCACGAAGCTCCCGTTCCACCACATCCCAAAGATGCTCTATTGGGTTGAGATCTGGTGACATGTTCAAGAAACCAATTTGAAATGATTCAAGCTTTGTGACATGGTGCATTATCCTGCTGGAAGTAGCCATCAGAGGATGGATACATGTTCTCATTCTGTTTACGCCAAATTCGGACTCTACCATTTGAATGTCTCAACAGAAATCGAGACTCATCAGACCAGGCAACATTTTTCCAGTCTTCAACAGTCCAATTTTGGTTAGCTCGTGCAAATTGTAGCCTCTTTTTCCTATTTGTAGTGGAGATGAGTGGTACCCGGTGGGGTCTTCTGCTGTTGTAGCCCATCCGCCTCAAGGTTG